>NC_081311.1:45463125-46112083 GCF_026419965.1 Kogia breviceps | reverse complement strand
TAATGTCAGAAAACATAGGACTGATCGATGACCTGGCCATGCAACATTCATGTTAACTGTGGACACGTCACTTCCAGTCTGTTGCCCTCATTTTCCACACCTGCAAAAATGTGAATATTAGATAGAGCCTGGGGGTTCCTGAGTGTTACTTTAATATGTACCTTTCTATGAATCAAAGTTCTAGGATGTAACCTAGAAAGCATCTTTTTCTTTTGAACATATTCCCATAGTTTGATGGGGCTGACACAGGATATGCCTGCTATTTTGCTAAAGAAATGACAACTTTAAGCAAGTAACACATTCATAAATCTGTACTGAAGATGCAATAAATAATAGTCCTGGGAAGAAGTAACCCATTATTCTCAGAGTTCCCAGGACCCAAAGGAAGGGCACACAACCAACTGGTCCAGAGCCCCCCATCTATACACAGACGCTCTGTCTTCACCCCACAAACAAAGCTGAAATGCCCCATAAAGATGGTCACCCAGGTACATCCAGCCTTGCCTCTGGCTTCGTGCCCAAGGAAAGTCAAAAAAGAGGAAAATAGAGGTAAAGGGTAAGTAGTAAAAGTATACATTTATAAATATTGTTTAAATTTTTGTGAAAATATTCAATATATTTTATAATCAGCTAAATATATATATATATCTGAATAAAATGAGAGAGTCAAATGGATCTCCATCCCTCCCTCTTTCCTTCCCTCAAGACTTCTCTCCCTCTCTCCCTCCTTTCCTCTTTCTTTCTCTCCTAAGGTGCACCAAGATAGCACCCCCTTTAGCACATCTTCTAGTGAACTTTGATGAGGTTTTCTTTACTGGGATATGGGTCAGGTGATGTTTGGATTGGGACCTGCAGTCCTCACCCCTAGGAGGTAAGGTAGGACCCTTGGCTCTCTGCTCTCAGTCGTCACCCTCTAACACAGCCTCTGCAAGATCTGACCCACCTTCTAACCCACTGCGAAGTGACTATGTGGAATTCTCAGATAATTCTCAGTTAATATTAAGTAACCCATTATTCCTCTGTGAAGTGACCATGAAAATAATCTTAACCCACCTTCTCACTTACCCTCCAATGCCTGTTCTGCAGTGGATTATAGGACAACATCCTTGGATGACATTTTACCCTTCACACTCAACATGCCCAAACTGGCTGGAATCAATCTTCTTCCAGCTCTCCAACATCTATGAGATCTGGCTCTATCTTCCCTTAGCAACATCTCCCACATTTGGCCCTTATTCTTTATCCAGACCACCACATCCAGGGTCACCTAATGGGGAAGGGATCTCAAGAGTTACTTGGCCTCATCCTCTGCTGTCATACCCCACAGGTGCTCCAGCAGCCCAAGGAGCAGGGAAGGTGTGCTGCACTGCTGAGAGCTCAAGGTGCTATGTATTAGCTTGAGACACCACCAGCCTCTGTGGTTTTTACACATTCCGCCTTCTGAGCCTCATAGAACAAATAGGACCTCTCCTCCACATGACAGCCCTGACAAATTTAAAGCATGTCCTGCCATCTCTGACACCATTCAAGTCTGCATACAGCATTATTTACACCTTCCTTCCCAGGTCAGCCTCTCTGCACACACTCTCCGGGTGAAGGCCCTGATTCGGGTGTGGCCCATGGGTACACACCCCTGGGAGGCAGTCCCCTTCCTGAACATTCCAGGGCCCCTCCCCAGAAGCCTGAGGCTGCAGTTACCAAGTTGATCTCCTCTGGGAAGCAGGTGCATGGGCAACAAAAATGCCTTAGCTCTCAATGGCATTCGACAGCAACTTGGATCACTACTGAGAGGGCCCAAGTTTTCCATTTTTATAATTTTAAATCTTTCTCTGGAGGCCAGTAATATTAACTGAGAATTATCTGAGAATTCCACAGCATAGCCAGGGTTTCATTTTCAAGTAGAGTAACAAAAAAAAACATTACTATATGATCCCATGTTACCTGTGACGGTTGATTTTATGTGCTAAATTTTATAAGCCACAGTACCCTGATATTTGGTCCAACACCAGTCTGGATGTTGCTGTGAAGGTACTTTTTAGATGATATTAAAATTTAAATCAGTAGACTTTGAGTTAAGCAGCTCACCCTCCATAATGGGTGGGGATTGGGGGAGGGCTCATCCAATCAGTTGAAAGCCTTAAGAGAAAAGACTGACTTCCCAAGGAAGAGGGGATTCTGCCTCCAGACTGCCTTTGGACTCAAGTTTCAACATCAGGTCTTTCCTGGGTCCCTAGCCTGCTAGCCTGCCCTGTAGATTTTTGACTTGCCAGCCTCCACAACCACATGAGCTAATTCCTTAAAATAAATCAATCTCTCTCTATCTGTCTCTCTCTCAATCTCTGTCTTTCTCTCTGTGTCTTGCTATCTCTGTCTGTCTCTCTAGGTAGTTATATGGATAGATATATAAATGTATTTATATATCTCTATATCTATCCAGATTACCACTTCTGTATCTGGAGAATCCTAACTAATATACTACCCTTAAGAAATCTTTTGAATTACATTAAAGAAGTATATGCTCATTTTTCCCCTTTTTAACTTGATGCATTATAAAATAACCTCTTGTGATTAATTGTATACTGTTCCCCTCAACTATTAGCACTTTCCCTCATCTTTTTTGCTCTCTTCAACCCTGCAAAACAGTTGAAGCTCAAATACAAATGCTACCAGGGACTCATTACATATTCTCAACAGCTCATTAGACATCCACCCTTCCATCTTTCTTTGTACCTAAGAAAGGTGTATATATCTCACACATTTTAAAGGGAAATAAAGATGTGATTTTTTTTTCCCCAGAAAAGCATAATCTATACACATGAGAAGCCTCATATTGAGGTGAAGGATGGGAGAGTATGAAATAAAATAAAACCGGACAGGTTAAAAATGCTTCTTGGCACATGTTTCAAAGAAATCTAAGGGAGTTTTATTCATTTCACTCTATGGAATATATTCATTCCTTTAATTAATAAATATTAACTGAGTGTCCTGCATGGAAAGCTCTGCACTGCAGGTCCTTCTAGGGTCTGACAGCATGATCTGGACCCAGCAACCGTGTTCATGGCTTAGAGTCCATAGCATGTGCATGATCTACACATAAACAACCTGGCTGCAACAGGGACTGGAAACAGGAGAAAACTATAGAACAGAGTATATGGTGTGAGACATCCCTATGCTGTATAGAGGGATGGAGATGGAGTGGAAAAGTTCATTCTAGAAGGAACAGCCAACAGGTGGTACACGAGCCCTAAGCCCAGGGAGTATGGAAAGAGCAGGGAGTAATAATACGAGTTGTCTGGATGCAGCATAAAAGTCATACTGGGAGAAGTAGTAAAACACAAGGTGGGGAATGACTGAGACCAGGCACAGCCTGGTGGTGCACCACTTACGCATTTGGCCATAGAACTACGCTCATGGATTATAGAAGTTCGACTTGGCCACTTTCTTCTGCAATTGCCCATAAGAGGTTCCAATTTCAACTGGTATCCGGTAAGAAGTGCTTGAAGCAACCTCTTCCAATTCCCCAACAAAATGCCCATGAAAACAAATTATAAAATAATAGAAACTCACATAATTCAAGATGAAAAGACAGTCAACTGACTGCCAGAACCTGTGGGAAATTTTCCCCCGAACAAGTCGATGTGATGAGATCCGGCAGCATATTTGTCAGCCTGTTCTTTTTCGCAACTAGAAACAAAGCAAACTCTTTTCCAGAAGAGGAAACATGGAACCTTCTCTCACTGTTATCTACTCAGAAACTTAAGAAGAATGGTACCCACGAGAAAACTGAACATCAAAACTGCTATTGAATTTTGAATCAGTCACAGGGCCACTTCCCCCCCGTTAGCACATGCATCATCTTTATCTAGTCCTCTAAGTCCAATTGGAGCTCCCCAAACTCCCAGGGGCTGAGGGATGGGGAATCAGGACAGGTTACATTACATCCTGAGAAATACAGCCTCTACCATTTCTTACTCTACATCAGTGGCTCCAGTGCTTGACCCTCTTCCCTCCTTTGTTAACCACCCAGTTGTGCTGAGTGGAATCTGGTTTTCTCCACCTTTCAGTACCTCCTGCCCCTGCCCTCTCCTGCCATGTGGGACTTGTGCACATAACTGTGGAAGAATCAGACTGTTCAACTCAACTTTGACTTTCAGTCAACTTTCATTCCATCCTAAAACCAGAGAGAGCTATGGTCTTGAGGGATATGACTTTAAGAGGTATTGACTGCCAACTCTGGATGAGATGGGGAGCTGGTCCCTGCACCAATTCTGGGGGCAGGGTACCCCCTCAGATCTTCATTTCCCTGACAGCCTTTCAAGACACAGTTGCTGTTTGCCCTTTGGTGCCTGAATGGGGAGACAAAGTCTGAGACTGTTACTTTCATGGGGAGGCACTACAAACAAATAGCAAGGAGTAAATCCAACTTTAAAAATAAACAGTCTGCACAGATAACTCTTCAGGGCTACCTCTTGGTGAGTTAGCTGAGTGACAGATCACCCAGCTGCTTACAGCCAACAGAATGCCTACCAATCAGCCTCACTAACTGTTCAGATGGAGATAGAACACATCTCCTTCCAGAATGGACCTGCCCTGCTGACCTTCGAGCTTACTTTATCATCTAGGTTGTGTTCATCTAATCTTTCCCTCCCCTATCCCTTGAAACACAGTTCCAAACCCAAGCTCCCAGCCAGCACGTGGGACTGTGTTAGTATCTGCTCTCTCCCTGTGGCTGCGTGGGCCTGCGTGCACCCCATCACCACCATCGCCTGCATCTCCCTAACTACAGCTCAGATAAATGTCATTTTGGGGAGCAGAAGCCCTTGCAGAAGTCAGCAGGGGACATAAAGGAGCAGATTCTTCCCCCTCAAGTCACATACCACTGTGTTCAGTTCAGGCCAAGCCATTGGTAAGTTGTCAAAAGGTATCACTACCTCTTATTTGGATGGGCCCTCATTAATCCTTCGTTGGAGATTTAATTGGCACCACCTTGAGGCGCCGTGTGTTTATAAAATGATAAACAACTTCAGACATTCATTAGCACTGTCAGAGCCTCTGGAATGATAAATAGCAGAGAGGCTTCGTCAAAATGCTTCTGGAGCTAATCCCAAATTAAATTTTCTCTACCCTGCCAAGAAGAAATATGAGAGCAATGAAGGTTTTATGATAGCCCATAACCTCATGATTAAACAAGCAACTGAAAAGAAAATGGAACAATGCATTATGTTTTAATTGAAATATAGGAACCAAAATAAACAGCAGCATCTCACAGCCCTTCTGGTGACAAGGTCTAACGCACCTACACTTTAGCACTAAACCCCAGTACCACACACAACGTGCTGAGTGTGGTATCTATCAGTGGAGCATGCTCAGCCCTGCACAGGGCTCGCCTCTGTGTGTTTATTTTTCCATCAGTATAAATGGGCTGTCTCCAGGACTCCGTTTCCACACGTCCTCTTCACTCCAACAGTCGCTCAAATTAAAGCATTGGGATTCTACGGGTAATTGAGTTAAGGTTTAGCTTTACCTATAGGAAAATAACTCAATTCCATGAAAAGAACCACTCCACAGTCTGGAGAAAATATGAAAAGGATTGGAGTGCCTTTAGCTGAACGCCAAGGAGGAGAGGAAGCAAAGGTAGAAAGGGCAGTTGCTTGCATTCTGGAGAGTTATGTAAACTGGAGCTTAACTTTCCCTCCGGACCACCCAGTTTCATCTCTTTAGTAAAACATTACCACATTGGAAATGCCTGGAGGAGCTCTGGAAGCCTCTCTGGAGTTAGCAGGAAGAGGCTTCATTTCATGGTCTATGAACAGAAGATATACCACGATAGATACTCGGGATGCACCAAAGCAATTGCCAAAAAATTCACATAAATATTTTGAAATTGCATCCTAAGGGCAATCACTCTTTTTTCTTTTTCTTCTTTTTAAATTAAATTCAAATAAACCATTTTGGTTACTGACAGTTCGAGTCTGTAAGAACTTTGGAATCGATTTCCCTGCCTGTGGAATATCTCTTGCCCTTTGTTTTCTTTTTCAATATTTGAGATTTTATAAGTATATTTTCTTTGAAAAAGAGAAATTGAGGTGGGCTTCCTTTTAATGACCAGGACAGCAATCAGAGGCCATGGTCACCATCCTCTACGTGCCCTACCGGAGGCACAGGTAACTGTCCTAGGATCTACATGTGAGGTCACAGAAGCTCCTTACACCGCGGCCCTCAATGCATCTGTGTAAACGTCACCTCTTGTATCTGGATGGGTGGGTCAGCTACACAGGTAGTTTCATTTTCTTGAAGATCTGCAGGCTCTCTGTCCAGAAAGAGTCTAGTTCAGTAGGACATACACCTGGGCCTGCCTATGCTGGTGGTCTGAGGGTCTGGTTGCTTTCCATTCCAGACGATCAGCTTAACCAGAGAAACAGTGCAGCAGTTCCTCCAAGGTGGCCCCAAGTTCCTCTGGCCACACCGCAGCTCCCCATGCTGTATAAACCCTGGGACACTCTCTGGTGTCACTTCATATATTCAAACCTAGACCTCTTCCGTGGCACTTGGTGTGTTTTTGTAAGATGATAAACATTATTATTTTCCCTCCTTCGTGCTTATTTTTGTACATGTTTACAGCAGGTGATTTGTTACCTGCTTATCTCTAGACGCTGGCCGAGACCATCTGTCCCGAGCAGGGGAAGAGTGATGGTCCACAGCAGCGCCAGAAAAATGTTCGTCCAGGGATTACCAGATGTCACAGAGCAGACGGAAAGGGCTGCCGCTCTGCAATTACAGCTTCCTAAAGAAACAGCCGTCAGAAGATGCCTGGACAGTGTCTTCCCCCTCTGGCCTTGAGAGCAGCATGGACGACCCATCTTTTGTGGATGGCATGGTCTGCTCCACGTGCCATCTGTCTGTGCTCCCCACACGTGCTCCTCACCCCCAGATCCCCTGCTCTGGGGAGGGCTCTGGGAGCAGTGCCCCTCATCTGGCAGGAAACACAGAGTAGTGGACGGTTTTGGTCCTACATGCCCATGCCTTAGAATGCAGGCCTTGGAAACCATGAGCCAGGCCTCCAAGGGTAGAGACAGAGGGAGAGGACAGAGGATGGTGATGAGGGGAAGGGAGGGGAAACCCAGCAATGGTCCCTGGTACCAGTCAATCCTCTCTTGCACAGAGTTAAAATAGAATGAGCCATCGCTGTAGAACTGATTCTAGAAAAGCCTGGGAAGAAGCGCAGGTGGGGTATTGAGAGAAGGGAGGCTCTGTGTAAAAATCGTCACCCCACTCCCCAGCCTCGCCATACCAGGAGGCTTGATTGTGAATCTAAAGAGCTGAGGGGCACTTCCTCCGGGCAGCCTCAGCTCAACCTGACAGTCCTGAAAAGGAAGCAGCCCACACTGCCAACTGCCAACATGGCTGGCTGGTCACACGGTGATGGTCACCATGTCCCCACACTGTCCCCATCCCCCGGAAATGACTCAGCTCTCCAGGCCCTGTTCAGACCCTGGTTACTCAAAGAGCTGACCATGTGTGGGACGAGGGCACAGCAGAGGAAAAAGAGAGCGGAATTTAATTTAAATTCACCCAGAATTCTTCTGTCAAAATGTCTGTAAGTAAATTATTGTAGGCTTCATATGTGTGAGGTTGAGAATCATTTGGAGATATAAAAGTTTCTTTGCAGTTTCACAGCAGGTTGGGGAAAGAGATTAGGGCCTTTGCCATCTTAGCCCAACCTGGATGTGAGCAGGGAATGTTGGGGGGATGGCTAGGCTATGTGAACTAGGCTGGGGCCTTGAGTACCCCTGTGAAATGGGGGACCACCTGCCAGACGTGGGTCCAGCCCTGCCCTTCCTGACTACCTGTGACATCTTGGGCAGTCACTTAACTTCCGGGGACTCTAGCTGGGGATAATGATACCCTCCTGGAAATTTTGTAGTGACAACTGAGAAAACGTATACGAGCAGTGTTTGGTGAACCCCAAATAACAAAATGTGGAAGAAAATGAGAAGATTGGGAAAGGGCATCTGGAGAAAGGAATGATCACAGGTGCACAGGGCTGTGCGGTAGGGCTTCCTTGGTGCTTGTGAGAGCCACGGAGACCCCTAACCAGTGGTTTCCAAACTTTAATGTGCATTTAAATCCCCCAGAAAGCATGGGGACCCATGGCCAGACCCCACCCTCAGAGATTCTGATTCAGCAGGTCTGGGAAGCATGTGGGAATGTGACCTCCATCAAGTTCTCAGGAAATGCTGATGCTGAGGGCCCACACTTTGAGAACCTAAAGGATTTTTGTGCCTACCTGCCTGGGGAAGGAAATGAGGTGATGCCTGTGCTTGGAGGGGTGGAGGAGCCCCTTGGCCCTCAGGGGAGCCACATTTAGGACTAAGGGCTGGTTCTAATCAGGAGCTCTAACCAACCCTCTCCTCCAACATCTTACCTAGACACTCTGGTTCTACTCTGGATGAACCCAGGAGTATATAGTCTCAGCAGCCCTTCCACCTGCCCTGCCTGTGCATCCACTGCTCCTACTTCTACCAAACCAACCCAGCCCTTCTCTACTCAACTCCAACTTCTCTCCCCACCAACCCCCGGTAGAAACAACCTCCTCTTTGCCTGAGAAAACGTAGCCTCGCATTAACTCTCCACAGGAAAAAGAAACAAAAAACACTGCACATCTACACACAGAGACATACACAAGAATATCCTTTACAGCATGGTTTGTAAACTAAAATGGCTAGAAACAGCCTATCTGTCTATCGCTGGGAAACGGTTAAATAGACTCTGACACACACCTACTTCAGAATATCGTGTGGCCGTTAAATAAGGAAATGGTTCTGAAGGTGCTAAGGTGAATTATTCCCAATACATCTTATTAAGAAGAAAAATTCAAGTTGCAGAGCAATAGGCCATAGTGTGATCTCATTAAGAAAAATAAAATTAAAGAAATACACAGCAAAACCCACATATTTCTATAGTCGGTGTTTATTTACAGATAGAAACAAAAGACACATAGCAAATTAAAAACATTGACCATCTCTGGGCAGAAAACCAGGATGGTGATGTGGTCAAGGGGAACTTATAATTCATCTATATTGTTTGGGGTTTCCAGGGACATATCCATGTATATCTTGAATGATTAAAAAATAAAAGTATAGACAAAGGAAGCTGAGTGATGACAGGGACTCCTGCCACATGTGTCCCTAAGCACTGCATCTGTCTTCATTTCCTTTCCTTCCATCTCACAAGAAGACGGAGCTGGGCATTATAATACTAACTGAAGTAAGTCAGACAAAGAAAGACAAATATAACATGATATTGTTTATATGTGGAATATTTTTTAAAATGATATAAATGAACTTATTTACAAAACAGAAACAGGCTCATAGACTTAGAGAACGAACTTATGGTTACTGGGGGGAAGGGGAATGGGGAGGGATAGATTGGGAGTTTGGAATTTACATATACACACTGCAATATCTAAAATAGCCAACAAGGACCTACAGTATAGCACAAGGAGTGCTGCTCAATATTCTGTAATAACCTAAATGGGGAAAGAATTTGAAAAAGAATGGATACTTGTATGGGTATAACTGAATCACTTTGCTGTACACCTGTAACTAACGCATCATTGTTAGTCAACTATACTCTACTATAAAATAAAAAATAAAAATAAAAATAAAATAAAATAGATAACCAACAAGGACCTACTGTATAGCACAGGGAACGCTGCTCAATATTCTGTAATAACCTAAACGGGAAAAGAATCTGAAAAAGAATAAATACATGTACATGAACTAATACAACATTGTTAATCAACCATGCTCCAATATAAAATAAAAATTTTTTTTAAATTGGAGAAAAGAACACCTCCCTTCTTTCCAAGATTTATTATTATTCTAAGAGCCAAGTGATCCCTGAAACTGAAGCCCAGCATCTCCTGGACACCTGTCTCCTTCCACTGTGTCCCGTGGGTGTGCACTCCCCACCTGTCCACCCCGAGCTGCTCCTGCTGAGCGTGGTCTGGGCTTTGGACTTCCAGAGGCCTGTTCGGCTCTCCTGGTGTAGATCATTTGAGTTGGATACTTCTCTTTCCTGAGGCTCTCTCTTCATAACAGAAATGGAGGGTTTTTTGTTTGTTTGTTTGTTTTTTTAAAGCAAATATACATGTATATTTTCAACTTTTTCTCTCTTACATATATGGTAACACTTTGCTTTATTTTTTAAACTTTTTATTTTATATTGGACTATAGCTGATTAACAATGTTGTGATAGTTTCAGGTGCATAGCAAAGGTACTCAGCCATACATATGCATGTATCCATTCTCCCCCAGACTCATTGCTTTTTCCAGAGTTTTCTATCAACACCTTAATGGGAGTTACATAGAAATGAGGAGTTAATTTGGGAAGAGTTGTCATGACTGCAAGATTCAGACACCTGTGAAGAATCTGCATTTACCCAAACCTCCCTTTACATCTCTGGAGAAATGCTTTCATCACTTAGATCCTATAGATAGTTTATCAGACTTAACCGCGAGAGATTTTGGGTTCTTTGATATGCAAATGACATCTCTACTTCCGCTATATTTTCTAATTAAGCACTGCTTGTGTGTGGAAAGGCTATCATTTGAAACAATTTGAGCCACTTTATTGAACTCTTATTCTCTGAGATTTGATCATCTTGAGTTTAGCTACACGCTGTCCCCAAATAATCAACATTTGAGTGCTGTTTTCCAAAAGTATCTTTTTAATTATAATTCAAATCTTATTTAATAGACTGCCAAGACAATGTAAAATCATAATGGTGATAGGTATCTACCCTGTTCTCTTTTTTGACTTTTTAAAAAGAACTATAATTATATATAAGCACTTGTACAAGTATAATGTTTACTAGAGTGCATGGCCAAAAAATTATTTTTTACCAGGTTTTGTTTTCAGAATTTAAAAAATGGATGTTGATTTTCATCACATTACTTCAGCATCTTTTTGGCAGTATTTATGTTCTAGTTTTTACATCTTAATATTAACCTTTTGTTCTTGGGACACATTATACTTGAACCTGGTGAATGATAAATTTCATGTAGGAGTCAAGTTGTTATTTTGTTTCTTTGTTAAGATTTTTTGCATCTATAGTAGACACTTGAAAATCATGAGATATGTCTGAGATTATCATAAATCCCCAGATTTTCTCTACTAAATACAGCAAAAAGGCACTTATGTGGATTTATCACCTATTACTTCTCAGTAATGTTAGTGTGACTTCTTGGCTTTCTTAGAAATCATATATGAATCTCATGGCATTTATTTCTCAGGGAGCACATCTTCATCATACAGACGTGGTGGCTGTCCCTGTTTGAGATTTCTAAAAGCAGGCCCTGAGTTGAGGATTTGGCTGCAGGTAAGGTATTTGAGAACTGATTCCGGGAAGCAGGAGGGGGAGTAGGGGAGGGGGACAGGGAAAGCGGCCAAGCCCGGGAAAGCCAGTGACCCCTGTGAACAGTCTGGGACTAACTGGGCTGGGAACCCTCTGAGAAAGACCTAGAACATACCTCGGGAGAGTTCTGCAGACTGATAGGGAAGCTTGAGAGCTGCCCTAAGGGCACGAAATCCCAGCTCCTCTGGTCTGTCTGCGCTGCCTACAGGTGGAGTGAGTACCCAGGCTCCGGGCTCCGGAGATGCTGGTAAGCAGCATAGGGCAGCGTAAGGAGGGGCACCCTTCGCATGCAGGAGTCACCTCCTCCCTCCGCGGCCGCTGAGCACAGGAGATCCGGGCAGCGCCAAAGTGTCTGCTCCAGACAGCATTCCCACAGCGGCTTTTTCAAAGTCTAATTCCCCATTTTATGAGAGATCTTTGCACCAGCGAAAGTATTCATTAAACATTCCCCAGCTAGTTTCCCCCAATTTATCTACAGACTATAGCGATGTTGTTTGGGTCAGTGATGCAAATGAATAAAAAATTTAAGGGAGACAGTAACCAGTTCGTGGAGTGCCTTCATTCCCGATACCCTGCTGTTTTGAGGTGCCCAAGTACCCTTAAATAGCTCCCATTTCCCCCAGAGGCCTAAGTCAGGGTCTCATTTTTGTCCCCAAAGAACACATCTGGACCCCGCCACCCTTACATTTTCCCGTCCTGGGGCTGCCCATCCCAGACCCTCAGTCTGACTTGGAGATGCATCCTCCCCTCAGCCCATCTTTGACCCACCTCACCACTGAGCCTCACCTCACCTGAGGGACAGAATAACATTAGGGAAAAGGATGAGGCTTTGGTAAGTTGTATCACTCGCTAATGTAACTGGATGCATATTTAATGGTTGAGACTTTTGAATCCTGCTGAGATGTCCGCAGAGCTTCAGGGATACCTTCTTCCTGCCCTGGAATCCCTCTGTAACTCTGGAAACTTAAAAGATGCTGCCCAAAGATCAACTCTGGGTGTGGATCAGCCCTGCTTTGGGCACCTGGTGTAGCACATGATCATCACAGAATCCCAGGCTGTAGCCTTTTGTGCATGAGACACGAGAAGAGGCACACAGGTTCCAGGTTGGTCCTCTCCGGGACTCATTTGCATAGAGCAACGTCTGACACAAAGGAGCATTATTAAATGAGCCCCTGGAGTGACAAGAAGTTAGCCCAAACAGATGCCTGCGTGGTTTGCTTTCTCCCATCTGGGTCTTTGTTTAAATATCAACTTCTCAGGAAAGCCTTCACTAACCACCCTTCCTAACATAGCAGACCCTACTCCAAACACTCCCTTACCCCTGTCTCTACTGTATTTCTGCTGTAGCCCTTCTTACCATTTGACACCTTAAATATTTTACTCAGCTGAGGTCTACCTGTCTTCTCCAGAATGTGAGCTCCACTTGGCTGGACTTTTTGCTCTTTTGGTTCACTGTCTAAGACCCAGCGCCTAAGAACATAGAGACACTCAATAATTTCTGTAGAATAAAGAAGAGTAAATAAAAGAATGAGTAAAGAACTATTGTCAGGCTTCCCTGGTGGCGCAGTGGTTGAGAGTCTGCCTGCCAACGCAGGGGACACGGGTTCGAGCCCTGGTCTGGGAAGATCCCACATGCCCGGAGCAACTGGGCCTGTGAGCCACAATTACTGAGCCTGAGCATCTGGAGCCTGTGCTCTGCAACAAGAGAGGCCGCGACAGTGAGAGGCCCGCGCACTGCGATGAAGAGTGGCCCCCACTTGCAGCAAGTAGAGAATGCCATCGCACAGAAACGAAGACCCAACACAGCCAAAGATAAATAAATAAGTAAATTAAAAAAAAAAAAAAAAAAAGAACTATTGTCACCAAGTCCCTAGGCTGTGACCACATTTTTCTCAGCTGATGCTCAGAGACACAGATATTGAAAATGCCAGAAAACTTTTGTGGGGCTAAGTAGCAAGGTATATGTAACTTAGAACTTAAGACCAATTAAATAATTATAGAATGCTAGATTATTCCCTCGATCCAGGACAAAGGTGAGAAAAAATGAAGCTATAATTTTCCCTGCCAAAGAAGTGTAGCTTTGGTGGACAGATCTTAGGAAACCTGAACGTCAGGTGGGGTATCAGAACGCTCGTCACAGGAAACCCGGCCTGAGAAGTCAAGAGGGATCCTTTTCCCCCAGTATAAGACCTTGGATAAAGATTTTTCTTTTTTTTACAGGGTCTGTCTATATAAATAAAGGTGCTCAGAGCCTAGGTTTTCTCAATCTTTCCCACAACTTCTTTTCTGAAAATGTCACTCCAGAATCTACTTGACAACCCCACACTCACTGCAGCTGCTCTGTTCACTATAGTATTAGGGGCTCCCATGGAGTCCACAGCTCCCCGACTTCCCGCAAGCTGGCTGAACTCAGAGGTGCTCAGGGAGTCTGCACAGCGGCCAGTTCCTCAAGTTTCCCACAAAGGAAAAGCAGGAGAACCTAAATCAAATGAGCAAATGGATAATCATTGTCTAAATGAAATCTACTTCAAAATTGAATTTGCTAAATAGGATAAGTGCAGGAGCAATTCAGATTTATATTCAAAATTGACAGGATGCCTACAGATTTCCAACAGGCACTCACAAATAAGTAGGCAGGCATGCTTTCTCCATTTTGAGGGTTTATTCCCTCACTTTAAAAAATTGTGTTTCCATCTACTGTAAAGTCAAGTTTTAGAAAGAGAGTTCCAGAATTTAATGGTTAGGCCAAACCTCACAGTTTCATAGCAGTCTTGCGATTTCTAACTAAGGATGACTAACGTTTGCAGAGCTCTCCGTTGTTTAAGAAAGCGTCCTGTTTCACATCAATTTTCCTCTTTCACAATCCTGGGAGGAACTAGGGCAAGGATTTGTATGATTATTAGGTGAAATAGAATCCTTTTTTATAGGAAAAAAAATGTAAATCTCAGAGTGGTTAAGTGACTAGCGTGGGGTCACCCAGCACAAACCTTTGTTTCATTGCCTCTGTGTTTGTCTCCTTTTGCCTTCCTCAGACTGCCCCTGAACCTCTTGTTTGATCTCCGAGTCCTTGTAACCATATCATCTAGCATTTTTGTCTTTGCTGGTAGGTTGGTAACTGATTCTGAAACTAGGTCAAGTCCTCATATTTATGCAGACCAGAAAAAGTGTGGGGATCATGAAGCTGTGAGGACCTCCTCCCTGTACAGCCATGAAGTGAGGGTGTGGACCACAGATGCTGCTGACTGCAGGGCTCCAGGGCAATCAACAATGCTTCAATCCATATTTTTTCTCAGAATAAAATGTATTAAAAACAAATGAAAATTTCTGAAGTTCTCCAAGCCATGGAAGAGAAGCTCAAGATTCTCTATCTTTATATAGCCCAGACGTGAGTGGACACTCCATGATGTCACCACTCTGAGAGGCAGTAACAAAACCCCCTCAGTCCTTGCCAAGTTGAGGCGGGCATCTTCTTCCCTCCAGGAGTCAAGCCAGTCACTCAGTGTTTCCAGAAGTTTCCATGGAGACAATTAACTCTGCAGTTATCTTGGATACCATCCCCAGAAATCCGCACAAATGGCTTCTGGGATGCAAAGATTCTCCATCGTACATACAATAACCAAGCAGAGTTTTAATCTTTCTCACTTATCCTTGCAATCACTCACATGTTTATTCACCTGCTGTGCCCTGATTTGGAGCCACACTTCAAGTCAGTTACCAGCAATAAGGAGGGGGGCATGGGTCTGAGTTGGTATCAGGGAGTTTGTGGGCCAGTCTAACTAATTGGCTAATCTTGTAGCCAATCTAACTAATACAACGTGAAGTGTCATATTATAAAATTAACATGGAAGTACTGTTTGCATGCCAGGAAGGGGAGACCTCATTTCACTGCTATGTTGGAGAAGGGTTTGTGTGGAGGTGGCATTGGGCTCGGCCATTAAGAATGAAGAGGAAGGTTTAGCTGGGCAGAGTTAAAAGGGGGGTCTACTTCAGGCAGAGGGACCCCAGCACAAAGACACAAGGCCTGAAAGAACACAACAAGTATTGAGCCTGGCTGTGAATTTGGATGTAGAGAGGAGATGGTGACAGGAGGTATGCCCAGGAGGTCAGTGGAACCAGGTGGAGGAAAGCCCAGAGCCTGGACTTGATCCCGCAAACAGCACGAGGCTAGGGAGAACTTCTGAAATGAGGTTCAAGAGTCTTGGGTCTGGGGAGCATGGGGGCATGTGTGCATCCATGGTGAGGTCAAAGACCCTCTCTGGATGATGACACCCAGAGTGCCGGTTCTCTGCCCTGAGGTCTGCAGGAGCCCCATAAGCTCTGACAAGGCCCCCCTGGAAGGCCTGCTCTCACACAGTTCCTACACCGTGGACGGTTATCTCCCACCCAGGACTACCCTGGAGTCGCTCCTCACGGGGCTTTCACCCATTGCCCACGTTGGGGGTCTCTCCTCTGGCTGGCCTGACCCCCCAGGCTCTCAGCCTTGCTGTGGATGAGCCCACCCCAGGCCTGTCTCCCCTGCAGGGGCCGTGAGCAGGGCAGCTACCAGTCAACAGGCCTGGGAGGCGCTGTGGTCCAGCAAGAAGGGTTTGGGTCCCTTCCCTTGTTCTGGGCTTGTTTCGTTCTACTCCACATGCTCCTGACACATGTTAGCAAACAGCCCAGGCAGGGTATACACCTCTGTTTGCAGCTCCAAAACACGGCCCTCAGCACTGGTGTGGACACAGGCCTTAAGGCAGGGGGACGGGCTACTTCACAGGAGGGCAGCCCCAGGTGGCTTGTTACCACTGTGGACCAAGCCTGTGCTTCATGATGTGTGGGCCATAAAAACTGAAGAGATCTCCATAGTCCCTGGCCACCATCCCTGACCCAGACACCAAGACAGACGTTGATGGCACCCCTCCACACCCTGCCAGCCTGTCACCATCAGAGGCAGAGAGAGCAAAGGGCAGGTGCAAGGCATCCAACTCTGACGTCAGAGTGGGCAGGGCTTGCTCATCTCTCCTTCCATGTCTGGCTGTGTGATTTGGGCAAGTCACCTGAACCCTGTCTGATTGCCAATTGCCTAATCCAACTGTCACACCTCTATAGTCCTTGTCACGGCGGCAAGCTGCATGATCCTCCCACAGGAGACATGGATTTCCAGAGGCCACGGATCAGACCAATTCTGCCTCTTTCCCAGGTTGTTCTGCACAAGTATGAGTCTTGGTGGGCACTACAGGGTCCTGCCCAGATGCCCCTTCAGGAGAGAGGTGCCCACTCCTCTCCTCCTCCAGTGCTGACTGCCAGGGTTCACGGCTCCAGGAGCTGAAGGCAACTGTCGGTCCCGGGGTCACACTCTCTCCCCTGCATCCTCTGCCTGGTGAAGGGGTAGGGGTACATAGGCCCAGCCCCCTGTGCCCCCATTTGGGGCAACTCTCAAGGGCCGTAATGACTCCAGTGCCTCCTGTGGGCTCAGCAAGGCTCCTGTGCATCAAGACTCTTACCTCTGCCAGAGTAGCTTCTCTCACTCTCAAGATCACTCCACAAACCGTCCTGCACACACATCTCCATCTCAGGGTCTGTGTCTGGGGATCCTGGCCTAGGAGAGCATCTTTTCACTAAAGTTTGTCTAGGACCCTAAGAAAGAACAGAATTCTTCATCTAAGGAAAAGAAACTACAGGACAGAATCTTTTCTGCTCTCCACTCTCAAAATGACAAGCTTCAAACTGAAGAGCTTGCTGCCTCCCCTCCAATCCTGGGCTCCCCTGTCAGCCTATGTAACTGGACAGTTCTTTTGGTGTGCAAAGCAGCTGACTTGGCACTGTTACCCAGAAAAACATCCTGGAAGTCCTCCCTTCCTCCTCTCCCCAGTTCAAACGTGACACCTCTAAACAGCTGAATGAAGGAGAATCACCTGATGTGAAGAAAGCATTGGTTCTGCTGGGAAGCTTCACTGTCCAGGAGTCAGAGCGATAAACTCAACTTGCTGTTTCCTTTGAAAGACATCTGTGAACTCAGGAGTTGCCCTTGAAGAGCTGCTGCCTTAACCCAACGGAAACCGGAGAATGGCTTTTTTACGTCACAGCTGTTGAAAACCTCTAGAACACTTTCCCTAGATGTCCATGTCAAGGCAGCCCTCAAAGGGAGTAACAAGGGATCAGACAGTGCAGCAAGGGTAGGAGCATCCGAAAAGCATGCTGGGTCCTCTGAGAGGAGTGGCGGGTCCGTGGAGTGGAGCGTCCACGGAGTGGAGAGCCAGATATGAGAGATGAGAGTGGAGGCCAGGTGGTAAAATGCTGTGATAAGAGTTTGAACTTCATCCTGTTTGCCAATGGAAAGCACCAGAGGGCTTCCCTGGTGGCGCAGTGGTTGAGAGTCCGCCTGCCAATGCAGGGAACACGGGTTTGTGCCCCGGTCTGGGAAGATCCCACATGCTGCGGAGCGGCTGGTCCCGTGAGCCATGGCCGCTGAGCCTGCGCGTCCGGAGTCTGTGCTCCACAACGGGAGAGGCCACAACAGTGAGAGGCCCGCATATCACAAAAAAAAAAGAAAGAAAGCACCAGAGACTTTTTAAAAGAGAAGTTGTGTGCTCACATCTCCTATTTGGAAAGGTCACCTAGACTACAGTTTTATAGAAGTGATGGGTTGTCGGGGAAGGGCGGTGACCTGAGGCATAGATCCTCATTTCTGTCTGGTGCAACAGTTCAGGGGACACATAATGGGAACTGCTAATATTCCCTGCTCACTTAGACAGAAATGTGTCCCATCCACCATTAAACAGAGCATGACCTTGAGGGTATTGGCACCTCCTCTCCACTTTAGGGGTGGCTCGGTGGAGATATAGGTAACGAGAAAATTCTACACTTGCTGAACTTTCAGAAGACAATCTAAGGTGTCTCTTGGCGGAATAACAAGAGTCTACAAATCTACAAATAGATTGTCAGGCCTGGAGATTATTCTTTCTCAGGGCAGCATGTGGTTTCTTGGAGACCGGAGAGCAGAGAGGCTACTCTTCTGGCAACCTTCCCAGGGGAAGAGATTTGCCATTGAGATGTTTGTTCTCCTCTATTCTTCTGCTTACAGGTAATAGAACCCTAAAATCAAAATGGCTTAATCACAGAGGGGATGTATTATCTCCTATAATGTAAAAGTGTAGATTTCAGGCAGAGCTGGATCCAGGCACTCAAATGATATCACCGTGAATCTCTCACTCAATTCTCCTTCCGCTCTCTACAACACCAGAATCAAGGGCTTCAGACTCAACAGCCCACTGATTTGGCAACAATAGCCCATGAGAACTTCTCTAAGAATTCTCACAAAATTGCCATGATTGAATCTCATTACCTCAATATAATCTTGTCTCCCTCCTCAAAAAAATCAGCATAGTCAGAGAGATGCACTATCTTGATTAGTTACCCCTGGAGCCAGGGGACAGGTAAAAAGGGAGAGGAAAAAACCCATGTGGACAGAGATTAGGAAAGAAACAATTTCCTTAAAGGAAAACCAAGCTGCTGTAACTGAAAGGTAAGAGAATGGACTCTAGGCAAAGGAAACAAGTGGCTACCATATGCATCCTGACATTTCCCGTCCCCTTCACAGACTGAGGGGCCTTTGAATCCTTGAAACCTCCAAGACTCTGCTCTTTCTAATTGACCCAAAACTTAAATCCCTTTCTTTCTGAGCACTTTGCTTCCAGCACTCAGCGACTTTTGTAAACTTCGTATTTAGTTAAAGCAAAACATAATGCAGGAGACCTTGGACTACTTTGAAGCTAGAATCACATCTTATTTGCTGCTCCCTCCCCACTGCCCAGAATGTTGTAGCCTTTCACACACATATGCTGCATTACATATGTTAAATTTATAGCATATTTATAGAATATTTCTGGTGCCAATATGCCTTGCTTTGGTAAATAGAGGTAAATATCTATACCCATTCTCTTGCGTCAAGCCGTTGAGATACCATGGTAGGGGAAGCATGTTAGTCAACCAAGCTCTTGAGAGACAGTTGGAACTTAATAGCCACTCACATTCAGCATGGCAGAAATATATGGAGAGGCTCCTGACATGATCCCTGACATCCACCAGGGGCCCTGTGGTTTCTGAGCAGAGAATTCCTACGGTCTCTGAAAAGCTCCTGCATGCTTTATCTCCCACTGAAGGACATGTCTCTTTGGCCCTGTAATGTTGAGTCTGGAGCCCAAAGAGGGGCTGGTATGTTGATTAGCACCCACCCAGGCCACTTTCTATTTACATTTCTTGCTCCCACATGAGATGATCCTCACATACAAAACTCGAGGTTACAAAACTCTTAAGTGCCATGGAACTTCAGGATCACTTGGGAATAGGTAAAGAACATTAAATTCACTCATGCCAGGGCCTACAACACCAAGATCCCAGAGGGGCTGCCTGTGGACCTTCCCTACTAGTCAGGACTGGTCTGTTTGAAGGAAGAGCACGGACGTTTGTTCTTAACCAGAATATACTCTTTGCTGAGACCCCAAGGAGCTGTGTCTGTGTAGGTTAGCTTCTTCCAGCGAGAATACAAGGCACAGATGCTCTGGGCCACAGGATCAAGAAGAGGATCCCCAAATCTTACATGTTAGAGGGTTCAAGGCTTGGGGCCTGACTGGGAAAGGCTGGAGCCAACCACTCTTCTTTTGACAAACACTTATCACATGGCTACCAAGGGCCAGGCTCTTTTCAAGTACAGAGAGCTCACATAGCAGCAATGCAATCGTTCCCTCTCCAACGGAGTCACCGATGGAGACACTGCACCTGCAGTGGCCGGAGTGCTACGGAAGCACCAAAAAGAGGGACTTAATCCAGGCTTGGTGAGGAGGAGAGAGAGTTTGGATAGTGAAAGTCTCCTGAAGAGGGAAGACAAGCATATACACAGAGTTTGTGTGGGAACCTCTTCAGTTAGAGCCACCACCTTGGAAGAGGGGGTGAAGCCCAGGGGCTGGGGTCCAGCATTGAGCCAGGACACAACGCCATCTTCCCCATTCCTCTCCTCTCCCTTGGTCCTGGGAGCTTGCTTCTGTTTCCCCTTGGCCTTCCAAGCACAGGCCAAAAACATGGTGGGATCTTCAGTTCTCTTCAGGGCCAGTTCATACTCAGCTGCAGCTGGGCCCATTGGCTTTCCGGGGGCCGACTATTTTGAGCAAAGCCCTTGTTCTACAATGGAATGAACCCTGGTGTTGCAGTCAGGCAGGCAGCCCTGGCTCTGACCTATGCTCCACGGCCATATGGACAAATTACTTCCCTTCTCTAGTCTCATGTCCCCTCCTCTGCAGGGAAGGAGCTGAGCATCTGTCCAGCCTCCTTATGCTGCAATTCTGCAATCAACACTTTCAGTGCCAGAGGTCTAGGCTCTGTGCCAAATCAAATGTTGCTAATCACCCCCAGCCACAGAACTGGAAAAAAATGTTGTCATGGATACAGGCTGCTCACCCCCTATCACACATAAGCACTTCTGATTCTGAGCCGATTTATGACCAGAAGACCTGCTCTAGCAAAAGAATCTGTGGCTTTACCTTGCTCAAACCAGCCATAATCATCCTAACCACACAGCAAAATGCGGCCACTCTGGTTTCCAGAAAGACCCCCTCATATTTACAGAATTTGCCAGATCTCTTGAAGTCTGTCCCAAAGGACAGCTTTGCTAGTGGTCTCCAGGAATTAAGACACTGCTGGAGCTCAGGCCAAATGATTTTCCCTGCAAGCAGAGTTTCTCTGTAAATGTGTAATCCTGCCTATCACCTCCCATGATAATGGAAGGAGCCAGTGAGACACCAGGATATGAATGTCTATGCCTCTGTAGCAGCTGCGGTGTTAGGCACACCTCTCTCATTACTCCTTGTGGTCCCCTGGTCCCCATTCTGCAGAGGAAAGTGAGTGATTATTCCCAAGACAGAGAGCTGGAAAGTGAGAGAGCCAGGATTAGAACTCAGGTCTGCCTCCAAAATCCATATTCTTCTTGCTGCTCCAAGGGTAAATGTCTCTACCACAGCACGCACATGCTTGAGAAAAAAAAATATCACTGCACCCACACCTTTGGGGACGACTGCTTCCATAAATCTTTGTTGCAGGGTCTATGCCTACCCTGCCTTTATTTCTCTTTCCTTTATTAACCTGGAGATCAGGTCTCTCCAGTAAAGATTAACGAAAGTAGATATTCAACTGTCCAGCTTCTGAATGCATTCATACACACACACACACACACACACACACACACACACACACACACACACACACACACACACAGAAAGAGAGTGGGGGAGGTAGAGAGGAAACATACACACTGAATGCATAGTGCCTTTTAGCTTGCAAAGCAATTTCATACTTGCTATCACATCTAATCTTCACACCAGTTATTAAGGGGACATCATCATTGCTAATTTTTAAACTTTTAAAAAACTTTTAGTTTGAAATAATTATGGAGTCATGGGCAGTTTCAAAGTTAGTACAGAGAGGTCCCCTGTACCCTTCATCCAGCTTCCCACAATGGTTAAATCTTAATGTAACTACAGGACAATATCAAAACCAGGAAGTTGACACTAGCATAATGTGTGCACCTATGTCAGTTTATCACATGTATAGAATCAAGTAACTACCATGGCAAAAAAGCCAATATTATGAGGTCAGATACTATGTGGTTCCATTTATATACTAGCATTCCCAATTTAAAGATGCAAAACTAAGGTTCAGAGAGATGACATGATTTGCTTAAAGCCACACAACTAATGAGTGCCTTGTGAACCCAGGTCATGACTCCAATCAAGTGCACCAGATTGCTCTGATTAACTTTAGGGACAGGAAGTGACTCAGCACAGATCTCAAAAGTGCAATGAAAATTCTCAGGAAAGTTTATTTTCCTGAAGGAAATAGAACTGCCATCGCAAGACCACCCTCTTTCATCTTCAGTCTTCATCAGGGAGGGGTCTAGCCTGACGGCCCCAAGTGTGGCTCAGTCCAGCCTACAAGTTGGAGATGGGCTGACTTCCAATACCAAGTTCTCCTATAGGGTCTGGGACAACTGTGGCCTCATAGCATAGCCACTTATCTGTTGCAGTTTCAAGAGGGCCTTGTCCAGTCTCAGTTCTGGATTCCAGCTCAGCCACCCCCACAGAGCTCCCAGAGAGGCTTGTCATAAAATGGTAAGGATTCAGGCATTTCCTGAGCATTTGTCCCAAGTGCTATGGTTTTTCACAAAGGAGGCACGTGTGCTAAGAGTTTTTGATTGTCTAAGAATCCTGCAGATGTGACTTGACCAAGCCAATGTTCCAAGCATATGACATTTAAGGGAGGAAATGTCCTGCCATCATTGGCTTGATTCAAGCATTCATCATTTCTACTAGGACAATTACAAATTTGTCTCATAATTTCTCTGTTCTAAGTCTTATCCTGCTCCAATCTTTCCTTCCCACATTTTTCTAGAATCATGATTGTGTTAACAATAACTGCCATGTCAGTGAGAATTTTAGACGTATGATCTCATTTATTCTTTACAAAGATCCTACAAATTAGATCCTCCACACTTTACAGATTGGAAACACACTTAGGGAGGTTTCTACAGTATCCTGGGTCACATTGAGTTGAGTAAGAAGAAAGGCTGGTATTGAATGCAGACTCAACTGACCCCAGACTACTGTCTCTCATTTACAAAACACAAATCTAACCTTATCACCCTGCTTAAAAGATGGGGTAGACTCATCTCTCTCTCTGCCCTTCCCTGCTAAATACAACTATAAACCCTAGAAATAAACACAAGAGGCAACCAAAGGAGGATGATACAGGTGGAAATAGGAAGGTATACTGGTTAGGGACCCCAAGACTAGAGGGAAAACACATAACAGAGAGTCTTATGATTTCCAACCCAATAGAAGAACGTCAGTCTTCCCAAATTGCTCTATAGATATAGTGCAATTTGTATCAAAATCCCATCAAGAGGGCTCCCCTGGTGGCGCAGTGGTTGAGAGTCCACCTGCCGATGCAGGGGACATGGGTTTGTGCCCCGGTCCAGGAAGATCCCACATGCTGCGGAGCGGCTGGGCCTGTGAGCCATGGCCGCTGAGCCTGCGCATCCGGAGCCTGTGCTCCGCAACGAGAGAGGCCACAACAGTGAGAGGCCCGCGTACCGCAAAAAAGAAAAGAAAAAAAAAATCCCATCAAGTCTTTTTTTTTGTACCGATAGACAAGATTATTCTAAAATTTAAGTGGAAAGGCACAGTACTCAAAAAAGATCAAGCCAGGAAAAGTAAAATGGGAGTAGTCACTCTACTCTATGCTAAGGGTTAATCTAGAGATACAGTCATCCAAACAGTATGGTATTGGTAGAGAAATGGCACATAAGTCAATGAAAGAAAACAGAGAACTGAGAAATAAACCCACACACATATCCCCAACTGATTGTTTTTACCAAGGTGCAAAAGCAAGTCAATAGAGGAAGAATAGCCTTTTCAACAGATGGTGCTGGAGGAATTGGAATCCATCAGCAAAAATAAGTAAAATAAACTTCAACACAGTTATCATACCTCACAGAAAAAATTAATTCAAAATGGAACACAGACAATATACAATTTGAAAGTATAGAACCTTTAGAAAACAACAAGGGAGAAATTCTTCTGGACCTAGGGCTAGATGAAGTTTTCTTACACTTGACACTGAAAGCACAATCCATAAAGGAAAATTTGATAAATTGGACCAAATTTGAAAAAAAAAATTGAAACATTTTCTCTGTAAAGTACAGTGTTAAGCGTATAAAAAGACAAACTACAATTAGGAGAAAATATTTCCAAATCACATGTCTGACAAAGTACTAGTATCTAGAATATAGAAAGAATCCTCCAAATGCAAGAGAAAAAAAATCTAATTAGGAAATGGACAAAAGACAAATATACATTTCACTGAAGAGGATATATAGGTGGCAAACAAGCACAGGAAAACATGTTCAACATCAGTAGCCATTAGAAAAAGGCAAATAAAAATGAAATGAGATATGACTATATATCTATAATAATGGCTAAAATAAAAAATAGTGACATCACCTAATGCTGGTAAGGGTGCAGAGAAACTAGTTCACTCATACATTGTTGGCAGGAATGTAAAATGTACAGCCACTCTGGAAAGAGTATGAAAGTTTCTTACAAAACTAAACATGTAACTACCATACAAACCAGAAATTGCACTCTTGAACATTTATCCCTGAGAAATGAAAAGGTATGTGCACGTGAAAGCCTGTACGCAAATGTTCATAGCACTTTTATTCATAATAGTCAAAGGCTGGAAATAGCCAAGATGATGCCCTTCAGTGGATGAATGATTAAACACACTGTGGCTCAGCCATACCATGTGTGTTAGGCAAGGTTTTCCAGAGAAATAGAACCAATAATATGTGTATGAAAAAAAATATATATATATATATCTCCATTTATTAACAGAATGGGGCAAGAATTAAAATTGATCATCATCTTCCTGGAAATCCTTAGGTCATAGGGTCTATGAACCTTGCTAGCTGCATAGGATGACTTACCTATGAAGATGGGTGTAGCTCACCGCCCCTGTAGATGCAGCCAGGCCCCTCTGGGAGCTGGGCCATGCTCCCCTCCTCCCTGCACTTTGACCTGAGTAACCTGCATCCCCAGGCAGAGGCCCCAGAGTGCTGGGTTGACTCGCCACCCCTTCTTTCATGCCCTGAATCATGGCAGACCAAGCCAGCAGAGCTAGGGTTTGGCAAAGTTAGATTTTCCCTTCAGGGCATGAGCCAGGATGTCAGATTTAGTGATTTGCAAATGGACTCTACATTCTACAGACGCTAGTAAATGTGTGTGTAGTGCAGCTGCTGTTTTACCACCAGCTGTGTATACTAGGCAGCAGAACAAAAGTCCTATTGCTGCAGACAATCAAGTCACAAATAACTAGAAGAACATGCATAGCTGCTCCTTGCTCAAGCCTGGCTTACTCCAGGCAGATGTTCTTACTGCACCAAATCATGAAGAAAAATCTTTCAAAGATGCAGACAGGAAAGTCAGGTGATTTCCTCCCACAGAAATGAAGTGAAATGTATTTTCTGGATGGACAGAATTGAGATCATTTGACATGGAGCCCAGAATAGCAGATTTGGGGGGGCTCAGAAACGTTCTTTATCCCAGTAACCTCATTCTGCATCTGTGGGTACTTATACGTGAATATAGAGGAGCTGAATGTTCAAGGTTCAGGATCAAATGCCTATTTCCTGGCTGAAGCAAGAATAAAGCCCACAATGACTGGAATAACCTTAAACAAGTAGTGTCAAGCTCTTAGCCTTTTCAACAAATGAATAACCGTGATCTGTTTATCCATGCATTCAAAAGCATTTACTGAACACCTACTATAAACTAAACATAGCACAAGCCACCAGCAATTGAAAGATGCAAAGCAGAATTCTGCCCTTGAGGAGGAATAGAGAAATACAGAAAATAAGACAGAGTAGTA
Source organism: Kogia breviceps (assembly GCF_026419965.1). NCBI lineage: Eukaryota > Metazoa > Chordata > Mammalia > Artiodactyla > Physeteridae > Kogia > Kogia breviceps. The sequence continues at coordinate 46,086,210 of NC_081311.1, read as the reverse complement.
ACGATGTGATAGTGTAAAGCATGTGGTGCCACTGAGGCCAGGAGGAGAGACTTCTAAGTCAGGAGTGGAGGATAGGGAAGGGGAGCCAGAAAACCTAACTAAAGTGAGGAAAGTATAGAAATGGGAGAAACGGAGAGAGTTTGAAAGGCTAGCTCTTTCAAGAAGCAAAGCTATGAAAGCAAAAACTAAAAAATAGCATAGGCAAGTCACTTTATAACTTTGCAGTGTAGAAAACATTTTAAACTATGTATGATCCAAAATCCAGAAGCAGTGAGAGGAAAGATTGATAAATTTGATTACACTGAACTTTACAAAATAGGAAAAAACCTCATAAGCAAAGTAAGAAAACTAAATGTAAACTGGGAAAATACAACATATCACGAAGGGTTAATGTGGTTAGTATCCTTAATTTAGAAGGAAGTTCTAAAAACAGAAGAAAAGGCCTCATGAGCTAAACATCTGAATAGAACAATTCACAGAAAACAAATGCAAATGGCTTTTCAACTTGCTCATATTAAGAGAAACACAAATTAAAACTATGCTGAAATTAGCAAAAATTCCAAAGTTTGACAACATATTCTGTTGGCAAGGCTTTTAAGAAAGAGGCACTCTCAGGCCCCTTCAGTGAAAATGAAAAATGATACAAGTGGTATAGAATTCAAAAAACAAGAATAAAACCAGCTTTAAGTCACCAGCAAGTCTAGATATCAGTGATGAAGTAATCCTCCCCCCCACAAAAAAAACCTTTTATTAGTCTAAGTTCTAAACTACTGCTGCAGTCACTATGGATTTTAATAATATATTTGTAATATATCTGCAATAATTATAGTGGTTTCAAAATAGCACTTTTACTACATGTTTTAATGACTATTGTATTTTATATGGACGTTAATTTGGAAACTTCCAAATTTAAGTTTAAAACAATGAAACAAAAGTATTAAGTGTGAGGTTTAAGTGCAAATTTTGGCTCCTTCATAAAGGATTGAATTTGAAAAAATATATTTTAAATTAAAATCTTATTTTAAAATTGTTTTTTGTTTTAAAACTGAAGTATAGATCAAGAAAAATAATGATTATCACCAGTGATTACATCATTATTGCTAAAAATATATTTTTTTCATCTAAAGGAAGAAGGGATGTTAAAATCTGATCCACTACTGGTCTCAGACACTGGTGTACACACACCCTTGAAGCCATCCTTATGGTGTTTCCTCTCAGCTGACAACAGTGGCCTCTGAACTTACCTTCCTTCCTCTGGCTCTCCTCCGGTCCTTCCTTTATATCACCCTTAGCATGTTTCTACAAATCTAATTTTATTACCCACATGCAAAGTTCATCCCCTTTAGATTGATATATAGGTCCCCCAAACTGGCCTCATACTCTTTAAAAGAGAATAAAATCCATCAATCCTCCACGGAACTGAGGGAGGCAGTGAGGGTGCAGATGCAGAGAATGGGATGGTTTGGGGAGCCACTTAGGGGTTAGAACATCTAGGACCCAATCATGGCTGCGCGTGGGCAAGTGATGGAGGGGGAGGCCCTTCGGTGGGCCCTGTGGTTGGTGAGCAGGAGGTGGCCTGGGGTGGCACATCTCAGTTCCAGACTAAGTAACTGGCTGGACTTGAGCACCTCTATCCCTTCACCTGCTTATACCTACTCTTAGGGATGTTGACATGATTAAATAGCACATGTGGTGCAGGGAACACATATTCCTTATCTGTCATTGTGAGGAATAACTGTTGCCCTGGGCAAGGATGTTATGTAAAGTTTCCTAAGACCAACATCCTTCCTCGAGGAGCTTGAGCATAGACAGGCCACGTCTAGGTAGTGCAGGTCACATGGAAAAGACAGAAAAGCAGAGTGGGAGTTGCTGAGCGGGGTTTGAGATCTTGTTGTTCCACTTACTGATCTGATGGAGGGTAGGGGACCCATCCTCTCCAGGCAACAGATTTCCCTCCTCTGTAGGAAAAAAAAAAACCAGACCAAGTATTACATCTGATTCTGATAGACCAAATATAACTTCCAGAATCCCCAGCCCCACACCCTCCATTCCAGCCACATAGCAGCCCTCACTGCTCTTCATCACACCAAACATGCTCAATCCTCCCAAATTTGGTCATGTTAAAATCCTGCTCTCCTTGTGCTCTACTATTTTTAAAACTAGTCAAGTACATGTCACGGTCCCCCTGGAATGAGTGAGCCCTTCAAGAGAAGAGTCTTTCTTTATTCATCGCTGCAACAGCGGGTGTAGCCCAGAACCTGTCAGGCGGTAGGTGCATTTTTGGTAAGTGGTGAAGTGAATGATGGCCCACAATAGAATATTACAGAATATTATCAGAATAGTTTCACATGAAAATCAATTCAGTCAATACTTAACGTTCGTTTATTGAGTGTTTGGTAGGGTGTTCCTAAAACAACTGTCTTAGATATTTTGAAGAACACTTGCAACGTAATGTGTCATCCCAGAGTAACCCCCAGAACAAGATGGACGTTAGCACAGCTTCCTGACACTTACAGCTGTCTTTCAGTGGTTCCTTTGGGAGGTGGTGAATTCTGTTTCCATAGAGGAATTGAACAGAAGTTGGACAAGGAGTGTGGAACTGCAGACCCTATCAGGTGGACACAGAAGAGGAAGCTTTGCTTCAGGTCTTCAGGAAGCTTACTTCCATCCAATTCTGAGATCCATTGACCTGCCACTACCTTGTCCTCATAGCGGCCATGTGAGCCTTGGAGTCAGACTCAGAGGAGGGTGACTTCAAAAGCCGGAGCTCCCATTCTTCAGACCAGGGAGCTTCAGGTCTTACTGTTCCTGTGAATTCACCTGCTCCAACTTCAGTTTCAGCACTGGCTTGATGATGTCCATCTCATGTCTCAACCACCCGAGTGACAACAACAGGGGCAAAGACCTGGAGGGCTGGCCCTCTTTCCCACCTGCCCCCTTCCAAGAGGAGGCACCACCACCTGGCAGTGTTCCCCCAACCTCTGTCCATGCAGTTTCCCATAGTCTGGTCTCAATGGTGGAAGTGTTCTGTACCCTTGTCTAGAGCTCATTGCCACCTTCATAGCAGAAATCGAGATTGTTAAAGACAAACCCAAACTAGCACTAGATTTCCTCAACTTCCCTCATGGAGGAAGACACGAGTTGCCAGAACACAATGACCTACGCTCCAGCTGTGAGCACTGAAGATCCTCCTGTTCACTCGGGTCTGTGTGCTCCACTGCACCAAGGCTCCGTGCACTGAAGCTGGCTTGGGTCAGGGCCTCACCTCCCCTGTAATGTCCTAACTTCCTGACTATAGATAGGATCTGCCTGCCCCACATGTAAAAGTCTTTCGTCTGCCTCCCCTCCATTTGGCTCACTGCCATCAGCTTTAGCTCACCAGTCCCTAGAATTTCTGCCATCCAAAACCACCACTGAAGTCCTCATAATCAAGTCCACAGCCTTCTCTGTTTCTACGGCCAATGCAGATCAGATTCTCAAAATCAGTCATTCCTCTTCCTGAGCACACACTTGTCTCTGTGGCCATGAGACAATTCTGGCTGATGAAGTGCAAGCATTGCTTCCAGCCTGGCACCTGAAGGCCCCCACATGTGACTCCTGTGCCCTTCCCTCTACTTGCTTCCTACAGTCTGAGGTGATGTCCTTGGAAGCCAGGTGTTGAATGGGGCTGAGGGGCAGGGTCAGGAGAAGGGGTCACAAACCAAAGGATCCTGGGTCCTTGCATGGTCACCTGGAAGTAGGAGCCAACTGCCCAGCATGAACACACATTTTGGATTTCATGTGAATGAGAAATGAACTTTGTGTGCAGGTACTAAAATTTGGGTGGTTTTATTCACTACATCACATACTGTTAGGCTTCCATTCCTTGTGGGCTTCTGAGTATCTGATATTCTTTTTTTTTTTAACTTCTTTATTGGAGTATAATTGCTTTACAATGGTGTGTTGGTTTCTGCTTTATAACAAAGTGAATCAGCTATACATATACATATATCCCCATATTCCCTCCCTCTTGCGTATCCCTCCCACCCTCCCTATCCCACCCCTCTAGGTGGTCACAAAGCACCCAGCTGATCTCCCTGTGCTATGCAGCTGCTTCCCACTAGCTATCTATTTTACATTTGGTAGTGTATATATGTCTATGAGCATCTGATACTCTTGACCCAGATCACTGGGTGTGGCTCCCTGTCCCTGGATTTTCCCTTCTCAGCCAGGGTCAGTCTCCTCTGGCCACTGCCTGCCCCCAGTTCTGGGCAGAATTGGCCCCCAGGTGATCTGAGGGATCTCCAGGTGAGCAGCACAGAGTGGTGTGGCTAGCAGGACTCAGGGTGATTGAGTCCCTCCTGAAAGCCACTGCTATCAGCCACTTGGCTGCTTTAGACCTTTGAAATAAATAGAAAATCTTAAGAGGGGAGCATGGGGTATATTCACTTGGTTATTTCTATGTAATTTTTTTTCTTTTTTTTGCAGTATGAGGGCCTCTCACCTCTGTGGCCTCTCCCCTTGAGGAGCACAGGCTCCGGACGCGCAGGCCCAGCAGCCATGGCTCACGGGCCCGGCCGCTCCATGGCATGCGGGATCCTCCCGGACCAGGGCACGAACCCGTGTCCCCCGCATCGGCAGGCGGACTCCCAACCACTGCGCCACCAGGGAAGTCCCATTCTATGTAATTTTTTAGGACCAAGAAGTGACTGGGTGCTGGACCCATAATAAATTGTAATTAAAGATTTGCATATGGTCAATGTAACTATCTCTGTTTTCTCTTTGATAAGGCAGCTGAATTCCAGCAGGAATAAATGCTTATAGAGGAATAATGAATCATGTTCCTTCTGAACTGGTATGCCCTTGTCCTGGGCATAAGCTTTGAAGAGGAAGTGTTGTTGGACTGGGGTAGAATCTTGAGTTATGGCTCAGATGTGATACAGCTTTCCCCAGAGTCCATGGTCCACTTGATTGAGCCTGTTGGGAAGTTTGCCAGATGCAGTCTCACATATGCCCAGAGGTAGTCCAGGAAATGTCATAGTTCTGGTTGTCAACAACTCTCTAAGGAGGCTTGACCAGACTCTTGGTTCTGAGCATGCTACAGCCAGCCTTTCATAAACTTAGCACGCCCATCAACACCCAGAGAAGCCTAACAAGGCACATCGTGGCCAGTCTGAATGCTCTGCTCTGAGGGAGCCCAGGTCTGCATGGAGCACAGGGGCCAGACATTTAGGCTAACCAGGCAATAAGGATTGCCCGAGAGTACGCTGGTGCAATTAGTACAGGAAGCGGTGGGACAAAGAAAGACTCCATCAGGAAAAGAGACCTGTGAGCAGAGCACAAAACACTCAAGAGGAACTCTCCACAGTGACACCCATCAGAGCCTCCATCTGGGTGCACCTCATCAGCCCAGGAGTGCTAAGCCCACACCCTGTGATGTACACAGGGATGGAGGGATGCATTTTAACAGGACCAGATCTGCCCTTTGGGGACTTCCTGGATAAAGCATGCTTTGCTGAATAGTCCAGCCCGAACCCTGTTTACAACACTCAACAGGGAGCCGAAGACCAGACCCCACAACTGGTCCAGAGACCATGAGCCCAACCAACAGACTTATTTCACGAGTGAGGAGACTGAGCAGAGGTTGTGTGAAACAGGCTAGAACCCAAGTCAGATTCCAGTCTGAGCCTTTCCATGCCAGCACAGGCGCGCACCACACACACACACACACACACACACACACACACACACACACACACACACACACACACACACACACACACACACACACCAGCGATGCCCTTGAGGCAGTCCACGCTGAGAGCAAGCTGGAGTTACAGACCACAGATTCATATCAAATGAGCTCCTACAAGCCTCTTCCAAGCTACGTAGGCATCTGGAAAGAATTTCAGTGTGGCCTAGAAACCGTGTTTAGAACGGCATTTTCCCATAATATCCCCCTTTCTAAATAGGCACGTCACGGCTGTTCCAAGTCTGATTTCAAGGTCTAAAATTTGTTCAAATTCAAACTGACTTGGGAAGAAAGGGGAAAAAATTTACTGTGGGAGGGAAAAAAATGTACAGGGAGGTACAGCTAGTTCCCAACAACTGTCACAATAGCAGGCAAAATGGTCACACTCCAGCCTTCCCAGGAAAGGCACATGGCTTTGGCAGGGATGCTGAAGGGGACATCTGTGTAAGCCCAGCCCCTGCCAAATTTCCTGGTATTTATACGTAAACACAAGGGCTGAGTATTCCCTCCCTCCTCTACTGAAGGGAGGATGCTCATGTTTCCTTTTCCATTCTAGGCAAAAGCAGAGGGAGGGAATCAGAGAAGCTTACATCCCTATGGGAAGGACGTTATTGAAAGAAACATCTATGGAGGAAGGACCATAAATTCATGTGAGGTTCAGAAAACAAAGCTAAATGTGTTCTTCCTTTTCCTAATGACTTGCCTCTCATTCTGTAGAGCTCACCAGCATAGGCAGCAGGGAATCATGTCTCTCCTTCCTTCTCGTTGTTGATTTCCTGGGGTCCCTTCTCTTAGTAAGAGAGAAACCCCTCTGAGATTCCCCTCTCCTCTTACAGATGAATGCCATCGAGTGCTCCTTCTGACCGAGTTGTAGGTAAGGACAAACTCAGAACGAATCATCTGCAGGAAAGAAAACAAGCCATTCTCTGTTCACTGTCAACCCTCTCTTTGCACTGTGTGGATGGACATAGTTTAAAGCTCACAATTCCTCCCACTGAAAGTCTGAGAGTGATTTTTTTTGCTGGTGTCATTCAGTGATGGAAAGTTCCTCAGTGCCATTGGGCTCCAGGTGTACCTAATCAGCCCAGGAGCGCTAAGCCCACACCCTGAGGGACTGCAGTTCAACATCCCAGATGGCAGCTCCCAATATATCTCAGTGTAGTGCCTGGAAGGCCATTGGACAGTCTTAAATACACAGAACCCCTAGATGATGATAAACTGTCTTTTCCCCATCAGATCTCTTCATGGTGGGCATGAGATATATTTTCTCTTTACTCTCCACCCCTATTTCCTCCATCACAAACCCCAGAATATTTGTGCTTACCTGCCTCCCACTAGGATTGTATAATCTATTTCTTCCAATTTTTTCCTTGGTGAAACTAGAAGAGGGAAAGTTTGATCTTCCAGCTCTTTTAGAATAAATACTCTATAAAGTGACTTTCACTTGACCACATGGAAAGCTTCTTCCAACCTACCTCTGGGCATTATTTGCTATTTCCATGTCTCTTTCCCCCTGCTTTTCTCCTTATGAAGGGCTGAAGGAGAGAGGAAAACCTCACACTGCTCATTAAAATAGATATGGACCTGAGCTCCACAACCTGCTGGGTCTATGACTTCAGGAAAACTGATCAGATTCTCTGGTTGTCCATTTACCCATCTCTAAAATAGAGTTGTTAATATCCACCTCATGAGGGTTTCTAAGAATTGGATAAAACAGGTAATGAGAACATTCCAGGCTTCACCACCCCAGTGTGCAAATTGGGTCACATTTGCATTGAGAGTTGTGAGGCAGCCCCTGCTCCTGTAGGACCTCAGTTCCCCTGAAGTTTCCCCCTTGGGTATCCCTGGAGTGGACCCAGGGCTAAGGGTGCTCATCTCTACCCAGCAGACCTCTCTTCCAGCCTCTGTGAAGTTGTGCAATTCCTCAGCCTCCTCTGTGAAGTTGTGCAATTCCTCAGCCTGTAATTCCATTCTTAACATTCTCTGCAGTAATTTGACAAATGTTTTTCTAGCTTTGGACAAAATTGTGCCCAAGATTTGTGTAGTAGAAGGGATCTCCTTTGCAAAGAGTGACTCTGACTCTGTATGTGCCCCTTCTCAGTACCTACCACATTTCATGGCCCTGCACAGCATTCTCTGTCTACCCACAATCTGCCTGTCTGCCTGTACCATGGACCATATGCATCCCCAAGTCTTAGATTTGTACAAGTGCTGCCTGCAAAGGCACTGTCAAAATTCACACATGCCTTCCTAGGCCCATTCCTTATTTATATTGGTTCCTTCAGCATGAAGTGAACTTCAGGCCACTGTGCCCTTCCTACAGTCTCAGTCCTCGAACCAAGAGCGTACACAAGAACTAAAACCAGTGTCTGGAAAAACTGAAAAATATTTCCAGATTTAAATTGGCATTTTCTTCCAAATCCCATCAGTTCTATACCCACTAAAAGAAAAAATATATATACAATAACAACAACAATAAAAATGTAAACAAAACAAAGACCATAAGCAGGTCAGTCAGGGCACCCAGCATCATATATAAGGGGATAAACAATATTTGGCAAATAAAATCAGTTCTTAACTGGCTGGACAAGGGGCTGATTGCCTATGTTTAAAAATGATAGGCCTTGCAACCATCAGTTGCTTGTGCCCTTCTGACCCCATACCTTGGTGCGTTCAGTTCCCTACCCCCTCTCGTCGATTGTTGCTACACTTTGAGGACCCGCCGTGGCTGGCGGCAAGTGGCGCCCGAACAGGGACCTGACAAGAGGGACATCTGAATCTCGGTAGGTGAATCCCCGGAGTGAAGAGTGAAAGTGTGGCCACATAGTAAAGTTGATAGTAACTCGGGGCAATAGTCAGAAGTAAAAAAATATGGGACAAAAAGTATCCAAGAACCTACCTGAGATCACTGATCAAGAGAAGGAGTTGTCCACCAGTGCTTTCCAGGTTTTCACAGCTGGAAATTATGATGTCTGTCTGCAACATCTTGCCTGCCTACAAGATATAAACAAAGACGATTATAAAATAATTTTGAATACGGCAGTAGCTGAGTTTTTTCAAAAGTAACCAGATAACAACAGATAGTTTAAGACAGACACTTAACCAGTTGAAGAATCAGGTGCACTCGGCTGTTGAAGAAATGGATGGACTACATGATCTTGAAAACAGTATGTTGTATTACAATCAAGCAGTCATCCTGTATCATGTCTGACAGTATACAGAAGCCATATCCATTGGTGAAAAACTTTATCAGTTCATAGAACCTTTTGAAGAAAAATTTGCCCAAGCAGTGTGTTTTTTGTTCGTAGACCTGTATATATTAACCTACCAAGCTGAGAAAGCTTTACATCTTCTTGCTGTTCTAGAAGAAATGATTTCACAGGGCAACAATAACAAAAATGGAAAGAATGAGACTGGTAATTACAGCAACAAAGATGGGTCTAATCATAAAGCTGAAAGCGGAGCTCTAATAGAAGCTGCAAAGTCAAAGATACTATTTTTGTGTTGAAGTATATGTAGGAGGACAAGGGACTTTACTGGCCGGCCATAGTTTAAAGGTAGTTAAAGCTGTTACAAGTTTGACGTTTCCCTCCTCTTTTCCTTCTGATTTTCCCCAATCGGATTTTGAATTCTCAAATCTGGTGCACCTTAAATTATAATAATGGTACCATTTTAATTTCTTCAGTTTCTGTTACTAATAATAGTTTGGTTTTTTATAAGCATTGGGATTTTGGGAAGTTTGCATTGTCTTATTCTTATCAACCGGTTATTACTTGTGTTACACCCTCATATGCCTTGCTAATAGGAGATTTACAGATTGAGTTTACTTCTGGTTCCTTAGGATATAATATAACTTATCAGAATTGTATTTTTAGTACTTGCATTCTGCCTATGAAAGGAACTTTTTCTGTTATGATGTTAAAACAACCTTCCTATGTAATGCTGCCTGTAAATATTTCTGAACCATGGTATCATAGTACTAGCATGCAAGCTTGGCTAGAATTATCTGAAGCTTTAAAAAGACCTAAACGATTCATTGGAATATTAATATGTAGCATATTAGCCTTAGCCGCTTTAACAGCCACAGCCACTACTGCCAGTTTAGCATTAAGTAAAACTGTACAACAAGCACATTATGTTAATCAATTGTCTAAAAATACCAGTATTGCATTAGCATTACAAAGTCATATTGATACTCAACTAAAAACTGAGGTTGATGAGTTAAAAAATGCTCTCATAGGTTTAGGAGACCAAATTATGGCTTTAAAATTGAAAATGCGTTTGATTTGCCATGCTAAATATACTTGGATTTGTGTGACTCAACACGCTTATAATGAAACTAGGATTGGAACAAAGTAAAAATGCACTTTTTAAGTGTATGGACTGATGGACACATTAGTTTGGACATACAAAAACTTAATGCGGAAATACAAGCAATTCAAGAAGCTCATCTACAAGAAGACGGGCCCCAACAATTAATTCAAGGACTCTTGGATCAGCTTCAGTGGTTAAACCCAATGCATTGGTTTCAAAATGGACTCACAGGATTGATTACCGTGGGGTCATGTGTATTGTTGATGTTAATTGCCTTACCTTGTTTATTACGCTTTATTGCTGGCCGTCTCGGTGCTCTTCGTCAGGAGGTGTATGGGTTGAAATTGCATTATCAAGCTTTAAAAAATAAAAGAGGGGGAAATGTGGCGAGCATTGCCCTCTGAGGAAGGCGCCATTAAGACCCTCATAAGCCTCAGGGCCCGATTTGTACTCTCCTTGGTATGCATCCTGGACTTTATGGTATGAACGTAAAAAAGGAGATGGCCTTTGGCCAAATCGCTCCAGGGACCTGCTCAGTTACTGGGAGTCCCTGGTTGTTCCCTAGAGCTAGGAAAAGCAACCCTGGAGGGGAAATTGGTGCTTTTGAGGGAGAAGCCGAGAAGCCAATCAACCAGCTGATGCCGATAAGGCGTGACTAAGCCGAGAAGCCAATTAACCAGCTGATGCCGATAAGATGGTGACTAAGCAAATTCCCTGCTTTAGGGGGATATATACGGCTACGCTTTGTTATTAAATTTGCCTTGCAACCATCAGTTGCTTGTGCCCTTCTGATCCCATACCTTGGTGCGTTCACTTCCCTACCCCCTCTCGTCGATTGTTGCTGTACTTTGAGGACCCGCCGCGGCTGGCGGCAGGTGACACTTCCTCAGGACTCAAAGTCCTCAGCAGAACTTTGGTGGAACGTGTGATTGTTCAAACTCAGATCTGATCAATGCTATACCTGTCAAGAAGCCAGAAGAAGGAATTTCTACTTCTCGTTTGCAGCCAGCAGTAACAAACTTTGTTTCTACTAAAAGAGGGCATGGAGTCTGGAAATTGCCATCTTTTAAATTTTAGCCACTCCATCAGGAGTGAAATGATATCCAGTGTTGGTTTAACTTCCCTGATCCGTAGTGAGAAGCTTGTTCACTACCCACTGGAGTTTCCTCCTCTGTGACATGCTATTTATTTATCTGCCTGCTTTTCTCCTGCTTTGTTCTCTTTTTATTATATTGTAACGGAAAATCCATATTCTCATTTCAGTGTACTAATCCTGGACAGGTGAGTGTGTTGCAATTATATTCTCCCAAACTTTGAATTGCCTTTCAACAGTGTTTATGCTATGATTTTAACCAGCTTTATTGAGTTACAATTTACATAAAATAAAACTCAGCAGTTTTAGTGCACAATTTGAAAAGATTTGACAAATATATATAGTTAAAATCATGGAGTAGAATATTTCCATCACCTCAAAAAGTTCCCTCATACCTATTTGCAGTCAATCCCCTGTTTTAATTGTAGTTTTAATTTAGTTTTCCCTAAAGCCAAATGAATTTGAGTGATTTTCAATGTATTTATTTGCTATTCCTATATCTTCTTTAGTAAAATATCTGCTCATCTCTTATATCTACAATTTTAAAAATCAGGTTGTTTTTCTTTTATTATTCAAGTACCATTTATTATTGAGCTGTAGGAGTCCTTTATATATTCTGAATATGAGCCCTTTGTCAGATAAATGTTTTGTAAATATTTCCTCCCAGTTCATGGCTTGTCTTTTCATTTTCCTGTCTTATCAAAGAAAAGGTTTTAATTTGTGTAAAGCTGCACTTTTTTTTTTAATTTTTAAGATTTATGTTTCTTGTGTCCTAAGAAATTTTTGCCTAGCTCAAGGTCACAACTTTTTTTTTCTACCTTTTTATCTAGAACAGTTTTAGTAGCTGTTATATTTAGGTGTATGATTCCTTCCTAATTAATTGTTTGCATAGTGTGAGGTAAGGGTTGAGGTTCACTGTTTTCCATCTGGATGTCCAATTGTTCAAATACTTTTTGTTGAAAAGACTATTCTTTCCCTTTTGAATTACTTTCCAGCTTTGCTGAAATTCAACTGACCATATACTGAAGATGTATTTGTTCACTTTCCATTCTTTTCCGTTTATCTATTACATCTGACTTTGCACCTATTGGTGCAAAGTTGTGTTATTACACAATGGCTTGATTACAGTAGCTTTATAGTAAGCTTCAATCCAAGTACTGTAATTCTTCCCCCAAAAACTGTTTTAAGTACTTAGCATTTCCATATAAATTTTAGAATCTACTTGGCAATTTAAAAAATAAAATCCTGCTGTGATTTTATTTGGGACTTTTCTGACACTTGAATTTTAAAATATTAAATTAAGTGATACTGAATCTTCCAATCCATAACATGTTTATCTTTTCATTTATTTGGATTTCTTTAACTCAGTTGAGCAGTATTTTGTAGGTTTAGTGTACAGATCTTGCAAATATTCCATTAAATTTTAACCTGTGTGCGTCATATTTTTGATGTTCTGGTAAATGGCATGGTTTATTTAAATTTCATTTGTTAATTGTCTGTTGCCAGTATGAGAAATAAATTTGATTTTTGTATTCTGAAAAAAAAAAATGATAAAAGACCATTTATAGAAAAATGCAAATTTTTCTGGAACTACTGAATTTTTCTGAAACTTCTGGAACTACCCAAGAGGCATCACTTTGTGTGTTTTCTGTCTCATTGTAATGTCATGGGAACAAGGCAGGAACAGGGAAAAGGTGGAAATGTTAAACAACTAACAAAAGAAACCATGTTTTATCTTGGTAAGAACACTTGACCCAGCCCAGACCGAGTGGATCACCTCTAAAATGGGCAAGGTCCACGCAAAACGGAAGAGGGGAACAAAGGGGCTGCCGATGGAAAAAGTAAAATCATCAATTTCCTTATTTTGCCCCCTCTTCAACAACAACAAAATGTTTAAGCCATTTAGGAGAAAAGGAGTGAATGAGGAGGGGAGAACTCACAAAACCCTTACTCTCAGACCATCTGCAGGGCTGTTTTAGAGTGAGGACGGCAGGCTGCCCAGTGCCAAACTCATGTTACGTAGGTTTCATTTTAACATTTGAAAAATAAAGGGCTTAGTTGAACAGCAGAAAATAATACCAGATTGTTTTAATTGAGACTAAACTTTTGCCTATTTTTCATCTGCAACTTGTCATGTTTTGTGTGCTTAAATTTTTGCTCTTGTTATTTTTCTCACACTTGAAAATGACATTGGTAGCACAAACATTAAGTTATAAATAGTTAATGTAGAATTAATATTAATTTGAGTCATGCTTGGACCAGCTTTACTTTCTCTCCAGTAACAATAATCATTTCCTCTCTGTCGTCTGGTTAATTGTGGGTGGGTAGAGATAGGCACTTGATGCACCATTGCTAAAGAATGAACAAAGACCAGAAAATCCTTCAGAAGCCCCCTCCCACTCCTAATTCACATCAGCAAGGAAGACAGCATTGTCACCCGCACCCATATTCCCTTCCTTTCCCTTGAGCACCCTTGAACTTCACCCAAATTGTTTTGGCTCTTGTGAGTTGACATGGGAGAGGTCTCAGGCACATGGATGTCACACTGCCATGAGAAGGACTCTGGGGAGATAGTGTGTCATAAGGGACTTCCTTCAGAACACAGTGGCTTTGAAGTGAATGGGGTGACGTCCTCAGAGGAAAAGAAAATGTCGAGAGGACCAACTCTAAAAAGAAAGTGATTCGTGGAGTTGCCATGAAATAAGTGATTCTAGCCACTTGCATGAGAGATTGCTCTAAAAGAAGATTACTAAATGCCGTTATGAGAATAGACAATGGTGTCCACAAAGTGTTTCCAAGGAAAGTAAAGTAATTATAATGATGAATGTGTACTTCACAAGTCATGGTTTTAAAACTGTTTTCATAACTAGTATCTCATTTGATCCTTGCAACAACCTGAGAGATAGGCAGTACTAGTTTCTTCTTTTACACAGAAAGCAAAAATGAGAGGAAAATCCTGAGTTTCTCCATCAGGCAAACTTGAGCTTGCACGCAGATTTTGTCCTTTACTTTCTTTGTTTAAAAAAATTAATTAATTAATTAATTTTTTGATGGATTTTTAAAATTAGAATGAGACAGAGTTCAGCATCAAGCCTCTTTAAAATTTATTTTATTTATTTTTGGCTGTGTTGGGTCTTCATTGCTCTGTGCGGGCTTTCTTTAGTTGTGGCGACGAGCGGGGACTACTCTTCATTGTTGTGCATGGGCTTCTCATTGCTGTGGCTTCTCTTGTTGCGGAGCACAGGCTCTAGGCGCATGGGCTTCAGTAGTTGTGGCATGCAGACTCAGTAGTTGTGGCTCATGGGCTCTAGAGTGCAGGCTCGGTAGTTGTGGCGCATGGGCTTAGTTTCTCCACGGCATGTGAGATCTTCCCGGACCAGGCATCGAACCTGTGTCCTCTGCACTGGCAGGCACCACTGTGTCACCAGGGAAGTCTCATCCTTTACTTTCTTTCTTTTTTTTTTTTTTTTTTTTGTGATATGCGGGCCCCTCACTGCTGTGGCCTCTCCCGTTGCGAAGCACAGGCTCCGGACGCGCAGGCCCAGCGGCCATGGCTCACGGGCCCACCCGCTCCGCGGCATGTGGGATCCTCCCGGACCAGGGCACGAACCCGTGTCTCCTGCATCGGCAGGCGGACTCTCAACCACTGCGCCACCAGGGAAGCCCTCATCCTTTACTTTCTTAACCTCTCTAAATCTTTCCAATTGCTGACTATAAAACGAGTTTCAATCATAACCTTACTGTACTGTTCTGAAATAAATGAAGAAATTAAAGCAGTTGTCAGAACTTAATAGACACACACACAATGGTAGCTATTATTATAATAAATTTGAGAAAACTGAAATCTAGAGGGTTAATTTAAATTTGTGTAGGGTACATGAAAATAAATTGCCTGTGCAAGTAGTGTTTTTATTAAGGCTAAAGTCCAAGATCTTCCCAATATGTCAGTTACAACCATCAAAAGTCATACTATGAAGAGGTAGCAAACTTACATATGCTTTGGTAACTTACCACAAGATAGTAAAAATATGAAAATATGGTACAATGGTATTCACTGTGGAACTATTTGTCATAGGAAAAGACTGGAATGGACACACATGGCTGTCAGTAAGGGACTGGTTCAATCACACAATGGAGTAATCTGAAGCAATAAAAAGAAATGAGGAATAGCTCTATATATTGTTATTGTGTGTTCTCCAACATAGAGTCTGAAGTGAACAAAGCAAGATGGGAAAGAAAGTATGAATATTATGCTACTACTTATCTATGAACAAAGGGAATCCTTATGTATGTAATTATTAACCATATTAAAAGAGTGTAAGGGAATTCCATTTTTGGAAAGATGGAGTAAGGTACTTTTCCATATTCTTCCTGCTAAGTGCAACTAAAAACGTTGGACGATACATATAAAACAAGTGTTAGATGGACTATAGAGAGCAGGAAGACTACCTAGAAAACTTGGGAACCAAGAACAACATTGCAGTTAGTTCTTTAGGTTTTCCAAACATGGAGCTGAAGAAGCCAGCTACCTAGAAGTACCAATGGTCACAGACAAAACACACCCAAACAAAAGCCAGCTCTTCTGAGCCAGAGGACCATAAAAGGAGCAGCCTAGCAAGACAGAATGATGACTCTACTCCAGTTAAACACCCCAAAGAAAACAGTGATCCCACTCACATCCACACCAGCAAAGTCTGAATGAGGAGCCTAGACTTCACCTTTCTGCAGAAGGCACCCCAACACCCCTATTGATGTGTTGTCAGAGAAGGCCCAGCAGACAACCAGGACTTTTATACCTACCAGATGATAAAGATGCCTCTCTCCCCTTGCATGGTGTCATGGAGAGCATATGGAGAGCCTGAACTTCCATTTCTACCACGAAGTAATGAGATGCCCTTAACCTTCCCAGTGGGGTGATGGCAGAAGAGGTGGTACAGGAAAGTCTGGGCTCTCACCACCACTAAGGGCTAATGAGACCACACCATCTGTAGTATTAGTAGATCCATGAGGGGAGCAGTAACAATGTATATCTACCACTCTCAGGGAGGTAGCAGTGGAGGCCCAGTGGGGAGAAGGAACTCCTCTCCCTTCCCACCAGTAATGAGAAACTCCCTCCAATTTGGATGGAGGCCCATGGACGCCAAGTGGGGAAACTATATTTCTAACTCCATCTAGCCACAATGATACAGTAAATCTCTCTTTCCTTTGGTGGAGCACTGTCAGAAAAAGACAGCTAAAACAGTTTAAATAAGATACAGAGTCTCAAAACATAATATGCAAACTGACAAGATTTCAATTTAAAAAGTCACTTATCATACAAAAAACCAGGAAGATCATAAACTAAATGTGAAAAGAATAGATGCCAAAACAGAGATACAGAAAGGTTAGAATTACCTGAGAAAGGTTTTTAAATTAGTTATCACAAAAATGTTTCAATGAGTAATTATGAACATGCTTGAAACAAATGAAAAGTAGAAAATCTCAGTAAAGAAATAAAAGATAGAAAGAAAAGCCAAAAGGAAATTTTCAAACTGAGAAATATAATAACAAAATTAAAAACAAAAAACCAAATTCAATGGATTGGGCTCAAGACCCGAATGAAGAGTCAGAGGAAAGAATTGGTGGACAGAATAATAGAAATTATCTAATCTGAACACCAAAAATAACACAGACTGAAAAAAAAATATAATGGAACCTCAGAGACTATAACAAAAGACCTAAAATCACTGGAGCCCTTGAAGGACAGGAGAAAAAGGGTAAAGCTAAAAAAAAGTACTCAAAATAATAATGGCTAAAAACGTTTCAAATTTGAAAAAAAAACACCCCAATAAGCTATAGATTCAAGAATCAGAAAAAAATCCCAAACGAGATACAACCAAAGAATATACACCAAAACACATCATGGTTAAACTTTAAAAAAATAAAGACAAAGAAAATATCATGAAAGCATTAGGAGTGAAATTATACACTACCTATAGGGAAAAACAATTTAGATGATATCAGATATCTCATCAAAAACCATAAAGGTTAGAAGGAACTGGAACACATTTTTCAAATGATGAAAAAAAAGAACTGTCAATTTAGAATTCTATACCCAGTGAAATACCCATTCCTTCAGGAATGAGTGGAAAGCAAGATATTCTCAGACAAAGAAAATCCTAACAATTCATCATCAGCAGACCTAACCTAAAAGAATGACTAAAGAAAGTTCTAAAAATAGAAAGGAAACAAGGAACCTCGGAACATCAGAAAGGAAAAATTAACACATAAGAGAATCTCTAGGTAAATGTAATACAGATATACCTCAGAGATATTGTATGTTTGGTTCCAGACAACCATAAGAAGGCAAATATCACAATAAAGGGAGTCTCATATAGTTTTTTGGTTTCCCAGTGCATATAAAATTATGTTTATACTATACTGTAGTCTATTAAGTGTGCAGTAGCATTATGTCTAAAAAAGTGTACAAACCTTAATTTAAAAATACTTTATTGCTAAGAAATGCTAACCTTTATTTGAGCCTTCAGGGAGTCATAGCCATAACATCAAAGATTACTGATCCCAGATCACCATACTAGACATAATAATAATGAAAAAGTTTGAAACATTGTGAGAATTACCAAAATGTGACACAAAGTGAGCAAATCCTGTTGGAAAAATGGCATCAATAGATTTGCTCAATGTAGGGTTGTCACAAACCTTTAATTTGTAAAACAATTCAAAACAAAACACCCCAATATCTATAAAGCACAATAAAATGAGGTATGCCTGTAGTCTTTCTTTCTATTCTTGATTTTTCTATGTTATGATTGATGTGATTCTAAATATATGTAGAGACAACTATAAATGAGGTATTTTAAAGGGACACAAAGAAAGATAAAGTTTCTACATTGCACTTGAATTGGTGTAGACTGTGAGATGTATTTATACATAATATAATACACAGAGCAACCTCTAAAACAGCTATACAAGGATATATGCTCACAACCACTATACATAAAATGGAATTCTAAAAAAAATTCAAATAACCCACAAGAAGGTAGAAAAAAGAAAAAACATTAAAAAAAGAAAATAAACAAAATGGAAGACTTAAGCCCTAACATATCAATAACTATATTAAATGTTATTGATCTAAACACACTAGTTAAAAAGCAAAGATTGGCAAAGAGGAATAAAATACACCACCCAACTATATTCTGTCTATAAAAAACTCACTTCAGATATAAAGGCATAGGCATATGGAAGGTAAAAATATGGAAAAAATATACCATGCAAGTGTTTATCAAGAAAAACAGGAGTAATTATACTGAAATCAGATAGACTTCAGAGTTAAAAAACTACTACAGAAAAAAAGAGACATTATATAATAATAAAAAGGTCAATCCAGTGAGAAGATATAACAATCCTTAAATGTATGCAATGAGCAACAAATCTGCAAAATATGTGGATCAAATAGAATTGAAAGGAGAAATACACAAATCCACAGTTAGAACTGCAGTCTTCAACATCCATTTCTCAACAATTGATAGAGCAGGTAAAGAGAAAATCCGAAAGAATATGGAAAAACTCAACAACACCATTAACTAACAGGACATATTTGACATATGTGGAATATTCCAACCAACAAGAGCAGAAAACACATTCTTTTCAAGGACCCACAGAACATTTACCAAGGTAGACCATAATCTGGGCAATAAAACAAACTGAAAAGGACTGAAATTATACAGAGATTGCTTTCTGACCCCAAAGGAGTCAAATTAAAAAGCAATAAAATAAAAATAATAAGAAAATATCCAAATAGTTGGAAACTAAACAAAATAATTTGAGGCAATGCATGGATTAAAGAAGAAGTCTCAAGGGAAATCAAAAGTTATATTGAACTGACTGAAAATGAGATTACAACACATCAAAATTGGGGGGGGGGCACAGCTGAAGCAGTACTGAGATGGAAATTTGTAGCACTAAAACATATGTTAGAGAAAAACAAAAGTCTCAAGTCAATAATCTAAGCTTCCACCTCAAGGACCTAGAAATGCAAGACCAAAAGCAAGCAGTAGGGGAAAAATATGAAGATAAGTGTAGAAATCATGGAAATAGAAAACAGTAGAGAAAATCAATGACTCAAAGAGCTGTTTCTTTGAAAAGATCAATAAAATTGACAAACTTCTGTAAGATTGGCAAAGAGAAAAAGAGATGACACAAATTACCAGTATTAAGAATGAATCAAGGAATATCATTTTGGACACTGCATACATCAAAAGAATAATGTGGGAATGTTATTAATAACACTATACTCATAATTTGAAAACTTGTGAAGTGTACCAATTCGTTGAAAAGAACAAAACACTTCAACTCATCAAATATAAAATAATTATATGAAATAGCCCTAAGATTATTAAAGAAATTAAATTAATAATTATTGGACACTGGGATGTGGCAGAAGTGAGATTGACTAACTCCCAGCCTGGTTGTAAAACCTACGGCACAATCTAATGACCTATCTTTTCCTTTTCTGTGGCAAATCTGGAGGTCATGAGTTGAAAATGGCAACATCATAAGATGGACTATCCCTGGATTTTGAGCCATCATTTAGAAAGGAAGTGCCTGACCCAAATCAGCCTGTTGACATAAGGAAAAAATAAGGATTTATATTTATTTATTTGTATTTCAAGGCTGGGTCTCCCTGCTCTATCATCTCCCTCACTGCTTCCTTCTCAATGGACAAAACTCATTGGTTTTTCCATGAAAAACAACCTCACTGCCCCTCCTTTGCTCATTTCTCTCCCTCTGCCTGGTCTACTCTTTCTTGATAAAGAGAGAAGACTCAAACTGTCCCATGCCTTCCCATCAAAATGCTGCTTGTCTTTCTTATGCTTATCTATATTTTCACATTTTTCTAGTATTAATACAAATTACTATTTATTTTTAACACCTACATGCCAAATATTTATAATGGAAATAGCCATAGTGGGAGACAAAATAAGAACAGGAGAAAAGGAAACTGTCTTTCAAATGTCAGTTTACATTCTTTCTCCTTGAGTTGGACTATTACTTTGATGATACCAACAAACCACACTTCCTGATATTCAGATCCTTGTGAATTTCCCCTCCACATTATCACATGACTGGGCCTGTAACCGCTTTGACCAATAGAATATAACAGAAGTGATGCTGTCCAATTCTGGGTATGGCACTCATTTGGTTTGGTAGCTTCAACTCCCCCCTCTTGAAAAGCTCTTCTTGGAATCCAGCCTGTGTGACATAAAGCAGCCCAAGTGGCCACACGGAGAACTGAGGAACAGTTCTGAGGAATCCAGGAACGGAGCTGATGGCCCTAGATGAGCTCCCAGCCACGCTTTCCTGGCACATCAGTCAACACTACCTGAACAGGAAAACTGCCAAGTCAACCTGTGGAATGGTAGGTGACAATAAAATGGTATTTTAAGTCACTAAGTTGATTTTTTACCCAGAAATAGATATGTGAAACACTCCTCTATAAAGCCTCTGATGTTTACAACCGGCAATAATCTCTTTCTCCTGTAACAGGCCATTGCACATTGGTGTAACCACGGGTGCATTTATCACTTACTGCCGCACTGTAGTTACTGGTTTACATACCTTACTTTGGTTGCAAAACATGAGCTGCCTGAAGCAGGACCTGAATAAAATTAGATACTCGAGGCATTGCAGGATAGGGGTAAGAGTGGAGCCTTTGAAGTCAGATGAATACAGAACTTTGGGTTCTACCTTTTACCTTGGGCAACTTCTTTGAACTTCAGTTTCTTCATTGTAAGATAGGTAATTGCAAGAATGAAATGTGTCAACATAGGTAAAGCCTTTAGTTCAGTGACTGGCACATAATAAACAGTAAATATTAGTGTTTTCTTATCCTTTCCCCTATCATCCTGCTCAGAATCTGATATATTGTGAGGACTCAGTAAGTCCTACCTGAGTAAGTAAATGATGGATGTGAAAGTGGCTGTGGCCGATTCAGGACGCCTGCACATTCTTTGACTCTCCTCCTTCCAAGAGGGGGCTCTTTGTCCTCTCCTCTTGAATCTGGGCTAGCCTGTGACTACCCTGACTAACAGAGTATGGTGTATGTGACATGTGCCAGTTCTGGGAGCCCTGACTCACCGTGGAAAAACTCCATCTACACTGTTGAAGGAGGGGAGGGACCCAGCTGGACTCACCCTTCCATCTGTCCCCTCTTAGATACTGGGCATGTGAGTAAAGACATTTTGGACCCTTCAGACAATCTAGCCACCAGCTGAGGACCACCAAGTGAACTCACTCAACACCATGTAAAGTAGAACTGCTAGCTAAGCTCTGACCAGATTCCTGACTCGCAACATTATGAGATGTAATCAAATGGTTGTTACCTGGGGAAAGTTTGTTACAGAACAATGGATCTCTTGGGCTTATGGCTTCCTTCTTCTGTACCCCCAAGGAGCCCCTGGTGAGGAATCTCAGGGCAAGGAGCCCAGTAAATGTGTGTGTGCTTACGTCTTCCCCCAGGGGGCGCCACCAAAGTTTGATGATGACCATCTCATCTTTCTGCAGCTCAGGGACGGCTGGTAAAAAAGTGAGTCCTCTAATGACAGCAGAGCCTGTGACCAGTCTATCCATGGGGCACTACAGAAAACCCCTGCCCCTGAAGTCCAGGACACTTTCTCTCCAAGCAAGCCTGCAGGGCACCTCCATCCACAGCCATCATGGCCTGTAGGACATGAAGCCATTGGTCCTCAGAGCCTGGCCATGTTTGCAGCCCCTTGCCTGCTTGCTCTGGCTTCACTGGAGATGGTCACCCACAGATCATGCTGAGTGTGCTGTGGCCTTTGAAGAACCCTGTGCCCGGAGGTCAGCTGTGTTCTCACTCAGTCACTCTGCTGCCTGAAAGGTTGGACTTCGGGAGGGGCGACAGAGGATATGAGGACACCCAATAACAGAGATTACCCAGGACACTTAGGAACTGATATGGAGGGAGACAAAAATCAATCACAGTTCCCGATGAGCTGCCTCTGATGGCCAGTTCTCTTGCTTTACTTAGACAGGCTTTCAGATCTTACTTTATAGGATTCTGTGGTCTAAAATATGCCATAAATCTCCAAGAGCCTTTCAGAGTCCTGCTCTGTGTTTCATTCACACGTCCTGACAGTTCTTGTTCAAGTGAGAAGCTTTGTGAAAAGACTGGCCGCAGCCTGGCTGGCCCCCCCTGAGCTCAGAGGAATAAATCTGTCAGTAGCCTAGCAGGACGGTACCCCTTCCCTGAGCTTTGAGATATGTGCACAGGGCAAGGGCCTGGGAGGATCAAAAGTCTGGGAATGTTTAATGGCACCAGCGCTTTCCAAAAGCATGAGAAGAGAAGCGTGTTCCAGGTTTTTCCCTTACATCTTTAAGATAAACACTGGTTGCAGTGAGGAAGGTAAGGCCAATCTACATTTTCTTGGCTCTCAGGCAAACTCTGGTATTAATACAATACAAGCAGGCCTAAGGCAAAATGCCTAACTTGAGACATCATTAGACTGGTCCATGGAGCTGGCCTCAAGCTGAGGCCCAGGATGCAGGTGTGGGGACCGTGGGAGAAGCTGCCACAGATGGAGCTTGTACCGTGAGTTGTCTTCCTAGGAGACTCACCTACCCACCAGTTCATCTTACCTTGCCTGCTTATACTTTAGAAATCCCTGAGGCAGAGAGAATGGGTACATGGGCACATGGTCAGAAGGCAAGCAGATGCCACCCTGTCCCCATACACCTGAACGTGCTGGATTTGGGAGATGCACCCAGTGAAAGAGAGCTAGATGCAAACAGACAGGCTGGAGGTGTTGGGGAGCATGCCATGCCAGTGTCTCTAGAACCCCCGAGCATCTGGAAGTCCTCCTGGACTGACAGGATATTTATCTCCTGGACGCCTCTCCTGATGACCAGTGCAGGCCACATGGAAACTCTGGTGAGTTTTAAATAAAACATATTCTGACTTTCTTTTCATGTTTCCTCCCAACTGCTTCTCTCAGCTAGAAATCATAAACACGGCGACGCAAAGGGTAATTCCTGGCAACATAGAAATGACTGATGCTCCCTCTTAGGTAATCTTCAATAATATAAAATGATACTCAGAGATTTGGTCTATTTTTATCAAATAAATCTATTTCAAAAGGTGGAAAGGCAGACGCTGTGGCAGGCTGTATGATGAGATGTTGAAACCCCAAATTGCTTGAACAGGAAGCTCTCTGTTCTGAAGATTAACCGGCTCTGGCCTCCCTCCCTCATACACACGCACACATACTCCCTATATCTTTATTTCTTGGGAGCCAGAGTCCTCCGGTTAGACTGGATCATGCATTCTCCCATGAAGATATCTACTTCACAGCTGCTCCTGACTATTTATTTTTTTAGTGCCTGGTCTCTCCTCTCAGTTATTAGCACACTGTCCAAAGCACTCATCCTGGATTCCAGTTCCTAGCTGTGTGACTTGGGGCACCCTGTGAGACCTCTCTGTTCCTTGGTTGCCTCATTTATAGAATGAGTCTGATCATGGCACCTGCCTCCTGGGTTTGTTGTGAGGGTGAAGTGAGATAATATTCACGAAGCATGTCGAATAGTGCCTGTAACTCAGGGAAGCATACAACTAGAATCTGCTGTTCCTGATCCAAGGTCCAACATGTGGGTTAGATTGTCTTGAAGATACGTTCTCACCTGGAGTCACAGTTGCGGACTTAGAAAGACCCAGATGATCATCCAGTGATGCTTCCTTCTGCTGGAGCAGTGTTTCCCAAACTGCATTCCAGAACACCCCTGAACCCTGAATGTTCAGCCTCTATCATGTTGTACAAAGGTGGATACACATACTTAAAAGATGTTATATTATCAAATCAATCTGAGACAGAACATTCTTAGCTCCTTCCTGAGAAAATCTGCAGTAAAGATACAGGCTTAACTTGTTTGGAGATAGTATTTCTAAATTTTAATTTTCTATAGAACATTTTCTGGGGAGCAGCTAGTCATATAGAACACGAGTTTTGTTGAAAGCAGAGATTGAGAAATATCATGTCAGGACCTTTCTTTTACATGACTTACACTTGAATACTTTCAGAGCCAGGGGACCCACCACTGAGTAAGTCTGATGGTGGTACCCACCTTCATGCTGAGTAGCCTCCACTTGGTGATCTTAAATCCACAAAATAGATCCCGTAGAAGATGCTCCTTCTCTCATCCACCTTCATGTAGCCATCAAGACCCCTCACACCCTAACCAAATAAAATAAAATTATAAATAAATTCTCATCACCTGGTTCATTGATCTCTAGTGGTGGGGGGGTATTGTTAGTTAGTTGGTAGCTTGTCAGCTTGTCACTCAGAGCTCATTGACATGAATTTCAATCCCTTTTGCCATCCTGGTCACTCTTGTACTATGTTCCAATTTACCTATTTCTTCCTCAAGTGTGAGATTTGAATTATTACTTTCTCTGTCCTAGATGCCATCATTTTGTTAATCCAATTTTAGGGTCACAGATGCATTTATAACAGCAGTGCCACAGCTGTTATAATCCATAACATACCAAATTGAGCTCTCTACAGCTGTATAAAACCCCAAGTCATGGGGGAAGCTTCTATGCCGGCTCTTCCCCCTTCCTGCCCTTTCGTGGATGGGGACATTGTAAATTCATGGTCTTGAGTCAAATTCCACTTTCTTCTCTAATGCATAGTATAAATGGCTGACCAAAACAGAAAAATAAATACAAAGAATTACATAAATATCTCCCATTTGTGTAAAAAATTAAAAATGTAAATATATACACATATATATGCATTTACATCTTTGTATTTGCATAGGCATAAAATTTTCTGGAAGAATATGCAAGAAACCATTAATAATTGTTGTATCACATGCGTACGATTAGAGGATCTGGAATGAGATATTGTATACTTTTAATAACATTTAAATATTACCATGTACATATATTTCTTCTTTGGCAAGAAGAGAATGAGATAAAAACATTCCTATATTTTTGGTTGGAGTCAACTCATTAATCTCCTTTATAAAGTTTGCTTCTTTCTCATACACAAACTTGATGAGCTTGCCTGCTCAACCTTCAACCAACATTTTTTTTTTAATGTTAGAAATAAAAAGGCGAAAGAGAGAGCCAGGGGCACACACCAGAGACCCTCCCTCAATGGCAACATCCTACACCCCTTACATAAGAATAACCATCTAGTTTGGTTTTTCCTAATAGCCCTTTCATCCAGACCACATTTCTGCATCTTTCTTTTAATAAAGAGTTTTCCTTTCTTCAAAAATGAAAGTTACAGCAAGAATTCAGGATGGGAGAGGGAGGGTGAATGACACATACAAGCAGATGGCCAGGGGAGGTGTCAAGCATGGCTGCAGAGAGGCGTGTTTCCTCCATATGCTCCGTACTGACTGCACACCTAACCTCGCAGAGACTGGGATCCACTGAGCAGACTACTTCATTTTCTGATTCGCATTTCACTCAGGATCCTTTCGGTCCAGGAACCTCAAAGAATGCCTCCAACCAGAGTACTTTGGTTTATCCAATGTCCTCTTTTACTCATCCAAATAGAGCAGATGGAAGCTAGAGTCACAGGGGAGGGGCATGGAGGGAGTGGTCCCAGGGATGTTTTGCACAGAGCCTACTGTGGAGATGCTCAGATGTACCTTTGAGAAGTATAGCAGGTGGCTGAGCAAGCCCAGGGCAGAGCAGAACTTTCAACGCAGCACTTTCCTCCCTGGCCTGGTCTACATGCTTTGGATCTCCCACACTACCCCAAGCTCTCTAATATATTCATCTTCCTATTCTCAGCAAGTGGCACTGAGCCCAGTGGCCACATGGCCATGAGCACTGAGGGAATCAGCGTGTGTTCTTTTCCATGGATCACTCTATTTTTTCCACCTTGGAAATGGTCCACAATTGACTCCCAATTCCAGCCCCTTTGGGCTCATCCATTCCACAGCTTTGATGTAATAAACTCCAAGGAGCCTCTCCAGAGATAGGAGTGCTATGTATTCACTCCTAATTACCCTCAGCATCATAGGACATATAATTCAGGGTAACATGAAATCCTGCCCTGGAAACACTCATCACTTGGACAAAATTTATACCAAAATGTTGCTCCAGTGCAGTGTTATTTGAACGTAGAAGGCAACTTGCTAGAATTGAGCAAGAGGAAAGCTATATATAACTCGTTCGGGTGGAGTTAACCTCTGTATGGACTTCCTTTGGGATCCGCTGCATTTATCACACACCAGGACTATTAATGCCATGGAGGATTACTATAATATAACACACACGTACTGTCATCATCTTGAAATAACACAAAATCAAGACGTTAACTTGGGCTGGGGTGGACCCCTCGTTTTGAAATTTCCACCTCAGTGACCACTGAACTTGCAGTGCAAATCCACAGATTTCTAGACTTCGATTCACATGTGCAGCTCCATGAAGCCAAATATCCATGAGAGATCTGAAAAGCTCCATTAAAACTCTTGCTTTGGGCTTCCCTGGTGGCACAGTGGTTGAGGGTCCGCCTGTCGATGCAGGGGACACGGCTTCATGCGCCCGTCCGGGAAGATCCCACATGCCGCGGAGCGGCTGGGCCCGTGAGCCATGGCCACTGAGCCTGCGCGTCCAGAGCCTGTGCTCCGCAACGGGAGAGGCCACAACGGTGAGAGGCCTAAGTATCGCAAACAAAAAAACCCTTGCTTTTTAAATATCCAATTGTCTGACTGTGTCTAGCAAAAGCATCTGGAATACGTACTGCTTTGTTTCTCAAAGTGTAACCCATGTTTGGAAGCCCACAGACCTATGTAGGACCTCTGGCCATTCAAACTCAGACCCGAAGCTTAAATTTGAAAATGACCAGTAAACAACCCCAAGGCGTGTGGAGCTGCTTCTCTCTTTCCTAGGCCTCTTGGAGCAGTTGTGAACCCAAAGACAACTGGATACAGCTATCTGGAGGGATGAAGCTTGGCAGCCTTGGGGACGTGGGGTGAGGCTCGCAGTGAGATCTCAGCAACATGTGTTGGACGAGTTTTGAACGTTGTGTGGTGAAGCTTTTATCTGAGATGATCTTTAATGCTAATCCTGTGTCCTACAAAGAGAAGGACATGCAGGAAAACTCCAGGAAGGCATAGCTGGCCAGTGGGGCAGAGTCAAACGCCAATCTTATAAAGAGGAAACGCTGCTTTAAACTTTGGTTTCTGTATGTGACCTCCCTACCCAGGAGTCCTCAGGGAATTCCTTTCCATCTTATCCATGTAACATCTGAGACCTAACATTGCTCAATGATAAGTCTCCACTTTGTGCCCATCCATCTCCTTACCACCATCCTCATTAAGCTCCCCTCTACTGGTTGTCTATGCCCCCTTGCCTGGAATTCTTTCTCCATTCTGAACCTTAGTTTACACATGTGTAAAATGGGGAGACATTTTCCTAGAATTTTTAAGGGATTCAATGTGACCATTCAGGTAAGGGCTCAGCCTTGCACATGGGAAGCCCTCGATAAATGCTCTGTGGGCAACCTTTATGGGTTAGTACAGAACAATGTCTTGGAAGTCAGACTGAGTCTCTAACTGGGTAACCTTGAGCAAGTTAGGAGCCTAGTGCATAGGATGGTTAAATTGGGTGACTTAGCCATGTAAAGCACCTTGAGCAATGTTTGGCACCTAAAAGATGGTTGATAAATGTGAGTCATTTGGATTATTGTCCTCTCCGAGGAAGACCTGCTCTCTCTCCTTTGTCACAGTCCCCTCATGAGCAACGTTAGACTCGAATAATGAGTGATTCTAGGATGACATCTTTTGGCTGTATCTTGTTTCCAGGGTGTGTGTTTTTCACTTTGGGAAAAATCCACCCCTTACCTTTCCAGTAGGAGCCCAAATATATCTGAAGGACTAATTGGTGCTGGACTATTGCTTACTTGATGCTATGTATGTTTTCAGACCTCTGCATGTCTTCAGGGATGAAGCAGACTCCTGCTTTGAGTGATTAGCCTAGGTGATGAGGATTTCCCATGGGTGTTAGGGGAGATCAGGGCCCCTAAAGCAGCTGCTGAAGTGTAAAGGGAAAGGCTGTGCTCAGGGGAGCTTCTGGATTTGATGTTAGGCTCTTCACTCTCTGACATGGTCCCCAGGGCTAACCTGCTTTCTACTGCGGTTTGTCTTCAATGGAGGAACTGTCCTCACTGCCCAGCAAACATGCCTGTAAACTGCAAACCCACTTGATCTCTCCCCAGTTCACTTTTTTCTTTTCCTTTGGCTATAAGTGATTTATTGGTTGAGATAGAAATCATTTCCTAATTTGCCAGGGAAAACAGTCTCCTTTATTTTCACTAATTGAGGTATAATTACATATTTACATGCCATCAAGTTCACCCTTGCATGTTCAGTGACCTACTGGGACTCGGGGAACTGGGGCCTGTGAGGAGTGGATGGACTCCCCACTCAGAGGAGGATGTGCCGTCCATGGGAGCAGAAGAGGTTGGTAAGTTTTGACTTGACAAATCCCTCCATCTCGGCCCCACTGGGGGAAGGGGATACACTCCCTGTCCTGCCCGTGCTTCCTGCTCCTTGCAAGGGCACCTCTTCTCACCTTGACCGAGGGAGGCCCATCGGGGCCCTGGATGTCTTCACTTTCAAGGAACCATCTTAGCTGGACTCCGAGCTTCCTAGGTGGTTACTAGACATTCATCACTTTCTAATCACTGGTTTTATCCTGCTTAACCCTGATGCTACTGTCTTTACCACTCTGGAAATTAGAGAAAGAAAGAAACTCTAGAAGCCTTAAAGCTCTTATTTCAATGGGACCCCAGCAGGGCAGAGTTACCAGTGGGCAGCTATGAAAAACAAAGTCCTTGGGGGGTGGTCATGTGGCCTTGGGCTGGGCCCTGTCTCAGCCTGGTGATGCCCAGATGACTCCATCATCCCCGATGGCAGCTGAGACAGGAAGGCCCAGCTCCCTCCATCCCAATGGCCGTGCACCCCACCCCTTGCTCTATCTCCCTCTCTCTCTCCTAATCCCAGCTTCACATAAGGCTCCAAATCCACCCCTTGCACCTGGGACAGTATTTTTCTCTCACTACCCAGTCCAGACCTCACCACTTCTTCTCCATCTGTGACAAGAGCCTTCAACTGCGTTTCTGGACTTCCAGGCCCCGTTTCTCAGAGGTTCCTCCCTAATTAAGTCCAAACAGCTGAGGTGACCAAAAAGCCCCAGGCTCTGCTGGGTGGTGGTGTCTCTGTCCACCCTGATGTGCAGCCTCAGCACCCACTAAAGCGACCACCAACAGCACGCCTCCTCCTTCACCCACACTGTCCCCACATGCCAGCCCTCGGAATCCTCTCATCCCCCAGGTCTGCCCACATGCCACCTCCTCCTTGAAGCCTTCCTTACCTCCCCAGCTGGTGTGTCTGCTCCCTTTTTGAGCCTCTCCAGCTCACTTGTGACTCACAGATCCCTTCTAATCTGTGTGGTCTTGATTTGGGGCATCTATCTCCTCTGCCATACCACACTTTCTGAGGCTTGTACGTGTTGGCATCCCCATGGGTGGAGTGTGAAATGTCAGTTCTCCCACGGGGCTTGGAATACTGAGGAGGGACCACAGTAGAAGAAAACCACAGCTGGTGGCACTGCCCAGTGTCAGGCCTAGGATGGCACACTTGGCCATGGCCGTGGCCTGGGGTGCTGTGTTGGGCGTTGCAGTGGACACATATATGCACAGAATCGTCAAATGATTCAAGTAGACCAAGCAGGCAACCAAGTTCCTGGAGGAGAACTATGCCACCGTGGAGGAATGGCTGCCCAGGAAGCAGTGGGGCGAGATCAATGGACTGTTGATAGGCTGTGGCCAGCAGACCTGTCTGCTGCCAGGCCTGCATCAGCTGGGCCCTGTGCATGGCTGCACAGGGGCTCTGTGTACCGGGAGGCCTAGGCCTGGGCTGCTGTCTGACCACTGCCTGTTATGTGGCTTTGCTGGAAAGTTGCAGCCTATTTATAATAAATCCTGGGGGTTGTTTGCAAGAAGAGAAGAAAAAGGAAAAACAGAAGAAAACCAGAAAGAATCACATTTCCATAGCATGCTGCTTCTCATCAAGGAGCTTATCCCAGGATCCTGCCCAAGGCCTTGTTAACAAGAGAGCCCCCAGCTCAACAAGATCCTGGAGACCCTGAGCTTTTACTCAGTCCCAGACACCAGCAGCGGGTGGTAAGCATCTTGTCCAGCCATGGTTTCCCTTACAGCGGGGCCAAAAATGCCACCATTCTTGGTTAAATGAGTCTTGTGACAGAGAACTCTGATAAAGGCATATCTTTCCCCCAGGCTTGTGTTGCCTCCATGCCGACCCTGTCTTTCTTTCTTCCAGATGATATCCTTCTGTTCCTCCCTTGCTTAATCCAGATCAGATAGTTGAATCTCCAGGCCTATTTCTCTGGTCAGTGCTGACCTCACAGGAAGTTCATGTGGAGGGCACTGACCCTCCTAGAAGAGAAGAAGCAAAGAGGGCCAAGGAAGGAAGCCAGAAGGCAGGCTTAACGGAAAACCCTGGGGAAGTGGGCCAGAGCATGTGTGGGGAGAGGGATGGAGCCCTACATCCCTCAAGAAAACAACTTTACAAAACAGAGCCTGAGGCATTCCATCCTCTGCCTCCTGTTCACTCCCTTCTTGCTTTTTCTGGAAAGAACGTTTAGCTCTTGGTTTCCTATAGTTCTCATCGCCTCCTTGACTTGTCAGGAGTCAGTGCACCCCTCCAGGCAGGCTTCTCTGAGTTTACCTGCTCTGTATTGGGGGTCCTCCTCCAGTGGAATGTCAAAGATGCTGTACTATGGTTGTCAGCTCCCAGTTTCCTTGCCCAGGAGACTGTGAGCTCACTGATGCCATTCATCTCTGTATCCTCAATTCCCAGCCCTCTGCATGGCTCAAGTTAGCTTTTGCTGAAGGCTCACAATCACACATCCCGCATCTCTCTCCAGCTCTCTTTCACCCCCTCAAAGACACTGTCCTGGCCCACAGCCATAGCACCTCTTGCCCAGGCCGCTCCTACTGTCTTCTATCCCCCCAGCTCTTCTCCTCCCTCTGCTGCGGCCAGTACCTGCTTACCTGTCACCAAGGGGGCATCTCAAAAACAGCAGAAAGACTTGGACTCAAATCCCAGCTCTATCACTTGCTGGCTGTGTGAACTTGATTCAATATCTTATTGGGTTGGTCAAAAAGTTCCTTTGGTTTTTAAGTAAAAATAAAAGACACAGATTTCATTTTCACCAAGAACTTTATTGAACAACGTATTCACCGTTTTGTCCCACTATCTTCTGCCATTTGTCAGGCAACTTCATAATTCCATCTTCCCAAAACTTTTTATCTTTTAGAGCAAAGAACTATTCCAGCTGCCTTTTACAGTCTTCCAGAGAATTGAAATTTTTTCCATTAAGGGAATTTTGTAAAGACTGAGATAAATGGAAGTCCGAAGGTGAAATTTCTGGTGAATACAGCAGATGAATCAGAACTTCCCAGCCAAGCTCTAACAGTTTTTGCCTGGTCATCAAAGAAACATGTGGTCTTGCATTATCCTGATGGAAGATGATGCATTTTCTGTTGACTAATTCCGGATGCTTTTCATCGAGTGTTGCTTTCAGTTGGTCTCATTGGAAGCAGTACTTGTTGGAATTAATCATTTGGTTTTCCAGAAGGAGCTCATTCATAACAGAGGACTCCCTTCAGATCCCACCATGTATATAACACCTCCTTCTTTGGATGAAGACCGGCCTTTGGTGTGGTTGGTGGTGGTCCATTTCGCTTGCCCCACGATATCTTCCATTCCACATTACTGTGCAGTATCCACTTTTCATAGCCCATCACAATTTGTTTTAAAAATGGAAGGTTTTCATTATGTTTAAGTAGAGAATCCCATGCAGAAATATGGTCAATAAGGTTTTTTTTGCTTAACTTATGTGGAACCCAAACATCAAAGCGATTAACAAAACCAAGCTGGTGCAAATGATTTTCAAGGCTTGATTTGGATATTTTGAGTATGTTGGCTATCTCCCACATGGTATAACGTTAATTGTTTTCAATTAAGGTCTCGATTTGATTGATCGCTATCAACTTCAACTGGTTTACCCGACCATGGAGCATCGTCCAGAGAGAAATCTCTGATACAAAACATCGCAAACCACTTTTGACATGTTCGATCAGTCACAGCACCTTCTCCATATACTGCAAAAATCTTTCAGTTGTGTTTTTATCTTTCTTGAAATAATAAAGCATAATATGCTGAAAATGTTGCTTTTTTTCTTCCATCTTCAATATTAAAATGGTTACACAAAAGTTCACCAATTTTGATAAGTTTTTTTTCTAAATGCACGCTGATATGACAGCTGTCACAATACAATCTAACAAAATTGTTTCGAATGAAGTTAAAGACAACTAAGCTCTACTAGATCCATCTTATGGAAAAAACCGAACTAACTTTTTGCCATGGTCCTATTATTTCTAGGACTCAGGTTCTCCATGTCCACAATGGATGCTTATGCATCTTTGATTGCAAAAGCTGGATCACATGTTAGAAGACATCAGGCATTGAGCCTTTTTCTCCATAACATGGAAAGTTAAATAAGACAATAAGGCCCTCTCTCCTGTTTCATAGGAAGTAGCACAGAGCAGCCAGAGCTGCATGCATCTGGTTTCTTCTCTGCTGGATGGCAGAGGTTTCAAGGACTCTATAGCTTTTCCCACCACAGATGTCCAGCACAGTCCATGCCTCACAGGAGTCACAGGTTGGTGTTTGTAGATCAGGTAGAATGACCCACCCCAGGGCATTTCCTTCAAGTCTCTGGTATAGCCTTGTATCATGCCTCTGTTTTATGTGGCATTCCCCATCTAATTACTAACATCATGTTCCCTCCTGGCACTCCCGGCCCTTCAGCCCTGACTTCTGGCACAGAAACAAGTGCCGCAGGGGATCAGAGATCAGGGTGAGGTTCCCAGTACCCAGCCCTCTGTTAGCATACGGTGGGAGCTTAAATGCCCTGAGGGCTGGTGGAAGTGCTTTCACATGCATCCCTAGTGTAAGGGAAGTTCCTTAAGAGGTTAACTGTTAGGGGTGAACTGTGACCATGTGGGGTGGGGATAAGAGTAGAAGGGGAGGTGTAAGAAGCAGAAGAGAACTGGGTGAGGACGGCCCGGCAAAGAACATCTCCGGGGGAAGGTAAAAGGACAAGTCAGGAGATACCCGAGGGTTAGGGAGGACCTCCCATCAGGAGTCCAGAGCTGGTGGGAGAAGGACATGGGAGCAAGTGGGCCAGGTAGAAAATAAGCCTGTGCCCAAGAAACCACATTTACCAGCAGATTTGGGCATCAGCAGAAGTGACTTGGGAAGATGTGCTCACAGGCCTGGGATATCCTGAGCCCAAGGTCCTGTGTCTGTCCCTGGTCAGTCTGGCTGGAGGCTACCTCTCCACAGAATGGACCTCAGGGTCCAGCAGCCTCCCTGACTCTGTACTCCTTCTCAGGGCATGACCCGTCACCAAAAGACTCCCACTCATGTCCCTCAGATCATCACCGGAGTGTGTCCACTGCATGCCTGTGTGAGTTGTCCTAACCACACTATGTGGAAAATGTGCTAAAAACCAGACCAAGGCTCAGCCCCCAAGCAAGACTTCTTATTCTGCTGGGCTTCATCCTCAGCCCCCTGGGACCCAGGGAGAGACTCCTCACTTGCATCCCTGACTCTAAGCTAGCTGCTGCATGGCAGACATTGTCCTGAGTCCTTTACAAGGCCTTTGAGATGGATCCCATCAGTGTCCCCATCTCACAGATAAGGACAGAAGCATAGAGAGGTTCAATGGGTCCCCTGAGGTCACAGTAGGTATGTGAGAGTCCCAGGCTCCATCTGAGGCTGGGTGATTACAGAACCTCACACTTAACACTCTACTGTACTGCCTACCCCAAGCCCGGGAACCTCCCCTGGTCCTGGTCCCAGTTCTACTATTTCCAGAGCAACACTAACTCAACAACACAGGTAAAGTTGGTCCCCAAAGGGACGACGATTTGGTCAGGTCTAACCCCCCCACCACTGCTGCCTCTATGACAGGATATGGTGGGGTGACCCAAGAGTGAGGGTTTGGACTCCAGAATCGCAAATAGTGCAGGTGGGTAACATACTCTCTTCCCAAGTATTTTAGAGAGAAGGGGGACTCAGGAGCATCATTCTGCTTTATTGCAAATCTAATATCTAGAGGAAATCAACATTGGTGGTAACTCCATCCCTAGGTGGAAACTTTGCTCCCTCAACTTTACAGGGTGCCTCCTGGGGCCCTGGGGTGCTCCATGATCAAAGGGAAGTCTGTGGGGTTGAGGGTGCAGCTCTGGGCAGCGGTATCCATGTGGAGCCCACGCAAAGTCATATGAGAGGAAATAAAAGTAAGAAGTCAGCAGATTTAAATAAAAGTAAGATCAGAGTCAATAAAAGTAAGAGGCATGACCTACAATTTTCTCTCTTTCCTGGAATAATGCATCTGAAATGTATTTCATATTGGCCTTTTCTTTAAAAACCTCTTGGCTGCCTCATCTTCTTAATTACCCCACTCTGGATTCTCCCCCTATAATTTCCACCTTTCTTTGGTCTTTTTTAAAATAAATCCTTTTACTGAGACAGCTATAGATTCATATGCAGTTATAGGAAATAATACAGAGAGTTCCCATATACTGTTGATCCCATATCCCCCAATGGTAACATTTTGCAAAACTACAGTAGAATATCAAAAGTATGATATTGACTTTGATACATTCCCTGAATCTTATTCAGATTTCACTAATTTCCCTTGTACTCATCTATGTCTGTATTTAGTTTCACACAAATCTTAAAATATTCTAAGTGAAAAGATCCAGATACAAAGGGCCACATATTGTGCACTGCAATTCACAAAGCCTACAGTGTTGTAAATGACACCTATCCTCAAAAAATGTCTTGGGTTCTAATCTGTTTGTAGGAAATGTCCAGAATGGGTAAATTCATAGAGAGGAAAAGTAGATTAGTGATTACCAGGAAGTGGGAAGAGGGGGAATGGGGAGTGACTGCTAATGGGTACACGGTTTCTTTTAGTGGTGTTGGAATCTTCTAGAATTAAACAGTGGTGATGGTTGCATAACCTTGTGAATGGATTATGTGTTGTTTCTCTCTGACTGCTTTTAAGATATGTTTTTGTTTGTTTTTACTTCTCTGAAGTTTAATTACAATGTGTATTGGCATGGATTTCTTTGATTTATCATGTTTCTCATTTACTCAGGTTCTTCAATCTGCAGGGTTTTGTCTTTTACCAAATTTGGGAAGTTTTATCCATTATTTCCTTGAATAGTCTCTCAGTCCCACTCTCTTTATACTTTATTCTGGAACTCTGATAATACAAATATTGAATTATCTGTTTTTGTTCTACAGGCCCATGAGGCTCTGATTGTTGTTGATGTGCAACTTGACTGACCACAGTGACAGAATGTGATGAAGCATTACTCTGATGTTTCTGTGAGCTGGTTTTGATGTGCAACTTGACTGACCATTATTATGTGATTCCTTTTCTCACAAAACTCTGAGATTCTGTCATTTTTCCTCATTATTTGTTCTTCTGCTCCTCAGAGCAGATAATTTCTATCTTTAAGTTCATTGACTTGTTTTTTAATAACAGCTGTTATTATTTATTGAGTGATTATTGTATATCAGGTTGCTATGCATGTGTCATCTTTAATTTTTACAGCAACCCTGTAAGATAGGGTTTTTTTGATTAATTCTTTCTTTTTCCAACTCAAATCTGTTCTTGAATTCCTTTAGTGAATTTTTCACTTCATCTCCAAAATTTCTATTTAGATTTTTAAAATATATGTAATTTCTCTATTTTTTGACATTCTCTATGTGATGAGACATCATTGTCATACTTTCTTTTAATTCTTTAGACATGCATTCCTTTAGTTATTTGAATATATTTATAACTTTAAAAAAGTCTTTTCATAGTAAGTACAAAATCTGTGCCCCTCAGGGACATTTTCTGTCCTTTGCTAGCCGTTTTTTCCCCTGTGGATGTTCATAATTTCTTGCTTATTTGAATGTCTTATAATTTTTTGTTGTGAACTGGACTGGTGACTTCTCCTTTTCTAGGTCTTTCCTGTGCATATGCACAGCCTTGTGCATGTGTGCAGCCTTTTTAGATCCCCAGGAATGTGAGAGCTTTTCAAAGTTTCTTATGATAGTCTAGTTCCCCAGGATTTCCTTTAAAATTCCCAGTCAAACTCTAGTTTTCCTTAAATGAAATTGCAGCCTTAGGCAGCTGAGATGTTGCCAACAGTTTGGTATTGGTTCAGTAATGTCTTGGAAGTAAATATTTTCTCCTGATTCCCATTTCTCCCCTGCATATGAGCTTAGATGAGCTCTGAGTCAAATTAAACAGCCACCACATTCTGTGAATCAAGGTTCACCAGGGAGCTGCAAGTTGTAACCAAGTATTGACTCTTCTCTGAGGACTTCTTCTCTGTCTCCCTTGAGGACTTTTCCTCTCTGACCTAACTGTTAGCAGTAGGTGTGCTTTTGGTTCTATTCTAGAACGACTTTTCCTCTCAGTAGACCTAGTCTCTCTGAATGCACTCATCCATTTGTGGATCATGTACGCTCTCCTGACTTTGAAATATATATCTCCTTCCCAGCACTCTGAGGAATTAAGCTCTCAACTGGAAAGCTTCTCTTGAACATTCCTCCAGCAACAAAAAACAAAATTTCTGAAACTGAACTCACTCTCTTCCCTGTCCTGGTTCCCTAAACATCTCATCCTCCTGTTTCTCATATCAGTGACAGGGACCCCTCCTCAAGGCAGTCCAAACAGCGTTTCCCTGTGCTTTCTCCTCCCCTATTACCACCACTCCACATCCACATAGGTGAGGATCCAAGCAGTTTTGCCCCCTAAACTCTTTCTCATACTTCCTTTCCTCTCTGTCCACACTCTTTTTTTCCCCCAGCCTCGGCCACTTGCCTCAATTCCCAGGCTGGAGTAGAGACATCCCTGGCACGTATTCCTGTAGTGCCCTGAAATTAACCCACCCAGAGCTCTTAGCACTCTGAATTCTAGTTACCCTTTGTTGACCTATCTTCCACCTCAAAACATAATTTCCAGGAAATTTCCAGATCTCATTTGTCCTCATCCCCTTGACTACGGAGCTTGGTATGCACTCAAAAATCATATGCTGAATACGTGAATATTTGTAGCAGCAATTGAAATTCTAATGATGCTTAGGTCAGTTTGTAAGTTTGGGTTATCCAGGAGAAAAATGGATGATCGTTAATGAAAACTATGAGTCATACCAAAAATGCTGCTGACATTAATCAGATTGTATTCTTGAGGTGTCACACCAAGCACGTGTGAAGGAAGAAGATATGAGAACACCACGAAAACCTTGGCAGTCACTCTTTACTCCACAGAGTAACTGTTGTTCAGCTGTAATTTAAGGAAATATTTGACTAGACAGCTCAGGAGCTCCATCTTTTTGAACTCCAAATCTTTTCACTTGGCTAGAAAACCCACAGGGATTTGACTTCAGTTTTCTTGAGGGTAGAAATGTATTTCTTCCAGTTACTGGAGGTCAAAGTATTTCTTTGTAAGATTTGAGCAAATTCTGTCTTAACAGCACCTAGAAAAACAGATAACCTTGACCACTGGATCTTTAAATTTGAATTCGAAAATAAAAGATTCAAAATACAAACACTTTTAAAAGGCATCTATCTCCAGAATCTGGAGTTTTCATACTGACTCTCCAACAGCTTATGTCCAAGTCTTGTTGTCTAGTGAGGCATGGAAGTAATGTATTGATTTATCCCACTGTACTGAGTTGGATAGTGTCCTACTAAAATT
Organism: Kogia breviceps; assembly: GCF_026419965.1. Taxonomy (NCBI): domain Eukaryota; kingdom Metazoa; phylum Chordata; class Mammalia; order Artiodactyla; family Physeteridae; genus Kogia; species Kogia breviceps. The sequence continues at coordinate 46,048,176 of NC_081311.1, read as the reverse complement.
CACATGCAGCTTAAGAAATAGAATATTACCCTTACCTCGGAAAATCCTGACCATTCTCTATAATCAGAAGACCAATTTTAAGGACGAAATCTCAACAAATGTGCTGCTGTGGGCAGCGTCTCTACTGCCTGCCACTCTCTAGAGAATCCTAAACCCAGCTATTCCTCCCTGCTTTCCATCCTGTAGAGTTCAGATAGGTGACCTGGATTTGGCCAATCTGTTGCTTCCATTCAGAACCTTAAATCTGGAGAAAGAGACACACAAACATTCAGGGACACTTGAGAGAATATTAAGACAGCCAAAGGCTCAGGAGAGTCATCTGAAAAACTGCTCTCGGGGCTGACCTTGGCTATGTTTCCTGTCATCTAGCCTTCCTTGGTTACAGATAATTCTCCAAGTCTCGTCTGCCAGCCTTCCCTTGAATTTGGGAATGTCTCTATACACAACCAATAAATTCTTCTGCCACTGAAGCTAGCTAGAATCTGTATCTGTTGCCTGTGACTAAACCTCTGCTCCTGCATTCTCTCCTGCAGTTGGAAAATCCGTTGCAACATGGCAGCTCCTGTCTGATGCATCACTGAGCTCCAGACCCCAGCCCCAGCCCTGGACTAAGCTCAGAATTGGCGCCAGGAAATATCTGTTGATGAAATGAGGCCTCAGAGTAAAAAGAAAAAAGAATCTTGAAATTTAGACCTAGGGGATTTGGGAGAAAACTTCCTGGCTCCAGGAACTCTGTCTGTCACAAGAGACGCCATTGTGTCTATTGATTTGGATTCTTTGACTTGGAACAAGGAGCACAATTCACTTGTCTTTTCTCCTAGGTCATACTGAACAGCTGCTCTGAAGTGAACACCAGATGAAGTGCTTATAACCTCCTTCTCTGAATAAATGCAATAAAGATGACTTTCTCCTTCATAAAGCATTGTTAGGAAACATGCCAAAGGATCCTCATCTTTTCCCTCTTCTGGCAACTCTCTGGCTTCCTGGCATGGCAAAGCAAGCACACATGTTCCCAGGGCAGCACCAGCCCTGCTCCAGGCAGCTGCCATCTCACTACCTCTAGTGCTTCAAGGTCAGGTGCTGTCGGCCGTGAAGCCCTCTGCCTTTCTGTCTGTCTACCCCTCTGCAGAGGCAAGCCAGTCCTGTCCTGCCAATTAATCCTTCCAAAAAGCATTCACTGAGGGCTGAGGCCATGCTGGGGATTTGCAGTCTAATGAGTGCAACAGACGCAGAAACACATTTGCTCAACAGATAGCCAAGGTTTCTGTCTGATACTTACATCAGGTGCAAGGGGTAAAGGGGAGTCAGTGGAGGTGCTGGAAGGGGTCAGACAAAATCCAACAAGGAGGTGTCCCTGGAACTGAGTCTTGGTGTCAGATTGGGGTTTGTCAGTGGGAAATGCAGAGTGAACGTTTTAGACTGAAACACAATGGGAGCAAATGCACGATGGCCTGAAGGGGCGAGAAAGAGTTGGGAGAGAAGGGCAGAATTGCTAGTTGTCTTGCAATTCTAGCAAGCCTTCTCTGGGTGGCTTTCTCTTCTGGTGGGATCTGAAGGACCAAGGCTGAGTCTCCACTCAGAAACACTGGAGTGGAAGGACCTCCTTCCTAGGAAAGAACTTTCAACATGGGAGGCATGACAGCTGGTCCCTGATGGTTTCCCACAAGCCTGGACACAGGCCCTTTCTTCCTTTGTGGGCCAAAAAAGAGGCTCACCAGGTGTTGTGGCCCTCAGTCTGGCCACAGAGCTCTCTATCCATGTATTCATCCAAAATTTATGAGCACCTCCTATAGTGGACTGTGCAGTAGGAGGTCCAAAGGTAACTGATACGTATTCTTTACAGGAATGTGATAAATATTGTACTATGCAACCACTAAAGGTAAGGTAGAAAGAACATTTAATGACTTAGAAAAGGAGTATATTCCATAGGATAAAGGCAAGTTACAAATATCCTATACATAGAATTTTATTTTCTGTGAAAGGAAAAACTGTCTGCATATGAAGATATGGAGACTGGAATGATATATGGATAATATTGACACATATACACACATATGTACAAATATTCTCTCTGAGTTGTGAGATTAAAGGTGATTTATAATTTCTTCTCTATTTCTATTTTCTAGGGTTTTTTTTCCATATACATAAGTCATTTCGCAATCTGGAAAAAATAAAAGAAAAAATTTAACTACAATAAAAAGCACAGTCTTTGTGCTTCCAGAGCACCAGTTCCCCACGGGGATTGCATGGGGCCTGCAGGACTCAGTCATGCCCACATAAAAGTGGGCTGATGGCTGATGCTGTGAGACTGAGTCCTATTTAAATCTTTTATTTCAGCAGGCAGTCATGCTGTTCAGTTTTAACACGCAGCTACTGGCCTATTTTGTGGGCTGTAGTTCCAATGACAATTTAATTTTCAGGGCTTTTGCCACCTCATTTTGGTCTGTTTATTTATCTGGTGCTTCTGGGACTCCCTCCGGTCCTGCTAGTGCTACTTGAGGAGGTGAGATGTGTGTCTCCAGGAGGGGTAATGATGGATCCTGGTGGGTAGGGAAGTTCAGGCCCTAGGGGACAAGAGGTTTCTCTGGCCAGACACGTGTTGTGACAAGATCCCCTTAATAGTGACCCCCAGCTGTCCTAGAGTCTCTAGTGGGAGAACAGGGTCTCAGCCTTTCTAGTCTAGCTGTCTGCTGTGTTATTCCCAGAGTCTTTAGTTGTACTTAGCAGAGAGGAGCAGGAAGAGATGTACCTTTACATTCTGATCTGAAACACAAGTGCCCTACTGAGTCTTCACTTCCTCTTTTTCCTTTGTCTACTCCTTTGAATTCTCTGCTGAGAATTTAATTTATGGAGTGCATCCTTTTAAAGTGTACAGTTCAGTGATTTTTAACACCAGGTTGTGCAACCAATGCCACTAGTTAATTCCAGAACATCTTCATCACCCCAGAAGGAAACTCTATATCCACTGCAGTCACTGGCCCTCATTCCTCTCCCCCAGCCCCTACACTACACTCTGTCTGTAGAGATCTGCCTTCTCTGGACATGTCACATAAATGGAATTACACAATATGTTCTCCAAGGTTTACCCATGTTGTTGCATGTATCAGTACTTCATGTTTTTCATTTGCAAATAATATTTTATTAAGTAGATAGACCACATTTTGTTTATCCATTTATCATGCAAATATTTAAGTTGTTTCCACTTTGGGGCTCTAATGAATAATGCTGCTGATAATATTCATGGACAGGTTTTTGTGTGGACGTGTATTTTCACTTCTCTTGTGACTTGCTAGAAGTGGACTTGCTAGCTCATATGCAGTGCTGTATTGACACATGCTACAACATGGATGAACCTTGAAAATATGATGCCAAGTGAAAGACATAAAGGACCACAAATTGTAAGGTTCCATTTATATAAAATGTCCACAATAGGAAAATCCATAGAAATGGGAAGCAAGGGGTTGCCTAATGATGGGATGAGGGTTGGAGAAGGGGATGTGATTCTAATGTGTATGGGATTTTGGGGGGGAGTGATGAAAATAGTGCAAAATTGACTGTGATGGTGGTTGCACGTATCTGGGAATATAAGAAAAACTATACAATTGTACACTTTAAGTAGGTGAGGTGTATGGTGTGTGAATTATATCTTAATAAGGCTGCGATTTAAAATGAGAGAAGAAAGAGACGGAAGGAGGAAGGGGGCAAGATACTATACGTATGAAGGAGATAAGGCTGGGCCTCTGCCCCCATGTGTCCGCCAGGGCGAGTTGTCAGTGTCCCTGCAGCCACATCGCTTAGGCCTTGGTGCCTCTTCTGAAGGGAGGACCGCTGTCAATCATCAGCCAGCTGAGGAATGGCCCTGTAAACTGGTGCCCAGTGGCCTCAGGTATGCTGTGCCCTTCCACCAAGATTACCCATCATTACTGCTTTATGGATCCTAAGATACCTTCTGGGTATTCAGTTGCTTAGAACTTTTCCACTCACCTTGTAAGTTCCCCCATGCAAGTCGGCCGGCCCCATTTCCCAGCCCAGGATTCCCACCAACCCCAATCTTCCTGCTATAAATGTCAGACATGATAAACTGCGGCCAGATCTCTTGTAGGAAATGGTAGAAACCCTATCTCTGAAACGGAGAGAAGCAAGACTGGACAGAGGGCTGGGGAATTCACCAGAGCCACTCTCCCACAGGTGCCCTGGGGCAGGGGAGAAGGAGGGTGGAAGAATGGAGGTTAGATTTGGGAGCTTGCTTTTCCAAAACCCTATTATTCTGGTGGCTTGCATTACCACATGATAAAACCAGAAGGAAGTGAAACATTTTATTAGAAGTTAAAGGTTCAGGATACAGACAAATAAGAGGCATTCACTTCCTTCATAGAGAAAATGTCTGTGGTACTGAGCTAATGGAAGAGCCCACACAGGGGTGTGTGTGTGGAGGGGTCTCAGGCCCCCCTACTCCCCAGAGCGGCAGGAAGTCACAAATCCTGCAGGTTTGAGAGCCCGCCCATGACACAGCAACCACTTCAGGTAGAGCTTATTAGCAGTAACTCTCTTTTTATACATTAGCTTAAACAAAGTAATTAAAGATTGAAAAAATATATGTGGTGATAGTTCTCAATTCAAATAGAAATAGTTTGGAGCCACTTGGTCTTTTGCATTCCAGAGACTATTTCTGCTTGTCAAGTTCATGAGGTTGGGATAAGGGGCAAAGGAGGAAAAGTCCTGGGAAGCAGTTTGGAAACTGCAAAGCACTAGACAAACACTAACATCTTGCCTTCTCTCTTGGGGACTTCTTACTCAGGGACCCACCTAGGATGCAGCAGGAGAGCCAAGAGCACTTGCTAGCTCTCTGTCCTCCAGAGAGAAGCAGACCAGCTATGCAGGCTGCCCCCTGCTACTGCCCTGACTTCACACAACCCTCCCCACTCCGATTCGAGCCCATTTCCTGGGAATTGCTCTTGTTAGGTAGAACTTAGTACCTAACACAAGCTTACTCTCTCATTTGATGACTCAACAAAATGGCGAGGTTGGCAGAGCAGAAATGAGCATCTCCAGGTACGAGGGAGAAACTGAGGCTCGGAGGGGGTCCTACGCTCTTCATCCCACATAGTCTGGTGTCAGGGGGAGGGCGTGGTGGTGGCTTGTCAGAGAGGTCCATTCTCCCCCAGCCTCAATGCTGAGGCTACTCCCCAAATAGCCCTTTGGTTCCCAGCCTCCTTTGTTCTCAAAAACTTTGCCCAGGGTCTGGGTGTCCTCCTGAGCCAGGCACCCAGTGGTCTGGAGGGTCTTCATGCCAGGACCCTAACTGCCCACAGAGGGAGCCTTGGCATCTCACCACACAGGCATCAGAGCTGATGAACCACGGAGCGCTCGGTGCTGCAGGGCCTGGCAGTGCAGCGAGTGAGGGAACCAGCTGAGCGAGGGGAAACCCATGTAGCCTGGCTACGCACCAAGACACATGGAGGTACTTCCCCTTCCCACTGGAAACATGTTTTTGGAAATTTGTGCCTCTTAAAATTTTTCACTTTTGATAGAAACATGGGCACAGAGAAATATTTCTCTACTACAAGGGGAACAAAACAGTGCAAATATGATGATATACAAGCACAGACGCCCAACCCCTTAGCTGGGGACAGGACAGGGGGCTGGGGGTCCCGAAGGGACTGAAGTGGGGCTGTTTCTCACCTCCACATTGCCGTCTCCACACTGGAAGGTGGGCCCAGTTTCATAAGATGGTGTGAGTTTTCAAGGGAATCTGGAAATGTGTACTTCTATATGTCACTTGTCCATTTACTTATGTAGCACAAATCTTCCTTTCCCCTGAAGCTCAGTGAAGGTAGCTGTATGATGCATTGGTGGCCAAATTGACTTGCCTGTTTGGATGTTTGCCTTACCTTTTTTTTTTTTTTTGCGGTATGCGGGCCTCTCACTGTTGTGGCCTCTCCCGTTGCGGAGCACAGGCTCCGGACGCACAGGCTCAGCGGTCATGGCTCACGGGCTTAGTTGCTCCGCGGCATGTGGGATCTTCCCGGACCAGGGCACGAACCCGTGTCTCCTGCATCGGCAGGCGGATTCTCAACCACTGCGCCACCAGGGAAGCCCTGCCTTACCTTTTATATTACATTGTGTGTAAATGTCTCTCCCTCAGATCACACAGGTTCTCATACAGTAAGCTGACTTACTGTCTGCAAACATGTTCCAAAGACCTGGGAGGGAGCACAGCCACATCTCAAATCTCGTCCTTCCTGAGAATGCTCAGGGAACTCCCCTTTCTCTCTCGCCTGCTCTTAGGACCAGCACATAAATATATACTGATCGGTTCTATTCTTATGAGATAAAAATGCATTAATTGAACACAGTGTTCTCTACATTTTTAGTTTCACTGTAAGAAGGAAATCTAAACTCTTCATTCCAAAAGACTCCAGAATGATTTAATAGATTTTGTTCCAAAGGCTTGCCTTTTTAAGTTAAGTTTGTAGGTTTCTTAACCAACATCAGTACTAGTTAACAGAATGCTTAGACTTGGTCCCTGAGAATCCCAAGTTCAGGGGCTTATATCTTAATGTAAACAGGCTGTGAACATTTGACAAAAACAGGTAAAGTCATGACAAACTATGATGAAATGAAAACTAATCAGAGGAGAATAACTTTCTGAATCTTTTTGAGAAACTCTGCTAATCCTGGAGGATATGATCTCACCCTCCAACCACGCAGCCTCTTTCCACACAGGAGACTTGTAGAGGCACCAGGATAGCGGTTCTGTGCGCTTCCTGCTCCCAGCCCCAGCCATGTGGTCCTGAAACCTTGGCCATCACGCTGGTTTTCCTCCCTGATAGCCATTCTTCTCCTGGTTTTCTTTTCTCTCCTGACCAATGATCCCATTCTTTGAGATCTCCCGGGTATTCTTCTGCACAACTGTATTTCCCTCCTTGTTTACAACATGATAGAATTTAAAAAAAAGAAAAAAAGAAACTGAGGAAATTGGAAAACCTGGCAAAAATGAAGTTGAAGAAATTCACTCCATCCTTCACTGAATCCCCCACCCAGCATCCAGATTCAGTTAAAAGTCAAAGATGCTACCACGCCTCTGCTCAGAGCCTGCGGTGTTTTATTTCTCTGGAAAACCAAGGTCCTTCAAAGGACCTTCAGGTGTCTCTTTGAGCTGCTGTCCTCCTACCCACCCCCAAGTCTCTAGCCTCACCTCCTCGTGCTCTCTCATGCCTTCAGTCTGCCAGGATGACTCGCCAAGCATGCCAGGCCCACCCTACCTCAAGCCTTTGCCCTTGCTGCGCATTCCACCTGGAAGCTCTTCCCCAGAAAGCCACATGCCTTGCTCCCTCACGTCATTCAGGTTTTTTAAAAATAAATTTATTTACTTATATTTGGTTGCATTGGGTCTACGTTGCTGCACGTGTGCTTTCTCTACTTGCGGAGAGCGGGGGCTACTCTTCGTTGCGGTGCACAGGCTTCTCATTGCAGTGGCTTCTCTTGTTGCGGAGCACGGGCTCTAGGTGGGCAGGCTTCAGTAGTTGTGGCACACGAGCTCAGTAGTTGTGGCTCATGGGCTCTAGAGTGCAGGCTCAGTAGTTGTGGTGCATGGACTTAGTTGCTCCGTGGCATGTGGAATCTTCCCAGACCAGGGCTCAAACAAGTGTCCCCTGTGCTGGCAGGCTGATTCTTAACCACCGTGCCACCAGGGAAGTCCTCGTCATTCAGGTCTTGATTCAACTGTCACCTCATTGGGGTTTTAATTTGCATTTCCTGACAATTAGTGATGTGAGCACTTTTCATGTACCTGTTCAGCCTATTATATGTCTTCTTTGGAAAAATGTCTATTCAGGTTCTTTGCCCACCTTTTAATTGGATTATTTGCTCTTTTGCTATTGAGTTTCACAGAAACAGAGAACAGAATGGTGGTTGGCAGGGGCTGGAGGGAGGAAGAAATGGAGAGATGCAGATCAAAGGGTACAAACTTCAGTTATAAGAGGAATAAGCTCTGAGGTTCTAATGTACAGCATGGTGACTATAGTTAGTAATACTGTATTGTATACTTGCAAGTTGCTGGGAGTAAATCTTAAGAGTTCTCACTAAAAAAAAAAAAGTTAACTATGTGAGATGAGGTATGTGTTAATTATTTTGATCTTGGTAATCATTCCACAATAGTGTATATCAAATCATCACGGGGTACACTGTAGATATATACAAGAATATTTGTCAATTATTCCTCAACAAAGTTGGAAAAAAGAGCCCCTGGCCACACTATCTAAAACTTCAATTCAATGCCCTCTAACTCCACCACCCCTTCTTCTCATTCTCCTCTTGTTTTCCTAAGCCCTCATCACTCACTCTCTGACCTTCTGTCTGCTTTATATGTTATCTTGTTTGTTACTCTTTCCCTACAAGACCTTAACCTCCCTGAGAGCAAGGATTTTGGTCCCTGCACTTGGCACATGGGAGGCTCTCAATAAATATTAAAATCTCTATTCCTTTTATCAAAGCAGACACTAAGCAAAAAAGTACATACACCTGGCAAGGTGACACCATTGGAGTTGGGCAGTGGAGAAGGCTCTGCTCCCCTGGTCCTTTGCTCCATGGGGGCCTGGGCAGGTTCCTTGCCAACTCTGAGCCTCGGTCCCCTCTGTGTCTTGCCTCACAGAATGAGAAACCATTGAAGAACAGAGGCTAAACTGCCTTGCAAGAGCCAATATGCTCTATGGCAGGGTTTCCCAATGTGGGCACTATTGCTATTTGGGGCCGGCTCATTCTGGGCTGTGCTGGGCTGTCCTGTCCACTGCAGGATGTTGTGTAGCATCCCTGGACCTAGTGCCCTGGACACCAGAAGCAATCCCACCAAACCCCTATTCCCCAAGTCTTTACAACCAAAAGGGCTTCCACACACTGCCAATGTCCCTGGAGCAGGGGCAAAATTGTCCCCACTGAGGATCACTGCTCTCTGAGGATCTATTAGTTGTAGTGGAAACTATAATATTCACCATTTAAATTCTTTAACGGTCTTATTTATGGTATCCTTTGCTGTGCAAAAGCTTTTAAGTTTCATTAGGTCCCATTTGTTTATTTTTGCTTTTATTTCAATTTCTCTAGGAGGTGGGTCAAAAAGGATCTTGATGTGATTGATGTCATAGAGTGTTCTGCCTATGTTTTCCTCTAGGAGTTTGATAGTGTCTGGACTTACATTTAGGTCTTTAACCCATTTTGAGTTTATTTTTGTGTATGGTGTTAAGGAGTGTTCTAATTTCATACTTTTACATGTACCTGTCCAGTTTTCCCAGCACTACTTGTTGAAGAGGCTGTCTTTTCTCCACTGTATATTCTTGCCTCCTTATCAAAGATAAGGTGACCATATGTGTGTGGGTTTATCTCTGGCCTTTCTATCCTGTTCCATTGATCTATATTTCTGTTTTTGTGCCAGTACCATACTGTCTTTATTACTCTATCTTTGTAGTATAGTCTGAAGTCAGGGAACCTGATTCCTCCAGCTCCATTTTTCATTCTCAAGATTACTTTGGCTATTTGGGGTCTTTTGTGTTTCCATACAAATTGTGAAATTTTTTGTTCTAGTTCTGTAAAAAATGCCAGTGGTAGTTTGACAAGACCAAAAGACAACCCTCAGAGTGGGAGAAAATATTTGCAAATGAAGCAACTGACAAAGGATTAATATCCAAAATTTACAAGCAACTCATGCAACTCAATAACAAAAAAACAAACAACCCAATCCAAAAATGGGCAGAAGAACTAAATAGACATTTCTCCAAAGAAGATATACAGATTGCCAACAAACACATGAAAGAATGCTCAACATCACTAATCATTAGAGAAATGCAAATCAAAACTACAATGAGATATCATCTCACACCGGTCAGAATGGCCATCATCAAAAAATCTAAAAGCAATAAATGCTGGAGAGGGTGTGGAGAAAAGGGAACACTCTTGCACTGTTGGTGGGAATGTAAAATGATATAGCCACTATGGAGAACAGTATGTAGGTTCCTTAAAAAACTACAAATAGAACTACCATATGACCCAGCAATCCCACTACTGGGCACATACCCTGAGAAAACCATAATTCAAAAAGAGTCATATACCACAATGTTCATTGCAGCTCTATTTAAAATAGCCAGGACATGGAAGCAACCTAAGTGTCCATCAACAGATGAATGGATAAAGAAGATGTGGCACATACATACAATGGAATATGACTCAGACATAAAAAGAAACGAAATTGAGTTATTTGTAGTGAGGTGGATGGACCTAGAGTCTGTCATACAGAGTGAAGTAAGTCAGAAGGAGAAAAACAAATACTGAATGCTAACACATATATATGGAATCTAAGAAAAAAAAATGTCATGAAGAGCCTAGGGGTAGGACAGGAATAAAACACAGACCTACTAGAGCAAGGACTTGAGGGTATGGGGAGGGGGAAGGGTAAGCTGGGATGAAGTGAGTGAGTGGCATGGACATATATACACTACCAAACGTAAAATAGATAGCTAGTGGGAAGCAGCCGCATGGCACAGGGAGATCAGCTAGGTGGTTTGTGACCACTTGGAGGGGTGGGATAGGGAGGGTGGGAGGGAGGGAGACAGAAGAGGGAAGAGATATGGGAACATATGTATATGTATAACTGATTCACTTTGTTGTAAAGCGGAAACTAACACACCATTGTAAAGCAATTATAGTCTAATAAAGATGTTAAAAGAAAATAAAAAATAAATTCTTTAAAGGGCCTGGTTTTCACTGAATTTAAAAATTTACATGACTGCCTCTTTGACTGCTTAAGTTTTATTCATGTGCGAATGAACTAGACACTTCTCCTTCCCCAGGCAGCCCCCAGATGGCTCCAGCTCTGACCCTCAAAGCAGATGCCCTTTCCGCCCTCTGGAAGACAGTAAAACATCTTCAGAGTTTACATCTCAATTTCAGAGCCTCGAATTGGATCCCCAAGGTACTGGGCAGTCTATGCAAAGTTCCAAAGGAAAATCTGTTCCTAAATTGTCGGAAATGACAGGAAGTGCTCTCATTCTTTACCAGCAGTCACATCCATGTCCTTTAGGAAAAGTTCTAGCATCTGGAAGAGGCAGTTACACACTTAGGCTAGTGGCTGGCTGCACGTAGCCAACTAAACATAAGTGGCAGCTTTGGGAAAGAAACACACTGTAGGCTGCCTGGCTTCAGGGTACACCTGTGAAGGGAACCCTTCACAAGGGTAATAACTGGGTCCTAAATTTAACACACTTTACTCCAATGTGCAAAAAATATGTTGCTTTTTTGTTTACACTTTCCTATAATGTTTTACATGAATCCCCACCCACTGGTATGTGGAGATAGAGTTAGCAAAGACAACTGTGGATTTCCAGTAAATAGCATCTCAATGTGTTTCCGGTTTAAATAGTTTCTTTTAGTAAGTAGTCAATTCCAAGTTCAAAAAGATTTGAATGGAGACTTAGAATTGGTGAGGGGTGAGTCATGAGAATATCTGCTGAAAGAATCTTTTAGTCAAAGGGAACGGCAAGTGCAAAGGTCCTAAGCCAAGAGCATACCTGGTAAGTTTGCAAAACTACATGAAAGCGTGGGTGACCAGAGTTAAAGAAGGGTTTGGAAACATCCAGGTAGGTATGGAGGCATCTCAGAACATTAAGTGGCTGCCTAACTTGTTTCCTTGTCCTGCTCTTGGCTATTCTGACTTGAGGACCAGCCTCCCAGTGATGCCAGGCTGTGGAGCCTGAGGTCTGCTTTCCTTGCTCTCCCCCCATATCCCATTCCTTCCTCACCAATTCTTAGTGCAGGAGAGGCAGGGCCTCGTTCCTCTTTGAGTTTCATTAGAGAGCTACCTCACTGTACATCCTGGGTCCTCTCTCTTCAGTATGACTTACAATAAAATTCTATAATCAGAGTCATGGAAAGTCTCACTCTTTCTTCTTCCTTCTTCCAAAAATCCTGGCTTTGTCTCTGCTAGTCCACAGGGTGTCTTTGTGAGATTTTGAAAACGTCGCCCACTCTCAGAGGATGCAGCCATGTGCCATGATATACAGCTTGCAAACCAAACCCAGACTGTATTTATGCCCCTTCTTCACACCCTCTAAATAAGTAATCCTATAGCCCGCACCTGGGTAAAGGTCTAACTGGCTGTCAAGACTACTAATCCCTAAGGTCTTGAGAAAGTCAGCTTTGAGATGCAACACTAATCAATGGCCTATGTGTCCTAGAAATACCAACGTTAAACTTTCCTGAGATAATACACTTTGTGGTTTGGGAGGTAGAAGACATCAGAGAATGCGATTTAAGGGGGAAATGCAAAATATTGTTCCTATTACCAATATTTCCCAAAGAGTCTACGGGATCCATTTTGATCCTCTGAATAACTTTCTCCTCCTTTCTCTCTCCCCTCATGACCAAGACCAGTTGGCACCTTTGCTGGCTGTTCCCCAAAGTTAACGTTCAATCGAATAATAGACGGGGTGGAGATCAAGGTATGGGTGGAGACTAACTGGAGCCAGGTGCGGGCAAAGGAAGGGAGCCTGAGGAAAGGATCAAGACCTAACTAGGTGACATCAAGCAAAAGCAGTGAGTGTCAGGACCATTAAGGGTTTGCCATTTTGCTCTACTTACAAAGGAACAAGTTAGTCTGCTACAGTTTCATGGGCAAAAGACATGAGAGTCCTGGATCAGAGACAAAGGACTTTATCACTCAGCACACAGCAAGCAGCAGGAGCATCAGCATATTTACATCAATTCTCCTTGGCCCCCCAAGTCCTGTAGAGATGAGACAGAGAGGTCCACGTGGATGCCACACATGCAGTGCGTTCGCATCACAGCTGAGACACCCCGAGCTTAGGGAACCTGAATCTATATAATATACAGTAAGCAAACCTGCCTGACTTTTCCCCAGAAGGAGACATTATCTTTGCCATATTGGACAGTAAGTAAATCTGCCTTTTGCTCTTAAGAGGCAGACTATCTCTGTCTTCCCAGGCTGCTCCCCATAGAAACATTCTTGAAGAGAATCTGGGCCAAAGGCAGCTGGTGTCTCTGCTCACAAGAAACGTGCAAGACACGTGGAGAACTGTCTCCTAGGCTGGCAGGTAAAAGCACACTCTGCAATGTCAGCAGAAGTTCAGGAATTGGCTGCCACCCCAGAGTTCCTGTTCTTGGTGAGAATGGATGAAAAACATAAAACCGAAGACCATGTCACTGGAGGTTAATGTTGCCCTTTTGATCCCTGGTACTGCCTCAAAAGTAAACAAAAATGAGCCTAAACACAAAACATAGGCAAGACAGGAGTTCAGCAACTTGAACATTCCTCCTCACCGAGTACGTTTTCTGTAGGAAGTTGTTGGCCCCTGGCTGACTGGGCCAGCAAGCAGCTCAATTCATCACTGACACTCAGCTCTGGCAGCTGCCGGCCCATCCGGCCTCTGGAGCCACCTTTCCAGGCAGAGACCAGCAATTAGGGGTTTAGATCCAAATCAACATTTATAATAGCCTTGGGGAAGTTTGCAGTGCTCTGGGAGACCAAGTAAGCTACTATCAGTAAAATCACATGAATTAAAATTGCACAGGGAAGAATTTTATAAAATCTACAAATAAACTTGTTTTAACAAGAAATTTGTTTGCTTTTCTTACTGCTTCCTCTGCTTGTATAAGAGTATTAATGATTCACTAATTCTCTTAATGTAATTAAGTGTCTAAAATTTTTCGGAAAAAAAGTAGTTGAGCATTTGCCATGAGTTGGTCTTGACTAGGTGCTGAGAATACACAGATGGGTAAGTGGCGCTCCATTTCCTCAAGAAGCTTATAGTCCGCTCAGCAATGCAGTCCTCTGAAGGGGCAGCCATGGGGGCCTGTAGCAGTGCCAGGAGGGGGAGTGGAGTCTGACCCTGACACACAGACACAGGGACACTGACCTCTCTTTATCCATCAGCGTGGGAACAATTCCCTTCACCCTCGTTCCTCATCACTTACTGCCTCCTCTGATTCTGACTGTGCTTTGTCCTGCAAAAGTCCACTTGGGCTACAGAAAAATTTTAAGGCAACCCGGTCAAAAATGTGAAAATCCAGGATTGCACTGCAGACTCAGAGTCCTAAACAAAGGTTGGGCAAGAGGTTCAGACAAACCTTCTATTTTTATAATAGGTGAAGAAATTAAGAGAATGAATGAATGAATAAATTATGTAAAATGTGAATTCTTGTAACACATAAGAAAGCAAAGAAGGATGAAATTTACACCCATTAGGACGGCTGGAAGAAGAAGGAGGAAGAGGAAAAAAAGAAGTGTTGGTGAGGCTACGGAGAAAATGGAACTCTTGTGCCTCGCTGGTGGGAATGTAAAATGGTACAGCTGCTGTGGAACACAGTATAGCAGTTCCCCACCCCCAAATAAACATAAAATTACTACACGATTCAGCAATTCCACTTTTGGATACTATATCCCAAAGAAGTGAAAGCAAAGACTTGAACAGATTATTTGTACACTCATGTTTATCGTAGCACTATTAACAATAGTCAAAAAGTGGAAACAACCTAAATGTTCATTAACAGATGAATGGATAAACAAAATGTGACATAGATAGATAGATGGATAGATAGATAATGTAATATTATGTAACTCCCCAAAGGAAGGCGAGTCTGACACATGCTACAACATGGATGAACCTTGAGGCCATTATGCTAAGTGAGATAAGCCAGACATAAAAGGACAAGTACTGTATAATTTCACTTATATGTGGTACCTAGAGCAGTCAAACTGATAGAAACAGAAAGGAGAAGGGTGTTTGCTTGAGGTTGGGGGAAGATGGAAATAGAGAGTTTTTGTCTAATGAGTACAGTTTCAGTTTCAAAAAACTGTTGAGATGGGTGGTGGTGATGGTTGTACAACAATGTGAATGAACTTAATGGCCCTGAATTAGACACTTAAAAATGGTTAAATGGTAATTTCATGTTATGTATATTTTACCACAACAGAAAAAGGAAAAGTAGAATATTCAGTGAGTCATCAGTTGAAAAATTGATGGCATTTTCATTTTTGAGCCAGATGTTTTGGCATCGTGTAGACATAGCCAGATTGAAATGATGAAGGATTTGGGAATTGAAGCCAGGACTCCGGAGTCTCAAGTGACTGCAATAATTACTGCATTTCATTTCCTGTATATAAGGCGAACTGAGTTCAAGACCAAAAGCAATATTCCAATGGGCTGTGATTAATTGCCCCTCCTGTGTTTAAAGTGACCTCCTCATGGCTTTTGCTATTGTTCCACACAAATAATTAGTGCTGTTTCTACTGCAGGGGTCATGCGTGTGCATGTCCTCATGGACAAATACAAAGGGCAGTTTCTGTCCCATATTTAATGAGATTTCAGACTTGGAATATTTTAATACACTGTTAGATTATGAGCACATAGGTTTAACTGGGAAAGGGAAGACACAGACCTGGGGCTGGCTCCAGCTTTACACCAGCTTGTCATTCACCTACACCATTTCACTTAATTTTCTTAACAATTCTATGATGTATATATTCCTTTTTTCTTTCTTGATGAGTGAATTTCAGAGAGGTGAAATAGTTTACCCTGAGTCACATAGATAGTAAATGAAAGAGTAGAAAGCTGTGCTTGGCTCTGATACCAAATCCTTTCCTGCTTTTCTGAACTCTGCATATTGACAGGTGATAGAAACCTAGACTTTTCCTGAATGATTATGCTATCCACTTGGTTATCTTCTTACTCAGCCAAGAAAGAATCATCTTTACTTCCTATATTCTAGTGATAGGCACTGAGGATAGAGACATAAAATAGTCTGTTGCTACTTCTAGGGAAGTTCAATGTCAGTGACAGGGAGAGGCAGGTAGACTGGGATTTTGTGCCGTTGCAGAGGTGTGCACAGGTAGGAACGAGCACAGAGAAGGCAGCATAGCTCAGGTTGCTCTGCAGATGAGGTAGGGATGAGAAGGCGTCAAAAGACATAAAAATGAAAAGCAGACATTCCAATCACAGAAAAAGAACCAAAACTTCCTGGTAGCACACGTGGAGCAGATGTTGGAAATGGGGCGGGGGGTGGTCAGCGGGTCGGATTTTATGCTGAGGTAGACAATGCACAGGGATCCACTGCCACTAGTAAATGAAAAAATGACAAGAGCCCATTTGCAGTTTAGAAAGATCACCCTGGTAACTCTACGGAGGATGGAGAGAGGAGGTGGCAGGCAAACACAGAGGCAAGGGGGCCACATTAGTGTCCTAGGGCTGCCCTTAACAAATTACAACAAACTGGGGGAGGAGCTGGGGGGGCTTGGGGGGAAGCACTTAAACAACAAATATTTATCCTCTTACAGCTACAGAGGCGAGGAGTGCAAAATCAAGGTATTGGCAGGGCCAAACTCCCACTGACAGCTCTAGAGGTAATCTGTTCCATGCCTTTCTCTTAGCCCCTGGTGTTGTTGGCACTACTTGGGGTTCCCTGGCTTGGAGGCACGTTTCTCATGGCATTCTCCTGTGTGTCTGTCTCTCCTCTTCTTGTACAGACACCAGCCATATTCAAACAAGGATTAGGACGTGAACATATTTTTTAGAGGGGAAACAATTCAGCCCACAACAGAGACAAATTAGAGGACACTTGCCATTGCTCAGCTGAGAAAGGATGGGGAACTGGACAGCAGCACTATCATGGAGTAAAGGGGTTGATCAGGAAGTAGGACTGCCAGCTGGACGCTGGATGGATGGGAGAGCCGGCAGCAGTATCCCCGCTGGTCAGCTTAGGGCTGGTGGGGTCATAAAGGAAGAGGATTAGTGTGGGAAAGGGAAAGGATAACTTTGCCACGTGCATCTGTCAAGCTTGAAGAAAAAGTGTTGGCAGTGATGTTGTTGATTCTCCACTTTTTAAAACAACAGAACTCTCCATTGCCTGTGAGATAAAATGCCAACATTTGATTTGGGCACACAGAATCGTCCAAGTCTGGCTCACGCCTCTCTCTCCAGCCTCATCACTCACACCCCTGCCTTTCCCCCATTGTGCATGCACGTGCACACACACACACACACACGCACACACACACGCACACACACATACACACCAGGGAGTTATTCTCTCAATTTGTTCACCTTTCTCCTAAAGCACATGCCAGGCACCATGCTCCTTGAGGATGGACTATGTCTTGTGCCTGTCGTGTCCACCTGGTCCAGAGAAGACCATGAGCATGCTCAGTGAGGGAAAGCACAGGGTGCCCCCTGCCCAGCGTGCACCCCTACCTGTTGAACTCCACTCCTCTGCCCACATGTCACCCTTGGGGAGAAACCAATGAACTCCTCCTGTCTTTGAATTTCCATAGTACATTGAATCTAATCTGCACCATAGGTGTCAGGCTCATTCATCGTCACCGTGCGTGTGTTCCACCACGGGAGTAACCACACATAGTCAGGTCAATGTTTCACTCTTCTTTATAGCTCCAAGGCCTCACAGGACCCCTCTCAGCATAGATGCTCCAGAAATATTTGCTGAAAAGAGCATACCATATTGGTCCTTCAAGGAAAGTTGCTGAAGTCTACTGCAGGGATCAAGTGCATGGACTCTGAGGTCAGATAGACATTCATTTGAATCTGGCTCTGATACTCAGTAGCTCTGTTCACTTACGGGAATTTTTAAAACTTCCTAAGCTTCATTTTCTTGTTCAAAAATGGGTATCACAAGAGTTGGTCTGCATGACAATTCAGTTAGCTCACAGATAGAAAGCATCTAGCACGCTGCCTGACACCTAGGCTCAGAACAAGGCTGATTGTCATGATGAGTCTTCTGATGCCACCCAGCTCTTCTGACAGCCCTTTCCCCACCTGGGAACAGAGGGATCTGTGCAGCACTAGCCTGCTTCCACCATTCCCCTGACCCAAGGTAACCACAAAATTACGACATATGGTTTGGGTACTGAGCAACCGTGAGACATTGGAATGTCATTGAGAACAGCTGTTTCTAGAGGAAAGCTCCAGGGAGAGTATGGAACCAGAAATGTGCCAGAAGAACAGGTGTAAGAGTTGAACAAAGCGTTTTACAATTTGCAGATGGGATGGGAGCTTGATGCAGCAGAAAGAGCCTGAGCTGCCATCTCCCGGTCCAGTCCTGGCTCTATCTCTTAGAGGCTGTGAGACCTGAGGCAAGTTGCTTACGTTCTCTGACCTTCATTCTCTCAGCCTTTTCATGAGGCTGTTGTGAAAACTGGAAATAAAACATATTAGTTGATCAACCCAGTGGGCAACACTATTCAATAAACAGCGCTCCTGTTTTTCTGTCATTATTAAGATGATGGTGGGTGGAGAGAGGCATCAGAGGCCCTGGTGATAAATACTCAGTGATAAATCAGGCCCCTGAGATCCACAGCCTCCCTCTCCCTGATGCGGGGCGTGAGCTCTATAGTCTAAAAGAACGTGTATGCTACCAAATGTAAAACCGATAGCTAGTGGGAAGCAGCTGCATAGCACGGGGAGATCAGCTAGGTGGTTTGTGACCACCTAGAGGGGTGGGATAGGGAGGGTGGGAGGGAGGGAGACGCAAGAGGCAGGAGATATGGGGATATATGTATATGTATAGCTGATTCACCTTGTTATACAGCAGAAAGTAACACAGCATTGTAAAGCAATTATACTCCAATAAAGATGTTAAAAATAAATAAGTAAATAAATAATAAAAGAACGTGTGTGGACCTGCCCCTGTTTGGAAAGCAGTGTCCCCTTAGAGACCAGAAGTGACTCCCCTGGACCCCAGCAGAGCCCTGCTCCATGGTCCTGCCTGATTCATTGGGCTGGTACCCCAGGCTCAGTTACAGGCAGGCTGAGGCTGCAAACTCCACAGGACGAGTCAGCTTGGAGGGGGTGAGGGAGAGACATGGAGGTTGGAACCAAACTCAGAAAGGACCCAGCAGGGGGGATGGGGATAATGGGGGTTTGGGGCCAAGGAGAGTTTCGGGAAGGACAGAGCAAGTCACCCCAAGCAACTGTGTGCTGACTTTCAAGTTTTAATTTGAGCACTTTTTTTGTTTTGTTTTGCGGTACGCAGGCCTCTCACTGTTGTGGCCTCTCCCGTTGCAGAGCACAGGCTCCGGACGCGCAGGCTCAGCGGCCATGGCTCACGGGCCCAGCCGCTCCACCACATGTGGGATCTTCTCGGACCGGGGCACGAACCCGTGTCCCCTGCATCGGCAGGCGGACTCTCAACCACTGTACCACCAGGTAAGCCCTTGAGCATCTTTGGAAATGTCTTCAGGAGGCCTTCAAAGTACAATAAATTGCCCGGTGCCTTAGAGAACTGAGAGGTCCTCATCTTAATTCAAGTGAGAATTATTACCTGCCTAGGGAGGAGAATTATTACCTGCCTGTCTTTGAGTCTTGACGTCATGAACAGGAGACTGGGGGACTTGCCACTGGTCTTGCCTGGCATTTTGTTTTTTAATTTTTATTGGAGTATAGGTGATTTAAGATGTTGTGTCAGTTTCTGCTGTACAGCAAAGTGAATCAGTTATACATATACATATATCCACTCGTTTTTAGATTCTTTTCTCATATAGGTCATTACAGAGTATTGAGAAGAGTTCCCTGTGTTATACAGGTGCCCTGGCATTTTGTTATTTGAATGACTTTGATCAGACCCCTCACCTTGGTGAATCCAGTACCCTTTTGTGAAGTGTCATTTGGAGAACTTGACCTCTTAGGTTCCTTCTAACTGACATTTTGTAACACTTAGTTTCAGATTCCCAACCTCCCTTTCCTCCTCATTCTACTTTTTTTTAAGTGTGGGAACCATAACTTAGAAAGAAACATTTTTGCATTAACTTTCTGTAGCATTTCCTAGACACTAAGGTCCACATTACAAAATCGCCCAGCAAGCCTATTAAAAATATCTTCCTTTGGGATGGGTCCCAGAAACATCTGTCAATTTAACAAGCTCCATAGGTGATTATTTATGATCACACAACAATTAGCCTATGCTGTCTGAAAGTATAACCCATAAAGCAGCTGCTGAAAATTGAACATGATTCAATCCTTAAAAGGCATATGTTTAAGCTGTAATAAAAGCCAAGGTTTGCATTAGCAGAGTGAAGCCCAATGATGAACACCAGCCTTCACCAGCTTGAGAGGTATGAACCACTGTGTGCCTGGGTCATGGCGTTCTGAGACTGTTCACGTTGTCAAAATGAACTTGGGACATGCTCGTTGTTGACCTAACATGCTTGTCCATGCTGTAGGCCACATGGCCTTTGGTTTAGACTGTAGCGCCTGTGTGTTGAGTTGCTTTAAAGGAGCAGGAAAGAATTTGTGCAGAGTCATGTCCATCCTGTAGCCCTCTGTGGGAAGCCATCTGTGTGGGAGCTGAGTACCCTCTGAGGTCATGGCTGGAGCAATACCCAGTGACCCCTCATAGATTAGACCCTCGGCCCCAGCTGCCCAAGAACAGAACTCTGCAGCGGCTGGTTCCCAGGAGGTCAAAGCTGGACAGGGGCCAGAAGCTCAGACCTTGGTGGCCCCCTTTGAGAAGGCTAGTGACCGCTGTGACCCAGCAGAGGCAGAAAGTGCATCTGCAGGGACTGCTGCTAAGGTCCTGATGCTTGGCTCTGACCATGCAGGAGGGCATGGATGGCCTCTCCGTGGGTTCAGTAGGCCTCCCTGGGGGACTACTGGGTTCACCCACCCCATTCTCCTACTGGACACGACCTTCCCTGACATCTCTGCATGTTCAAGCTAGCTGCAGGTGTCCTCAATAACAGGACACACATAGCTGTTGCCACTTGAAAACATGTGTTTGCTAGTGCTTGTTTAGTTGAGACATTTTCCATTGGAGGAAAAGGCAATTGGATATGACTAACATTTTAAGAAGCAGTAGCACTAAATAATGTTGAGATCAGTCCTTACCCAGTCCCTAAATCCATATTATTGAAGAACTTCTATGGACTAACCATTCATTCCCTCCTCTTCCCTTGTCTTCCGTCGAGGCCTTTGCATATACTGTTCCCTCTGTACCTAGAGCACCTCCCACCCCTATCTTATTCCACTCCTCTTCCCTTCCCTTGCTTAATCCTATTTAGTCTATAAAAAGAAAACTTTTACTTCTAGAAGAGTTTTAGATTCACTTTTAGAAAAGTTGTGAAGATGGTACAGAGTTCCCACATACCCCACATTCATTTTCCCTTATTGTTAACATGCTATATTAGTATGGTTCATGTGTCACAACAAATAAGCCAATATTGATACATCATTATTAGCTAAAGTCTAGGCTTTATTCAGATTTCCTCATTTTTCATCTAACATCCTTTTTCTGTTTCAGGATCCCATCCAGGATTTTCATTACATGTAGCCATCGTGTCTCCTTGGGGTCCTCTTCGAGCCTCTGAGAAACTGTGACGGTTTCTGACTTACCCTGCTTCTGATGACCTTGACATTTTGAGGAGTTTTGAGAAGGACTTATCAGGCATTTTGCAGAATGTCCATCAAGTGGCCTTTGCCTGTTATTTTTCTCATGATTAGACAGAGTTATGGGGTTTTGAGAAGAAAACCATAGTGGTAAGGTGCCATTCTCACCACATCATATTCAAGGTACATGCTATCAACATAACTAGCCTCATTAGCCTTCATCACTGGCTGGGGTGCTGTTTGTCAGGTCTCTTTACTGTAAAGTTACTCTTTTTTCCCCTTTTCCACACTGTCTCCTTTGGAGGGAAGTCACTATGTACATCCTACACTTAAGGTAAGAAGTGGGAGTTATGACCCACTCCCTTGAGAGGGGAGTATCAATTTTTTGGAATTCTTCTGCATGGAAATTTTGTCTGTTCTCCACCATTTTTTGTTATTTATTCAATCATATATTGATGTCAGTATGACCTAATGGATATTTATTTTAAACTTTGGGCTATGAACCAACATTACTTTATTCATTTTATTGCTTAAATTGTTCCAGCTTTGGCCATTTGGAACTCTTTCAGTGGCTCCTGTGCCCCTCTGACATGCCTCCATCATTGTGTGTGTGTTCACGTGTCACTGCGTGCACCCGTGTGCGTGAACTTATATTCTGGCACTATGAGGTACTCTTCTCGTATATACAATGCCTCAGCCCTAGAATCAACCATATCTCCAAGGAACCTTGATTCTTTTTTATTAGAGAATACTATTAGAAACCAAGATTTGTGTGTCATGAGTGCTTGTTGCTACTGGGGTGCCGCTGCTTCTAGGCCCTCTCAACTGACAGCAAAGAAATATATGTGAGTACACTGATCCAAATACAGTTGACCCTTGAACAATGCAGGGGGAGGGGCACTAACCTTCCACGCAGTTGAAAATTCATGTATAACTGTACAGTTGGCCCTCCATATTCACAGTACCACATCTGCAAGTTCAACCAACTGTGGATTGTGTAGTTCTGTAGTACATGTTAATCAAAAAATAATCCATGTATAAGTGGACCCACACAGTTCAAACCTCTCAACTGTATTTATACGTATATCTATAGCCATTTCTATGTGTATCCTTCTGTATCTATATTAAGGTAATATGAGTTAAGACCTATATCTCCAACTCTAATCCAGTATCACATGGATTTCTACCCTTTCCCTGACCCTTGCTTGCCTGTAACCTCCTACTCCAACAGTTAGAAACCTGGCACCCACTAACTGCCATCTGTTAATTTTTGATTCCAGTATACACGTGTAGTGGTTTTAAAACTGTTAACCCAAACCACTGTGGGAAACGACTTTACGGCTAGAGCACAGTGTTTTTGTACAGATCTTTTTGCCTTTAATCTAATAGTCCACGTTCATTTCTAAAGTTCCTTAGGTCAGCACCTTTTTCCCCTTCCTGTTTAATGAAGTTATTTCATATGTTTGTAATACAGTTATATTAGTTACATTTTTTGTCATAGTGTGCAGTCCATCCTGGCATCCACTGACCTCCTAGTCTTCTTTAAAATTTGCATCTATTAAATTCCAATTCTTATTCTATAAAGTTCTGTGGGTTTTGGTAAATGCACAGTGCTGTATACTCATCATTACAATATCATGAAGAATAGTTTCACTACCATAAAAATTCCCCTATGCTTCATCTATTCAATCCTCCTTCATCCCCAAACTTCTGGCAGCCATTGATCTATATACCAACTCTATCATTTTGCTCATTTCAGAATGTCATACAAATGGAATAAAGAAATTTCAGACAATAGAGAGGAATTGTGCCAGAGCCTGGAGTACACCCAGTCCCTTACCCATACCTGATTTAGATGATTTAGATGAGATTTGGGAGTTTCAATTTGATAAAACTTAGATGAAATTTTGGACTTGGGTTGAAGCTGTAATGGATTGAGACTGTGGGACCACTAGCATGTGGCAAATATATTTTGCACGTGGGATAGAGATGCTTTCGGGCCAGAGGGTGGACTGTGATGGCAAAAAATATCTCCCAAAGATCCTGGAATCTGTAAATATGCCATCTTACTTTGAATAAGGGACTTCGTGAATGTGATTTGGTTAAGGATCTCAAGAGAAAGATTATCACGGATTATCAGAATATCAGGGTGGGCCCAATATGATCACAATGGTTCTGATAAGGGAAAGAAGGAGGCAGGGTGGACAGATCAGAGTGATGTTATATGAGAAAGACTCAACTAACCACTACTGGCTTTGAAGATTGAAGAGGACCATGAGCCAAGGAATCTGGGCAGCCTATAAAACTGGAAAAACAAAAAATAAATAAAAGAATTCTCTCCTATTTATGGCTCAATAATATTCCATTGTATATATGTGCCACATCTTCTTTATCCATTCATCTGCTGATGGACACTTAGGTTGCTTCCATGTCCTGGCTATTGTAAATAGAGCTGCAATGAACATTTTGGTACATGACTCTTTGTGAATTATGGTTTTCTCAGGGAATATGCCCAGTAGTGGGATTGCTGGGTCATATGGTAGTTCTACTTGTAGTTTTTTAAGGAACCTCCATACTGTTCTCCATAGTGGCTGTATCAATTTACATTCCCACCAACAGTGCAAGAGGGTTCCCTTTTCTCCACACCCTCTCCAGCATTTATTGTTTCTAGATTTTTTGATGATGGGCACATATATAAAATGGAATATTTCTCAGCCATAAAAAGAAATGAAATTGAGTTATTTGTAGTGAGTTGGATGGACCTAGAGTCTGTCATACAGAATGAATTAAGTCAGAAAGAGAAAAATAAATACCATATGCTAACACATACATATGGAATCTAAGGGAAAAAAAAAGGTCATGAAGAACCTAGGAGCAAGATGGGAATAAAGACACAGACCTATTAGAGCATGGACTTGAGGATATGGGGAGGGGGAAGGGTAAGCTGGGATGAAGTGAGAGAGTGGCATGGACATAGATACATGACCAAATGTAAAATAGATAGCTAGTGGGAAGCAGCCGCATAGCACAGGGAGATCAGCTAGGTGGTTTGTGACCACCTAGAGGGGTGGAATAGGGAGGGTGGGAGGGAGGGAGACGCAAGAGGGAAGAGAGATGGGAACATATATATATGTATAACTGATTCACTCTGTTATAAAGCAGAAATTAACACAACATTGTAAAGCAATTATACTCCAATAAAGATGTTAAAAAAAAAAAAGAATTATCTCCTAGAGCCTCCAAAAAGGAGTGAAGCCCTGCCAATACCTTGATTTTACCCCATTGAGAACCCTCTTATATTTTAACTTCCAAAACTGTAAAATAATAAATCTTTAAGTGTTAAGCCACAAGTTTCTTGTAATTTGCTACAACAGCAATAGGAAACTAATACAAAAGCTATGATCCATTTGAGTTAATTCTTGTGTAGGGTGTAAAGTATGTGTCCATGTTCATTATTCACATACAGACATCTGATTGTTCCAAACACTATTTGCTGAAAAAACTACTTTTCCATTGGATTGCCTTTGTCAAAGATCAGTTGACTATATTTGTTGGGTCTAATCCTGGGCTCTCTATTACATTCCATTGAGCTATGTGTCAATTATTTTGCCAACACTCATTTGTCTTGATTGCTTAGCTTTTTAGTAAGGCTGGAAATCAGGAAAAATGAGCCCTCTAACTTTGTTCTTCTTTAATATTGTGTTGGCTATTCTAAATCCTTTGTCTTTCTATATAATTTTAGAGTTAGTTTGTTGATATCTACAGAATAGATTGCTAAAGTTTTACTGGGATTACATTGAATCTAAAGATTCAATTCTGAATTGACATTTCAGAAACATTGAGTCTTCCAATAAATACACATGGACTACTTACTCCCCATTTATTTATGTCTTCTTTTATTTCTTTCATAAAATTCTTATAGTTTTTCAACATATTTGCTAGCTTTATAATAAAATACTTCATCTTTTTGGTGCTATTGTAAAGAGTATTTTTGTTTTATTTCAAATTCCAATAGTTCATTTCTGGTAATAGAAAAGAAACTGACTTTTGTAAATTGACCTTGTATCTAGCTACCTTCTTATACTTGCTTATTTATTCCAGGGATTTTGTTTTTGTTTTTTGTAGATTCTTTGGTGTTTTCTACCTAGAAAATCATGCCATATGTGAATAAAGACAGTTTTATTATGACTTTTAAAATCTCTGCATCATATATTTCTTTTTACTCTCTTATTGTACTAAATAGAATCTCTAGTATTATATTGAATAGGAATGTTGAGAGAGGACACCTTTGTTTTGTTTCCAGTCTTGGGGGGAAAGCATTATTCTCTCACCATTAAGTATGGTATTAGGTGTAGTTTTTCCAAATATATCCTTTATTAAGTTAAGGAAGTTACTTTTTATTCCTACTTTGCTGCGACTTTTTAATCATGAATGGATATTGAATTTTGACACATGTATTTCTGCATCAATTGATATGACTAAATATTTTTTATTCAGTCTCTTACTATGATTAATTCCATTGACTGACTTACAAATATTGAACTATCCTTGCATTGCTGAATTGAATGCCACTTGGTTGTGATATATTACCCTTCTTATATGTTACCTAATCAATTTTCTAATATTCTGTTAAGAATTTCTGCAGCTATGTCCTTTAGAAATATTGGTCTGTAGTTTTCTTATAATAGTTTATCTTGTTTCAGTATCAAGGTAATGTGGCCTCAAAAAAATGGGTTAGAAAGTATTCCCTCTCTTCTACTTTCTAGAAGTGATTATAGAGAATTGATATTATTTCTTCCTTAAATGTTTGATATAATTTACCAGTGAAAACATCTGGGCCTGATACTTTCTTTTTAAATTTTCTTTTCTGGAAGGTTTTTAATTATTAATTCAATTTATTTAATAAATTATATTGATTAGGGTTATCTATTTCTCTTTGAGTGAGTTTTGGTCGGTTGTATCTTTCAGGAAGCCAGCCATTTCACTGAAGTTATCAAATTTGTGGACAAATGTTGTTTATGGTATTCTCTCATTATTCATTTAATGTCCATGGGATCAGGAGTGATGACCTCTCTTTAATTTTTTATATTGGTAATTTGAATCTTTTCTTTATTTCTCAGTTAACTTGGCTTAAGGTTTATCACTTATATTGATTTTTAAAAGAACCAGCTTTTTATTTTTTTTAGTTTTTGATCATTTTCCTCTTTTCAATTTCATTGATATTTACTCTAATTTTTAAATATTTTCTTTCTTCTGTGTGTTGTAGGCATAACTTGCTCTTTTTCTCTGGTTTCCTAAGGTAGAAGCTGAGGTCATTAATTTGTCATAGCAAAGGTTAAGTAAATAAAATAGTCTGTACCTCCAGGGTGGTAAATGCCTCAGTGAGGAACCTGAGACATGATGGTTTGCAAAGGGAAGGGTGTGGGCTGGCTGGGGTTTGGTAAGCAGAACAAGGATTGGATTTTCTATTTTCTGTGCCTTTGATATCCACACTAACCCTCATGTTAGCTCTGATTTATGGAGGATTGGTTTTTGTCTAGCATTGTGCTCGGTAAGTCCTCAGGCCCTCCCAATGACTTATGCTCTATCCGCAGGTGACAGAGGTGCAGACTGAGGCTCAGAGAGGTAAAGGTGTTGCCAAGGTCACAAACTTTCGGTTGAAACCTGAACCCAGCCTGCCTACCTCCAGAATCTGTTCCCATGGCTCCCCTCATGCAACAAGCCTGAAACAATCACCATAACCCTTCCTTTCAGAGGATGAGCAGAGAGCTCCAGCTGCAGCTTCTTGCTGGGCCTGGAGCTTTCCAGGCTTCCTGCATCCACGCCACCTGGACACTGGTCCCAAGGCCTCAGCAACAAGCTCAGGGACCAGTGAATGAATCCAAGTAATGGGCCATATTCAGGCCTGATGGTTCCCATCCTGAGAGCTAATTATGCCCAGAGGCCTCAAGAATTCCTCTGCCAGAAACATCAGATAAAAGGGCGTACAACTGGCACAAACAGCAGCCAGGGGACATTTTATGAGACCACCGAGGAGGCAAGAATCCAAGCCCTGTATCCACAGACAAGACCAAAGGCCAGTCACAGATGCCAGGCAGGCTGGTCACTGCCAGCTGCTCACAAGCCCCAATGCTCTACCTGTGTCCCTGACCACCATCAGCAGCTGCCACCTGTGTGGCAGGCAGGGAGGCTGTGTGGGAGTCTGCAGCCCTCTCCCTAGTTCTTGCGTCCGCATCACTGTTTGATCCTCTGTTTGATCCTCTGTTTGATCCACTGTTTGAGCCTCTCTATGTTAATGTTTATGACTATATATTTGCACCTTAATGGCCACTAGGGGCGCTGGCCAGTTCAGACACCTGGGTGGATGGTCCCCAGAGGTCTCTACTGTCCATGCATGTCCAGACACATGGCTGTCCACTTGGGACTGGAAAGGAACAGGTGTGCACAGATGGGGTGTGGGGATGCGCAGGGCAGGTAAGATATGAGGAGCAGGACCCCAGGCATCCAGGCAGACTTCTAACCAGCAGCCTCCTGGCATCAGCTCCCCTGAGCATCCTGGACACAAGGCCGCCACAAGCCTCAGGGGGCCACACCCACTGCCTTAATAATCACTTTGGTGAATCCAATGCCCTGCTCGAGTCCTGGAAGCTTTAAACAAGGAGACCAGACCATTCAAGTTCACCTTTTGCTGTTGGAAAGCCAGCCTCTGGGAGTGACGCTGGCCTCACCAGGAGTCCTGTGAGATGCAGCGAGGGTCTCCAACCTAACCAAGAGGCCACTTTATGCCGCACTGCTACCCGCTCTCCGAGAGTGGAAAGCGAGTCACCACTTTGTTCCACAGCCCCGCCTGAGACCCTAAATTAGGTAGTGTGATGGAGCTAATCCTGCCCTTCTCTGAGCGTGCTGGAGATGCTCAGGCATATAGAGAAAGGCAGGCATATAGAAATCTGCATAAGCAGAAGCATGGCAGCTGTGAGCCTTCCTTGGGATCCTCTTGTCTTGATTCAAGAGAGATGGAAATGAAATGAGGTTCAGGTCCTGATCCTGGATAGCAAACACCCCGATTCTGCTTTGCCCACCCAAGGCCAGGGCAGGATGGCTCCCCCTCTGGGCTCCAGGCGTGGCCCCAACTCTCTGACTCACCACTCTCTTGAGCAAACCATTCACATCCACGGGACAACCCCGATGTCGGGTCGCCCTTTCAGGGCCTCTCTGACTGCTCTGGGAAGCCCCGGTGTCTCTCTGTGATGGCAGGAAAGGCCAGCCTGGGGGCACAGGCTCTCAGAGGAGGTCAACGTGGTCTAGTAAGACACACAAGTCAGACACCGAAGAGCATGGATGACATGACAAACAAGGGGCCGGAGAGAAATGAATGCCAGAGGAGAGCTGCTTTGGCCTCCATTTCCTGTGTTCCCAACACTGTGCTGGGCCCTCCACAGGGGTCCTCCCATTAGCCCCTGTGTCTGCTGCAGGGTGGGCATCGCCCCCACGCTGTCCCTGGAGAGCTGGAATGCCTCTCCCAAGAGCACGCATCTTATGAGAAGCTGAGCCTCAGCTCACCACCTGGAACCCATGGCCGCAGAGCCACCCTCTTCCCTTGCCTACTGCAGTCCCTGTAAGGGGCTCATAGTGACCTCGCTGAGGCCTTACCAGGCACAGCTGTCCCTGTTATCACTTTCCTGGGAAACCCAGTGTGCCCATGGAGGCCACCCTTTGGACACCATCCCGAGAGCCACATAAGCCATGGGGGAGCTCCTGCATCTTCTCTCGGGTGTCACTTGCAGCCCTGTAAAAGGAGACCTCAGATCTGAAATCAGGTTCTGTTGGGTTCACAATGTCCCTTTATCAAGTTACAGCATCTGGGGTGAAGAAGAAATAACAGACTTTGGCCTGTGGGCTGTTGTTGGACAAAAGCCACATTTGGCGCTGGGCTTTTGGCCAAAGTAATAATCATTTTTAAAAATTGACCCCAGTGGAGGGGCGCAGCCGTGGGCCACCAAGGCAGGAGTGGGCGTGCTGAGGAATTCCTCCCTGGCCAATCCATCAGCCCAAAGCTTGATGGAGATTCTGTTCGGATGTGGACACCCAGGGGCTGTGCAGAGTCGACGCCCAGCCTTGTTTTCTTAATAAGCAGAGAGGCCGAGATAATGGGTCCCGGGTAAACATTAGGGTCAGATGTCTTCAGGGTCTCTACTGTCAAAATATGAAAAGAAAACTGTCTGGGAGGCACAATCAGCGTACAGACCTCTTGATTAGCCCCGTAGAAGCTGCACTTCATTTAATCATGCCTTCGATGGCTTTCAAGAGAAGGGAACTTTGAGGATTAAATGAGTTCCCAAAGCAAAGATTCTTCCTCTTGCTCCTATCTGGAATATTCGTGGTGGGGGTCAGCTGTGTCCTGATCATTATGGGGCATGTGCAGGGGACAGCAGGGCTTGTCCAGGGCCAGAGGGCCGAGTAGGACATTCAGAGATTTGGGGAGGTCCACCTCCCACTCCAGCTCATGGTCAAGAGGCAGAAATGTAAGAATGAAATGAAAATCCAGGAGCCAGGAAGTGGGGAACAAAGTACAGGGAAGCAAGAAGGTGTCCTCTAGATTTAAGGCAGCTGGGGTGAAGGACAGGCTGTCAGGGGGCTGGGGCTGCAGACCACCCCTACCCCTGCAGATGGACTTCCAGCGGCAGGGAGGTGTGGGTGGGAGCTGCGTGAAGCAGGGGCAGGCCGCTCAACCCACTGTAAGATCTGCAGAGAAGTCGTGAGGGACGGCCTCCCTTGCGGTCTCTCACCAAGCAAGGGGCAAGGCCTCCATCTCCCACCACCCAGTGGAAGCACCAGGCTGTGATTCTTTCTCATGTCTTTGTTCAAGCTGCCCCTCAGCTCAGGATGTCCTTCCCCCACTCTCTTTGTTAGGCAAAGCTGAGGCATCTCACCCTCTGGAAGCTTCCCTACAAGTTCCCTGGCCCCCTCCCTGTGCACCCTGAGCCACGAGCTTCCCCTTGGTTTTGTCCTTAGCACCTTTGTCCTTACACTTTTTACTATGTTTTGGTTGTCTGTCTACTCTCATTCCACTGGGAGTGCCTTATGGGCAGATATCAACTCCTATTAATTTATATATGCCTAGTCCAGTCAGTAAGCCCTGAGTTGTGCTTGTGGAATGAATGCATGGATGAATGAGTGAATGAGAAAGGAGCAGTGGCTGGAGGGCGGGCCCCAGCAGCTCAGAGGGAGACTGTGGGCTTTGTCTTAGGTAACATATGCTCTGAGCATCCCTGCTCCTTCTCCAAAGTCTGGTTGTTAACCTCCAAGTAAAAAGAAAACAAAGACTTCCAGACCCCAGTTAAACTCTGTCCTTAACGTATTTAATAAATGCCTCAAATGTGAAAAAAGGCTGGGTGTCTCCCACAGAAAGCGTCGAGAAATCCAGTGGGGAAATGCCACAGTAAGCAGGAGTGTGCCCTTGGATTTCATTTACAAACTGGCCGTGTCTGAGCAGGGCCTCTCCTCGTCCCCTCCCTCAGAGTGTGTTGTTGCTAAAACACACTATTCTGTATTAGCTCTTACTCCCGCTCATGGGTATTGAGGATACCAGAGTGGTTGGAGGATTGTTCACTAGGAAGAAAAAGTGCCCATTTATTTAAATTTGATAATGACAGATTTTAAAACACAAACAAGAATGGCTTAACTGGAGAATGTGAAATTTCAGTGACTGTTTGGAGACACACAGATGGGATTTGCTGTGGTGTGAACAAGACAGATGGACTTGACTGAAGCATTGGCCCGAGCCCAAAGTCTCCCACTTCTATGAGCTCTCCCCCCAACACACACACACACACACACACACACACACACACACACACACACACACACACAGTCTTTTCAGAATCAGAGAGGGCAGGAAGGCCCAAAAAGGCTAGACTCTGAAAGCTAAGTGACATTTACTTCGCACAAACCAGAGGAGCAACCAATCATTGTTGCTCAACTGTATAAATCTCTTTCTGCATGTATTTGTCATGTGTCCCAGCAAGGAGCAATGGCAGGCTACTCCATGCAGGGAATTCTCAACAAATAGGATTAAGGGATCTGGGTTTGGCTGATTCCTGTCTGGAGGGGAAGGGCCTATTTAAGCATGAGTGCCTTGACCTAGATGGCAACTCTCAAAGAGAATATTCCAGGGAGCTGTCAAGATTACTGTCAAAGATGGGCAATTATGGGACTCCATATTTTCAGGGGGAAAACTTATGTACTTTAGCCCCAGGGAGACTGTTCAGGAAGAGACTCAGACAAACAAAGGAAACGCAAAGAGAGGAAGCCAGGCCTGAAGCGCAGAGATTGCTTTGTCCAGAGAGACAGAGTCAGGCTCTGCTCTGGAAAAGTGTCCTAAAGTGTGGGCTCTGAGGACAGTCTACCAGCCCACCCTCTGGACACCCAGGCTGGCCTGTGTGTTGGGAAGTGGCTTGTGGGGCACTGACAGCTCAGACTCAGGTCCTACTCATCAAGTCCAAAAATGCCTGACACTTTTTTCTAACTAAACCCAGATTGGCCAAGGCAGAAGTCTTCCTTTTCCTGACTGTCCTTCATGATCAGCTGTCCCAAAGACAGTCCCCTACTTCTTTCCAGAGAATCAATGGACAGCTTCTTGTCAATAAGCACACATCTATTTTTCTTTACCTTTCCTATCAAACCAAATCTAACAGCATAGACAAGATGTGTATACATAAAGCATAATAATAATTTCTTAAAAGGTAGCTTTACTATAGACAACAGTGGTCCTACTAGGGCAAACCAATCAGATAAATTAACTCATAGAGAGTTAATGTGGAGTTCACAGGCCTCCCACTTTGGGATGACTGATCACTGATGCTCACAAAACACATCCGTGTCTCCTGACAGAGGTGCTCTAAGGGTGGGCACTGTTACCATGCGGCAGGACAAGGATGGAGATGTCCTTTCCAGTTCCTTGATGGTCCCCACTCTTCCTGACACTGGAGCTAATGGCAATCTCATTGGCTGAGCAAAAAAACCTCAACAGTCCACACACTGGCTAAGACAGCCAAGGAAATCTAACTCTGACAGTGGCCTTGAGCTCCCCACATTGCTTCCAATCTTCTGACTACACAATTATGGGCTCAAATTCACTTTTATATATAAAAACAGCAATCATGTTTTGCTTAGTGTTTTCCAGCTAGTAACTTAAATGCAGTAAACCTGCAGAGGGGATTGGATCCTGGTAGGTGGCTAGGTGACCTGCTATATGATTCTAAGAAGGTGCTGATGTTTTTGTAAATGAAAGTGGCAGGCAGATTTGTATAGCTGTAGAGCACCCAAGGATCAGAATGGTAGAAAGAGAAATGCGACATCAAAAACACAGAGTTCCAAAGACTCCTGTGGCCTCCCAACTTGTGTCCCCACTGTGTATAGAGGCACAGATTGAACACTTAATTGTGCACTTAGGTAATTAGATCCCTGACAGAATCTCTTCTTCCCAGCTCCGCAGAAGGCCCGGCACTACTGCCATCTGATTTTGTAATATGGTAGCGCTTTGTACTCTCACGTGCCTCCCTTGGAGTCCATGATCAATAATTTCTTCCTTTAAAGCTGAGCTGGCAGTGTGTTTGTCAGCATGCGCTCCCACAAGCCTGGTCAGCAGCCCTGAGCAGTGCCGAGCTAGAGAGCCATGGTTTTTCTAGGTGAGTGTCAGAGCAGGTCAGGCCTGGGTGCAAGCCCTGGTTCTTCCATTTACTCAGTAGCTTTGTGATTTCACGCAACTTGCTTGGCATCTCTGAGCTTCAATTTACTCATCTATAAAATGGGGATAATAATAGTGCTATACTCAAGGTTACCTGAGAATTCAGATGATGCACGTAAGCCCCTTAGCACGTATCCACCCTATGGTAGCTCTCGTTAAATGGTGGTTATATGTATTTTTGTTGTTGTTGTTCAAAGTGCCTCATGGTACACATGTTGACAGAAAATAATTGAGTTAATAAGTCTGAGAGGACCTTCTGGAGAAAATGGGTTTCCAGAAAATTTTCGGTGAAATAAGGACAGTGGGAACTGATCACACTGAAGCGAAGTATTGTGTGTCCTGGACCTACTCTCCAGATACAGGGAGACTTTGTGGAACACAGCAATGAATGCAATTTTTATTAAATCCCCCTGTGATAACTATTTTATATAATACTGTGAGATGGAATATCATCATCACCACCACCCTTCCAGCTCTTTCTTTTGAAAGTGTAGGTGTGCTGTCTAGGCAAGGAAGACACCATCCTCCACACCCCCCACCAACCCACACCCTTCATAGATGCTCACTGAGCCAACTTAACCCTGAAATACGACCACAGTATTAAACTAGCAGTGCTTTTTCCTTCATTCCTCCTTATTTTATTTCCTTCTTCCCCCCTTTCTTCTTTCCTCTGCTCCTCAAACACTGATCCAGAACTTACCATGTGAACAAATCCGAGTGTGGTCCTGTGCACTGCAGAGCCCAGCCCTGAAGATGCCTCCCTCTAGGGAAGATGAGCTATGCACATAACTCCACCACATGGCAGGATGTAAAGGTGCCAGGAGAGGGGAACCTACCAAGTCCTCAGGGATTCATGGAGAAAGGACCCAACCTCCAGCTGGGAAACCAGAGTTGACCCAACAATAAAAGTGCCATTGAGGCTGAGACTAAAGGATACCTAAAGGATGGGTAATATTTTGAGAGATGTGGAAATAGAAGAAGCTAAATGCCCATTACCTTGCCCTAGAAGTGCAGATATGATGAAACGTGGGATTTGAGGGCTAGAAGGGAATTTATGGACCACTTTATCTGTGCATTCTCCCAACCATCAGAATGATCTTCTTTAAAAGTAAATAATGCCAAGTAGCCACCAAGTTCAAATCCCTCCACTGGCCACCCATGCACTTAGAGTAACACCCACGTTCCTGCCCTTGGCCCCTGTGGCTCTGCATGATCTGGATTCTGGCTACCTCTCCAAACTCGTCTCAATTCATCTCCTCTCACCCACTGCAACAAGGCTGCCCTTCTTTCTTTTTCTCAGACACACCAATAATGTTCCCACCATAGGGCCTTTGCATGAGATGTTCCCACTCTCTGCAACACTTTTCTGCCACACCATTTTGTGACTGTCTCCACATCATGATTCAGATATCAGCTTAAATCTCACTCTCACCAAGGTTTCCATGGCCACTGCCAGATGAAGGGGCTTTTCCCCAAAACATACCCACCCAGGTAATCTCTAGATATAGGGCAGCACCCTCTTTAATATTTTTCAAAATACTTAACCGTCCCTGGAATTGTTTTTTTTTTTTTTTTTTTTTTTTTTTTTGTGTGTGTGTGTGTGTGTGTGTTGTCTCCACAATCTTCTCACTAGAATGTGAAGTCCACAGAACAGGAATCGAGTTAGATTTAATCATAGTGCTAGCCCCAGACAGTGCCATACAGCTGGCCCTCAGTAAATACCTGTTGTTGAATGCCTCGCTCCCACTTCGTCTCCCTTCTGAGTCTCAATAGCCCATCTCTAAAATGAAGAGTGTTGGGCTTCCCTGGTGGCGCAGTGGTTGAGAGTCTGCCTGCCGATGCAGGGGACACGGGTTCGTGCCCCGGTCCGGGAAGATCCCACATGCCGCAGAGCGGCTAGGCCCATGAGCCATGGCCACTGAGCCTGTGCGTCTGGAGCCTGTGCTCCACAATGGGAGAGACCACAACAGTGAGAGGCCCGCGTACCAAAAAATATATATAATAAATAAATAAATAAATAAATAAATAAAACGAAGAGTGTTATGGATTGAATTATGCCTTCTGAAAATTCATACACTGAAGTCCTAATCCCCAGTACTTCAGTATGTTGCCTTATTTGGAAATTGGGTCTTTGCAGATGGAATTTGTTAAGTCAACATGAGGTCATACTGGAGTAGGATAGGCCCTAATCCAATATGACTGTTGTCCTTAAAAAAGGGGGAAATTTGGACACAGAGACAGACATAGAGGGAATAGTGTAAAGATATAGGGCAAAGATGGCCATCTTCAAGCCAAAGAGAGAGCCTTGGAATAGATCCTTCCTTCACAGCGCTCAGAAGGAACAAATCCTGCCAACACCTCAATTTCACACTTCTAGCCTCCAGAACTGTGAGACAATCAATTTCTATTTTGTTGTTGTTGTTGTTGTTGTTTTGAAGTACACGGGCCTCTCACTGTTGTGGCCTCTCCCATTGCGGAGCACAGGCTCTGGGCGCACAGGCTCAGAGGCCATGGCTCACGGGCCCAGCCGCCCCGTGGCATGTGGGATCTTCCCGGACCGGGGCACGAACCCGTGTCCCCTGCATCGGCAGGCGGACTCTCAACCACTGCGCCACCAGGGAAACCCAATTTCTGTTGTTTTAACCACCAAGTCTGTGGTACTTTGTTACAGCAGCTTTACCAAACTAATACAAAGGCTGCATAAGATGATTTCCAAATTGCTCTCCTATGACTCCCCAGTTTCTTCTCTCCCCTGGTCCTATGGGAAGGGCACTTTCCATTATTACCTTGGGGAGAATATGTGGCCAAAAGTTCAGGCTTAGTTTGCTTACTTAACATTCTTTAGCAACTGGACGTATTCACTTCACCCTCAGGTGAGATTACATTCCTTGGCTGGACAGAGTCCTAATCTCTCCATACTGTTCCTTAAATAATATTTGTTCTACCACTTCCAACAAACAACTTGGTGGAGGGAGTTTATGACATGGCTTACAAGAGGAAGCTTTTACTTCCTCTCTCAAACCACTATTACAAAAACTTCTCCAGGGAACTGGGAGCCCATCCAGCGCCAGGGCACTAAGAAGGCTCTCCAGGGCTTACCTTGACAATCCTAATGACCCAGCTTGGTTTCTGCCTTGGTCCCATTCCATCCATAACAATTCTTCTAGCCGGCACCCCTCATGTCAGAATACATAAACCCGGGTTAAAGCACAACTTAATCTTCATTCCCATTTTCCAAAGCTTCTTCCAAAATGGGAAAATTATAGTGCTCTGGAGACTGGCTAAACGACTTGAGGTTTCTGGCAAATACAAACATGCACAGATGTGTTTTTCAAATCAAGAGCAGGGCCTCACCAGCCAGTTCATATGGGACCTCTCTCCAGGAAAAAGAGGCAAGCAGTAGTTCTGGCTCACATATCTGAGAAAGCATTGCTCTATGTGGGCTTAGATCTGAGGAAGGGGCTTCCAGGTTCAGCTCAAGAGATGCAGAGAGCTGAGAAAAGCATCATCCTTACAACAAGAAAGAAACTAGACAAATTGCAAATCAATGAAATTTCTTGAACCCATCAGAGAACTGAGGTCACAGGTCAACCAACCAACCCCAAATCTGGGGAGAGACAGATGCATTCAGGGAGAACCAGGATTTGAGTGTTTGCTTACCTGGGGCAGACACCACTGGGTGTCATATAAACTGGTAAGGAGATTCAACTAAAACATTTTGATAAGTTGATAAATGCCACCTGTGGGCTAGCATGAGCAAATGAAACTCCTGAGAAGGGGGTGGTGAATGG
The DNA here is from genome assembly GCF_026419965.1 of Kogia breviceps. Taxonomy (NCBI): domain Eukaryota; kingdom Metazoa; phylum Chordata; class Mammalia; order Artiodactyla; family Physeteridae; genus Kogia; species Kogia breviceps. The sequence goes on along the minus strand of NC_081311.1, from coordinate 46,011,247 downwards.
AGGTATAGGGACATTAGCAGCCTCTGGCAGGCGTTTCCTCCATGAAGCCACCACCAGGCACTTACAGGGAAGATTTGGCAAATTCTAAAATAGTCTAACTCACTGTGATGGATGGGGAAAGGTAAAAACAGACTTAATCTTCAGAATAAGAGCACCAAATATTGCCACCTTAGGGCACTGGTAGAAACACAGTGCATCTGGGAGAACAGCTAAAGTAAATCTCTATGCCTGGAGAAGCCCAGAAAAATGTGCTAGGCCCAGCGTTATAGCTGAAGGAGGTAAAGGAGGACTCATGAAAGTCATGCCCCCTGACACCCAGCTTCACTGTGCCTGCCTGAGACTGAGGCTTAACCAGAACAGCAGAGATTGCTTTTTTCCCTTTTCCCCAACACCATGATAACAAACATCAAGTAAACATAACAGTGGACATAGCTGGGAGAGTGACAACAAACAGACTCTCTCTAGGGAGCAATACAAAGTGGGGACTGAACATAAACCAGCTAGACCCCAAGCCAAGCAGGGTGCAGACAGTGGGAAAAACCCTTTGGAAAATAAGGCTACACCCTGAACACAGGTATTACCGGAGGAATCTGAGATCTCTGGTCTCTGGTGTGCTGAGGGTAACCAGAGCAACAACAAACTTCAAACATAACCCAACTCCTAACTATGTTAACACAAACCCCTAAACAAAAAGCCTAGCAGAGGTAAAGGCATGCTCATATCCAAGCATAAAATTATATCCCTACCTCAATAACTACCATCCTACATAAGATGTCCAACTTTCAACAACGACAACAAAAATAGGAGGCATATGAAAAGGCAAAATAGTATACTGCATGAGACAAAGCAAGCATCAGAACCAGAATCAGAAGTTGGAACTGTCAGACAAAGAATTTAAAATAACTGTGACTAGTATGTTAAAGGTTCTAATGGAGAAAGTACAGCATGCAAAAACAGGAGGGTAATTTCAGAAGGGAGATAGAAATTCTAAGAAAGAATTCAGTAGAAATGCTAGAAATGAAAAACATAGTAACATAGATGAAAAATGCCTTCAACATGGGTATGACACCAATGGGTATGACATAGCTGAGGAATTAATCAAAGAATTTGAAGATAAGTTGATAGAAGTTAGCTAAACCTAAATACAAAGAGAAAAAAAAAGAGTAAAAAAAAGTACATTAGAAAGCTATGGGACAATACCAAGTATTTTAAGACACACATAGTTGTGATGCCAGGAGAAGAGAAAGACAATGGAGTAGAAGAAATATTTGAGGAAATAGCAACAAGAACAAGAATTTCCCCCAAATTAATGACAGACACCAAACCACAGATCCAAGAAGCTCAAAGAACACTGAACAGGATAAACATCAAAACAACACAAAATTACAATAGACTTCTCATTAGAAATTATTACAATGAAGTGATTTTTTTTAATGCTTAAGGAAAAAAAAAAACCTGTTAGCACAGAATTCCATAGCCAGTAAAAATATCTTTCAAAAATGAAGGAAAAATAAGGACTTTCTCAGACAAACAAAAAGTGAGATAATTCAGTCCAGCAGACCTCCTCCACAAGAAATGTTAAAGGAATTTCTTCAGGAAGAAGAAATATGACATAGGTTAGAAAACAGAATCTACACAAAGAAATGAAGAACACTGGAAATAGAATAAATGAAGGTTAGATAAAATTCATTATTTTTAATTGCTCTAAAAGATAATGGAATATCTTTAAAGCAATACTAGTAAAAATGTATAGTATATTTATAGCTTATGTAAAAGTAAAATATATGACAGCCATAGCACTAAAGATGGGAGGAAAATTGGAAATAAAGATCCTTATATGACATGTGAGGTGGTATAATATTATTTGAAGGTGAACTCAGATTATTTTTAAATGCATATTGTAAACCCTAACACAACGACTAAAAGATTTTTTTTAAGTGTATGGATATAGACATACTTAAATTGAAAACATAAAATAGAAATAGACTAGGTAAGGATTTATTTCAACAGAGTCTAAACAGGTGTGGAGTGAATCAGAGCTGGAAGGAGGCAGGGTTGGGGGTGGTGGTGGGTGGGTGGGGGTTGTGATCACTTGGTTAAAATCAAGAGTATTGCTTGGGACCAGTGTCCACAACTGTCTTTTTTTCCTTAGCTTATGCAAAAATCAGTACTTCCTTTTGTTACTAGACAACTTGTCCACTCATAAAATGATTTTACTGAATAATTTCCTTTATCTTTCAGTTCTGTATCTAGTACTTCAAGTCAACAGTGGCCAAGGGGATTACAACAAAAATACCAGACATACTTGAAAAAACTTTGTTGACCAAAACAAAGCCTACATAATGCGGCATATTTATCAGTAACGAGCTACACTGTTCTTAATATTATATATTAATATATTATATATATATTTTAGCCTGTTGACTTTTATCTTTTTATCCATCTTTTGCTTCTAAACAATGAAAAATTACCAAATTGGGAAATAGGCATGTACACAATTATCTTCTTACTGACAGAACATTAAATCCTTTAAATTCACCAATCCATTGATTATTCATGACTACAAAAAGAGAGAAGAGAAGATGAGAGGAGAGGAGAAAAAAGAAAAAACGGTGATTTCTATACCAGCATTTGTCAGGGTTGTTGACATAGAATCTAGAAATAGTCTTTCAAATTTAGAACAGCAATTTATTTTAGAAAAAACAGACATCCATCTTCAGATTAAATTCTATCAAAAAGAAGGACCATCTACATATAGCCGAGGCACTGTCTCTCTTATAATTAGAATTTGGAACTGTGGTCACCACGCAAGCCATATCGAAATTCAAATAACTTCACCAAAAGGAAATTTCTCATGAGAAACCAAACTAAAAGCACTAAAATACAACCAAGCAACTGTAAATTTTCACAGGGAAACAACTTCTCCAGATGGTTGAGGCTCTTGAGGACAGCATCATTGCTCCAGAGGCTAATTTACTGCATATATGAACTTGAAAATGGTTCTTCTTCAATGAAAGTCAAACATTCCATTCAGAACTTTGGCATTAATAATTTTTCTCAAGGAATTTCTGGATTTTTTCATAATAAAAATCAAGATCATGAGAAAATGAGCTCCAAATTTTTTTTAATGCTTGTTTTAAAGAGTAAATCTTTCCTTTTTAAAAATAAAGCTTTCTTTTTTCTGGGGAGGTATTTGTAAATTTTTAGTTATTCTAAAATAAAAATTGTATACATTTAATGTTTACAACATGATATTTTGATATACCTATACATAGTGAAATGATATAGTCAAGCTAATTAACATATCCAACTTCCTCATATAGTTACCATTTTTTGTGTGTGGTAAGAATATCTGAGATCTATGGTCTTAGCAAATTTCAAGTATCCATTACCATATTATTAACTATAGTCACCATGGTGTGCATTACATCTCTAGAATTTATTCATCAAGAGATGAACTTTGTACTTTGTACTCTTTGACTAACATCTCCCCATTCCCCCCACCTCCCCAACTCCTGGCAACCACCATTCTGCCCTCTACTTCTACGAATTCGACTTTTTAAAAAGATTCCACATATAAGTGAGATCATGCAGTATTTGTCTTTCTGTGTCTGACTTATTTCACATAACATAATGTGCTCCAGGTTCTTATCTCAAAACAGTACTATTAGCTACAATAAAGATGAAAGACAAAGGGTCACATTGTCCAAATTGGGTATTTATAACACAGAAAGGGCATATGGCCTACCTGGTAGCAACTGTGACGGGAATCCGAACCTGACCATCAGTTGTCTGTGCTGGAGACTAGAGGCTTCCAGCCTGCACACCATCAAGGTACAGGCTCCACAAACATGCCCTGAGCCCTGCTTGCCTTCTGGCATCTAGACGGGGCACTAGAGGCCCAAACATGAAAAGGACACTACTCCTCCTCAAAGAGTTACATCCTGGAGAAGACAGAAAGACTTAGAATTAATTTAAAATGGCATTTCAATTAAATGTAGCCAAGCCTCCTGCTCAGTAATTTCTCAAATGAACCAAAATAACTTAAACTAGGAAAAATGAAAAATATTCTTCTACACAAAACCAGGGAACTCCCGCCTCATTTCAGAATCTGTGTAGACTAGCCTCAGACACACCACAGTTGGGAATGAGCTCAGGGACAGAGGTCGTCACATCACAAAACTAGCCACCCCAGGACAACGCTGTCTTGCTGAGGACGTGTCCCCACTGCCCTCCAGCAAGGAGGGTGAGGGCCAGCGGCTGGCACTCCCCTGAGACTCAAGGGTAAATCCAAATTCACTTCTCCTACCCACTGCTGGTCCATTTGGGCAAAAGGACTAGAGAAACATGTTACCAAATAAAGTTTCTATTTTCTGTGACCAGGTTTCACAGACAGGAGGGGTGAGGTGAGGAGACATCTGACTTTATAACAATAGATCACAAGTGACTCGATAGAGGAAAAAATACACTGAGGTCGAATCATGAAAAGTTCTTGAGCCACAAGGCATTTTTCTAATCTGACTTTGTACTAACATATCAAGTCTTATAACACGGTAGTATATCTATTTATTTTAAATTTTAAGTTATACAATAAAACTAAAAATCAACTATATCCCTTCCAAATTCCTGAAGATGGTTTTTGAGATGGAAGAAAACAGACCATAGTTCAAAATATAGAAAAAATTTTAAAACACCAAAGAAGCATTAAAATAGAACACAAAAGCTATGTCTTACAGCATCTATTTTATGCAGTAAATATAAATGTATAAACCTAACTCACAGAAGAAAGGCTTATCTCAGTCAGGACCAAAACAAAACAAATCTCAGGCACTCTACAAAAATATGCAATTAAAATAAAGGAACTTAGGAAGGTTGAAAGTAAAGAGAATAGCAAAAATATCCAAGTTCATTGTACCTAAGTAGAAATCTGGGTGTTAATATCATACACCGTTACATTCAGGGCCAAAAAAGAGGATTGTGTCATAATAATACTGAACTGTATTCAATATAAAAATATTGTACTTTGTAAAAAAAAAAAATTTAAAAAAATATTGTACTCAACATAAATATTCAATATAAAAATATAAAATACTGTATGATTTTTTGTTCAGTGATTTAGAGTCATTTTTATTTATTAAATAGCATAGCACTAATAAACAAAGCAATAGACAGAGTAAATAAAAGTATAAATTTGGCTAATCACAAAATCTTTAGAAGATTTTAATGCAGCTCTCTCATTCAAACCAATGTCAAGAAATTAAGGATGATTAAAATACAGAAGATCTAAATAATATAATTAATTAGACTGATCATATATATAATACATACATATATTTATATAAACACGTTTATTTATATGAATAGGTCTCCATGCATTGCAAACAGAAAGTTTACATTGTTTTCTACTGTCCATTTTCTTATATTATTTCATGAAGATCTCAAATTAAAAAAGAAAATAAAATGAAAAATAGCAGAAACTACTTTCTATAAAATCAATAGTCATACTAGAAATACATAACAAAGGTTAGTCACTGCCAATAATAATCAGGAACAATTTTAGAATTTTAAAAACTCTTCCTCGGGCTTCCCTGGTGGCGCAGCGGTTGAGAGTCCGCCTGCCGATGCAGGGGACACGGGTTCCTGGTCCGGGAAGATCCCACATGCTGCGGAGCGGCTGGGCCTGTGAGCCATGGCCGCTGAGCCTGCGCGTCCGGAGCCTGTGCTCCACAACGAGAGAGGCCACAGCAGTGAGAGGCCCGCGTACAGAAAAAAAACAAACAAACAAACAAACAAAAAAAACCTCTTCCTCAAACAATATTTTGGTCAAGAAAAGCTGAAGATAGCTCATAGAACTTCCTAAAAACTCCTTGTCAAAAAATGTGGGAGGAGACGGCTTAAAGATGGCGTAAGAGTAAGACGCGGAGATCTCCTTCCTCCTCACAGAGACATCAGAAATACATCTACATGTGGAACTTCTCCTACAGAACACCCACCGAACGCTGGCAGAAGACCTCAGACCTCCCAAAAGGCAAGAAACTCCCCACGTACCTGGGTAGGGCAAAAGAAAAAAGACTAAACAGAGACAAAGAATAGGGACGGGACCTACACCAGTGGGAGGGAGCCGTGAAGGAGGAAAGATTCCAACACACTAGAAACCCCTTCGCGGGCGGAGACTGCGGGTGGCGGAGGGGGAAGCTTCAGAGCCACGGAGGAGAGCGCAGCCACAGGGTGCGGAGGGCAAAGCGGAGAGATTCCCGCAGAGGATTGGTGCCGAGAGGCACTCACCAGCCCGAGAGGCTTGTCAGCTCACCTGCCGGGGCGGGCGGGGCTGGGAGCTGAGCTTCCGGCTTCAGTCGGATCCCAAGGAAAGGTCTGGAGTTGCAGAGTGAAAACAGCCTGAAGGGGTTAGTGCGCCACGGCTGGCCGGGAGGGAGTCCGGTTGAAGTCTGGAGCTGCCAAAGAGGCAAGAGACCTTTTCTTCCCTCTTTGCTTCTTGGGCGCGAGGAGAGGGGATTAAGAGCACCGCATAAAGGAGCTCCAGAAACGGGTGCGAGCCGCGGCTGTCAGCACGGACAGTAGAGACGGCTGTGGGACGCTAAGGTTGCTGCTGCCGCCACCAAGAGGCCTGTGTGCGAGCACAGGTCACTCTCCACACCGCCCCTTCCGGGAGCCTGTGCAGGCCTCCACTGCCGGGGTCCTGGGATCCAGGGACAGCTTACCCGGGAGAACGTGCGGCACGCCTTGAGCCAGTGCAGCGTCATGTCGGCCTCTGCCGCCGCGGACTCACCCTGCACCCGTGCCACTCCCTCCCCCCACCCTGAGTGAGCCAGAGACCATGAATCAACCGCTCCTTTAACCCCGTCCTGTCTGAGCGAAGGGCAGACGCCCTCGGACGACCTACACACAGAGGCGGGGCCAAGTCCAAAGCTGAACCCCAGGAGCTGTGCGAACAAAGAGGAGAGGGGGAGGTCTCTCCCAGCAGCCTCAGAAGTGGCGGATTAAAGCTCCACAATCAACTTGAAGTGCCCTGCATCTGTGGAAAACCTGAATAGACAACGAATCATCCCAAGTTGAGGAGGTGGACTTTGGAAGCAAGATATACTATTATTTCCCCCTTTTTTTCTTTTTGTGTGTATGTGTGTGGTGCTGTGTGAGATTTTGTCTGTATTGCTTTGCTTTCATCTTTGTCCTAGGGTTAGACCGACCCGTTTTTCTGTTTTTTTTAATAGAAATTTTTCTTCTTAATAATTATTTTTTATTTTAATAACTACACTTTATCCTACTTTATTTTGTCTTCTCCCTTTCTTTCTTCCTTTCTTCCTTCCTTTCTTCCCTCCTTCCTCCCTTCCTTCCTTCCTCCCTTTCTTCCTCTCCTCCTTCCTTCCTTCCTTTCTTGCTTTCTTCTTTCCTTCATTTCTTCCTTCCTTTCTTCCTTCCTTCCCTTCTTCCTTCCTCCCTTCCTTTCTTTCTTCCTTCCTTCCCTCCCTCCTTCTTTCCTTCCTTCCTTTTCTTTCCTTTCTATTTTTTCTCCCATTTATTTTGAGCCGTGTGGATTAAAGGCTCTTGGCGCCCCAGCCAGGCACCAGGGCTGTGTCTCTGAGGTGGGAGAACCAACCTCAGGACACTGGTCCACAAGAGACCTCCCAGCTCCACGCAATATCAAACGGCGAAAATCTCCCAGAGATCTCCATCTCAACACCAAGACCCAGCTTCACTCAAGGACCAGCAACGAACAGTGCTGGACACCCTATCCCCAACAAAGAGCAAGACAGGTCTACAGCCCCATCCATTAGCAGAGAGGCTGCCTAAAATCATAATAAGGCTACCAACATCCCCAAACACACCACCAGACGTGGACCTGCCCACCAGAAAGACAAGATCCAGCCTCATCCACCAGAACAGAGGCACTAGTCCCCCCAACCAGGAAACCTACTCAACCCACTGAACCAACTTTAGCCACTGGGGACAGCCACCAAAAACAACGGGAACTACGAACCTGCAGCCTGCAAAAAGGAGACCCCAAACACAGTAAGATAAGCGAAATGAGAAGACAGAAAAACACACAGCAGATGAAGGAGCAAGATAAAAGCACACCAGACCGAACAAATGAAGAGGAAATAGGCAGTCTACCTGAAAAAGAATTCAGAATAATGATAGTAAAGATGATTCAAAATCTTGGAAATAGAATAGACAAATTGCAAGAAACAGTTAACAAGGACCTAGAAGAAATAAAGAGGAAGCAAGCAACGATGAGCAACACAATAAATGAATGAAAAATACTCTAGATGGGATCAATAGCAGAATAACTGAGGCAGAAGGACGGATAAGTGACCTGGAAGATAAAATAGTGGAAATAACTACTGCAGAGCAGAATAAAGAAAAAAGAATGAAAAGAACTGAGGACAGTCTCAGAGACCTCTGGGACAACATTAAACGCACCAACATTCGAATTATAGGGGTCCCAGAAGAAGAAGAGAAAAAGAAAGGGACTGAGAAAATATTTGAAGAGATTATAGTTGAAAACTTCCCTAATATAGGAAAGGAAATAGTCAATCAAGTCCAGGAAGCACAGAGAGTCCCATACAGGATAAACCCAAGGATAAACACGCCAAGACACATAATAATCAAACTGTCAAAAATTCAATACAAAGAAAACATATTAAAAGCAGCAAGGGAAAAACAACAAATAACACACAAGGGAATCCCCATAAGGTTAACATCTGATCTTTCAGCAGAAACTCTACAAGCCAGAAGGGAGTGGCAGGACATATTTAAAGTGATGAAGGAAAAAATCCTACAACCAAGATTACTCTACCCAGCAAGGATCTCATTCAGATTAGATGGAGAAATTAAAACCTTTACAGACAAGCAAAAGCTGAGAGAGTTCAGCACCACCAAACCAGCTCTACAACAAATGCTAAAGGAACTTCTGTAGGCAAGAAACCCAAGAGAAGGAAAAGACCTACAAGAACAACCCAAAACGATTAAGTAAATGGTAATAGGAACATACATATCGATAATTATCTTAAATGTAAATGGATTAAATGCTCCCACCAAAAGACACAGACTGGCTGAATGGATACAAAAACAAGACCCATATATATGCTGTCTACAAGAGACCCACTTCAAACCTAGGGACACATACAGACTGAAAGTAAGGGGATGGAAAAAGATATTCCATGCAAATGGAAATCAGAAGAAAGCTGGAGTAGCAATTCTCATAGCAGACAAAATAGACTTTAAAATAAAAACTATTACAAGAGACAAAGAAGGACACTACATAATGATCAAGGGATCGATCCATGAAGAAGATATAACAATTGTAAATATTTATGCACCCAACATAGGAGCACCTCAATACATAAGGCAAATACTAACAGCCTTAAAAGGGGAAATTGACAGTAACACAATCATAGGGGACTTTAACACCCCACTTTCACCAATGGACAGATCATCCAAAATGAAAATAAATAAGGAAACACAAGCTTTAAATGATACATTACACAAGATGGACTTAATTGATATTTATAGGACATTCCATCCAAAAACAACAGAATACACATTTTTCTCAAGTGCTCATGGAACATTCTCCAGGATCAATCATATATTGGGTCACAAATCTATCCTTGGCAAATTTCAGAAAATTGAACTTGTATCAAGTATCTTTTCTGACCACAACACTATGAGACTAGATATCAATTACAGGAAAAGATCTGTAAAAAATACAAACACATGGAGGCTAAACAATACACTACTTAATAACGAAGTGATCACTGAAGAAATCAAAGAGGAAATCAAAAAATACTTAGAAACAAATGACAATGGACACATGACGACCCAAAACCTATGGGATACAGCATAAGCAGTTCTAAGAGGGAAGTTTATAGTGATACAATCATACCTTAAGAAACAGGAAACATCTCGAATAAACAACCTAACTTTGCACTTAAAGCAATTAGAGAAAGAAGAACAAAAAAACTCCAAATTTAGCAGAAGGAAAGAAATCATAAAGATCAGATCAGAAATAAATGAAAAAGAAATGAAGGAAACAATAGCAAAGATCAATAAAACTAAAAGATGGTTCTTTGAGAAGATAAATAAAATTGATAAACCATTAGCCAGACTCATCAAGAATAAAAGGGAGAAGACTCAAATCAATCGAATTAGAAATGAAAAAGGAGATGTAACAACTGACACTGCAGAAATACAAAAGATTATTAGAGATTACTACAAGCAACTGTATGCCAATAAAATGGACAACCTGGAAGAAATGGACAAATTCTTAGAAATGCACAACCTGCCAAGACTGAACCAGGAAGAAATAGAAAATATGAACAGACCAATCACAAGCACTAAAATTGAAACTGTGATGAAAAATCTTCCAACAAACAAAAGCCCAGGACCAGATGGCTTCACAGGCGAATTCTATCAAACATTTAGAGAAGAGCTAACACCTATCCTTCTCAAACTCTTCCAAAAGATAGCAGAGGGAGGAACACTCCCAAACTCATTCTATGAGGCCACCATCACCCTGACACCAAAACCAAAGACGTCACAAAGAAAGAAAACTACAGGCCAATATCACTGATGAACATAGATGCAAAAATCCTCAACAAAATATTAGCAAACAGAATCCAACAGCACATTAAAAGGATCATACACCATGATCAAGTGGGGTTTATCCCAGGAATGCAAGGATTCTTCACTATACGCAAATCAATCAACGTGATACACCATATCAACAAATTGAAGGAGAAAAACCATATGATCATCTCAATAGATGCAGAGAAAGCTTTTGACAAAATTCAACACTCATTTATGATAAAAAACCCTGCAGAAAGTAGGCATAGAGGGAACTTTCCTCAACATAATAAAGGCCATATATGACAAACCCAAAGCCAGCATCGTTCTCAATGGTGAAAAACTGAAACCATTTCCACTAAGATCAGGAACAAGACAAGGTTGCCCCCTCTCACCACTCTTATTCAACATAGTTTTGCAAGTTCTAGCCACAGCAATCAGAGAAGCAAAAGAAATAAAAGGAATCCGAATAGGAAAAGAAGAAGTAAAGCTGTCACTGTTTGCAGATGACATGATACTATACATAGAGAATCCTAAGGATGGTACCAGAAAACTACTAGAGCTAATCAATGAATTTGGTAAAGTTGCAGGATACAAAATTAATGCACAGAAATCTCTGGCATTCTTATACACTAATGATGAAAAATCTGAGAGTGAAATTAAGAAAACACTCCCATTTACCATTGCAACAAAAAGAATAAAATATCTAGGAATAAACCTACCTAAGGAGACAAAAGACTTGTATGCAGAAAACTATAAGACACTGATGAAAGAAATTAAAGATGATACAAATAGGTGGAGAAATATACCACGTTCTTGGATTGGAAGAATCAACATTGTGAAAATGACTCTACTACCCAAAGCAATCTACAGATTCATTGCTATCCCTATCAAATTACCACTGGCATTTTTTACAGAACTAGAACAAAAAATTTCACAATGTGTATGGAAACACAAAAGACCCCGAATAGCCAAAGCAATCTTGAGAACGAAAAATGGAGCTGGAGGAATCAGACTCCCTGACTTCAGACTATACTTCAAGGCTACAGTAATCAAGACAGTATGGTACTGGCACAAAAACAGAAATTAGATCAATGGAACAGGATAGAACGCCCAGAGATAAACCCACACACATATGGTCACCTTATCTTTGATAAAGGAGGAAAGGATACACAGTAGAGAAAAGACAGCCTCTTCAATAAGTGGTGTTGGGAAAACTGGACAGCTACATGTAAAAGTATGAAATTAGAACACTCCCTAACACCACACACAAAAATAAACTCAAAATGGGTTAAAGACCTAAATGTAAGGCCAGACACTATCAAACTCTTAGAGGAAAACATAGGCAGAACACTCTATGCCATAAATCACAGCAAGATCGTTTTTGACCCATCTCCTAGAGAAATGGAAATAACAACAAAAATAAACAAATGGGACCTAATGAAATTTAAAAGCTTTTGCACAGCAAAGGATACCATAAATAAGACCAAAAGACAACCCTCAGAATGGGAGAAAGTATTTGCAAACGAAGCAACTGACAAAGGATTAATCTCCAAAATTTATAAGCAACTCATGCAGCTCAATAACAAAAAAACAAACAACCCAATCCAAAAATGGGCAGAAGAACTAAATAGACATTTCTCCAAAGAAGATATACAGATAGCCAACAAACACATGAAAGAATGCTCAACCTCATTAATCATTAGAGAAATGCAAATGAAAACTACAATGAGATATCATCTCACACCGGTCAGATTGGCCATCATCAAAAACTCTAGAAACAATAAATGCTGGAGAGGGTGTGGAGAAAAGGGAACCCTCTTGCACTGTTGGTAGGAATGTAAATTGATACAGCCACTATGGAGAACAGTATGGGGGTTCTTTAAAAAACTAAAAATAGAACTACCATATGACCCAGCAATCTCACTACTGGGCATATACCCTGAGAAAACCATAATTCAAAAAGAGTCATGTACCAAAATATTCATTGCAGCTCTATTTACAATAGCCAGGACATGGAAGCAACCTAAGTGTCCATCATCAGATGAATGGATAAAGAAGATGTGGCACATATATACAATGGAATATTACTCAGCCATAAAAAGAAATGAAACTGAGTTTTTTGTAATGAGGTGGATAGACCTGGAGTCTGTCATACAGAGTGAAGTAAGTCAGAAGGAGAAAAACAAATACCTTTTGCTAACACATATATATGGACTCTAAGGAAAAAAAATGTCATGAAGAGATTAGTTGTAGGACGGGAATAAAACACAGACCTACTAAAGCATGGACTTGAGGATATGGGGAGGGGGAAGGGTAAGCTGTGACGAAGTGAGAGAGTGGCAGGGACATATATACACTACCAAATGTAATTTAGATAGCTAGTGGGAAGCTGCCGCATAGCACAGGGAGATCACCTCTGTGCTTTGTGACCACCTAGAGGGGTGGGATAGGGAGGGTGGGAGGGAGGGTGACGCAGGAGGGAAGAGATATGGGAACATATGTATATGTATAACTGATTCACTTTGTTGTAAAGGAAAAACTAACACACTATTGTAAAACAGTTATACTCCAATAAAGATGTTTAAAAAAAAATGTGGGATTCTGTTTATAACTGTAATCATGGGAAAATGTACAGCCATTAATATTTTTAGTAATAAATATGAAAAAAACAAAAACAAGTGAATTGAGAATTCCATTTTATACATTTAAAAAATTAAATTTGCTAAAAAGGACATTAAACAGAATATAAGCAAATTAAGAAGTTAACACAGAAAAGCAGCATACAATTAATCATACAAAAGGTATTTCTTTGGGGGAGGAAGGAGAATAGAATAGAATACAATAGAATATTTATTTGTTTAGTCAAGAAAAACAAAAATAAACTAATAAAAGAAAAAGGAAGGAAGGAAGATGGGAAAAAGTAGAGTAAGAGAAAGCACAAATATACAAACTTAGGTATTAAAAAAGAAGAAACAATTATACATACATGTTAATGACTCTGAAAACCTGAATAAGATGCCCTCTTTTCTAGGAAAATACAAATTATCAAAATGGACTCCAGAAGAGATAGGAAAGCCTAAAGAGCAAATCCAAACAGTTTTCAAAGAACTATGCCCTATAAAACACCTGATCCAAATGTTTTTCTAGCTGAGCTTTTTGCAAACACTGAATTTAAACTGATCCAGACTGTAAAGTTAGGGAGGAAAAAAGCCTCTCAATTATTTTTTGGAAAGCTAGTAGTACATCTCTGACATGAAACTAAAAGAGATAGCACAGAAAAAGTATAGAAAACTCTCACAGATATTGATGCATAAATCCTAAATTAAATATTAGCTTAAGTAAGGATGCATAAATGAGAAATGGGGCAATGTGCCAATGGTAGCCAATTTGTGAGTATCTTTCTTGGTCTTTGGATCCAACTACGTTTCCGAGACTGAAAGCAGGGTCCTGGCTGGAGGAAATGGAATGCGATTGAGTGCTTGGACCACGCACCTCCGGGGCTTGACCAAGTGCAGCTGAGCTAGGGGTGTTTGTAGAGGATGGGTCTGGAGCAAAATGCAGGTACCAGGCAAAGACTCTAGGTGGGTCTGAGTCTGAGAGGTTGAAACGCCTCTGTGAATTGTTCTGGGACTCTGCTGGAAAGTAGCGGTGAGCATTAACGCCTGGCCTCAGAGGTGCGGTGGGCAATGAGGGCTGGGCTCCCCCTCCAGGACAGAGGTGCAGGAGCGTGGGGTGACCACAGCCGCCTCTGGGAGAGAGAACTCTCCTCTAAGCAGGAACAGAGTGGTCTGCAAGACAGGAGCCTGGAGCCCAGACCCAGAGGCTTCATAGTTCCTGAGCACACAGGAGATTTATCTTAGATGGTGGGGAGGAACTTTGAGAAAAATAAAAGTGTAAAGAGTGAAAACATCAAAGTAGCAACAAAAGACAAAGAGAAATGTGCCATGCTTTACAACTTACCAAGCTTCTTTACAGCTTTTAGCCTGTTTCTTGTCAAGGTTTGGACAATGACCACACCCAGGGAGGCTGGGAAGTTAGGGAGCACACACCTCCCCTCCTGTGCTCCCCCTCCAACTATGATGAGTCACAAAATAAGTCACATGCCAGGCCCAGCCACCCATCCAGGCCACGTTCTCCCCACTGTTGGGGCTTTCCAGCTTGAAGTCCAGCCCAGCTTGGAATGCCCCAGAGTCTTCTGAACCCACGAAGCTGTCCCTCTGCTCTTTGCCACATTTACCTCCATTGATTCCACACCCTCCTCAAGGCCCTGGAGAAAGTGATTTGTGTAAATGATGAGGTAAAGCGAGAAGGTTATATGGCAGAGCATGATTGATTCCCTGGGGCTTTATTGTAATAACTTTAATCTTCTGGAGCTCATCTGGTATGAATTTAGGAACCGTGCGGCATTTTGCTGAAATTCCCCCTTAATGCAGCCCTTGCTCTGCTGGCCTCCGTGGTTACGGAGTTTGCCATGTTTATGATTTGGCCCCAGGCCCCTTATTAATAGGCCTTGCAAAGAGGGTGTAGAATGTGTTGGTGCCTTTAGTTGTGCTTTTCTTGGGGGAAGAAACAAACAGAAATCTCTACCTTGAAGTGCATCTGAGCTCTGCCTTCCTCAAAAGAGAAGTAAATCAATTTGTGCTTCCCAGGCTCAGTTGGGGTGGAGAAGAGTCTGGCACCTGTACGGTCCCTGAGCTCTTGGTGTTTGCAGATCAGTGGGGAGAAGTGGGCTACCTGAGGTCTTTGTAACAAGGAACTCAGGTCCTTCCACCTCTGGGCCCACCAGCGTTAATTTTTAAAAAGACACGTGGTTTGGGGTGCAGCTCCCTCTATTTTAACAGCTCTCCTGGTCAAATCTGCCCACACTGGACATCAGGAGACTTGGGGTCAGATCCCCAGGCTTACCGACTTCGGACAGGTCGTCTAACTTCTCTCCACATCAATCCTTCAGAGAACTTCCTGGAGTGACCTCCAGGAAGCACAGAGGGGTCCTCTGTGCTTTGCATCCACCGGGCATCAGGGTACCAAGGTCAGGAAAGCAGAGGTTGATCATTCCATTGATAGTGAATCTAGTTCACCTTCTGAGCTTTGCATTCAGAGCCTCCTCTGCAAAACCACCTGCCAGCAGATGACAACAGGCCAGGTGCTGCGTTAATGGAATGAGACATCACTGTTCCCATTACCCTCTGAGGCTTTTGTAAATCAACAGAAAGCAAGCAAACAGAGGTGCCCTTGTAACCTTGATGGATCCGTGTTGTGACCAGCCGAGATGGTAAGAATTGTGGCACCTTGAGGTGCAATGTGCACTTCACAGTTTCCAAAGCACTTTCACATACTTATTCTTTGTAACCAAAGGCTTTGGTCAGCCTTGTTTGCAAGCAAGGATGATAGTATGGAGGCTCAGCACTGTTACATGACTTTCCCTGGAACACAGCAGGAGTGCTGCCTGATAGAGACAGGCAGTGTGGTCCTCCCAGGATTCAATCAGAAAGCCCAGATTTTAGTCCTGGTCACTTACCAGCTCTTCGGTTGGGCAAATTATTTATGTCTCCTATGCCTGTTTCTTTCTTAAGTTAACAAATGGCAATAAGATTGCCTGCTTTGTAGAGTTCCTGTGTCAACTAAAAATCTAACGTATGTCTATTTCCCAGGAGCATGTCAACACACAGTATATGCTCAGTAGAGCTAAGTTCACCTCCTCGCTTCTTTCACCGTGTTTCCTGCACTGTAGGTATTGCACAGATATTAACAGACAGGAGTAACCAGAAGAGAATGTTCAATTTGTGCACTTGCATCAGGTTGGTGATGCCCAGACCTGGCTCTCGGGTCACCTGGCAGCTGGTACCCTCCACCCCCTCCTTGTCTGGCACCGTCTACTGTGAGCTCAGGATTAAGGGGCCCATGAGGACCAAATCCCTCAAAGCATCCATGTGAGCCCCCCACAATGCCACTCTTCACCCTCAAGGGGCCTCGCCAGGCCATATGACCCAGAGGAAGTGTATTATTGTCTCTGACCAGACATCCTGAGTATCCTACTACGTTCTGAAAAAACTCCAACACTAAGAAATAAGGCAGAAAAAAGCCAGCTGTGAGAGCCTCCATTGGATTCTGAACCCTGCCAGCCCCCTGCTTCTCATCTTGCTAGCTCCCCACTCTTGGCCTGGCCTCATCTATATCCCAGCAACTGGGGAAGAAAGGGAGTGGAAGGGCATTAGAATGAAAGGACCCTCCACCAGGATCGCGACAGCAGCCACAAGACCCAGATCTATTGCACCCCTGGATGAACCGCTGGGGCCGGGCTGCCCCGGCTCTCCAGCGAGCACTCCCAGGCATCCTTTGCTCTGCTCCTCCCCTCTCCCTGGTCAGGGGCCCCACGGAGGCCCCCCCGACCTGCCTTAGGAACAAGCCAAGGCATGAAATACAGGAGGGGATCCACATCCTCTTCTCTGGAGCAACTGCTCCTTCTATTCTTTAAATATGCAAAGGAGGAGAGAACCAGAGATCTAATCTTCCCTTCCTCCGTCTATTTACAATGTCGTGCCCCCCCCCCCAACCTTGGCCTGAGTTTGTTCAGTTGCGTTTTAGTCACCTGTGCCTGTAAAAAACCCTTGCAAAAGGTTTGTAGATGTTCTATTCTAACAAGCTGGTGGAATTTTTATATCCCTGCTGTTTCCATTATAAAAGCTCTTAAAATTACATTTCATCTTAAACCAAGCCAAAACGCTACTCTGAAAGGTGTCCCATGAAACTTCACTGGGCACCCTGAGATTTCAGAGGCCTTGTCCACCCGGCTTGTCCAAACAGACCACCCACACCCAGGAGCTTCCTGCGTGCGTGTGCGAGGGTCTCCAAGGCCAGAGCCTTAACAGGCCAGGTCCCCTTCTAACAGAAAACACTTCCTGAGAGACAGGGCTTGGCCAGGCAAGGGGGGGACTGTAGTAGACGCTGTGATGGGTCACCAGGTCCCCTTTCCGGCCCGAAGGACTTGTTTCTTCCAAGTGCTGGGAGTGTCACCGGCTGAAGGCCACCCTGCAGCTGCCCCATCAGAAGCTGCCCTCTGCTGGAGAGAGCAGCCTCACCCATGGTCATACTCTTCCCAGGGTGGCATCACCAGCAACCCAGCAGCAGGGTGGGAGCATGAGGGCCCCTTTCCCTCAGAGTCTGGGCTCTTAACTGGCACCTTTTTTTTTTTTTTTTTTTTTTTTTTTTTGTGGTACACGGGTCTGTCACTGTTGTGGCGTCTCCCATTGCAGAGCACAGGCTCCGGACGCGCAGGCTCAGCAGCCATGGCTCACGGGCCCAGCCGCTCCGCGGCACGTGGGATCTTCCCGGACCGGGGCACGAACCCGTGTCCCCTGCACCGGCAGGCGGACTCTCAACCACTGCACCACCAGGGAAGCCCAACTGGCACCTTTTTAAGGCTGCCTCATAGCTTGACATCCCCCTCTGCTCAGTCCTGCTTCCTTCCCTCCCCTTCCACAGGTATCAGCCTCGGGTGCACTCCAGAATAAATTTGCTGCACATTAACAAAGTACACAGGTAAATAAAGACATTATCTGCGATCCCAGTAGTCCTGGGCTCAAACATTTTCAGGGGCCCCCTTTATCCTCCAGAACTCTGCAGCACTCCCCACCATGGTCCAATGAGGTCAGCCATGGGGGTTCAGGTCATCCTGAGCAAGTCCTGCCATGGATGGACTGGCTGGACTCACATGGCCAAGAGAGTGTCTAGAGAGAAAAGCAGAGACATGAAGCTGTAGGTGGTGGGACAGGAGGGCTGTGGGGGGCATTCTGGCTCCTGGCCAAGCCCCCTGAGTGGGTCTGAGACGGCCAAAGGTGGACAGCTGCAAAGATGGAAGCTCTGAGGCCTGGAGCATGGCGCAGGGATAAAACAGGGGCTGCTCCAGCCAGCCCCAGGAGGAGCACGGCCTCTGCCTTGGCAGCTGGAAAAGCCTGGTCCCACTCAGCCCGTGGCACGCACTGTGGCTTTAGGGTGAGTCCCAGCAGGAGGGCCGGTGTCAGCGTGTCCTCAAATAGCTGTGCGGGCCGGACATGAAATAGCCGGCTGCAGCCAGATGCCCTTGGAGCAGGGTCTTTGTGAAGTGGTGTGGGGGGGTGCTCCAGTGAAAGGAGGCAGAGAGACCATTTCCTGCCGATGAAGCCCATTTGTGCCCACAGGCTGGGAAAGGTGGGGACAAGTGAGTAATACTACCCTACTCCTTGGTCAGACACTTGAGGTCTCTGTGACCCGCTCACAACCTGCCCTCAGTGTTCAGCATCTGATACTCCAGCAAATCATGCTCCTAGGTGCCTCCAACATGCCCCGAGGACAAGGTTCTTGACCTCTCTTTTGCTCCCCTAACCCTCTCCCTCCACCTGCCTCATCTTTACTTTTTAGATCTTTTCAGTCTTAAGCATTTAGGAACCCTCCTCCTTCATCCAACCTTTCAAACCTCCCCCTCGATGTGCCTCTCCTCGGCCCTCCACCCCTCCTTTTTGTAGCTCAAGACCTCAGGCCCATCCTGATGAGACATCCCCTTCCTCCTGCCCTGAGAGGGTGTGTGCCGCATAAAGGAGGGGAGGAGCTGGGATTTGTGGCTAAGTGTGAGTTAAGATCCCATCTTTTCCATTTATTGGTGACAAACTCCCCGAGGCTCAGTTTCCTCATCTGCGACAGAGGGATGGGTAACAACGTGTAGGCGCCAGGGGAGCTCTGAGGACTCTTCATCCAGGTAGCAGAAGAGCTTCTGGGGAGCTGGGGTTGTCCACTCTGGCTTCTTCCTGAAAGCCGTGCTCTTGGGGGTCATCCTCTGCCAGGACCTCCAGTTACCCCCTGAAAGGGAGGGAGGAAGAGCCGAGGGGACCACAAGGGAGGAGTGTGCCCTTGCCACTGCAGGGCAGACTGGAAGCAAGGAACACCCGAGGGCGGCGCTGGGCGCCCAGGACCAGTCCCGGTGCTCAGGTGTGACCGCTGGGGCTGGAGATGTGGCATCGCTGAGACGACTCGGTTTGTTGGTCGCTCGGCGAAAGCAAATACACAGGGTGTGGGAAGAGGGGCCAGGGAGGCCGTTGAGTGCCCAAGGACAGGAGTAGAGGTGCCTTTCCAGATTCTTGCCCCAAATAGATCCCAGGAGGCGGGGGGCTTACTGGGCAGGAACACAGAGCCTTCATGGCTGCTGGCTGGCCTGTCTCACCATTAACTCACCCTCCCTGAGCTGACCTGCCAGAGGCAGAAAATGTGGGGCTCACACTCATGCTGGGCTCCAAAGCATCCCAAATCTGCAGCTATGTGAGCCAAATGGGTTCTGTCCAAGGTGCCTGGCTGTTGGGTGGAGACTCCCGCTGGCTGCAGTGCTAAATGTCCCTCTTCCCTCCACGGCTGGGATCTGAGCTGAACTTAGCACTGGCTGAGCAGTGCCCAGGGTCCTAGCGTGGACACTGCAGGCGGGGCTGAGAAGGTGGAGGGGGCCAGGCTAGGGAGCTTAAGGCTCTTTTTAGGGGCACGCTGGGTGCTACCACCTACTGGTCCCCCTCCTCACTGGGCACAGACACTAAGGGGAGCCCGAAGTGGGCAGCGGGCCATTGTGAGGTCTGACAGGTAGCTCTCCATCCAGTCCAGTTTCTTCCTTTATCTTATCTGCAAACTAAGCACATCTACCATCTGGCAACCTGGGGAGATGGAGGTCAAATTTTGCACACATGAAGAATTTCTGCCTGAATAAACAAGTTTTTTGTTTGTTGGTTTTTATTTTTATTTTTTCCCCCTCTTGGTTCCTGGTCATTCTCAGAACCGATCCAGCTGTTCACAGCCTGGGCCACCTCCTGGCCCCAGAAGTACTCTGGGGTAAGGACACCCCTGGGCTGGCTAAGTGAGAGGAGGGAAAAGAGGGTCTCAATTCTGTGGCCAGGACAGGAGAGGCCTGCCCTTGTTTGGGGTGGAGGGCGGACAGATGGCAGCCCACCCCAGCCTGGCCCTGCCCTCACTGCTTTCCCCGGGGTCCTGGAACTGGAGGCTTGCTCCAGGGAGGGTGACTGACATTTACAGACAAGCACCCTCTTCCTGCCACCAAGATGCAGCTCCTGGGAAATGCCCTCCCTCCCCGGACCTCAGTACAGCTCTCCTGTCCTGCCCTCCTTCTGTCTCCTTCCACCTCCCC
Organism: Kogia breviceps; assembly: GCF_026419965.1. NCBI lineage: Eukaryota > Metazoa > Chordata > Mammalia > Artiodactyla > Physeteridae > Kogia > Kogia breviceps. Next base: position 45,990,507 of record NC_081311.1, on the reverse strand, counting down.
TTTCCCCTTCCCCAGTGCTGATGGGGACCTGCCCTGGGTAAAGAGATCAGTTTATCTTCACTCCCATCTCCTATATCAGTTCCTAGGCCTGCAGACAGGCTGGTTCTCACTGAAACCATGATTGCCCAAATTCCAGGGGCTGGTGTTTACAGAAAATAAGCTCCCATTTAAGAGCCTGTTAAGGTGCCAGGCTGAAAGCAGCAAGGGGGCAGGGGTGAGCAGTGGGTGTTCAAAACCTGTTTTTCTTGCTGTCAGGTCTGACGTAGGGACCAGTTGCATGCAGACACCTGCCTGAGAAGCCTCTGTGTTAAGACTGAGGTGGCCGGCAGGGACTACAGGCAATGAATTGTTTTCCTGACGTCTTGCTAAGGTCAGATCTGCTGAAGCAGCTGCGCCTTCACCCCTGCATGAGCTGCTTCTTCCTGACAGCACTCTCAACCCTCTCAATGTGTACCCCAGCCTTTAGAGGTCCTGCAGCTGAGGGCATGAAACCCCCCAGGACCCTGCCTCTCCACCCTCCACCTGAGCAACCTCCCTCAAGTCTTTGAGTCCTGGATTCATTCCTTGCCAGCAAAATGGGGATGAGAACCCCTGGTTCAGTGGGAGAGAGAAATGCATGCAAGAACTGCTTCATAAACCAAGAAGAGTTGTAAATTGGGAAGACATAAATAATAATAATAATAATAAGTGCTGTCATTCCCTGCAGTTACACAGAATGGAAGCGGGCCATCCTCCAAGCTTCTGGCTCCACCAAAAGGGAAGAGCAGATCCCACCACCTCTTCTAGCTCCTGTAAACAATATTCCATTCTAAGAAGCTGGTGCCTGGGCATGACCTTAGCTCTGAGGATTCCAGATCTGCCAGGGCAGGGATGAGGGGACCCCTCGTCAGGAGCCCAGAGAGCCATGCCTGGAATCCTCCAGGAAGGCGCCAATGGGTATGAGACAGGAGGCCCATGGCCCACACTGGGGCTTCCAGCCGGCCTGGGCCTCCAAGGCTCTGCAGACCCCACAGCAGGCCTCAGACACAGACCGAAGGACTGCGGGCCTCATTCTGGTCTTTGTGGTCAGCTATCTGTAGGGTTATTAAACTGCCTCCTCTCAGCTCTAGGGTAGAACCTAACCGTGAAGTTTCAGATCCCTACTACACACCAAGCAGTGCTCCTCAAAGTGGGCCTTGGGTCAGGGAGGAGTGTGCCCTTCCACGTCCAAAGCAACCAAAAGACAGGCACCTCCACACCCAGACTGGAGCAAGCCAGGAACACATGGGCCATAGCATGAGCTCTGGGCAGAGTCTGTTCTGCACTGCCAGCTCAGCAGGCGATGGGAAGTCCATTCACTGTCTGGGCCTGGGTGTCAGCATCTGAAGAGTGGGTCAAGCACGCTTACCCTACAGTGCTGCTGGGAAGCTCAGCTGAGCTGGCATTGTGACCCATCTCTGGAATTATCAGGACCTGACATTCGGCCAGACTGTGGTTATCAGGTCCTGGTTATCACAGGACCTCAGGCTAAATGCAGCCTCAAAAGGCAGCTTCGTGCTTGGTCCCTAGGGAAGGACGCCTGTCCTCATAAGTTTAAGCTTTGCTTTTCCTTCAGACTTCAAGATATGTGCGAGGTCTAATGGGCTCTTTCTACTGAGGCACGAGATTCTTATACAGCTAAGACTGCTATCTCTGCACGGTGGAATATCAGAAAAGTATGGCCCTCCTGAGGGCACTGGGACAAAATACAGCCTACAGCTTCACAAACCAGTGGTGCTGTTGGACCAGGTACAAACTGAAGTCACCCATCTCTGTTGATAATGGCTTGGTGTGCAGGGACTCTCACCCCGCCCAGCCAGAACAGGACAATGTGCTTTTCTTGGCCCGCTTTGGGCAGGGGTTCCTGACCCCTCCTGAGTTATGAGCGCTCAGGGTTGGAGCTTCCTGCTCAAAACCTCAGCTCCAGTCAACTGGTAGACAGAATTATACCCACACTGACCTGCGGAAGAAGCCGCAGAAGTAAATATGGCCTCGGGTCAGAGCCCCTCCTGGAATCTCAGAACTTTGTTGAAAGCTGCCAAGGCAGGGGTAATACATCACCACCACCCGTCTCTGTTTACAACCGGGTAATGCCTTTTATGACTGCCTCTCTCTATCCTGAATATTTGTTTTATTGCCCCTGTAGGGAGATTTTTCCATTTGGCAAAAATCATCAGATGGCTTTAGTCATGTTAACAACTGCTCATTAAATGCAAAGGAGTAAACAGTGAAATAAAGGTTTGTTTCTTTGCTATTTTTTTCTTTTTCTTTCTTTTTTTTTTTTTTTTTTTGTTATTTATGGAAGAAAATCATGAGATGGGCAATAAGAGGTAAAGAGTACTCAAATGTTGTCCCTCCTTAGCGCCTTGCCTGGGTGGGAAGCCAGGAAACCCTCCCTACCTTTCAGGGAGCCCATTCCTTCAGCAAGGAGAGAGTGAAGGTTTTGATCTGTTTCAAGGTGAGGGCTTGCTGGGTGATCTCTGGGTTTGGGGCCCTTTATGCTTGATTCTTCTTCCCCTGTGGCCCAGAAATCAGGAGGTACATCTTTCTGTTCCTGGTGGAAAAGGCATCTCAGGGCTAGAGCAGTACCTGGGGAGAATTGGTGTGGACTGGTTGAAAGGGAGAGCCAGGTAGATGAGTGGGTGGATGGATGGATGGATGGATGGGTGAGTAAACAGATGGAGGGGTGGATGGATGGATGGATAAGTGGACAAGTGGATGGATGTATTGTTGGGTGGATAATGAACAGATGGGGGGATGGTTGGATGAATGGATGAGTGGGTGTATAGAGGAATGGATAGATGTATGGATGGGTGGTGGAAGGGTGAATGGATGGATGGACGAATGGATAGAAAATTGTATTGCAGACTTCTGAAAGAAGTATAGCACCTCTTGGTGGCAAGCCTAGGGCTGTGAGGCAAAACTTGGGTACTTTACAGAGACAAAGGGAGCATCAGTGATCCATCAGTCTGATTACAAGCATAAAAACTTCATTCTGGGAACCTAAGAAGAGAAAGGTTGCTGGAAGCTGGAAGCCAGTGAGATTTCATGGGTGAGACTCAAACTCCCAGTCAGCATCCTGGATTTGCATTGCTTAAAAACAACACCACCACCACTAATTTACAAAGTTTTATCGATAACTTATTCCCAAACAAAAATATCTTTTAATGATCAACTTGTTTAACCTCCTCAGTCTGCTTCTGAGCAGTGGGGTGGGAGGATACGTACCTTAGAGGTGCCGGCAATCCTCACCACCCGAGTCCATCTCCCACTTATATCCCCTGGGCCAGGCTGCCATGAGGACCCGCCGTCACACTTGGCTTTGAAAGCCTCTCTGGGCAGCCTCCATGAGCGGTCTTGTCCAGCACATCTGTGAAGAAAGACTTCAGACTCTGGCCACAGGGATGTAAGGTGGAGGAAGAGGTACAAGTCCCTCCTCTGAACGGGGGGGCCAGTGGGGCTAGGATCCTGACTTCTCTGACTAGGGGACCAGCTGTGCAGGCAGTAGGCCCAGCTCCTCCTCCATGACCCACAGCAGAGCTTGACCTCTTTCTACATCTGAGAATCCCTCCAGATAGGATACTGCTCATGTGATGCTCATTCCTGGCATGACGGCTTCTCCTCCTCCCCCATACACAGCACAGGCCTCCTAAACAGACAGAAAGGGTGTCAGTAGCTGGACTTCACATTCATCTGCCCAGACCAGAGAGAGAGGAGGGCTGGTGATGCTGGAGAGAAGAAGCCTGTATCTCCTTGCCTCAGGCATGACCAGGACTATTTCTGGAAGGTCAGGATTGGGGCTAGTGCATCATTAAACTGTTCATAGCAAAAAGGAGAATAAAAAAGATCACTCCCATACTGCTTCAATGCACCACTTGCCAGCATAATAAGGCTCTGTTGTGGTAAAATTCAAGAAATTCTCTCACTGAGAAAGTAGGTGATTTCAGAACTTACCTTCTCAATGCCCTTCCCACCCTCTGCCCACAGGTCCTGAAGTTGCAGGCAGGGAGCCCACAGAGAGGGGCTCCATTGTGTTGTGAAGAGTCTAAGACCCTGGGGTCGGGTTACCAGACTCAACAAATAAAATTCCTGCACACCTAGTTAAACTTGAATTTCAGATGGACAACGAATAATTCCTTCTAGTGTAACTATGTCCCATGCAATATTTGGAACATACTTACGCTAAAAAAAAAAAAAAAAAAAAGAGAGAGAGACATTTATCTGAAATTCAAATTTAACTGAGTGTCCTCTAGTTTAGTGGCAAATCTACTCTTCTATCCTTCACCAGGAGCAGCTCCGCTCCAGAGGCAGGCTGAGCTGGCTTAAATACCAGATCTAACGAGAGTAGCCGTGTGATCTTAGTTCCCAAATCTGGGCAATGGCGTTAACACTGAACCCGCCTCGCAGGTAGATGTGGGGATAAAGGAGGCAAAAGGTATACAACACGGAGTAACTCCTGTGTAAATGTTATTTATCCCCCAGGGCACACACTTCCTATCAGCCAGGGGTTTATGATAAGGGCTGGTGTATACTCCAGCTCCAGAAACTTTGATGGAGCTCCAGATGCTGAGGCCAGTCTGCCCAGAGGCAAGGGTACTAAGAGAGAGGGGTAGGGTTAGCATTGGCAGAGCAAATTTGGACCTGCCTCCACTGATGTTGGCGATGGGGTGCAGGCAGAGTTGCGTTGGTGTGTGGGAGCTGGTGTGCAGGCCGAGGGCGTGAGGATGTCCCAGAAAATACCACCCCTGCTTTAGAAGTGTCCATCAAGGGAGAGTCTTTGGGTACAGCCACCTTACACAGAAGATCTGGCTTGCTGGACGTGCACCTTTACCTAGGGTGAGCCCTGCCTGCATGTGTGTCCCAAAGCCAGCCAGGACCCAGCACAGAGCGAGCCCCATGCAGGAGCCCTGCCTCAGCTTCCCTGAGTCCTTCCCTCCAGGATGAACTGGGGCTCTTGGAACTGGCTCCTGAGGCCAATTTGGGATCCAGTCAATGAAAACATAGTCAGCCTGACAGATGCTAAGCCCGGGCCCTGGGAACAGGACTCCAAGATGTTCCCTAGACACCTGCCATGGAAGTGACCTCCATCCCCGCACACACTGATGTTCCAGAATCCAGAGACGCTGGTCCAGAGAGTTGTGCCTTTGTCCTTGGCCAGCTCTGCCATGTTGGCCAAGGCCTTGAACTGCTCTGAACGTCAGGCTCCTGTCTTCAAAGCTGAGATATTAGGGCTTATTCTGCTGGTGTCATCTTTGTAAGAACCAAATGTGACAAATTCAGAGAAAGCAAACTGAAGTGCTGTGTAAATATCTTCCTGAGGCCCTTCTCTGTGCCAAGTGCTTTCACACTTAGTAAATCCAAAGGCCAACCCTGAGAGATAATATACCCATTCCACAGATGATAGCATCGAGGCTCTGAGGTTTTGTCTTTCTCACGGGCCTCCTGGTTCCCAGGGTAGGACATATACCAGTGAACCCCGATGCGAGATGTCAAAGGTGGGAGAGTAGGGGTGGGTGGGGTGTAGCCTCTCCAGGCCTGCACTCAAGGCTGTATGAAAGAAGACTCATGATTGGGGTGGGAGGGTTATGGGTATCCAGGGATGGGGGTTGGGATCTCATGTATCCTCACACCCTTCCTAGGACCTGAGCACTCCTGGGTGAGCATTCTCTGGCCTTATCTGGATGGCAAGAGTGAAGATGCCATATCTCCCTTGTATTATTTTGTTTTACCACTTTGAGACCAAATGGTTTGTTTATAAGAGGGGGAGTATCAAGCCATTTAAAAATGTTCTTTATTTATTTTCAAACTTCAGATCTTTTTGTACCCCTGAGTTTTTGCTATCTCCCCAACCACCTATACTATTGCATGCTTTGTTAGTTTAAATCTACTTATTTTTTAAAACTTAAATCATGGAATCAGTCTTGAGCAATATCTGAAATGTCTGCTTTCATGTGCTAGTTATTTTTTATTACTTTAAAAAATAAGTTTATAAATCTATGTTGTTGAAAATAACATTTTCAGAGTACCACCTGCAGTCATCTTGTTGGTTTCACACTGGGAAACAATGATTGTGTGCAAACTTTCAACCCTGTACTAAGGTCCTTCTCCAAAAGCCCAGTCACTGAACTCTGAAGGTTTGAACAGGCTATGCTGGGCAGAGGGCTGTGGGCAGGCACCTGGACTGTGACTAGGGGTCTAGAGACCATAGCACAAAATCGAGCCTTGGAGATGCACCTGTCTGTTAACCCAACAGCCAGACCCCCGCCTCCCTCTCACCTTGAACTCCTCGTGACTGAGGTGTCCCTGAGGAGCCGCAGTTCTGAGTGCCGAGCGTGGGAGAAATCTGCAAGATCTCACAGGGAAGGTGGCTTTGCTTTGGGCCTTGACAGGGAACTGAGTTTCCTGGCAGAGAAAGAAAGGTGGAGTCTTTTAAGCAGAGATAGTGCCATAAGCAAAAGACAGAGGAGAAAGGGTAGTGGGTCCTGCTACCCTGAATTTGGGAGGCACCCCTGTGACAGAGCACAGAGCCCAGGTTAAAAAGGCACAGTCTTGTACCCAGAGTGTTGACTCATGCAGAGTTTCAAATTTAAGTAGCTTGCCAACTTATAAACTGTGGACAGTTTACAGATCCTTGGCTTCCCTATTTAAAATCCTAACTCACTCCCCTTCCTTCTGGTCCATTTTCTCGAAGCAGTTAATGACCTTCCATAGTTTATGTGCTTAATTACTTATGTATAGTGCCATTTTCTTTTCCCCCATCCCCCAGAAGTGAAGTATTTCAAACACTTATCCCATGTCTGGAACATAACAGGTGCTCAATAAGAATTTTAATGAATTAATGGAGGAAGTGATGGCACTGATGGGTCCCACACTAATGTCTGTCCTGAGGTTGCGGGGTGCTGCCAGACAGAAGGCCCTGGTTTCCCTTCAGCCCACGCGGGTCCCTCCCAGTGGCTCCCTCAGGCTGTGGGAGCAACAACCGATTTGTGACCAAAAGCAAAGAAGCGAAAGGCTTTGACATTGGCTTTGGCCGGACTTGCAGGTAAGGCTCCACAAGCGCGGCTGTCGCCGGGCTCTGGCCCCTGTGGTGTGCCCCTAAGTCCAGGCCACCCGATATATGACTGAACCTTGCAGCTTCACCTGTCTGTGCAGTGATCCGGGGCGGGCCTGAGTCTTGGTCCACTCGGACCGCAAGGGCGCGGGGGAGGGGGAAAGGGGGGAAATGAGAGACTTCGCCACCAGAGGGCGCCCAAGCTCAGCCGCCGCGCGCCCCCTTGTCAGCGGCGGGCTAGGGCTCCAACTGGGAGTTTACCCGCCCCAGGTCTCCCAAGAGGAGGTGGAGACCGGGGGATGCCGGAGGACCGTCTTATCCATTGGATTGTTAGCTCTTTAAGGGCAGGGACCAAGTCAGTGGGATTCCCGGCTCTACACCCAGCACCCAGAAGCAGGCTCGGCCCGGAGTGAATGAATGAATGAATGAATGCAGGTTCACAGAGCAGCCAACTGGGCGCGAAAGTAGTTTGGAAAAACAAAACAAAACGAAAAATGCAAAAGACACCCATCCCCACGGCCGGAATCCCGGGGCTCTCGCAGCTTCCTGCTGATTGCCCCTTCCCTTGGCCCCCAGTTGGAGTAGCTGAGCCCAGGCCGGGAGGGCCCCGCCCACTCCCCCAAGGCCAGAGATCCGGGACTCCAGAGACTTGTCCCCACCGAACACCCCTTGAATGGACGCGGGGACAGAATCCACTCCATTGTCAGGTTATGAGGGAAAGAGCAGGGGGAGGTGGCCGGAGAGGCTTGTGACCACTAGCGAGGCTCAGAAGGGCACTCTTCTCACTCCTGCGCCTCCCAGACCACCTGCTTGCAACCCTGTGCTCTGCTGGGGCCATCTCGGGTGTCCAGGTTAGGGTGCGGCAACATGCCAGGAGGGCTGGACACCGCCGAGAGACGACTCCGTGGGTACAGTTCTCTGCACCAGAAAGACAAGGAGCACCCTCCTGGATGTGGGGGGAGAGAGTTCTTTCATCACTTCGGATAGCGCAGGGCATCCTTTGGGGAGAGGGAGAAAATAACTGAAGTGTAAACAATTATTTCTAGCTTCCATTTCTTGAGTACAGACTATGTGTCAGACGCAGTGCTGAGCACTTCGTGGTGGTCGGGAGGGGTGTCTCAAGTCAAATCCCACAGTTCCCCTCCGCGGGGTGGGAACTGGGTTTATTCCATTTCACAGTGGAAAGAGCAGAGGTGCAAAGGGCTATGTAAATTCACGTTTACTAAGAGCCTCCGGGGCGAACTGCCATTATTTCCTTTTGCTGACAGAGCACTCTATTTTAGAGTTTCAATTTCACAGTTGAGGAAACTGAGGATCGGCTAATAAGTTATAGCTTTGGCTTGGAATCGAATCGGAGTCGCTCTGACTGCAAAGACTAGTCTGTTTCCCTTAGTCCCAGCTTTCCCGGACGCTGAGCAGCGAGCTGAAGCCGGTGGTCACCTCCAGGTCCTACACTCCCCCAAAAGGACCCTCTTAGCTACCCGGGACGCCGCTGGCCTAGCTGGCCCTCACCTCTAGGACCGACCTGTTTGTTTTTCCTTGGTTCTCATTCTGTTCCCTCCTCTGGGACTCAATCTTTCCATCTGCATAATGGGAACAGTAAGCAGTCCTATCCCCGACCCTCACTGAGCGTCTGGCTTGCTCGGTGCAGGTTAGGCCTACAAAGCAGGGCCTAGCGCAACCGAGAGGTCAAAGGCTAGGGCGCACCGCAGTCCCAGGAGCATCCCGGGCGCGGAGCAGGGGTGGGAGGGAGAGGACAGGGGGAGCGGCCGCGTGGGAGGGTACTCTGGTCAGAGCCCCGGGCCGCAGGCAGAATTCGGCTCCAGGCCCGCCCCTTGCCGCGCGCCCGCCCCGCCCCACCCCGCCCCGCTTTCGCCTCTAAAGTGCTGGGCGCGCGCCTCCTGCTGCCGCACTTTCACTCTCCGCAGTCGCATCCCCTCCGCGTCCTGCCTCCGTACGTCCGCCGCCCGCTCTTGCCATGGATGCCAAGATCGTCGCTGTGCTGGCCCTCGTGCTGGCTGCGCTGTGCCTCAGCGACGGTGAGTGCGCCCGGCGACGGAGGCGTGGGCAGGAGCCAGGCTCCTGACTCCGTGCGGGGCCATGGCTCCTCTGCCCCGGCCCGCGCCGTCCCGAGCGAACCTAATCCGCGCCGCTTTGCACCCGGGAGGTCGAGGCAGCCCACCTCGTGGGGCGCGCTCCCTCGGCGTGGGGCGTTTGAAGTCCCCAGCGTAGCGCCCCCCGCGCCGAGGCTCTCACTCCGCTGCCGAGCTCGGGTTCCGGGACGCGGGAGCGGCCGCCAGACCTCTGGCGGGCTGCAGGGCGAGGTCGGGCAGGATAACTGGGTGCGAGCGCGCCCAGGGCGCTTTCGGAGCCGGCGCGGGAGGGCGCAGAGGTGTGGAGCCAAGTCGGGAGCCGCGGGTCCCTGGCCCTTGACCATCCACCTCCCAGCTAGTGCCTTCCCGCGGCCCAGCTCGGTTTCCAGAGTAGAATGGGCTCCTGGCTCCGTGCGGGGCCACGGCTCCTCTGCCCCGGCCCGCGCCAAGGCCCCGCTGAGCGCCGCGCTGGAGATGCGATCTGCGGTTCCTGTTGGAGAGAGCGCTTTGCAAAGCCTGTCTGGCATCGCGACTTGCTTGTGGTGGCAATGCGATCGGGTGCAGCTGCGAGGCGTCCCTCGCAGCCTTACGTTCCGAGCAGCTGTCGGGTTTGCGGCGAACGCCTGGTTGCGCTTCTGCACCGCAATGCGGTCCGCAGCGACGCGGCGAAGCTGGAAGCTCATCCAGACAGTGCCTTCCCTGCCTCTTTCTGGGGTCACCCAGAAGAGGCCCAGGGGCGATCCGGGTCATGCATGCGCCTGCCCAGCCCCCAAAACACACCTGCAGGCTGGCGGCTTTGTCGCCAGACAGGCGAGCACTACTCTTTCTCGGAGTGAGCGCTGCAGCAAAGTTCAATCGCCAAGGCTTTAGGCCATGGGGAAAGATGGTGTACCGTTTCACTGTGAGAGGGAGAGAGCTTTTTTCCTTTTGAGGCTTAAGCGAAATCTCACTGTCCTGTTACAGGACACCACTGCTGCAAACCAAAATAAACTGTTGCCTCTGAACACACAAAACAAAACCATGTCAGCATGGTCAGGCCATGCTGAGCTTTCTTGGCTGTGAAGTTTCCAACAAATCCTGCAAAGGGTTGAATGACACTGTGCTTGGTGCAGCTGAGGTCTGTGCAGGGCCCCAGGTCCTCGAGCAGTCTGCTAGGTGCCAGCTGAAGACCACTGCTGCATTCTCACTGGCTGGTGGCTGAACACCTGGGAAGTGTTCTTTAAAAGTGTAGCAAGTTGCTGGTCACAGCTGCAGAGAGACTGGCACCAAAGGGAATTCAGAATTTTTCTGTAAGCTGAAAAAGTAACCTAGCCTGTGTGTTTACACTGACACTGACGCCCCCAACCCAGGTCATGGGGCACACTCTGGTTTGGGTATTAACAATTGAGTGGTTTGGTGAGAGTAGAGGTGTCATCATCCAGCTGTGGGAGGAAATGGTGCTTCTTCTAGCTGCCCCCTCCCCTGGGGAACTGCAAAAGTGACTAGAATGCAAGGACCCAGGTCCTTGAGTCCTGGGCACAGCTGACCTGGGGGGAGCACAGAAGGAGTGGGGGCCTCATCCACAGACTCCTCCTGACTCTGGGAAGGGCTGGTTGCTTGCCCATCTGAGTTGCCCTCTTGGCAGCCAAGTGGCCAAGTCAGGGTCCTGGGCTCCCACTTGGTCAGGATCTCCTTGCACGCATAGGCCAGAATGCACTTTTTGACCACCTGGAGCCTGTATACCCATGCTGGGTCCCCTTGTTCAGGCTCTGACTCAGGCTCCTGCTCTCCCTCCATTGGCTAACTTCAGCCAAGCAGCTGGGTCCCTGGATGCCCTGGCTTCTAGGGGTTAAAGCCAGGGTGGGCCCCATTCCCAGGCCTGGCTGGAGGGGCTGGCTTGGGGGCTCTTGTCTCTGCATTAGAGTGGAAGGACTGCTCCGGAGTGGAGCCAAGTTCACCAGAAGCCAAGTTCCCCCGAGCCCTGGGTAACATCTGGACCAGTCAGGCCTCTTGCTTGTACACGGACCATATGCAAAACAGTTGGAAAAGTCAGTAATATTGACAAAAAGCTGGCAGGAAGGTCACCAGGTGGACACAGCACCTAGCTCTTGGTAAGAACACTTGGGGCTCTGTCACTTTAAAAAACCTGTTGAAATTCTCCACTTGACAGGCAGGCAACTGGGTCCTGGGAGCAGGAATAAAAATTGCCTTTGAAGGAAATGGATAATCCCAGGAGGTGGAAAGGGGAGAGGAGAAAAAGAGAGAGCTTGTGTTCTGAGCTCAGAATGGGCTCTGATTTCTGGCCTGATCGCCACTGCTTGGCTAATGGACTCAGAACAGCATCTCAGGGACATGGCGGGGGGGTGGGGGGGGTGGAGCAGCCCCCATCTTGCACAGCGCTGCCCCCAGCAGCTGTCATACTGTGCACCTTCCAGTTTGCTGCTCTGGGGTTGGGACCAGTCCTGCCTCACCAGTAGGCACCACATGCCGGTTCTGCTCAGCTCTGAAGGACCCCGAGAATTTCAGGGTAACCTGGAGGCAGGACACTCGGAGGGGAGACTTTGGCTCTTCCTTTACCCTGGCCACCCAGCCCCCAGCTGCAGGCCACTTTCCCAGGTGATCTGGTTACAGGGCCATACAGACTTCTACAGGGACCCGGTGCACTTGCTAAAAGCCAGGCCCCAGCAGCGACTTTCTAGACTTTGCCCAGGTGTAAACCTGAAGCCTGCTCCAGGCTCTCCAGTGCCACGAGTCACTGAGAGCCTTGAAGCCAGGCTTTCTTCTTCCTGGTTTTCAGGGAGTCGAGTTTGGTCTTGGGGGGCCAGGTGGTCTGCTTTCCCCCTGACTTGCTGGCCATGCCATCTCTTGACGGAGTTCAGCCTTGAGAAATAAAATTAAGTCCCTCACTCACAAGCCTCCCCAGCTCTCTTGCCCCAAATATGGAACTTCAGAACCACCAGGAGGCCTCTGGGAGCTCTGTAAACAGGCAAACTTTTTTTTTTTTTTAATCTCTGGACTAAATATTCTCAGACCTACATTTAATCCCTGGTGAAAGGATCCACAAATTCAAATAATTTGGGGTATTAACTAGGGCTTGGATAAAATCTTTAGAAAACGCGCGCGCGCGCGCGCGCACACACACACACACACAAATGTCAGTACCCACGCCCCCACCCCCCGGGGCTTGCAATTCTAGTCTTCCAGGGTGAGCTGTGGGTTCTGCAGGAGCCCTTTGCTAATTTACACTAATGAGTGTCAATTATGGCATTTTGCAAATTGGTGAATTGGCAAACAAAGATGTAATACAACCCAGGAGGCTGGAGCATCCCTGCACAGGCAACGAAAGCCACGTTTGCCTCCAGGCCTGGAGGAAGTGCAGGAGAAAAGATGGGCCCTTGCCTGCCCTCTGGGGACGCCCAGGTAGGAAGCCAGTGAGATTCTTTTGTGGTTGCCTGGGCTTAAGGTACTTGTGAGGACAGAGAAGACTGCAGGTGGGGGAGGGGAGCATTCCCAGGGGAGCTGCAGTGGCTCCTGGGAGAGAGTGAGCCTGAAGCCTCCTTCTTCCCCCTCCCTGTTCCCCGAATCAGGAAGTCTTTCTCAGTTGGCCCTGGAGGAGTTTATTTTGCAAAGAATAACTAGGAACCTCAGTACCTTGGACTGAAACAGTTCTCTCCTGTGATTAATGTCCTTTATCTTGAGACACCCGAGCAGGGGCCTTCCGATTTTAGCTTCCCTACGCTCCTAGGGTCCAGCTCTCGTCAGGTCCTTCTGGCCTCTTGCCCTGTAGAAGCTGAGCCTCAGCCCCACTCAGAGCTCCCTGTGCTGCCCAAGGAAAAGGTCTCTGCCAGGATGCACCCATGTCTCCTCCCATCGTTCCCCATCCTACCCTCATTCCACCATCTGATCACTCGGCTGCAGACTCAGACACACTTGTATCCCCAAGGCCTGGCAGGATAATAACACGCCGCTTTGTTCTCATTACCTCTCTAGGGAAACCAGTCAGCCTGAGCTACAGATGCCCTTGCCGATTCTTTGAGAGCCACGTCGCCAGAGCCAATGTCAAGCATCTCAAAATCCTCAACACTCCAAATTGTGCCCTTCAGATCGTGTAAGTCTGAACATCATCCTCCAGGGATGTTACATTTGATGGGCATAGTAACACCTAATTCGCAGACTTGTTAAAGCTAGAGAAATGACACATGCCGAGTGTCCAGGCTCGAACCTGGCATAATTAGAGGCAGCTGATAGTACCAGCAGGCAGGGGTTTCAAAAGCTGCTCTTACCCTTGGTGCCTAACCCTTGGTGCCGTGCTCACTCACAGAGGGTCCTTGCCTCTTCTTTCCAAGCTTCCTCCCTTTAGTGCAAGAGACGGGAGCACATTCAGATGCACCCTTAGACTGGAGAAACATGGGATTCACCAAAGTTTCTTTCTGCTGAAGTACAGTAAATTAGCCAGCCCCTTGCTAGTAATAGTTCTGCCAATTTCAGGGCTTCGGTGCCCTAATTTAGTCCTTTATCACATAGCACAAACTCACAAGACTCAAATTCAGTTGAAGTCATTGTTAAACTGTTTGGTGAAACTCAAAATTACCAGCTCACTTAACTGCATTTTCTGAAAGTCAACACACAAGGTTTTAGTTTTGCTGATGTTGATGGCAGCTGCTAATATTCGATTTCATTCATGTGGGAAATGAGACATACCAAAATCACACATACATGAGACACTAAGATCGCTCCTGGAGAGCAGGAGGCTGAACCAAGTCCAGAAAGAAAGCCACACGTGGCCGTCCATTGCTCGGCCCGTGTGTCCCCATGCTAGCTCACAGCGAGCTTGGCCGTGTGTCTAGATGTCGGGGAGTTGAGGCTCGGGGTCTCCTGGGCAGAGCTCACCTCCTGAAAAGTCCCAGCACAAAAAGCAGGACGGGGACACAGCAGTTGGAGTAAAAGCTACACCCACCTGACGACTCCCCACCCAACACCAACTGGTTTTAAGTTTGTCTTTTCTTTTTCTCTAGCCTTTGCTGCCTTGAATGTGTTTGTCATTTACAATATGCTTTAGGGCACTAGAAGATGAATTTTTTTTTTTTTTCCGTTTTCTTTGCTTGTAATAAAACACTCTCTTTTGAGAAGTATTTAATCAGATAATGAATTCAGCCAGGATGGGCCCACTTTGCAGTGCAGACTCTGTGGGTTCCCTTGCCTCGGGGAAGGGAAGCCAGGCCCACTTTGCAGTGCAGACTCTGTGGGTTCCCTTGCCTCGGGGAAGGGAAGCCAGATAGAATCCTCGTGTCTTTCGGGGCAAACGCATTAATAAACAGCAATCCCCAGAATTGGACCTGGATCCGCCTTGCTCGGAGCCAGGCTCTCTGCACAGCTCGTTGACTCAACAGGCAGGCTGTGTGAAGACTCCTGGTGTCCACGAGCCTCTGTGCTGGCCGCACGGGTCCTCCTAGACTCCGAGTGGCTGGGCAGTGGTGTCCTTGGGCTGCTTGAGATTACCTGATACCCAGGGGCTTTATGGAGAGGGATCCAGAGACAAGTCCAGGTCCTCTTCCAGGAGTCTTCAGGGAGGGAGGCTCTGAGTAAAGCTGAGAATCGGGAGGAAGGTGCAGTACGAACTTTCAAAGAAGAAATGAGACCATGAACATTCAGTGAACTTGTAAAATCTCTCTGGAAACCATTTTCTGGCAAACTACCTACACTACCTCTCCCCGCCCCCACTGCCCCTCCCCTCACTGTACTCTCACCTCTCCCCATCCCCCAGACTATGCGGTACCTCTTTGTAGGTCTCCTGCCTCTAGGCTTACTCTTAAGTCTGTCTTCCATGTACTGTCAAGATGGTCCATCAAAAGAAAAATCTGCTTCTGCCACCCCACAAGTTCCCGTCATAAGCAAAATTGCAGATGAAGCCCCACTGCTTTGCCCCTTACATCTGGCCGCGGGCTTCTTGAGTGTCCTGTCTCCCAAATTCCTCACATCCTCTCTGCACTGTTACCCCTTTGGGCTATTTGCTCTTGCTTTCCCTTCCCCCTTTACTTCACTTGCCCAGCTCCTACTTATCCTTCAAAAGCCAACTCAAATGTTCCCTGTGTGAATTCTCCCCGGACTCCTTAAAGACTTTTCTTCACGCCCCAGTGTCTCTGGGGTAAAACTTGCAGCACGGCTAGCACTGTCTCCCCAGCACACCTGGGGTTCCTCCCGAGCCTGAGCCTGCCAAGCGGGGCACCCCGTTCCGGTTGGGTCCTAATCTGGGTGTCAGATGAGCAGATGTCCAGGTCACAGCCATGTTCCCTTCCGATCAGCTGCACACTGTCGCCTCTTCTGTTTTGGCAGGGCAAGGCTGAAGAACAACAATAGACAAGTGTGCATCGACCCGAAATTGAAGTGGATTCAGGAATACCTGGAGAAAGCTTTAAACAAGTAAGCACAACCACCAAAAAGGACTTTCCACTAGATCCACTTGAGGAAAGCTAAACCCGTGTGAGATGAAAGGGCAAAGGTGTGTGGGGGAGGAAGGCCTGAATGGTGAGGACCAGGTGTGCCTGGGGGGGCAGCGCATTGACCTGGGCACGGGCGAGAGGTTTGTCCAGCATGTAGACAACTGCATTTATAGCCTACGGTACAATATCGCAGCGTGTGTTCATCTGTGCCCCGAACCTTTCACATGGGCTGTTTTATAACTGGGGTTTTTCTAAGAAATTGTATCATCCTAATAGCATTTCCCACCAGTCGGTTCCCTCATAATCATCACAATCATCATCATTCTCATTACCCTTTTTAAAATCGATGATTACTTCAAGCTTTGTATTTGGTTTGTTTTGGAGATTCTCCTTTTCTCCCCCGGGGAGTCTGAGCACAGTCAGGTGATGGCCAAGCAGGGAGCTCAGATAAGCATCCTTCCTCCAGACGCCGAGGCTCGGAGGAAGACTGTGGGCGACTCCTGCAGGGGCTGCCTCTCCTGAAATGACAACCCCCATGCTGACCAGTGCTAGGCAGCGGCCGCTACCTTCACCTCCTCTTTCAACCTCACTGATTGGATGGGTGGGCTCCATGTAGAACCGCCATCACCGGGGACTGTGCTCAGAGACCCTCTCCGGGTCACTCCCGGCCTCTCCCTGCCTCCCAGAATATGCTTTCATCTCGCTTCTGCTTCTCATTTCTGTACGCACCCAGCTGGAGGAGGGTGACCGCAGGGGCTCCCACCCTGCGGCCCCCTCCTCCCTTTGCCAGCCCCTCCTCTGCAGGCCCTCTGTGAGATCCTTCTCTGGCCTCCTCCAGAACGGGGCTGGCCCTCTGCTGGGGGTATGAGATCATGTCTCCTCCTTCCCACAAAAGACGGTCTTTGCAGAATCAAATGCAGTTTTCAATCTGAGAGCTTGCTTTGAGGAATTTGGTTTCTGTGATTGCCTCTGAAACTTAGGTATGCCATGGAGGCTCTACAAACTCTGAGGTTTCTGAAATCAGAAGTGAAAAAATAGATGAATCAAGGAGCCTCCTGCCACTAACCCCTCCTCCTGAAGCCACAAGATGGTTTCAGGTTCCAATCAGAAATGTTGGCAAGATGAAATCCCCTGCATAAATGTGATCCACAGATGGGCCTGGTGGTATTTGTAACTTTTTGCAAGGCATTTTTTTTATATATATTTTCGTGCACAATTTTTTAAACGTTACTTTAGTAAACAAATGTATTTCAGAATATATTTATAGTCGAACAATTCCTATATTTGAAGTGGAGCCATATGAATGTCAGTAGGTTACATTTCTCTATTACCGTAAACTACTGGCGATTTGTAAAGAAATATATGTGATATATAAGTGTGACTGCAGCTTTTTTATGTTACCCACAGTGTATTTTTTCACTTGTACTAAAATTGTATCAAATGTGACATTATATGCACTAGCAATAAAATGCTCATTGTTTCATGGTATAAACCTCCTACTGTATGTGGGAATTTATTTACCTGAGGTGAAGTCCATTAGTTGTCAGACATGGGGCTCACACACATTTCTGGAGTTTATTCAGAGAAGCTGGCCTGCTGGTCAGGTGCCTTGCATCCCTCCTGCCTAGTTCACATGCAAGTGACAGCACATGGGCCTTGCTCAGGAGCAGATTAGATCTGCAGCTCGAGTTTTTATGTCTTTTTTTTTTTTTTTTTTTTTAAACCCAGTAGAAGCAGTGGGGCTAGTTTTCTGAAGAATAATATTTGACTCACTAATTCCTCTTCCCCTTCTTACTGCTCCTCGGTTCTCCTAACATCGCCATGTAATCTCCAGAGACTCAATCCTCATAATATCCAGCTTTCACATTTTCCCATGTAAAAATCCCATAATTCCAGCCCATGGCTAATATCAAGCTTTCTCAGGAACAGGTGGCCTTACCCCATAAATCATTAAATACCATTCAGCTTGAATCATTTTAATGTGACAGTCAAGAGCCAATTGCTCTAATAAAGTTGCTCTAATAAAATTCTGCTAACCAGCTCTGTCCCTTGCTCTCCAGAACAATCCCAGTCATTCCCAGGGGGTGTGCACAGGCATCCAGAAAGGAGAAGGTGGGATCTGGCTGCCTTCTTTCTCTTCTCCTGGATGGCCATCTGAACCTTGGGCCTCCAACCTCCAAAGCTTATTCGATTTGAAATGCAGAGATTTTAAAGATAAAGCAGAGTTCAGCTCTGCATTGAGATGTAAAGAAGCCCTAGGAGAGCAGGTTGGGGTGAGACAGAAGACCAGTCCAGCCTGGCCCTGGGGCGTGCCTTCCCACCCTTTCAGATATATCAAGTCCTCCTCCCTGTTAGAAGCCTCAGGCAATAGCGGGAACCAGGGTCAAGTTGGCAAATGTCCAACTGCTATAACCAGTTCACAGGTATCTGTGTTCTGGAAGCCCGTCTAACATTTTTCTGAATTGGGGAAAATGTCTAATTTATTTTAATGAAGTACTGACAGACAGTGCTTTGCCCAGGGGCCTCCAGGCCTGAGACTAAAGACAGGGTTAAACAAATACACGGGCCACTTTTAAATATTGTGCAGACTGAGAAAGACTCCTGTTTATTTCAACGTTATTAATGGTTCTACTAATTTTATCTAAGGGGGCGCAGAGAAGAAAAAGTGGGGAAAAAAGAAAAGATAGGAAAAAAGAAGCGACAGAAGAAGAGAAAGGCTGCTCAGAAAAGGAAAAACTAGTTATCTGCCACCTCGAGAAGGACCACAGTGCACTCTGCTCTTGTGTCTCCCGACGCTTTGTAAATCTGCCCTAACCCTCCTCCAGGGCGGAGCCCCTGCTTCCCCGGGCGGGCGCTCACACTTCCATGGGGGAGCAGCACTTTGCCGCCACTGTGGCCACCCCGGGTCCTGTATTTATGTGCTTTTTAGGGCCTTTCCTGGTCTGCTAAGTTAAGAAGAAAGTAGTTGTACAAAGACCGGGGTTGGAGCCTATGACACGGAGCCTGTGTGCTCAGGACTCTATCTAGAACCGCCTGGGACTCCGGAGTGGCCCAGGGCTCCATCTAGAATGGCCCAGGGTCTCTCTCCAGCATCACCCTGGGCTGATGAGTCTCCACCCTGCCCTCCGCTCCCTCTCTCGCAAGGCCCATGATCATGAGCGCTCAGAGCTCACACAGCTCCACACTCTTACAATCTGCATTCCCGTCTGAGGCCAGCGTGTGGCCACCTGGCCTGTGCAGAGCGGCCTGCTGGCCCAGCAGCCGGCATCTCACCCAGCGAGGGCCATGTGCCTGATACCCTCTCACCTGCCATTGCCGGTGGCATCACTGCCTTTGCGGGGCAGAGCTGGCTGTGGCCATGCCATTTGCAGGCGATAACTGACTCCTTTCCCCAAATGCCAGTTGCCTGGCTCTCCACCACTCTGCCACCTGGGGTAGGACTTTTCTGGCCTCTCCCTCCCTGGGCCTGGGCCTGTATGAGCGGCTTTACCTCCGAGCTTGGTTGGGTTTCTTCAGACCTAGTGGGGAGAATGGCTGACAGCTCTGCATTTCCAGAGAGCAGTTGTGGAAATGCTTCTCAGGGAGCCTCTTTGCAGGGCAATTCACTTTGTAGATTCTTTAAACGGGTCCCTGATGCAGAGGAGCTGTGTGAAGGGCCTGTAGCTCTGGGGACTCCTAGCCTATCCCCTTCCCCTCTCTGCATGACCCCAAGTGATTAGGTTCTGGGACGCAGCTGCCTCCGTCCTCACTCACCACCCTGACCTCAACACATCAGATTCATGGCTGAGCTTTCTTGCCAAGTCTCTCTAATTTGGACTGGAAGGAGCGGGATCACAGGGGAGAGCAAGGCCCTGATTTCAGTAGTGCTTTGAAAAGGGAAACCTTGAATATCTACTCTTCTCCCCATCCCCCTGTCACACATGGACACACACTCACCCTGTACCCCAGACCCCTGGTCATAATTTCAGTACATGGATCCACAAAGACGACGTGGTTGAAGGATGGAGCACATGGATTTCAGGAGAAGAAGCCCAAGGTCCTTGCCTGTCACCTGGGTCACAGAGTGCTGTGTCCCCCTCACGCTTTAGTGCGCTCCTTTTAATTACAGCATAAGGAATTACAGCCATTACTTTTCCTCACTGGAGAAGTGTCCCCCTAGGGCACCGTAGCCAAAGACTTTTATTTCCCACTGCCATCCCTTGCACCTGGCTAACTACCCCAGCCTGTGGCCCTCTTGACAGCAACAGGGATGGCAGGCCTTCCCCCCGGGGCGTGTGGGTTGCCCACTTACCTCAGCCTGCCTGTGGTGCCTCCGAAGGCCTCTGGATGGCTGCTGGGCTACCCAGGGCTGCAGTCCTTTCCGTGGAAGCCAGCAGCAGTTCTGGTCTGCAGGACCTTGGCCAGGGTAGCGCTAGTCTTACAAAAGCACCTGCAGAGGCTCAGACCTGTGACTCCATGCTCCCTTTTTCACACCGCAGGAGCAGTACATTTCTGTGCCAGAGTGGCTGACAGGTCTGTTCTGGGAGGGCTGTTTGCCCTGTAGCAACTGTGGGTCAAGCTATTGCTTCCCTGATGTAAGCAGTAACTTACAAACTGCTTTCTGCAGAGCCCAGGGAGACAGCATCTGCCACCTCTCCGGGGGGAGCCGGGGCTGCGGGGACTCAGAGGGTTGGACCCACATTAAAAAACATAGGCAAGCCCCGGTCTGTCCTTATATGACTCCATTGGCCCTGGGGCCTCACTGTATCTGACCAGCAGGCCTCAGCCCCGCTGAAGGCAGGGTCGCCGTGGAAGAGCCGAAGAGCTGGACCTCCATTCCGTTGTGGGTTGAAACTGACTAGGCAGCGCTCGCGCGTCTGCCACCAGGTGCGCATGCGAGGTCCCAGTGCCGGCTGCCTGGGCGCCTAGCTCCAGGGCCCCTCCGCCGCGCCAGCCCAGAGGTCCTGGGGCTTAATGTCTATGCTGGGCTAAGGCATCGCACTTCGTCCTGCTTTGTGACCACTGCGCCATGCCATTTCAGTGCCCTTGTTCGTCCATCCGCCCTGTGCTTGCTGTGCCCACCTGCCCTCTCCGCTTCCCGCCTTCCATCCATCCTTCGCTTCTGCCATGCTGTCTCTCTCACTTCCGTCCGCCTGCTCAGGGCCTCAGAAGGCAGAAGCACCGCAGAGATTTGGAAATCAGGGGTGTGTCCCCGGCTGGAGCGGGGCTCAGCGTCTCAGGTGTGCGGCCCGGCCACTGCAGGAACCCGCCTTAATGGTATCTCCCTCTGTTCTTGTTAACAGGAGGTTCAAGATGTGAGAGGCGCAGGTTGGGTCAGACGCCTGAGGAAACCTTACAGTAGGAACCCAGGTCTGAAATCAGTGTGAGGAAGGGTCTGTAGCTAGCCACTCCCCTGCACCCAGGCAGGCCTGAATGCATTTCCAAGGGCCTTGTTTTGCACAGTTTGCCTTACTTCACCATTTGATTATGTAGCAAAATATATGGCGTTTATTTCTCATTTAGTCTGATTATCCAGTGTCACTGGCGAAAGATAGGAACTTAGATTAAGGCCATTCTTTTACCTGTTTTGTTATAATATCCTTCCCACAGAACCCCTTATCTAGCCAGAGGTTTCTGAGCTGTGCAGGCTGGAACCCCAGACCGAGGGAGCCTTGCCCACATCACCATGTCCACGGTGGAGAGCCACCAGGAGGTGTCAGCACCAGTCAGCACGGGCAGACCTTAGTGAAGGCTGCCCTGTGCAGGGGCGGGGGGCCGGGGGAGAGGTTCTGGGGGACCAGGCAGGAGCCTCACCCTTCCTCAGGGTGAGAGCAGGGTTCTGCCTCTTTGGCAAGTACCGCAGGGCTTCCCTGAGCTGAGACAGGCAGGAGTGTGAGGCCAGGGTAGGGTGAGATTCACCCCTCATCCCAAGCTCTCCTCTACATCCCATCACGTCCTTCTCATCATTCTCTCTGTCATCCATCATCATGTGTATCCAAGACTGTCTCCATGACCCAGGAAAAGGACTCTCTCAAGAGCAAAGCTTGACTTTAAACTGGGCACCAAGAAGTAAATCAAAATGTCTCGTGTTACCCGGTCCCGAAAGCACTGTGCACATCTGTGGCTTGTTTGGAATATTGTCCAGTGTCCAATCCTGTGTTCTTGTTCAAAGCCAATGTCCTCGGTGCATGCACTGTCAGTTCCTCAAATGCAAAGCCTGAGAGTGAGGAGATGCCCCTTGGGGCCTTTGACCAGGTTTCTGATTAGGGCTGTGATCCTTTTGGATGGAACCTTGTTTTCCCCATGATCACAACCCATGTTGGATCAACAGAGCCCAAGGGAATTCGGTCTGCAGCAGTATGACCTTCAAGGATGCAGACCCTCAAGGCATCTATAATTGCTTGTACCTCAGAACTACAGAGAGTTTTGTCTTCATGGTGTCAGCGCTGTTTGGGGAATAGCAAGAAAAGAATTTTCAACTTTTTTCGGTGTTGAAAGCCCAATCCTTAAAATAGTCAATCCTGGACATGAAGATTCCTTTCCAATTAAAATCTAACCTCATTTTTTTCACCATTTGATGATCCCATCATCTCTTAACTTTGCACAGTGGCCCCTGGACCTTCTCTGCTGCCGCTGTCATCTTGTGCTTACAGGATGTCCAGCAGGGCATTCCTCTTAGAAAAGAATGGGCTGGTTGGGAAAGTAGCTTAAAAATCCTGACATTTAGGGTGTTTCTCTTTACTGAGAGCAGTTTGTAGAGTTGCATTAAACAGTTTAAAAATCTCACTTTCTGAAAAGGTAGGCACTTGAGGGGTTTTGGCTTGTTTTGTTTTTCATTTGGTCTCACTAATACTTTTCCCCTCTGGTTAAGTTTTTTTAATTAAGAAAGTAGAAAAAAAAGAAGGGCAAAACAAGGAAATGTATCAATTGACAGGATGATGTAAATAACATGCAGAAAGTATATTCTTGTAAAATAATCTTGAATTGTAGGTGTTCTCAGATTTAATAATCTTTGGGTTATCAGTAACATGTGTTAGGCATATCCATAAATATGCCTTTAAATTAGATCTTCACGCAAATAGATGCAAATCCATCAACCAAACAAAAATTCACATTCTCAAACCAGCTTTGTTATATTGAAAACAATAGAG
The DNA here is from genome assembly GCF_026419965.1 of Kogia breviceps. Classification (NCBI taxonomy): domain Eukaryota; kingdom Metazoa; phylum Chordata; class Mammalia; order Artiodactyla; family Physeteridae; genus Kogia; species Kogia breviceps. The sequence goes on along the minus strand of NC_081311.1, from coordinate 45,967,796 downwards.
TATGGAGGGGCCTTTATTAGTTATACAGGGATACAGAGCTGGTTTCAAAACCCTCTTCTGAAGTTAGCCTGTCACTACAGGGCTCCTGAATTATACAAGAAATGATCTAATTTTCAGTGGGAGAGTCATTTTCCAAGTAATTCAAGACATTTTAAAATCTCATGGAAAATTTGGAATTATCATCCCCTGGAACCCATGAACCAGAGCCATTAAATCTTTTTCTCCAAGAAAATTAACATGGCCCTAAATAAATCTTGACTACAGTTAAGAATCATTTTTGTTTCTCCCCTATAGGGGGAAAAATAGATAAGGGGAGAAACTGCAGGAAAAATCATTTGTGTGACAATCCCTCTACTTGCAATCTGCTCCTAAGTGGAGACTGCCCAGCTCAAGCAAATATGCATTTAAATAGTCCATTTGCAAAGAAAAAGGCTCTCCTGATCCCCTTTTGCTTTCAAAATACAAGTTCCTGGATCACTTTGATTAGGGGTCACCTAGCTGTTCCTCCTGGTCCACTGCTGCCTCTACCTGACCTTCCCTTGGGCTCCATGTAACCTCCAGGGTGGTCCTCCACTGCCAGCCTTTGCATCAGGACGCAGGCAGAGAAGACTTGGGGGGACTGAACTCACAGACGTGCTGTGTGTTGGAATCCGAATCTGTGCCTTGTGTTGTTTTGCACTGTTCTTTGTCCCACTCCGGCCAGGTGCTGAGACCCCAGCGAGACACACGAAGGACCCTCTGCTTATCTGCCTGTCCTCCAGAGAAAGGAGGGCCAGCTTTGAGCAGAGGGCCTGAGTAGCAAAAGGTTGCAGTCCCCACTGTGTGAAGTCCAGAGAACTTCTAAGCCTTTTCACTGGATCCGATTTGACCTTCCTTTTCTGACTGCCCCCTGGTGTTATCACTATGGGATCTCTCACTGGGAGTTCATCACCTTTCCCAGGTGGTGCATCCTTTTATAGCTGGATGAGAATTGTGGGGTCCTGATCTCTCTACACATATTCCCTGGGAAATTTCCCATCCCTGGGAAATGTTCCCTGGAAACCTTCAAGTCCCCTGAGGAGACCACTGACATTGTCAAGTTGAAAAATCCCATAGGCTGTTAATCTGCAACCTCGCTGGACTCTCAGTCTCTGAGCAGTGATGGGTTCAGTGTTAAATGCGATAAATACTGTATTTTGTATTGTTTAAATTGCATCTCCCACATAATGTGAAAATGGTCCAGGAGAAGGCAGCTTTCTATATGCAGTGTGCTTTTTTTTTTTTTAACAAGTAACAACTGCTTTTGAGAAACAACAATTTCTACTTTGAAGTCATATCAATGAAAAGATGTATATGCACTTATAATTTTCCTAATAAAGACATGTACTCAAATATAGCAGCCAACGGTTTGAAATTAGTGTTACCATCTGGAACTCTCCAGACTTGGTTTTTCTTCCTCAAACCCAACACGGAGGGGTTATGTAATTCTAGCTGCAATAGTCAGTGAAAAACAGGCCATTGTAATCATACTCATCATAGGCAAGAATTCTGGGGGCAGACTTGCCCTCCTAGTCTGTGTCCTTATTAGCAGGGGGAAGGCTCTCTCTTTTCTCTGAATGTCCTTGGTTTTGCTGGAATCCCTTCTTAAAAGCGAGCCAGCCCGCTACTCCAGAAGGGATAGTTTTGTGCAAGGGCCCGGGTGTTTGCCTGTCAGCCGTGGGGAAGGAAACTTCCACTCTGTACTTCTCAGGCTTAGGCAACGGAGGCCCTGTCCCCGAAGGCATGGCCAAACACCCAGCACCTTTTGTATTTTCTGTCCTGCACCGGGGCCTCTGCTGGAAGCCAGATGCTGATTCAGCCAGCAGTGTCCTGAATACTGGGGACACGGGCTGAGCCCAACAGACGAGGTTCTGTCCTCACAGAGGTCGGTCAGCCTTTCACACTTTCCACCACATTCTCTCTGATACAGTCAACCGAGCTGGAAAGGAGAGGCCAGCCCCAAAGCTCCCAAATGCCTAAATCCAGATTGTTCTGTCCTCCAGACCCTCTTGCCCACATGCCCAGATGTGACCACGTCACCCCTGTGCTCAGTACATCCAGGGTATTTCTAGGGTGACTGAAATGTGGTTACCAAATTGCAGATGAACTGGAGGAAGAAGGAAGGATTAGAGAGACCACGTCAAGAGGCAGCGTAGTGTCCTGGGACAGGCGTGGGAGTGAGGATTAGCAGGCCAGTGCTTGAATCCTGGTCTTCTCTCTGCTCACTGTGTGATCTGAGACCCTTGCCTGGCTCTCAGTCTCCCCGTATAACGCTGGAGCTTAGAATCACCGAGTTGTGAGGATTAGACTGGGATCCTGGGCGTGGAAGCCATTTTGCTCCCTCTCTCTCACCCCACTGCTCCCCGGGGTCTACAGCGTTGGGATAAGATCCTGCCTGCCTCTGCTTGGACCCTCAGCAAAGCTCTGATACCAGCTGGAGCTCAAAGTGATCTTAAAAGTTGAGCTGCAACCACTTAGCCAACAGATGGGGAAAAGTCTGTTGGTTGGGTCTTGTAGGTGTCCCGGTGCCTGTGCAGTGCTGGTCCCAGCATGTCCCACCACTATCCTAGCACCAGGAACTCACAACCTAACCTCTGGATTAATTCCCCGGAATGATGCTGACTCTTCAGAATGATGTGGCATTAAAAAATAATAATAATAAATAACTGAATCCATGTCCTATCATGCTTTACACAGCTGATGGCCCTCTTTAGCCAGCCAAAAATACCTGCCACTCCAGGCCCAGTACTAGGTGGGTATGGACACTGTGGTGAGCGAGCTGGCATGCCCCCTGATTTCAGGGAGCCTGTAGTCTGGCGGACTGTCTTGCAATTAAGTGAGCATTTTCGTAAAGCATGGTAATGTAGATCAGGGTGCATCCAGGGGTCAGGGAAGCTTAGAGCACCATCGAGGCCTCCTTAAAAGAAGTGCTGCTGAAGCTGAGACCTGAGAGAAGTAGATTATTTCCAGGGAGGGGAGTATCTACTGACCCATGAGGACTGCCCTTGTGAGCCCACGCAGTGTCCTGCTGTGAGTTAGAAATGGGAGCTTATTCTGCCAGGGGCGCAGCTCCCATGGGAAGTCCAGCATGAGGGCAGAGAGAGCTGGATTTCAGCCCCTCACTCCCCTGCTGCACCCTTGCATAAGGCACAAACTGCACAACGGTGGCTGAGAAGGGCTGGGCCCCCCATGCAGATGGGGTTCTGACAGCTGGAAAACATGATGAAGGGGTGCCCTCGGTACAGCTGATTGCATCGTGGTTTAGACACCTGACCCTGGCTGCCCCATCCAGTTTTCTGCCCCAGGAGTGCAGAGTTGTGATCCACACTTCATCGGGTTCTCTGGGTTTCTCTGTGCCTACAGCTGAGAGCCTTGTTCTCGGGAGTGTGGGTAGCTGGAGAGAGGGAGACGTAGAGGGACCTACAACTGGATGAAACAGATTCAGAGAGAGAAGTGGGGTGAGAGACCAGGAGGCCCTAGATGCAGGTGAGAAGTGGACAGGGAGGTCCAGCCACACTCCCTGTCCTCGGCTTCTGTGTGTTCCCGATAAAGCCCCCTCAAGAGCTAGGATGAGGGTTTCTGCTAATGACACCCAAATAACCATCACTGGAGGCAATTAGACAGGCATAGGGGGCAAGGCAGGTGGGGAGCAATGAGGCTCTGGACATGGGCTTGCACTTGCACAAGGAATCATTTTGGAGACCTCCCTGCTTCCTCCCCAGCCTCCCCAGGGGTCTTTTCTGGGGTTTGTCCCTAGCTTCAGCTTGAACTCCCAGGAAAGACCCCTCAGGCCTGTGCTTGCTACCTTGTTAAGACTGATAAATGCCCCAGAAGCATCCCCTAAACCCCTCTCCCCCATAAAAAAGTACACAGATTCTGTTTAGGACCAAAATGCTCTTCTTTCCGTGAAGAGCACCAACCCAACCTGCCCAGCATAAATTGTGGTGAGATGGCTGAACCGTCAGCCTGTGGAGGTCTCTAGCCCAACCCCAGATGTGTGGAGGGGAGGCTGCAGCCCACCCACAGCCTACGTGTCCAATGAGAACAAACTGGGACAGTGGATTCTCAAGTGCACCCATCCCCAGGGCATCCCTTGCTGGGCTGCAGGCTCTGTGATGCCCTGTTGGGGATGGGGGAGCTCTGCGGTGAAGAGTGCTTGTCATAGTGTGTGTTTGTGAGCTGATGTCCTCGAGTTGTGAGGCATGAACAGACCCTAGCCTCAGCTTCCCGGGCAAGCCACAACCAAGCCCTGGTGTTCCTACCTGGGACTGGAGCTAATCTCAAATTCCAAGGAGGTTGTTCTGCTAAGTTTCCAGAAGTTAACACTCATTTTAGAGCAAATGAATTGCAGCTACCTCTTGGCCGATGAAACCAAACAGAAACAAAGCAGAGTGAAGCCCTAGATGGAGGGGGGAGAGTAGAGCGGCAAAAGGGGTGCTTATGGATTGGGAGGCTGGGTGGGAGGAGCCTTGGATTTGTAGTGGAAGCTAGTAGCCGTGGATTGCTGTATGACCCATCCCCAGTTCAATCTAACTCAGTCCACCGGGTGCCTGCCTGCACCTCTGTAGCTGACTGGAGCTCAGAGAAAAAAGTACATCCCCTCTATCCAGTCTGTTTAAATTCCTGACACTCACCTGAAGTGGGTCCTTAGTGCTGCCTGGATGCTACCACATTGCCCTGTTCCATTTCTCCTCCTTCTCCTGAGTGCTGATTCCATACTTTCCTCTCTCCTTAAATCTTCATCCTCCTCTCCCTCCACACTCCCAGCTGATGGTCTGGCTTCTGTGTCAGAATAAAAGGAAGAGGTAAGAAGGGCATTTCCTTGAGCTTCCCCTCTCATCCACTGTCTGTCCATCCTGTACCCACTGTCACTGCTTTCACCTGGGAGTGGTGCCCAGTGCTTCTCACCTGCAAAAGGACATTTCTCCTAACTTCCCCCGTCTCCTACACCATCAATCTTTCACTGTCTCCATCATGCTAACATGTTATGATAGCACCCTTGGAAAGCAAAACAAAGCAAAAATAAAAACAGCCTCTATACTGTATCTTCTACCCCTAGGTCCCCCCTACAACTTCTACAGTATTTCTGTTTCTTATCACACAAAAGTCCTCAGAAAAGTTGCCTGTATTTCCTATGTCCACCTCCTCCCCTCCTCTCTCTTTTGTCCTTCCTGAACCCACCCTACCACTCACTCCACTAGAGCTGCTCTTTGTCGAGGGGGTCATTGAGCCCTGTTGGGAAATCGAATGGTCGGTTATCAGTCCTCAGCTTTTTCAATCTCTTGGCGTTATTGGACGTCGTGGAACACCCTCCTGGAAACACGTTTTCTGGTTGGCTCTCAGGAGACCACTCCTGACTGTTTCTTTGGCTTCATGCCTTCTTGTGTCTCTTTGCTGCTTCCTTCTCATCCTCCAGACATCATCCAGACAGGAACACCCCGGTACTCAGTCCTCAGATGCTCTTCTTAAGCACCAGGTGAACTCACTCACTCTCCTGGCCTTGAACTCCATGTGAAGGTTAAGGAAACCAGTGATCTCTCTCCTGGACTCTCACCTTGTAAACTCAGCTCCTCCTCTGAAATTTACCATATGCAAAATCAAACTGCTAATTCCCAAGTTTCCCCCAACCTGCTCATCCCGATTTCTGCAATTAACAACTCTATTTCTTCCAGTTGCTCAGGCCAAAACCTTTTAGTTATCTTTGATTTATTATTGTATTACCTTACAGCCCTCAGCTAAACCATTACCAAACCCAATTAGTTACCTTCAAAATATATCCAGAACCCAATCACCATGCTACCATCTGATCCAAGCCACAGTCATGTCCTCTTTGAATCCTTACACTAGCCCCTAAGCTGGCCCACCGTCATGTGCTGCAGTGTCCTCTCAACAGCAGCAAGGGTGGCCGGGCGTGGTGATGTCACCCCTACTCAGACCCTCCAGTGGCCAACGGAGGCTTACACCTGTGGGCCCCTGCCATCTCTCTGATGTCACCTCTCTCTACTCTGGCCACGCTGGCCTCCTCTCCCTTGAACAGGCCAGGACTGCCCCTGGTAGAGGACCTTTGCACTTGGTGGTCTCTGCCTAGAGACCACATGGTTTACCCCCTCCCTTCCTTCCATCTCTGATCGCCATCACCTTGTCAGAAAAGCCTTTGCAGACCCCCGATCCTGAACAGCAGCTCCTCACCTGCATGTGCCCTGGCACCTTATCCTGCTGTTTCCTTTCCACAGCACCACCTGCCCTGTTTACTTGCTTGCGGACTGCTTCCCCACAGGAGAGGTTTAATACCACGCAGGAAGAGAGGGGCTTGGTCTGTTTCACTCACTAATTATTCTTTGCGGCTGGCACATAGAAGGTACTAAAGAAATATTTTTTGAATGATTGCCTGACAAATCAACAGGATGCTAACATATTGGATGCTTTCTTTGCTCACCTCTAAAATAAAGATCGCAATGCTTGCAAGGTTGTGCGTTCATTCATGCACCCAAGGTCACACTGGTAAGTCATTACTTGGATCCAATTCATCTTACTCTACTGTCCGTATGTCAGTGGTCACACACATGACCCTTCTCTAGAATCCCCTGTGCCTGACCCTTCCCCCTGAAGTCCCCATCACATGAAGAGCTATAGTGGTTCATTTCCTGTGAGTCCAGATTAAAGAATCATCCCTTTCCCCAGAGGCCCCTCCTTCTGAGTGTTCCTCCCCGCTGTGGGGATCTGCACACACTCCCTGTGCAGACCACAGGGGCGGTGCGTGCTGGGCTGGGGTCCAGTTGGCCTGGTCTCTGCAGCCGGGGGCTCAGGGGGAGGACGGCCACAGCCAGTACAGGTCCCCAGGGACGAGATCTCTGCTGCTGGTGCTTCATCACAGGCAGTGGATGGCTGGCCAGACCTTAGGACCCTGCAAGAGCCCTAGAGGAGCATGATTCCAGAAATACTGAGCAGAAAAGAACAATCTACAGGGATCAGCTACAGGAAACTGAGGCTGTGTGACCACAAATGGACACGAGTGGGAAGTGACAGACTGGAGGGGTTCCAACCCCCATAACCATCAGGGTCCCCTGCCTCATTTCTAGGGGTACCCGTGTCTTTCCCACTGCCCTTCCCAGGTGGAGGGCTCCAGGTACCTGGATGCTGCCGGCTTGGCCTAAAGGCAGATGCTGGCAGCCAGGCCCAGGAGGAGGTAAGGCCAGGGGCTGGGAGCTCAGGAAGGTGGGTGGCAGCAGGGACTGTGCTCCGCTTTCCTGAGCAGCAACCAAGCACTGCGCTGCGGCTGTAGAAGTTGCTCAGGGGAAGGAGTGACCCGTCAGCCTAGAAGGCCCCAGATGCAGCCACAGGCTCTCACCTTGTCCTGGCCTCTTCCCAGGCATTTTCCTGAACACGGGAACATCAGCCCAGGTCACACAGGCTTGTAGGCCGTGAGGAAACAACCATTCTGAGCATTCCTGAGCTTTGGGGGAGGGGACTGTCCTTCTGGCCACTGTGGGAACCCCCAGCACCATGCCGAGTCCCCTTGGCACCTAGGAATGAGGCCTGTGAGAGACCAGCTGTTTCCAGTTCTTCCCCTGATAGATCACCTGCCCAATCAAGGCCTGCCCCCTGCTCAGGAGACCAAGGGGAACCAGAGGCTAATGCATTCACCACGAGTTTCCTTATGTAGGCAGGACAGAGTTCTCAGTGGGGAAAAACAAACCCCTTGGTCAGGTGCTTTCCATCCTGCTGACATTTCTGGTGCAGCCTGTACCTGCCAGGCCCATAGCAGTACTTTCTAGGCATGGTCTTCTTGTCCTCCCAACAATCCCACGAGAGACCAGCCCTCTCCCGTGTGACAGACACAGGCACCAAGGTCCGGGGCAGCCATGGAGCCTTCATGTCTCAGAGCTGGGACGGGACGTGGAGAGGGCAGATCTGATCCTGGGCATTTTGGCTCCAGTGCACCAGACAACCCGTCCTTGCTGTTTGCAAAGCGGAGCCCCAGGCAGAGGCGGTGGGCAAGGGCTGCCAGGTTTCAGATCCCTTCTGCCCTATATGGCCCAAGCGTATTTCCAAACCCCAGATGAGAATCCATTTAGAAGAAATGCTAGGCAAACTCTGGCTGTGAAGTCAGTATAGCCTGTCAGAAGCAGCAATTTTTAAAAATGAAATGGCACTGAATAGACAGGAAGAGACTAAATTGGAAAATACGGGCCTATGTCACACTTACTAAAGGGAAGGACAATTCACACTTGTGTGGTTATGTGTGTGTGTATGTTTCATAACGTCAAATGCAATTTTTACTGTAGACAGTGGTCAAAAGTGCACTGCTCTTGTGTACATACAACCCAGCGATGAACGTGTCTCACCCTCCCTGAGTAGAAGGAAAGAAGTTAGAGGATAGCACTAGATTTCCTTGATTTAACGAGTTTAAAAAATTCTTATGTTCCTAAAATGAGGATGCAGTAATAATAACAGTATGCATCAAATTGCTACTTTTTTTTTTTTTCTTTCCTAAAGAGCTGTAGGCTTCTCTAGAATAGCAAAATCAGATCTAACCCACAGGGTACTTTTCTGGCCCATGTTCTCAAGTGACAGGAGGGCAGGAGCCAGATCCCCATCATTATGCCTTTCCAGGGAGTCTAGTTCCAAAGGGGACCCCAACTGACCTCCCCAAGCCCGGTCTGTACTCGGGAAGCCCAAGGAGCCAGGGCCTGGAGCCTGGGTTCCAGAGAGGGTAGGGCCTGAACCTCAAGATTCCCAAAGAGCGAAGCCAGAGGGAGTGGTCCCTTGGGCAATGAAGAGTATCAGTGATGCTGTTAAGATGCCCTTTCAGTGTCCTTAAAAATGGAGTCATCCTGGCCCCCGATGTGTCCAAACAGTCCCAGTGCCTGCCTACTGTCCCAACAAAATCACTAATAGTGCCCTTTCTCTCTCAGAACGTCCTAGTTTGAATGATAAATTATATGGCCGCCTTATCAAAGGATGAATGAGTTTGTGGACTCCGCTAAGCTCATGCCTGCTTCTCCCAGCCCTCTTTCCTCTCTTTCTCCTCCCTTCCCTTCAGGAAAGCCTGAACAAGCCTCAGGTCCCTGTCCCACTTCCTCCCCTGGCCCTCATCTCCTCTGCTCACCCAAACCAGAGCTGCTTTCTGGGGTATCTGAATCCCTGTGGGCCCCTCATTCTCCCCAGAGGCCAGGTACAAGACAGGGCAGCTGGCCCCACGAAGAGGGGGGCCCCAGAGCTTTTGAAGAGTCACTGGACCCACAGTCAATGCCCACCTGTCCCAGACCACACTGGGGACCCAGGGAAGCCTCTGTACCTCCCTGAGCCCTGGTCTCCTTGTCTGTGGTTCCTCATCTGGAGCTCACAGAGAAGCGAGAAGGGACAACCCTGGATTGCCCTGGAGGTGGGCAGGGCAGGTGCCTGAGTGCAGGGAAGGTACCAACGTTGCATTCATTGCATCTTCCTTGTGCCCTGCACACAACACACACTAATGGGTGCTCACTGCAAGGGAGGTGGTGTTCCTATTTTGCATATCAGAAAAGTCAAGTTAAGCACTTTCCCAAGCCATGTGTGTAAAAGTAACAGAACCTTGAGTCTCCACATGTTTTATTGCACCATCTATTGTATCACCAGTTAGTCCTCCTTCCTGTGTGTCTCAGAAGTAACCATCATCAGCCATGGAGGGATGAAAGGGAGATGCTGGGCTGGGGAGGGGTTATGATGCCAGGAGGGAGTCACTTTGAGCCTAAACGGCAGTGGATACTCTTTCACCATCCACTTAGCTGGGGGCTGCCCTGGGATAAAGGGGTGACGTGATTGCGACTCTCATGGGGTCTGCACATGCAACGTATGCAGAAGTGTCTCCTGAACGTGACCCTGTTGACTGACATGCCCGCAGCCACGCGCAGCCATGGGCTCAAGAGTGTGGGTGAAAGAAATGCATTCTTGGGTTGGAAAAGCCGGGGGGAGTTAGATCTTACCATGAGCAGGTGGCATGGAGGGAGCCAAGGTAGAGGCTGATAAAGAATAACAGGAATAACAAGGACAAAAATGATGCCCGCTAATGTTCCCCACGTGCCGAATATGTGCCACACAGGGCTGGCTGCTCTAGATCTGCGACCTCATTCAACCTGGGAGAAAGGGAGTGACTTGCTCAGGGCCACGCAGGACCAGTAGCAGACGCGGACCAGATCCATCCCATCTCCACATGGTGTGGGTTTGAAGGCTAGCAATGGGGGCTTTGCAGCTTGATATGCTGGGTTCCAGGGAGTGCAGTGCTGAGCCGGGGTTCCCCTCCCTGTCTTTGCCCCTCAAAGCTGCCAACGTGAGGCTCTTTCATTTTTCAGGGCTGCCTCCTAGGTCCTCCATTTGTAATCAGACCCATATCTTTATGAAGTACCAGGGGCTCTTGGTGATGTTCATCCCCTCAGCTGTCTGTGTTGAGGTTGTTCCTTTGCTGGAGACCAGGCTGGGATAAAGGGTTAAAGCCCACCCCGCCCCCCACTTCAGCTTTTTTCCCTAGGGCTGTCTCCCAGTGGGCTCCTCCTGGGGTGGCCTGGGCTGTTTTAAGTACCCAGGGCAGGATGTTCTCATGAAGCCAGGATTCAGGAATTTTTTTAGATTCATGTGATTAGGCTCTGTCCTCAGCCTTAGGGTACCCAGGCCCTCAGTCCAACCACCCTGGGCTCAGCCAAGCGCTTCCCTTCCCTTCCTCATCCTCATGCTGCTCTCTGTCTGTAGTCTCACCCCACCCTCAGGGACCCCAGCTCCTAGCTCAGCCCTTCTCCAAGATTTCCCACTCATCCAGGGCTTTGGGCCCTGTTCCCCTGGGTCCATCATCGAGAGTCACCAGCTCTGCCCAATTTTATGGAAATTTCCAGCTCCTAAGTCTCCATCTTGGGTCCACCACTCACTCATTGCAAGAAATTTTAATTACTTGCTGAAGAAAATATTTAAACAAACAACTGGGGTTATGTAATTGCCGCCGGCTGCAGCTCCCTGACCCGCAGCTCTGGAAGCGTTGGGACAACTGTGCTCTGGGCTGGACCCAGAAAGAGTTGCCCATCCCTGTGACATTTCAGCACACACGGCACATCTGATTATAAGTCTGCTAATGAGGATGTGGTTTGAAAATCATTTTTGCTCCTTTGTCTGTGAACTGAAATTCTTTTATCTGGATTTTACCATTTCTAAATTTTGCTGAGGGTTCACAAACCACAGATCTCCACAGTGTTGAACATATGTATTCTTGGGAGTTCAAATTCCCACCTTTCATCCTTCACTCCCAACTGTTCCAGCTTCAGCAATTTCATTTCACCAGCTGGCCTGCCAGGGGACCCCAGCACCACCTCATGCCAGTGTTACAGATCCTTTCTCAGAGCAGCCAGATGGCCTCCTATGCAAAACATTTTTTTTTTTGATTAAAAATGGTTGCCAAGTAAAATAAGACAGACAGAGTCCTCCACTTCGTCCCCTCAACCTAAGGCACTCACCGCTCAAACTAGTCTCCACCCAGAGGTTGCTTAGAAACATGTACAGAACGTCCAAGGCAGCTTGGAAATGACTTGCATCTCTTCTCCCAACACACACCGTGGGCTGTTTTACAGGAATCAGATCAAAGTGGAACAAACTTGTGACGTTTCCAGCAACTAAATGCAACTTCCCCACTGTTTTCGCTCACATGCTCACACAATTCACTATCAAAGTGAAACAAAAGACAGAAGAAGGCATCTTTGGCAGGTTAGGGCTTGGGATTGTGGCTGGAATTAAAGACACTTATGAGAAACCCCATCTCAGGCACCCAGCCAAACCCAAACTGAATGAGTCGGGGAGCTGCTGGCAGCCTTTGGGAGTAACTCCAGCCTGATTTGTGACTCTTGGGGTATGCCCCCAATGCCTAGGACAAGGGAAGGCATGTTTTCGGACCTTTGCACTTCCCAGCATCCAGAAAGAGAAACAAAAGAGGCTACCTGATTCCCTGGACGTGGCTGGTGGGTGTCATCCATGGTGAGAAAAGAGATGCAGCGATTTAAGAAGAGCCTGGAGGGAAAAACCAAGCAAAAATGGAAATGAATGGAAGGAAAACATAATTTACAAAATAATATTAAACATTTAATTTTAAACAGTGAGGAGAGCCTTTGTTATGATCTTGAGCCTTTTAAGATTTTGGATTCAGTGTCTTTCCTCACAGAAGAATGAAAAGTATCTCAAAGGTAGCAACGTGTTAGATTCTGGAGAAGAAAGAGCAGCCTCACCTTGCTTTGGGGTTCCCTGTGTTCTCAAGAAAGTGTGAATTCATTGTCGGCACTAAATAAAAATGCTCTGCGTGGATCTTAACATCCTTTATTTGAAACCCTCCAAGAAATTCCCACAGCTCCCCTCTGCAGCCCCACTTCCCTTCCCCATCCTCAATCACACCATCTCACCAGGGTCCTCAAATGCATCTTTCCTTTGCCCAAGCCTCTTCCCAGACCTTCCACCCCATGGCTTTATTGATCCTTCAGCTGGACCCTCCCCTTCACCAAGATGCCTCTGTGATAACCATTTCTGCTCCACCCTGTTTCCCTCACAACGCACAGATCTCCACATCATCTTCACTCCCTTGTTCACCTGTCTGTGTCTGTGGTTTGTCCCTGCCCCTGGTTGCCAGCCCCACCAGGCACTCTCCTCCACACGGCACCCCAGCTGTCCCTGCTAGGACAGCCTCTGCGGGCAGCTGGCATCCTTTGGTCTTGTCTCTCTGGAAGTTTTCTCCTGTCACACAGCCAAGCCCAAGTTTGTTTAGCTTCTCTTTAGCCAAAGCCTGACCTACTATCCCAAGAAGGAAGGCAGCCAAACTGTCTCCTGTTAACTATTTACAAAGCAGTGCCATTTTTGTTGCTGTTGCTTACATGCCCTGAGGGTTTTGCATTGGTCAAATTGACATAATTTGAATAATGGGGTAAGTTAATATTTCTCTAAAAACTTTCATGTGGTTACATTTGTAATGTATGTTAATACATTAACATAAACTGTAGTATTCATTTTATTAAAAAAATCATTTGGCAAGTTTCATATGGAACACTGTAAGTCCCCAAGACTACAGGCTGAAGCGTTAGGAAAAATCGAATATATTATTTTCAACTTACTGTGCAAAACCCCCAGAGGATTTGCTCACAAGGATCTATCTTGTTTAGGCACATTTTTTTTGGCAGTACTTGTTTGGAAAGACGATTATCACCCTAACTTGTTTTCAGTGAGTAGATGAAAAAAGAGAAGGCAAATCCAAGAAGAGGATTTAGTAAAAGAAATACAGGAAAGCAAAGAGATAGGAAGAGCAAGTCTAGAGGCAACAGAGTCCTCTTGGGGGAAGGCCCAGGCCAGGGGCTCAGCCCGAGCTGCACGTTAGGACCACGATTCCCAGACTGTGACCAACAAAATCAGAGTCAGGGGTTGGGAACCAGGTGGCAGTACTTTCTTTGCTCTTAGGGAAACTCACGGTGGGAAATCACTGCTGTGGACCAGAGGTGCTCAAGTTGGAGAGGTGATCAGAGGGCTTCTTAGGACACAGTTTTTGGCAGCACCCCAGAGCTTCTGACTCAGCAGGCCTGGCCAGCACCTAAACAGGTGCATTTCTAATGGGTCCCAGGGGATGTGACGCTGCAGGTCCAGGACCACAGGATGATAGAGAGCCTGTGCTCTGGACCTGGGATGCTTTGCCTTGGGGAAAAGACAAAGCCCCAGGGATTGTCTGAAAACTAAATCAAACTCTCGAATAGCTTCCCACAGCCTCTGGGCCCCCATGCCTCATTATACGTGCTTTTGCCTATACCTCACCGGGCTGCTCAGGAAGCTTTCGGGGCTTGTGGGGAGAGAGCGGCACGTGGAAGTGGGAGGGGTGTCCAGAGGCAGAGGCAGAGGCAGGACCAGTCCTGCAGCCTTACTGGGGCCGGTGTCCTGCCCATTGGCCGCCTTCAGCCGTGGGCGCCCTCCTCCGCCTCTTCTCAGCCTGTCACTGTGGACCCAGCCTCTGTGTCGCTGCTTCCTCTTCCTCTTCCTTAATTTCTTTCCCTCTCGTTTGATTGGTGGGATCCCCTGAGTGTATGTGGCGGAACTCATGCTACTCGCTCAGTGCCCTGCAGAACTTGAGGGCAGTGGGCTGCCGGGGCTTTGGTTCAGAGGAACAGTGCAGGTTTAGTGAGTGTCTCGAGGACTCGGTTCCTGAGATGGTTATTTCGAGACATAGCCGCCAATAGAGGTTACTTTATAGGATGGGATTCTGGGGCACTGTGTGGAATATCTTCTGTCACCTTTCAGACCCAGTCCCACACTCTTGGGCCTGACCTCTGCCCTGGGAACCAACCTGGCCAACACCACTGTCGGCATCACCAGCGGGAGCTGAGGACGACGGGATGTTTATTCCCTGGAACCTTAAGCCAAGTCATCCCACCTTCCCCAACCCCCCCGCGCCCCCCTGCCCCGCTTCTGCTGATGGAAGGTGGGAACTCTGTCCCTCTGTCCAGGCCTGCTCCCTGACTTTGTATCTGGTGACTGCTCCCCCTCCCCTCCCCCCTCTCCAGGGGAGGTGACTCTGTGTCCTGCCTGCACTTCTGTAAGGCATTCCTTTATTAAACTCTCCTGAAATGCCATTAACTGCAGTGTGCCGTCTAATCTCTGCTGGGACCCCGATTGCTACGCTCACTTTCACATTTTCGGATTATATTTTTCCGTGATGTTTGCATCTCTTATAACAAGCCCATGTTACTTTTACAGTAGAAGAAGTAAACAGCAAAGAGAAGAAGCAAGGAAAGGCAGCAGTCAGTATGTTGCATGGGGCGGAGAACTGCTCCCTGGCCTGTGGCTCACTCTGGGCCTAGGCTTCAACCTCCAAGGGGACACAGAACTGACCCACATCCTGCATCTGTGCATAAAATACCCAGGGGAAGATTTTAACTCCACGAATTATGATGATGCAAAAGGATTTGCCAAGGATGACTCAATTCACCCTCTGGAGTGAGAAGGTCATAACTTTACTCTGCATTCATTTCAAGGTCTACGTCAAGCTCAGAGGCTACAAGGCCGGGCTTTGGAGTTAGGCAGACCTGGGCACCAGCCTGTGTGACCTCAGAGAAGTCACCTAACTTCTCTGAACCCCAACCTTGTCATTGGCAGACTATTAGCTGTGGAGAGAATTAAATGAGATAATATAGTTTCAATCTTTAGCATAATGAGCACCCAGCAAGTCCTCGAAACATGGAGATAATTCTCATATAATTATTATAAAAGCTATTCCATATCTTGAGCAATCATAAGTACAGTATGATGGATGATGATATACACATTTCTAGTTTTTCACATGGCATGTGTGGCAAGAGGCATTTTTGGTCCCAGTCTGGCCTGGGCTGCTCCAAGGTCTTCAGCCCCTGTTCTGTCCATCCTCAGCTGAGGGTCCCTAAATACCTGAGGCCCAATTTGCTCTGCCTTGGGGTGGCAAGGCCTCCTCTCAAGGGCTTTGCCACACGTGGCAGAAGATCCGCAGTTTGGGGGTCTATAGTCATTCAAAGGTCACTTCACACACAGATGTGTTACCACCTGATGTCTGAGGAAGAAAGCTTCCCTCCAGTAAGTTTCCCAGGACTCCAGCCGCCAGCCTCGTGGTCAGTTGGGACAAGCATCTTGCTGTCGGTCACCCGAGGGCACTGTGTCTGGCTCAGTGCGGTTTGGGGGCTGCCACCTTAAACGTTTGCAGTTTGGGAACAGTCTTTTCCTGAATAAGATTCAAGCTCAGTGCTCCCACAGGACACGGGACAATTCCCCTATAAAGGCACCCTGTCCTCTCTGTCCATCCAACCACTCCTCCATGGTCAGAGGGCCTTAGTGGAAAAAGCACTATGTGTTTGACTCTGTCCATCAGGGTGAAGGTGAAGGTAGGAAGGGTCTCCTTGAAGCTCTACATCTCCAGGCCTGAAAGACCGAAGCCACTTCCTTGTCCCACCCCTATGGGCTGGGAGCAAAGGCTCGCACGGGAGCCTCTCGGGATGGCACTCGAAGGACAGCTGGTCTCCATGGACTGTGTCACACTCTTGTTTCTGTCCTTCCCTGGCCACTCTCCCTTTGCACATCTACGGCCCAGGTCTGTGGGAGGATCACGGAGATCATGGGTGTAGCGTCCGCGTGGCTCAGGGCTCAGCTCCTCGTGTCCACTATGCAACCCCAGGCCCAGCTGCAGGACACGTGTCCACCAGTGGGGTTCTCTATGGCACCAGACCCTCTACTGGGCATCCAACAGCTGCCAGCTTCCAGACTGATCTTTAAAATATAAATTTGTTCACACCCTTCTGAGTAAAATTCTTCAATGCTTTTTTTCTGTGCCTTTATAATAAAATTCAAGCATCTCTCTAGAGCCCACCCACAGGCTCAGGAAGCTCTGCCTCTGGTTACCTTCCAGTGCTCATCAAAAAACACCCCATCACCTGTTTCCTGAGATCCAATCTCCCCACCATTTCTCTGTTCCTTGACCAAGCCCCACTTGCTCCCTCCTCAGGACCAGGACGTTTGTACTTAGGGTTCCCCTGCCTGGAGCACTG
Organism: Kogia breviceps; assembly: GCF_026419965.1. Taxonomy (NCBI): domain Eukaryota; kingdom Metazoa; phylum Chordata; class Mammalia; order Artiodactyla; family Physeteridae; genus Kogia; species Kogia breviceps. The sequence goes on along the minus strand of NC_081311.1, from coordinate 45,951,231 downwards.
TCCCCTACATCTCCCCACACTGCCCCCTCTTCACCCCCAACTTAAAGAAGTCCCCCCAGGGAGCCCTCTTCTGGTCTTCAGGCAGATCCCCTCTCCTCCTCAGTCCTGCCTGCACCCTAACTGCCCCCAACCCATTCATCATTTGACAATTTCTCCCTCATCGTCTGTCTGTGAACATAAGCGTGCATAAGGGCAGAGATCCTGTTCATTTCCACCTGTGTCACCAGGCCCCTAGGACAGTGAAGAGAACACAGTAGGGGTTTAATAAATAGGTGAGGATGGATGATGATTTCCCCAAGTGCCTTACAATTTAGAGACACGGGGGTCCTGGCCGGAGAGCCCAGAGAAGCCCAGGCAGCCATGCCCGCTGTGGACCAGTTCCACAACAGGGAAATAGAGGTAGGAAGTGTCCCAGCCTGGCTTCTGAAGAGGGCAGGCCCCCAGTGCACCTGACAGAGAGAGAATGGGGATGCGGGAGAAGTAGGCATTCAGAAACCGAGGATATTCAGGTGTGGGAGGCACTGGTGGCGGAGGACACGTATGGATGCTGTGGGTTTCCAGCAAGCCTGAGCCCAACACCAACCGGTGGGACGCTGGGCTTTGGAGCTAGGCGGCTTGCCCAGGCCACAGCTGGCCAGGCTCAGCTGAGCCTCCCCAGAGGGGGAGAGCTGTGTAAACAGGAAGTCCACTGCCCGGGCGGACGCTGATGTGCCTTCGATAAGGGCTGAATCCTCGGAGGTCTCTTTCTCCCAAACAGTTTCTCTATTGGTTTGAAGCCACAGCTCCGGTGCAGGAAAACAAACTGGAAAGTGTGGACACTTTCCTCCTTCCTGACTCAATCTCCATGGGGGAGGGAAGGGAGGGGAGAAGAGGAGAGGGGAGGGAGGGAGGGACTAGGAATACATGAGAAAAAGGGTGAAAAGCGGAAGAAAATAAGACGAGGAAAATGGAGGAGAGGGTGAGACACAGAGGAAGAAGCAAAGGAAGAGCTGAGTGATTATGTAATTTCTCTGAAGTAAAACCAACTAAACAAAATGGAACTTTGAAAAGCTAGAGATACTTTGAAGGGATCAACATATGAAGTTTCATAGGTTAGAATTTCTGTGGAGCCCCTGCTTGCAAACACCCGAGTCAGAAGCACTCTCTTTCCAGAAACGGGTCTCATCAGAAATTCCGTTTTCTAGTGTGTGCTCTTCGTGGAGAAGAGAGATGAGGCAGCTTAGCTCCATCCCTGCCGGGTCTCTCTAGCCCTCTTCTCCCTGCTTCCTACCCAGTCTCCCACACAGAGCTTATCTAGCCCAATTGTTCCATGTAAATCGTTCTCAAATCTCCACTCTGTCCTCATTTCACTTCCAAAGTTCAGCTTCACATTTTCTATTAGCACCTCCGGCCTGATGCCCCATCGACCCCTCAAACTTACTAAAATCTGGCCTCTGAGCATCAGGTAATATACAGAAATAGAAGGAATACATCAAAAATGAGAAGTAGAGGATTGCTTGGAAAGCAATTGTATTTCTGCAGTATCCCTCCACCTCCCCACACGTTACTAGGCCCTTCGCATGAAGCAGGTGATCAGTGGCTGTTCACGGAGTGAATAAATTGATAACAGACACCACCATCCACCTAAATGGAAATCACTCCCTGGTGAAGCCCAGTGAGCCCCACCTCTGCCGTCCTCCCTGTCCCTTCTCTGCCTCCCCAACTCAAGTCTTCTTCTTCGAACAGTACTATGTGGTAGCATCTTCATTTGTCCCCCTTTTCAGTTTTCCTCCATTCCAATGCATTGGGCGAGCTAAATCTTTCTCAAGCCAAGGTTTAATATTTGACACGTACACATATGTCCTACTGTGTGCTAAGCATCTCACATACATGGGCTAACTTGCTCATCAAAGTCACCACGTGACGCAGGTACCCCTATTTCTCCCCCCATCCCTGTACAAGAAGAAAACTGAAACCCTCGTGCAATATTAGTGGGGTTGTCAGTTGGTACAGACGCTATGGAAAACAGTGTGGAGGTTCCTCAAAAACCTGAAAATAGAACTGCCATATGATCCAACAATTTCCACTTCTGTGTATTAACCCAAAGAAAACAAAAACACTAATCTGAAAAGAGAAATGAACTCCAGTGTTCATTGTAGTTTTACAATTGCCAAGATGTGGAAGCAACCTAATTGTCCTTCAATAGACAAATGGATAGAGAACATGTGGTGTGTATATACACATACATACATACACATATATATATATGTGTGTGTATGTATGTATGTATGTGTATATACACCTTGGAATATTATTCATCCATAGAAACAAAATATTGCCATTTGTGGCAATATGGATGGACCTAGAGGATATTACGCTAAGTGAAATAAATCAGACAGAGAAAGACAAATACCGTGGAATTTCACTTATATGTGGAATCTAAAAACAAAGCAAACAAACAAATCAAAACAAACACAGACTCATAGATACAGAGAACAAAGGGGTGGTTGCCAGAGGGGAGGGGAATGAGGGAGCAGATAAAATAAGTGAAGGGAATTAAGAGGTACAAACGTCCAGTTATATAATAAATAAGTCACAGGGATGTAATACACAGCATAAGAAATATGGTTAATAATATTGTAACTTTGTATGGGGATAGATAGTAACTAGCCTTATGTTGGTGATCATTTCATAAGGTATGCAAATGTCAAATCATCATGTAGTACACCTGAAACTAACATATTCTTGTAGGTCAACTATATTTCAATTAAAAAATAAAATAAATACATAGATAAATAAATACATAAGAGGAAAACTGAGCTTAGAGGTGGCACAGCTCACCAGGGTGAAGCGGGGAGCCTGCTGTGACTTATCACTACATTGCTCTCTTGGCTTCTCACCTAAACACCGCTCTCCAAAGCTGGAGAACATAATAGTAAGTCCTTCCCTCTGACATTCCAGGACTTTCCCAGTCTGCGCCCCGCCCCTTTTCCAGGAGGATGTCTCCTGGAGATCTTCCAGTTTGGCTTCTCTGAGCTCCTTCCCCACATGCTCACCTTTGTTCTTTCCCCTGCCTAAAGGGTCATTTCTCAACACATTCAAATCCCACCCATTGTGGAGGGCCAAGATCATATAACACATGACCTCTCCTTTTGGAGGTACTTCCATGTGACTTTCCTGTGTAGCCAGTACCTAGCCCTCTTGTGCTGATGTAGCCTCTTGGGGAAGTATGTCCTGGCAGCACCATGGTGTCTCTCCCAGGCCTTGGGGCAGAAAGGAATATCCACCCTCTGGTGGTCAAACTGCAGGAGACCTCCCAGCTGTTCCTGTGGCCTTGTCCTAGCAACCGGACTAAAAGGGGAGCTATTCCTCAGAGCTCACTATGAACGCTCCTTAAAGAGACATCGTCACTAGGGAACTCCATCTGACCAGCTTGCTCCCAGGGAGGTCAGTATGTCCAAACTCTTTCAAAAGAATTCCAGATAATTAAGAGTTTGTGGCAGATTCCTGTCATTTCCTTCAAGTCCCTGAAATCCAAGTTCTCTCTTTCCCCAGTTTACTGAAATTCGAAAGCACGTCCTGTGTTCTGTCAAGTTCCAGGTGACCCTGTATTAAGAAGCCACTTTTGGGGAGGGATGAGTGGTTGGTATGAATCTGACTGTAAGAACAGATTGATTAATTTTTAAAAGTATAGGACATGTAATTTTTTAACCTTTCAGAGTCCCCCCAACCCCTAAAAAAGTCATGGGATTCTTCCCCCAAAGAGCCCCAGGGACAACTTAACAACGTACAGGAAACTCAGAGGAATCTATGTTAGTTTGATGCTTCCAAGCCCCACCTTGGAAGAAAGTACAGAAAGTTAAATGCAAGAAAAGTTATGCCCTGAAGCTACGCTAGTTTAACTAAGAAATGAGCGTGGCAGGTCGGGTTGGGAAGCTAGATCTGGGCAGCTGCCACGTCCAGGTTCACATGTGGCTGGCACCCTATGGAGGCACTCTTAACTGCCCGTGCACCCACAGCTGCCCTGTCCTCTGCCCCTGGCGCTCTGCCTTTTCAGACCGACAGTCTCCAAAATGTGGGGTGAAAGGCCTGGTCCCTGAGCAGTGCAGAGGAGAAGTGTGCGTGCATTCGGAAGGCTGCAGCTGATCTACACACCCCAAGATCTCAGTAACCTTCAAGGCAGCCCTTGAAGATGCACGATTGCTGCATGTCCAAGGCCTTCAAGTTCTCACCTGTCTTTTTCTCTGCAGTAGGGCTTGCTAAATTGTGTACATATTTCTCGGTTGGTAAGTTAACTTTGGATCTTGGTTCTTTCATCCAAGGCATTTGAAATTCCTCCCATCTACACGCGGTCAAAGTCTTGATCAGAACTTCTGTAGTGGACCAACGTCTCAAATGCCCTTTCGGCACCTCAACCCTTCTTCCCCTAGTCTGCAGGTGATGAGAGAGACCTGGGCGACAGGTCTTGTTGAGGACTAACTTGCATTCTGTCCCCTTCTTTCCTTTAGGACGTGCCTTTTAATTCCTTCATTATTGCCATGGATCTCTTCCGTACTGTTCAAGTTTTTTAGGTGCCTTTTAAGAAATGGCACCAGTAGGCTTCCCTGGTGGCGCAGTGGTTGGGAGTCTGCCTGCCGATGCAGGGGACACGGGTTCGTGCCCCGGTCCGGGAGGGTCCCGCGTGCCGCGGAGCGGCTGGGCCCGTGAGCCATGGCTGCTGAGCCTGCGCGTCCGGAGCCTGTGCTCCGCAGTGGGAGAGGCCGCAGCGGTGAGAGGCCCGCGTACCGGAAAAAAAAAAAAAAAAAAAAAAAAAAGAAATGGCACCAAGAGCTGAGTTTGGACTAGAAAGCAGGACTCTGAGACTCCCCGCTCCCTCAGGGGAAAAGGTGGAATCAAGGATTCCCCTTTGTCTCATCCATTTGACAGTCATCCTTGCCTCTCTCAGCTGGATTGGGACTCATCTACACCCCGAGTGGAAAGGATGCCCCATGTTGCCCACTGCAATCCCATTTTCATATCTTAGAGATTCACCAAGGTTCTAATGACATTTTCCCAAACATTCTTGCTCAGAAAAGTTTAAAGAGAAAGGATGAGCCTAGAGTCCTTCTGCAGGCGGGATGTGGAGCGCCAGATTTTCCATCCCCTTGTTCCCTCCCCTCAACAAAAGTGGGCATGGCTCTTTACACCGGTCTGGGCTGGGCGGTGGAGTCCGGGAAACAAATAGCCTGTTCCTTTCTCTTCCCTTCCTAAAGAAATGCATTTCCCTCCAAAGCAATCTTATTATTTGTGTATGTCCCCAGTGTCCTTCATTACAAGTGGCTCGCAGCCAGCTCACGGGAAACTGTGAAATTCACAAGAGAGCCCTTGTAGATGGAAAGAATCACTCACTAACTCCAGTAATTATGAGTTCTTTTTTTTTGGTTAATAGAGTAACCCCCGATGTAGCCTCAGCTAAGTAATTTATCCAATATAAATTCCAGAGCCTATGTATAACTGGATTCCTTTGAAAGCTTTAAACTGATCCATCCTATAGACTTCTTTTGTTGAGGGTTCAGTGGAACATGAAAAGATGAAATGAGGGCAACTCGGGAGTTAATACTTTAAAATTGAGATTTCTTGAGCTGGTTCAGAGAAGGCTGTGTTTCTGGCGAAGGAAAACAAAGAAAGATGAGACAGGAAGAGGTGAGAAGTCTCAGTATTTGGTGTAATGAGTACTGTTTGGGGAGCTATAGGCTTTCAGCCATGCCAACAAAATCCTCCCTCAGCAATATTTGAGGACTACGTAGGAATATTTCTCCTAAAGATGTGAGTAGTTCAGTTATGTATTACTGTTGACCAAACCATCCCAAACACAGTGACATAAAGACACTTCACCACCACTTCACTGTGCTCGTGGAGTCTGTGGCTCATGAGTTTGAACAGGGAAGAAGCGGGTGACTGGTCTCCCTTCCATGCACTTGGGGGCCTCTGCTGGAAAGAACTGAATGGCCAGGAGTGACGCTCACAGCTGAGGGCTGAACTGGAGTCATCTGGAGGTGCCTTCTCTCAATGTCTGCCACCTGGGCTAGACAGCCGGCAGGTTAGGCTCCAGTGTGACTGCCAGCCACAGCATGAAGGCCTTGCCTTTCCATGTAGCCTTCCTTGGCCACTGGATTCCAAGTGAAAGGGTCTGTGATGGTTAATTTTATGTGTCAACTTGACACGGCCATAATACCTAGATATTTGGTCAAACACTGTCTGTATGTCACTGTGAAGTGTTTTTTTTTTGTTTGTTTGTTTTGTTGTGGTTTTGGTTTTGGTTTTTCTTAGGTGGGATTAACATTTAAATCAGTAGACTTTGAATAAAGCAGATGATCCTCCATAATGTGGGTGGGTCTCATCCAATCAGGTGAAGGCCCTAAGAGAAAAAGACTAACCTCTCCCAAAGAAGCGGGAATTCTGCCTCCAGACTTCCCTGGAACTCAAGACTGTAACATCAACTCTTCCCTGGGTCTTCAGCCTGCCTATCCACCTACCCTGCCGATTTTGGATTTGCCAGGCTCCACAATCAGGTGAGATAATTCCTTAAAACATGTTATTAGTTCTGTTTATTTGTTCTGTTTCTATTAGTTCTGTTTCTCTAGAGAACCCTAACACCTAGGGCCTCAAGAGGGACAATCCCAAGAGACCTAATTGGAAGGCTGAAGCATCTGGGCCTTTTCTGGCTGAGCCCCAGAAGTCACAGAGTGTCACTGCTCCATGCTCTGTTGGTTAAGCCCAGATTCAGGGGGAGGGGGTGTAGACCACCTCTCAACAGGAAGTGTGCCAAGGAATGTGGATCCATGTCTTACAGCCTGCCCACTATAAAATCCACAATGGCCCTTTCAGAATTAGGATCAGACATGGTAACGTTTCCCGATAATTATCTAAGGAGCCAGAGGAAGTACAGATTGAAGACCATGGCTGTGCCAAGAGCCCCGGCATCATCACACAGCCTCTGAATGCATTTCCTTACTGGAGACAAGAGGGGATGGTCAAGGTCACAGTTGTCCTAGGTCTTGGGTAGGACCAACCATCAAGAGAACTGCTGCCTTGCTCTGAGCTTTGGGAGAAGCCTGTGGCTTGTGTACCATGGGTCTAATCTGTGTGCCAGAGCAGACAACTTGGAAGAGGGCATATAGGCAAAACCTAAAATTTTAACGTGGGTCAGGTTGAGGGGATGGCCGAGTGCATGCACCACAAGACGCCTCCTCTCAGCGTGCTTCCTGTATAAGGTTGTACTCAAACTCTTTCGTTGTCTCATTTAACTTTTCAAATAAGCATGTGGAGTAGTTATCCGTTGTTGCTGAACCAATCACCCCCAGAGCTAGTGGTGGGCGGCAGGAACAATCATTTCGTTATACATCCTTGTGGTTCTGGGTGGATGGGACTTGGAAACTGGTGAAGACTGTGAGCCCTTCCCCACAGCATCCCCTCTGAGGACAAACAGTTAACAGGCACAGTTGGGCTATTGAGAATTTCTCTAAATATTTGAACCACATGGCCCAGGAACCTGAGTATAAACTGAGGACTCAGGGGTTGGATTACAGACGCGGTTTCCTGTTACACAGTCAAGCTACTCTCTGCAGTTTTCCTGGGGGAAAGCAGTGCTTGGTCCAGCGTTTTCTTCTTCATGCTTCATTACAAGGTCTGTCGGTTCCATCATGCTGTTGCAGAATCGGTTTCATAATATGAACTATCACATATGGTTGAAAATTAAACAATTCCTGCAAACTCAATATATATTAGCTAGTTTAATTATTATCATCCTTGTTGTCATCATCATTATTCATTTATTAAAGATATATTTGCTGTGCACCTACTGTGTGCAAAGCGCTGAGAACATAGTGGTCCATCCTCCGGGTCTGTCTATCCTTTACTGAGAGTTCACCTGTGAAACAGACAAGAACATGGATCTTAGACTCTAAAAACTTGGGTTTGAGCTTTAAGTTTTGTAAAGTCTTAACTTTAATCTTGGTAAGCCACATCTCTAGTCTTGTTTACTCTTCTGCAAATGGAATTAAAAGACTTGCCTTGCTTCACAAGACTGTGTGAGGATCAAATGAGAAAAAAAGGGAAGACCGTTCTTTGCTTTTTAATCATAGTCAAGGCTATGCATCCTCAGAGAGGTGTCGTAGAATCAGTGCTTCTGGCCCCTTTCTCCCCCTTCCGCACATCCCCCTCAGCTCCCGGGCCACATCCATTCCTGGTGCCTCCCTCTGTCTCCCTGCTCAAGGCCCGGTTCCCCACTGGAGCGGTGCAGATTTCATTGTCTCTTTTTCTGGGCTGTCCCCAGCTGCCCTTCCAATTCAATGAAAGCCAATTAAGTCACAAATCAATTGGCAAAATGACTAACTCAGTGACCATATAAATAACAGATTTATCAACAACTTGTTTCTTTTGATTCTTTATTGAGACGTTGGCAATCTTACTGGATGTGATGATTTTATCAGCTTATTGATGTTTTAAGGGATGTTTCACTTGTGCTGCTGTAGGGATCCTGGAGGGCACCGGGACGTAAAGGAATTCTCTGATGGAGGAAAGGCAAAGGCAGTCAGCACATGGATCCCCCTGGACTGCGTGACTCAGAGAGGGAGGGGCCGGCAGTAACAGCAGGATATGGAGGCACCACAGCCCAGACTCCTACAGCTCTCTTAGGCCCTGCCAATCCATCAAATATAAATCGTTAGAGACTTTAATAAATATTTTGGTAAATCTGCCAAGTTTGCAGGTTTGAAATACTGAAACATTAAAAGCTTTAAATTTAAAGCATTAAGTTAGCCCTCCAGTGCCCAATGGTCCAGTCAGCCATCAGTGTGTGGTCGACTGGGTTTTAGGGACTTGTTGAGGCCCAGACAGACATTTCCGAGTGGACCTTCAGCACATGTGGCCAAGCCTGGTCTTCAGCGCGCTGCGATTAGCCTTGTCTCTGGCAGTCGCCTGGCTCTGACTTGAGCCCACAGACCTGTTCACTGACCAATGTTTCAGCAGAAGCCACAGAAGCAAAAGGGGGGGGACCTGCTCTCCAGGACTCCACACCTGAGTGGGATTTGGTACAACCTGGAAAAGTTCTGGCCTGAAAATGTCTTAGGTAACATCTCATGTATTAATGCATGTGAGCAGCCTAGAACCCAGTGAGGCTGCTTCTCTCGTTACACTGCAAATGAGGAAACTGAGGCACTGGGAGATTACATGATCTTTTCAAGGACACAGACCAGGCATGATCCACTGCAATTCACACCCACCAGCCCTCTCACAACCGCAGATTTGCTCTTGAAGTTTGTGTTCTACTCTCAACTGGAACTTAAATGGAAACCTTCAAACTAAGAGTTTACAGACACACACACCTACAGGATGGGGCCCCCTGAGCTTGTCCAGTGCTGGCAGGCTCTGTGTGTCCCAGGCTGGGAGCTCAGGCTGGTGCACCTGCACGCAGCCGCCTGCATCCCTCCTCTCGGCATTCCCTCCACGTCCATCCTCCTCTCCCCACAGCTCCGTCCGTCCCTCTACTCCGTGGTCACGCTGGCCTCACTGCAGCCTGATTTCACCACAGCTGTAGTCAGGGCCACGGGATTTCGCAGGGAATCAGTCTCTGATTGTATCCTATGAGTCGTGACCATCTCTCAGCTAATAATAATTATGGCTACCCCTGCACAAGACCTCGAAAATCTCAGAGCTCTTTTACCTGGGAAAGTCCAATCGATCCTTCTCATGGCCTCATTAGGAAAGCTGGTGGCAGTGCTGATTTTCGTCTTCTAGGTAATCCAAGGGCCGGGCAAAGGGACAGAGGGGAGTGGCTCTTTTGCCCTGTGCCTGAAACGTGATGCTGGGCTTCAGTGTGGGGTGAAGCCTGTGGAATATGGACGCTGTGGCTGGTTCTATGTGCACTTTCAGAGACCACCCAGATGGGACAGACGCTTTGCTCCCAATATGCATCATTGCAAAAGGCACAGAATGTAGTCTCTGCAAAAGAATCTGTAAAGAGACAGAGAGGAAGAAGACAAAACAAAGCCAGAAAGGAGAAGGCCCTGCTCAGGAGGCACGTGGAAGTGATTGGAGCCTTAGGGAATCGCCTTGCACCCATGGGAAGTCAAGCAGGTGGTGATGCTGGGGATCTAAGGGGGTTTGAAAGTAATTATCCCCAGTTTATTATTCAGAACAGCATCGTTTATAGCTGAGCAAGAAGAAAGCAAATCCACCTTTCCTGAACTTTGGCTTTCTTGCCTCCACGACGTCTAGACCTGGACTGTAAACTGGGCTGTGAAGACATCTGGATTGGACAGCTGGATCTGGGAGAAAGGCATGCATGCGTCAAGGAAGGATGCAAGCCTGTGTTATCTAGGAGAATCTCACAGCTGCAAGACAGAGACAGAGTGTCTTGGGGTCTTCATTTGTGGCAACTTGAAGGGACAGGGGACTTAAAGGATTAGGGAAAGGCTCTCTGACACCCAGATGCAGGGGCAGGGCTGGGCCTGGAATCAGAGGTCTGCCTCCCAGCTGGGTGCCTGCCAGGACCCTGCAGTCCAGAACGGCCCCTCACTTTATTGATTGATTGATTGATTCATTCATTCATTTATTTATTTTTGGCTGCGTTGGGTCTTTGTTGCTGCGTGCGGGCTTTCTCTAGTTGCGGCAAGTAGGGCCTATACTTTGTTGTGGTGCATGGGCTTCTCATTGCGGTGGTTTCTCTTGTTGCAGAGCATGGGCTCTAGGCCCGTGGGCTTCTGTAGTTGTGGCTTGCAGTCTCTAGAGCGCAGGCTCAGTGGCTGTGGTGCACAGGCTTAGTTGCTCTGCGGCATGTGGGATCTTCCTGGACCAGGGCTCGAACCCGTGTCCCCTGCACTGGCAGGCGGATTTTTAACCACTGCACCACCAGGGAAGTCCCAGCCCTTCACTTTGAAATGCTCCCGGGGTGTGGGCCGACCTGGTCTCAAGCACCTGAGCTCAGCTTCTGCAGCAGGAAGCATGTCTTTCTCTCCAGCCCAGCCTGTGATCCGCCCACACAGTGCAGGACGTGAGGGGGTGTTTTTTCCTTTTGGAAGAAAGTTGGGCTTTGTTTGTTTTCCTTTTTTCCCCCTTTCTCCTTCTCTATTTCTTCACTTAGAACAGACCAGTACCAGGCATGTAATAAGTATTCAAGAAATAGCTGTTAAGTATAGTACTTTATTCTTCTTTTTAAGTAACACCTTTTGTGTTTAGTTATGGAATTAATATGAGTTCAACTGTAGGAACTCTTGAAAATATAGATAAGTATAAAGAGGAAAATAAAAACTCTCTAATTTCCACAACTTGGACAAATACATGTTAACATCTAAACATATCTTCTTCTGGTGTTTTATAGATGCATACATTTACATACATAGTTAACAAAGCTGGGGGGCATCATTTATATAAAGTTTTATATATAGAGATAGATAGATAAATATACTATATATTTGATTTTCACTTATTATTTATATATACTTTTATATATATATATAAATATACAGAGATTTGATTTTCACTTATTATTTTAACAGAAACATTTTCCCCATTTTTTTTTTTTTTTTGGCTGCACCATGGCATGTGGGATCTTAGTTCCCCCACCAGGGATCGAACCTGTGCCCCCTGCACTGGAAGTGAGGAGTCCTAACCACTGGACCACCAGGGAATTCCCCATTTTCCCCACATTATTCAAGTTTCTTAGAAAAAAATGCATCTGAGAGCATGCTCACCATTTCATCATACAATGGGCCGTAATTTATCTAATGCTTCTCTTCCTATAAACACTGCTGCTATGAACAGCACAATGCACAAATCATCATGTGTCCTTGGTGGGGAGTGCGTTCTTTAGGGTCATTCCTAGAATGGAAGTGAGTGGCTTTAGGGCCCTGTGCACACTGCACTCCAGACTGCTCTGAGGACAGTGTGTGTGGGTCTCCGTGATTCGCTCACTTCTCTGGAGCTTGAGAACACTTCAGGAGTGTCAGGCTCCATGGGTACTTAGCAATCTGTGCCTGTGAGCCGTTAAAAATATAAAATAAATAAAGGAAGGTGGAGCAAAGACATGGGATGTGAGAGAGGAAAGAGGCAAAGTGCACACACCAAGAGTCTGGCTTAAGGACAGTGAACTCTTTGTCAGCAACTAGGTCTTCCCAAGGTGTAGACAAGCCGATGCTCCTATAGAGGTGCGTGTGGTCACTTTCCTATGACCGAGTGACTCTGTAAGGCAGTAAAGGGTGTCTATTTCCTTGTAGCCTGGGTAGCTCAATAAGTGTTGATATTAAAATAAATCCCAGTGATTCCTCTACTTTGCTCTGAAAATGATTATGGTTTTCGTTCTCAACAGATAGAAGTACCAATTTCTCAGACCTCCAAAAAAGGACCCTGGCTTATCTTTCAGACCTTATTTTCTACTTATTCACTTGCACAAATTTCAGACTCCAGCTAAGAGAGAAATCTCTCTGTGATCCAATCATGTCCGCCCAGTCCCCCCACCCCCACCATGCCATCACATTTCTACTTCCTGACTGTTGCTGGACCAAATCTCTGCCCCTAGAAGACCCCTTCCTATCATAAGTTCCTCTCACTTCTTGTAGAGGTCCTGATTTCTCAAAACCTGGGATATACTCAAGAGTCTGGTTTTAAGAGTCCCATTTGAGGTCCCTGCTGTGTCAAGAATCAATGGATCACAGCAATCCCACTCTTGGGCATATACTCAGATAAAACTATAATTTGAAAAGATACATGCACCCCTATTTCATAGCAGCACTATTTACAATAGGCAAGACATGGAAACAACGTAAATGTCCATCGACAGATGAATGGATAAAGAAGATGTGGTATATATATATACAATGGAATACTACTCAGCCATAAAAAAGAATGAAATAATGCCATTTGCAGCAACATGAATGGACCTAGAGATTACTATACGAAGCAAAGTAAGTCAGAAAGAGACAGACAAATACCATATGATATCACTTATATATGGAATCTAAAATATGACACAAATGAACACATCTACAAAACAGAAACAGACTCACAGACAAAGAGTTTGGGGTTAATAGATGCAAACTATTATATATAGGATGGATAAACAACAAGGTCCTACTGTATAGCACAGGGAATTATATTCAGTATCCTGTGATAAACCATAACAGAAAAAATATGAAAAAGAATGTATATATAGATATATCTATAACCGATATATGTGTAACTGAGTCACTTTGCTGTATAGCAGAAATTAACACAACATTGTAAATCAATCATACTTCAATAAAATTGAAATTTAAAAACAGAACTGATGGATCAGATGAGTAGCAAAACGTCATACATCCAACACATCATCTAGTAAGAGGAGAAGCAGAACTACTGTGAATGCTGTGTCTCTGCTCAGTCGAGAAGGAAACACAGCAGAGGATGAGATGTAACCGTGCCTAGTACCGGGGGGACAGAGGGAGACCTGTTTAACTTGCCTTAACCATGGCTCTGGGCCCCAGGCTGAACCAAGGTCCTCTCACCTCTGATGAAGATGCTCCTCAATGCAGCTGAGAAATGAGACTTGATATGGAGTGAAATTCAACATTTGGATCTGGGTATCCCCAAATTGAATTTTTTGCTCAGTCTGGACCACTTCCCAATGGAAACAGCAGCACTGACTTGTAACTGGGCTCTCACCCCTAGGACTTCCCATGAACAAAGCTTAGAGTTAGAATTCTGGGGAGACTGTGGGTTGAAACTTCGTTTCTTATGCAGGAGGAGCCCTGGGAACCTGGGTCTGAGAGGCCACAGATGCTCAGGCCAGGCTGAGCAGGTTTAAACCTTTGAACCATCTGCCCATCACAGAGATGGTGAAGAAGGGAGGGGTCCAGCTATGATGCAGAAGAACAGATTCCTGGAACTGAAAATGAGAACAGATGTTTTAAATGGGGATGGAAATGATGGTCTGTGTAGAGGGGAGGGTAACCAGGCAATTCCCAGAGGCGTCAAGGAAACTAAAGCCTCTGCTTGTAAGGACACCAGTCAGAATACTCGTCTTGTAAGGACACTACCCTGACAGCCTTATCATAACTTGATCACCTCTTTAAAGGCTCGATCTCCAAATATAGCTCATGTTCTGAAGTACTGAGGGTTTAGAGGGTCACCATATGAATGTTTTTTGGTGAAGGGGAATGCAGTTCAGTCCATAACAACCACATTGATTGAATTATTATAGTTATACAATATGACTTTTACCTGTCTTAATACAGTACCTCCCTTTCTTCTTCCTTTTCAGAATTATTTAAGGTAGTCGTTTAGTTTTACTCTTTTACCAGGAAAGGAGACAGGTAGTGAGACAGGAGTTGAGAGTTGGAAGCAAAACCTGGAGGAATTCCATGAAGTTCCAGAGAAGCACTATTCAGCTCAGCCAAGGATGAGCTGTTAAGCATTTTGAGCTCTTCAGATCTCTCTCCCCCCACTCCACTTCTCTTTCAATCAAGCTCTTGCTTCAGGTAGAATAGGTCTCTCAGGTCCAGTGGGTAGAAGACCCTACCATTTCTGGAGCAATCTGAATGTGGGAGGGAGTTCTGATTTCCTTTCACCCCAGCCATACTCCTCCGAGTAAACCAGGTAGCAGAGCTCACTGTAGCCTTCCCATGGGTCTTGTGATTCTTTCCCTTTACTGCTACTACTAAAGCTACTATTTAAAAACATTCAATTATTACCTAATTTAATCCTCTCAGTAACCCCGTGAGTTATACATACCCATTCTACAGATGAGGAAACTGAGATTTTCCTAAAGTGACTTTCCTAAAACCTCATTAGTTGGTAGTAGAGCTGAAAATTAATCCCATGCTAGTCTGGTCCAGATCTCATCTTGACCACTGGGTTTATACCCTCCCCTAGCTAAGTAAGAGTGTTGGAGCACTGGGTCCATTGTCCTGGGTGTCCAGGTCTGAAGTAAGATTACTTGCCCAAGGGTTTAGATTCATGGGGCAAGATAGTGACTCCAAGGACTTTCCAACCAAGAGTTTTCTTAAGTCAAGAGGTATAGGGTCAGAAAAGGGGGCATCAAGACACAAATTTGGGAAACTAGTAGGTAGTCGTGTTGGTAGCAAGGGAGTAGATGAGAGGCCAAGCTAGGTTTTCCCTGATTTCTTTCCTACTATGGTGGGTTGATTAGTGTCCCCCACCCCCACCCCATCCCAAATACATGTCTACCTGGAACCTCAGACTATGACCTTATTTAGAGATGAGATCTTTGCAGATGTAACAGTTAAGATGAGGCTATCCTGGATTAGGGTGAGCCCTAAATATGACTTGTGTCCTTATAAGAAAAGGAGTAGACATGCAGAAATACATGTATTATAGAAGCAGAAATGATGCTGCCACAAGCCAAGGGACACCAAGGATTGACTGCAACAACCAGAACCTGAAAGAGGCAAGAAAAGACTTTCCCCTAGAGGCTTTGGAAGCAGTGTGGCTCTGCTGACACCTTGATTTCTGACTCTGTCCTCATGAACCGTGAGACAATAAATTTCTGATGTGTTAAGCTGCCCAATTTGTGGCAATTTGTTATGATAGCCCTAGGACACTAACACACCTACTCAGGAGTGAGAAGGGATATCCCTGTTGAAACAGTTGAGGGGACATTTCCAGATACCTCTAGTTTCTTATTCTTTTGATGACCTGACTTGCGATATTATCTCTGCTTCTTGGCATGTGAGATGCAAATGAAATAAAATCCTAGTCCTGAAGCTGCTTCTCAGGATGTTTGGTTCTGGCTGGGATGGGCTTCTCAAAATGAGCAATGTGTGGAAGGCAGCAGACCCTGCATATTCATATTTGTTGAATGGATGAATTACTGTATGCGTGATGGGTATGGGAAGTAGAAGAGATCATTATACTTCTTTATGGAAATCAGGCCTCTTCATATTTTCCTTTGATTCAGTTGTCTGTAGGAGATGGTCTGGTTTGCTGAAGTGGTAGAGAATGAACTTGATAATCAGATAAACTTCGAGTTACTTGCTGTGTGACTTTGAGCCAATAACTTAGCCTCACTGAGCCTTTGTTTCCTTACCTGTGAATAAAGAGGACAATGCCTGCCTCAAAGGGTTAGTTATCTGAGTACCTGGGCTATCATGTAAGTATACATGGTCACAACTGCTCTAATGGTGACCCACTGGCTCCTCAAGTGGGTGGTGCCGAATGGTAGTACTTGCAATGGCCTTTGGAAATTGGAAGATGCATGCACACATTTTGCGGTGTGTGTCTGTGTGTATTCTTAGGTGTGAGGTGTGTACAAAGTAGTGTGTGTCCATCGAATGGCTGTTCTGAAATAAACCTGAAAAACTGTGACCACTCTCAGCTGTTGCTGAATTCAGCTCTAGAAAAATCCAAGTTTCCCAAGTAGCCCTCTTCTGAGAGTGGAGCGTCAGAGAACTGAGTCACTTAGTCACACATTTTAAATCAATGTAACATTTTCCTCATTCATCCCAGGACTGTCAACACAGCTGTTATGCAACGTAGGTGTAGACAGCTTTCTAAATGGAATGGTAAGTCCACTGGTTTTGGTTTAATAGACACAGTATTAGATGTTTTCCACTTTTGGCTACTGTACTCAATAAATCATCTCCTCTGGAGGAAATATAAAGGAATAAAAAAGAAGAGGGAGAAGAGAAAAGGCATCAATCTTGACTGATAATGATCCCAGGAGCTTCTCTCCCAGGGAGGGGTTTAGGAAGAGCGTGTGAAGGCAAGTGCCAGAGGTGGACACAATTAACCTGTCTCGAGATCTATATGTCAACATTCCTAACACCCAGCTGTGCCCCGGGGAACACACCCCCAAGAGGAGAGGAAGGTGAGGGAGCAGTGGAAAATCTGATGCTGAAGAAAGTGGCTCCAGGTACCTTGGAAGCAGATGCTGGCAAACAAATACTATGCACGACCTGGTCCCCAGCCAATTTCTTAAGCTTCACCAGATCCTATAACCAGAGCAATGTGGCTTCAAGCCTCATCTCGCTGATTTTAAATCCAGACATACACACAAACTATTAGATGACATTGCACTGGTATTTTTATGGCTTCATAAATCCATTCTTTGTCTAATGCCTTAGACACCTTGGACAACTGTTTGGGTGGCTGGGAGGAGGGGGAAGCAAGGAATCCCATACACAAGGCAACGCTGGTATGAAAACTAGATCTGACTCCACTGCCTGTGCTCTTTCTACCCAGTGCACTGCTTGGGAAGTGGCAGAGACTCAAGGCCTTCCATCATCTGACCCTTGCTTCTCTCCTTGGTCGAATTTGCCATAAATCTATACTTGCCTTCCTGGTCTCCAGCCACACGGAATTCCTCACCTTTCATGGATGCACATCAGCACTCAAGTCAATGTCTTTGCACTTGCTGTCCCTTCTATCTGGAACACTTCTCTGTTTAGAATAGCTTTGGCCCTTTTGCCTGCCTGCCACATTTCTGAATAAAGGACAGCCACTTCTGAAAAATTTTCTTCAGCTCCCTTTTCTATCTCCAGGCTTTTCATAACTCCCTTTTCG
The DNA here is from genome assembly GCF_026419965.1 of Kogia breviceps. Classification (NCBI taxonomy): domain Eukaryota; kingdom Metazoa; phylum Chordata; class Mammalia; order Artiodactyla; family Physeteridae; genus Kogia; species Kogia breviceps. The sequence continues at coordinate 45,933,717 of NC_081311.1, read as the reverse complement.
ATCGTAAATCTCTGAGTCTCTGTTTACCTGGCTGCCTACCTCACCTTTCAGCTTTATATCTCCATAGTCAGGAGTATTATTGGGCTCTAGTGGCATTTGACAAAGACTGTTTAATGCACGAAGGAAGTAACGAATGGATAAATCCAATGAAAGCTCTCAGCGGAAGTCCCCAAAGCTTTGGGAAGAGGTGAACTATAATCATTATACATCACACACAACATTACATATCGTGCTGAATAAACCATGACTGAGTCAGGTCTCCCTGAATCAGACTACATGCTCCTTTCTGAGAAGGCAGAATTCTCAGTTTGGGTTATAAATTAAGCATCAGAAATGATCAGCATTGCAGATATCAGCTGGTGTAGTTGATTATCTCACATATCCAAGGAGGGAGTTTAACTCCTAATTCAACTCCTGGCTTAGCATGTGACTTCGAGCAAGTATCTGCTGTTCTTTAATCTTCCCACTCATACGAGAGGGATAAAGACTTTGATCTTTAACTCAAGGACTAATGCTCTGAGCATCTTGGGGGAAAATGCTTGCCACAGGACTATGAACACGCACTCTCATCTCCTGTGGGGCGTGTAGGGTGGCTGAAGTTGTCTCCACTCTTCTCTACCATCTAAGGCAGATAATCTGGATTCCAAATGTCACTGCATGGAAGGTTGCAGTTAGGCGCTTTTTCTGGCTAAGGAAAAGATAGAGTTGGCATTTCTAGAATAGTTTTCACTAGATTGGGGTACAAACTAAGGCCAACACAGCTTTATAGGATTAAATTTGGAGCACTCATCCTGCAAAGCTGTGGGAAAGTCTATCTTCCCCATCTGGCATCACTCTCCCATGATAAATGTGAGAAATCCTTTCTCAGCCCTGGAAGATCAGCCCTGGTGATTATTGTCATCCAGAGGCTCCACTGCTGCAGACACTAAGTTCTGTCAAAGATTCCTCATGCTGAAGGATGGAAAAAGCCCTGAACTCAGTTATGGGTGCTCCACCCCAAGATACCTGGGCCATGGGTGCTGTGGCTTTTGCCTTAGTCACATGCAGTGCCTGGAATGAACCTTTCCCACAGAAAAGCTCATGACATCTAGATGGCAGCTACTCTCAATTAAATAAAGAAAATCACTACAAGTAAATCAAGATGGGATCCTAAGATATTGTTCAAGTAACCTAAAGGAAAGCAAGAAGAGAGAAACAAAAGAATAAGAAATAGAAGAAAACAACAAAATGATAACTTCGGTCCTACCACGACAATAATTGCCTTAAGTGTGAATGATCTAAATGCCAATCAAAAGAGAGAAATTGACAGAGTGGATTTAACAATATGGTCAAAAATATACTATCTACAAGACATATACAAATACAATAACATACAAACATCAAATACAATGAGCTAGGTAGGTTGAAGTACAAAATGGATAAAGATATACCATGAAAACATTAACTAAAAAAGAAGTCAGGAGTGGCTACATTAATATCACATAAAGTAGACTTCAGAGGAAAGAAGAGAGACAAAAAGGGACATCACATAACAATTAAAAAAATATACCACTATGAAGACATAATGATCTTAAATGTGCTTGCACCAAACAACAGAGCCTCAAATACATGAAGCAAAAACTGATAGAGCTGAAAGGTGAATAGGCAAGTCCACAATTACAGTTGGAGACTTAAACACCTACTCGCAGCAATTGATAGAACTACAAGACAGAAAATCAGCAGGCATGTAAGAACTGCACAACTACTATCAACAAACAGGATTTGACTGACATAAGTATTCTACTCAATAACAGCCAAATACACATCATTTTCAAGCACCCATGGAACATTCACCAAGATAGAACCATATGCTGAGTCATAAACAAACCTCAATAAATTTAAAAGACTTGGAATCATACCAAATATGTTTTCTGACCATAATGAAAATCAAAGTAGAAATCAATAACAGAAAGACAACAGGAAAATCTCCAACTTAGAAGTTAACACAGGACTTCCCTGGTGGTTCAGTTGTTAAGAATATGCCTGCCAATGCAGGGGACACAGGTTTGATTCCTGGTCCAGGAAGATCCCATGAGCCGCAGCACAACTAAGCCCATGTGCCACAACTACTGAGCCTGCGCTCTAGAGTCCACGAGCCACAACCACTGAGCCTGTGTGCCACAACTACTGAAGCTCACACGCCCTAGAGCCCGTGCTCCCCAACAAGAGAAGCTACTGCAATGAGAAGTCCATGCACCACAACGAAGAGTAATCCCTGCTTGTCACAACCAGAGAAAGCCCATGTGCGGCAACAAAGACTCAACACAGCCAAAAATAAAATTAATTAATTAAATTTGTTTAAAAAAAAAAGTTAACACAGTTGTAAATAACCCATGGGGCAACAATAAATCTCAAAAGAAGTAAAAAGTATATAGAGCTGAATCAAAATGAAAATATAACACATTAAACTATGTGGGCTGCAGTTAATGCAGTGCTTAGAGAGAAACGTCTTAAATTCTTAGTTTAGAAAAGAGAAAAGTTCTCATCAATAATTTAAGCTTCTACTTCAAGTAACTGGAAAAAAAGAGAGCAAAATAAGCCCAAAAACAAGCAGAAGAAAGAAAATAAAGAAGAGTAGAAATTCACAAAGTTCAAAATAGGAAAATAAATTAAAGAAAATCAATGAAACAAACAACTGGTTCTTCAAAAACATAATAAGTTGATAAAACTCTTGCAAGGCTAACAAGAAAAAAGAGAGAAAACACAACTCATCAATATCAGTTATGAAACAGAGCATGTCACTACAGATTCTGAAGCCATTAAAAGGATAAAAGGGAAGTACTTTGAACAATTTTACTCTCATAAATTCATTAACTTAGAAGAAATGGGTCCAGTCCTCAAAAACCACAAGCTAGGGGCTTCCCTGGTGGCGCAGTGGTTGAGAGTCCACCTGCCGATGCAGGGGACACGGGTTCGTGCCCCCGTCAGGGAAGATCCCACATGCCGCGGAGAAGCTGGGCCCGTGAGCCATGGCCGCTGAGCCTGCGCGTCCGGAGCCTGTGCTCCGCAACGGGAGAGGCCACAACGGTGAGAGGCCTGCGTACCACAAAAAACAACAACAACAACAACAACAACAAAAACCCCACAAAAACCCAGAAGCTAGCAAAACTTAATGAGGATAAAATATTCAACCCAAATAATCCTATAACTTGTGGAATAAATTGAATTCATAAATTAAAAGCTCCTAAAAAACCAAAGACAGTACAAAAAAATTAGGAAACTACAAACTAGTATCTCATGAATTTTGATGCAAAAATCCTCAACAAAGTGAGAGGGAAGCACAAGAGGGAGGGGATATGGGGGTATATGTATACGTATAGCTGATTCACTTTGTTACACAGCAGAAACTAACACAACATTGTAAAGCAATTATACTCCAATAAAGATGCTTAAAAAAATAAAATGCTCATAACTGAAAAATAAATACTAGTAAAGCAAATCCAGTAATGCACAAAATGAGTTACAAACCACCACTAAGTGGGATTTATTTCAGGTGTGCAAGGCTGGTTTAACATTTAAAAGTCATCAGTGTAATATGCCATATCAGCGGCTGAAGAAGAAAATCCATATGAGCATATCAATTGGTGAAAAAAATAATTGACCAGAAAAAAATAAAAGGAAAGAAAAATTCTGTTTCACCGAATAACCAGTATGGGTTGTGCTGGCCTTGTCCAACTGTGGCAAAGGTCAAGATGAACAGTCTTTGGTTCCCTGTCCTTGGAGAAACAGGAAGTCTGGAATGGAGCGGAGATATGCAGAAGGGCGGAGATAGAGCATTTGCATTATGGGCTCAGGAAGGCCAAATCATTTTCTAAATGCCATCTAGCCAGTAATGGAGAATAAGAGTTTTTGATATAGCAAATCCAGAGATCTCTGCACTGGGGTACCCTGGAACTGTACTCCAGATCAAATTATTTCATAAAATTACATACACATACACACACGTGTATGTATATGTCATAGAGATGAAAAATACGTCTCAAGACAAGAAGATAGTGAACACAGCAACTAGAAATCCTTGAAATAATGTGAAGTGGTGACTTTTATTCTTATAGTATTTGGCATCACAGAACGCTTTCATATGCCTAGTTTTACAATGATGGAATTGAAGTTCTGAAGATTGAGTCTTGCCTGAAGTCACACAGCTACTTAAAGGCACAGAGAAAACTAGATCTAGTGACTGGAAGGAAAATTTTTTTACTCTGCAGCTCACAAAAATGTTAATTATGAATGCACTATATGTATTAATTGTATAAGAGAACCCCATGTACTTTTAAAAATGTTAATGCCATGTCAAAATCCAGCCTCACTGTATCATTCGTTGGAATTGTAAAAGGGACTTGTACTGTAAACTGTCCCAAATTCTTTAAAATTATGTAGGAACTGCTTTATAAACACATAGGATTACATCTCATGTATATGATCTCTAATATGAGCATTTCAGCAAATATGGTAAATATTCATAAATATTTAATAATAAAATCTGGGTATTTTCAGAGGGTATGAAAGGGATTGGTTTGGTGGGATTGCCCATATTATTTTAAAAAGTTGTTCATAAAAATGGGAACAACGTCTTAGTTTTCCTTCAGTACATTTTCTCAAAACAAACAGCTGTTCAGAATCCTTCCATGAACTATTCTTTTCACAAGGATTTTGAGCATCTGGAGAAGAAAGCATTTTAAAAATCTTATCAACATTAATGGTGATTTTTCTCTGGGCACAGCTCTGGGCCCTTTCTATATTTTCTTTCTTTCTTTTTTTTTTTAATCTTCACAACACTCTTCCAAGGTAAGTATTACTAATAGTGATATTATTCCAATTTTACAGGCAGGTGAACTCACTGGCTCACACAGCATCACAGGGGGCTGGTGGGAAAGCTGCGACTGGATCAAGAAACCCATGCCCTTTCTCACTCCTATGGTTCCTCCTCTCTACCGTCCCCATCCACCCCTAGCATCGGAGGTCCATGTGACATTACCTTCCAGGATACTACAGGGGGAAAATTTGAAGGGACTGTTCAGAAGGAGGGGTAGACCAGGGCGGTATGTAGAGTTCATGTTCTTGGGCTGATGTAAATGCCTGATATTTTGTAGAAGGAGCCAGGATGGTGACGACTAGCCATTACCTGGGTACACAGCTGAAATTGTGCCCACTGCCATGTAGATCCACCACACACAGCCAGCCAGATACCCCCAAACTTCCACCCTAAAAGGAATGGCTGCTTTGACAGGAGGGATGATCCCAGTTGCACCTGGTTTTGGATCAGTCCACAACTGACATTCATTCCTTTGCTTCATATTTTCCAAAACTTAGGGAGGAACTACAACTAGACCTAAGAGGAACAATAAATGATTAAAGGGAAAATTAAAATTCACCCTTTTAAAGTATACACTTGAATGGTTTTTAGTATATTCACAAGGTTGTGCAACCATCACCAGTATCTAATTCCAGGACATTGCATCACCTCAAAAGAAAATCTATACCCATTTAACAGTTACTCCCCACCCCCACCCTCAAACATCTCCATCCTTGGCAAGGGTAATCTATTTTCTGGCTCTATGGATTTGCCTATTCTGGACACTTCATGTAAAAGGAATCATATATATGTGGTCTTCTATGTCTGGCTTCTTTCACTTAGCATGTTTTCAAGGTTCATCCATATTGTAGCATGTTTCAGTATTTCATTTTTATTGCCAAGTAATATTCCATCTTTGTATATACCACATTTTTTTATCCATTCATCAGTTGATGGGCACTTGGGTTGTTTCCACTTTCTGGCTGTTATGAATAATGTCACTATAAACATTCAAGGAGAAGCTTTTGTGTGCACATATGTTTTAAATTTTCTTGGGCATATACTCAGGAGTGGAATTGCTGGGTCAAATGGTAATTCTATTTTTAACTTTTTCAGAAATTGCTAAACTGTTTTCCAAAGTGACTGCACCATTTTGCATTCCTACCAACAATGTAAAAGTTCCAATTTCTCTTCATCCTTGTCATCTCTTGTTATTGCCTGTTTTTTTTTTATTACAGTTGTCCTAGTGGGTACAAAGTGGTTTTGATTTGCATTTCCCTAAAGATGTTGAGCATCCTTTCAAGTACTCATTGGCAATTTGCTTATCTTCTTTGGAGAAATGTCTATTTAAATCCTTCGCCCATTTTTAAAATTGGGCTATATGTCTGGATACTAGACCCTAATCTGATATAAGATTTACAGATATTTTAGATACTTTCTCCCGCATTGGCTGTCTTTTCGCTTTCTTAATAGTGTCCTTTGATATACAAGTTTTTAATTTCATTGAAGGCTGATTTAACAACTTTTTAATTTTCTTGCATGTGCTTTTGGTATCGTATCTAAAAATTCATTGACAAATCCAAAGTTATTCAGATTTACCCTATGTTTTCTTCTAAGAATTTTATAGTTTTAGCTCTTACATTTGTATCTTTGATCTATTTTGCGTCCATTTTTCTATGGAGTATGAGGGTAGGGGTCCAACTTCATTCTTTCACATGAGGATATCCAGTGGTCCCAGCACCATCTGTTGAGGAGGTTATGCTTTTCCCCACTGAATGGTCTTGACACCCATCTATTGATCATAAATGTAAGGATTTACTTATGGAACCCTTTCATGAGGGAACTTGCCTCTGCTTTTACTTTCCAAGTATGTGACTATCCAGTGATAAGAATGGATGTGAAAATATGTGGTAACCTTATATGTGCTGTGCACATCAGAGGGTGATGACGTTGATGATGAAGACTGGTCAGGTAGAAAATAGAGAGGTCCGGTTTGCCCTCTGCCTCATGGCCAAACAAGTTGGATCTGTGCTCTCAATTTATGATTTTCACATTCTGGGTGCAAAATGCATGTGACCAATGTCTGCATGAACTGAAACAGGACATCAAGGAAGAAGGATGCCTAGAACAGGCAATGTTCTTTGGGGCACAGAGGGATCATAGGACGATGATAAAATAATAAGAAAGGCTGGAGATTTGCTTCCCTGCACACCCGCAGGAAGGAACGAAACATTTACTGCAGCCCCTAAGGGCCTGCGACCCCTTCACCGCAGCTTCCTCTGCAGTGTGCAGTGAGGCCACGTGTCGGAAGGAAAGGGATGTGGAAGCACTTCTTTGTCACAGGACGATGCAGGGCACCTGACTCAGGGTACAGAGGAAGGGAAGTGAGGGCAGGCAGTGCCTCGTCCCTCCCAGCCAGGTTGTATTAGGGGACTGAATGCTGCTCAGCCCCCCTAAGGGGTTGGTTGACTTCGTGAGCCTTGGGTTCGCCAAAAGCTTTCTTGACCTCAGTATTTCCTGGAATAAAGCCCTTTCTTTGGGGTGATTACCCATGATGGGACCCAAATGTAGCATTTTCTACTAAGTGATTTGATGCTAAAATTATAAACTTAAATTATAATTGAAAAATATTTTCAAGAGGAAATCTGGAAGTTGTCAGGGGCATGTCACTGCAATCACAACACTCACAGCTGGCTCATTTAAAAAATGGAGCCAGAAGACTTCTTAAAACAATGACCAAAAGTAAAATGTCCAGGGGTCTTGGCGCAGTAATAGCCAACAGCTTCAGAGAATAGAGAGGCTTACTTTCTCTTGCTGGCCATTCTTGGTGCACCGGAACTGGGCTAGTAATGTCCCTTGTGTCCGCACTGGGGATGAAGGCACCAATAGGATGTACAATGGGACGCATATTGGATGGTATTCTCACCCTGGACCTTACCAGATATAGTCCAAAGTAAAGCACTGCTTTGTGTCTGTGAGTGTGCAGTGCAGTAAAAACAAAACAAACCCCAAATTCATTTTTTTTTTTGGCCTCTGAACCTGAATTAGTGGAGCAATTTCACTACAGAGTAGATGGTCTTTGTTTAGCAAAATACTTTGGTACGGTACACCGTTGCAATGTGAAAGAGGAGGCTCCCAAGATGTTATTTGGAAAGGGACAATGGAAGATATAGTTAAAAGTCATTGTCTAGAAAATCAAAGGGAATGCAGGGGTGGGGAAGGCCAGAGAAGAGAGGACACATCTTAGAGGAGGGGAGAAAAAAAGTGGGGTGGGGGGCGGGGACAACCGCATGGCCCACTTAGAAGAGAGATGTGCAGTGACAAATTCCCAGAGGCACAGGGTGGCTGACTACTTTGAAACACATGGCTAACATACATTAGTTTTATTTTTTTTATTACATGCTACTGACATTTCACCTCCCCCTACCCTCTCAAACCTTTAAGGAGCAGCTAAACTCCTACATCCTTTTGAGGTGGTGGTCTGGAAACACGATATTAGCAGCAAAGGAAAAGAGGTTTCCACCTCCTTTTAGGGGCCATGATCCCAGGAAGTAGTATCTAAAGAAGAGGTCAGAGGTCCTGAAGAGCCCTGCAGTCACCAGAAGCAAAGAGAGCTGAGGGAATGCTTAGAGGAGCCAGGGCTGGTGGGAGGAGCTGGGGCTGGTGGGAGGAGCTGGGGCTGGTGGGAGGGGCCGGGCTGGTGGGAGAGGCAGCTGCCAAGTTACTGTCCAGGAGCACTTTCAGAACCAATCCTATTTGTCTCATCAGAGAAGGAAGTGGGTGGGGCAGGGGAGAGCTACATAGGTATCCTCTCCTTAATGTCATTAAAGCAATGAAAATAGAGAATTGATTCAAAGTAAGAGCAGAAAGCTGGGAAAATTGGTGCTAGTTTTATGGTTGAGAGGCTACAAGTAGTGCTGGATGTTGCTTGGACTTCAGAGGCATGTGAGCTGGGTAATCTTGAAAGGAACAGAGCCTCACAGGACCCCAAACTAAGAAATGGAAGTAAGAATAATGGTCTTGCTGGGAATCATGCCCCCTTTATCCCTCTTCTCCTCACCACTCCCAGAGGGAGAAGCCAATTTCCCCCTTCACCATGGTCACCCAAGGCGTTAAGAGAGCCAGGGGATCTGAATTAAGGAGACCCTATCTAAAGGAGCTCCAGCTCCCTCTGTAGTCCTCTCTTCCTAAACCTGTGCTCTCCCAAGGGCCCCCCAGCTTCTCTCTCTGCTTGTGGCTGCTAGGGAGCCCCTGTTCATGCTACGTGGACCAACTCCCCTCTCACTCTCCAGCATCATGCAAGCCGGCAGCTCTAGGGCAATATCTCAGAAGTGCGTTTGTGGTGGATTCCAACGCAAACTGAGCAGCCCTTTATTTTTTTTAGCAACATGTTCGGAAACGTAGGAAGTGGATGGGTGGGGAGAGGTACAAAGAACCCACCCTGTATGAATCAGATACAGCAGGAGACAATGATTATGTCCTGAAATGGGTAAAAGGAAGTTTTGGTACATACACTGAACTCTCAGCATTCCCTGATTTCTTTCTGATGCCAGGATTGGACAAACTTATTCCTCAGTAGAAGAGGCTTTCTAAGTCAGACAGCAGAAGCACCACATGCCTGGGCTGGGGAAGCCCTCATGGCAAAGATACAGTTTCTCTGACCAATACACTTTGCAGAACCCAAAGGTGACCTTGACAGCTTACCATTGAAAGTCTTCTTTGGTGCTCATTTCACAGCTCAGTGATGACCGCCTTTGTTAGCTGGTGTCTTGACTTTCTCAGTCCAAACTTTCCTGTCCCCTACCCTCTTCTGCCACGCCAGGCATCTAAAGCCTTCTCAAGCTTCTTAAAAGGGTCAGAGGCTGTAATGCAGCTACCTGGGGTGCCTTACCTGCCTGGAAGACTCAGTCCCGTCCTTCACTTGCTCTGCTTTATTTTTTTCTGTCCTTCCTCCAGATTATGAGCTCCTCAAGGACAGTAACTTGCTGGAGGTACCTGGGCATAAAAACATTTTGTTGAATGAGTGATCCTGTGCTGTTGGTTGTTGTACATGTACGCACACACACGCATTAGTCAGTGTTTACTGACTTTACCAAGCGCCAGGCATTTTGCTGAGCATTTTATATGCATCTTCTCGTTTCATCCTAAAAACAAATCATCCCAATTTAAAACCAAGAAACAAAGTAATTGACCTAAAGTCAAACAACTTGTAAGTAGCAGAGTCACGACTCTGACCAGATTCATCCACCTGCCCTCCAGAGTTGTTTGAAGGTAGAAAACTTCAGAAATCATTCTAAGAGAATTGGAGACGAAATCCAGTGAGCTGTACAGTTCAGGGAATGTGTGTGAGCTTATTCACTGTGTGACTTTGAACCTGAGCCTCAGTGTCTTCTATCTATAAAATGGGGATAAGGGTTTTGAACAACAGGCTTTTGTACGAATTAAATAGGCTAATGTTAACAGGTCTTACCAAACCTCCTGATCAGGGCTAGCACTAGGGTGAAGCCAGCCGGCCACCCACCAAGGGCCCAACTTTTAAAGAAGGTGTTCTCTCTCAGGAGCCGACCTCCACCCAGCACGACCTTGAGCTTGAGCGCCTGTGTATGCCTCACCCTAGTCCTGTTCCTGGCCCGCAGGAGGTGAGGAGTCATTATCAGCGCCTCTTTCTTACTTCTCCTTAATAAAGCTGAGTTTTCTTAGGCACCAAGGTGGAATTGTTCTATCTGTGGGAGGAGCTATTTCCTCCAATCATCTCTCTTTCCTTGTAGTCATACATACCTCAGTACTATTACTGTATTTATTAGGAAAACCCCCTGACCCCAGAACTACCTTCATATCTTCATGCAGTTTCTGCACATGGGAGGAGTGGTTTACAGTGGGTCTAGTTTTCTATGGTAGCTGAAAGGGTGTCCTTGTGCAGATGTGGTCCCAGGCACATCAGTCTCTTCAGGAATCACGCTTTCCTTTCCATTTCTAGAACCTTCGCAGCTTACCCCAGACATAGGGTTCTTACCAAGGCTTCAGCAGAAACTCTTCCCTGGGCTGTGGATGCCGTGCTTGTGCCTTCAGCCCTGTGCTGGGCCTGAGGTTTTTGACTCCTCTTTAACTGTTGGACACACAGGTAGCTCTGGGGCCACGTTGGAACGACAGCCAGGCCCTGGTTGCCACAAAGCTGCTGAACGACATCTGGGTTCTCTGGGAATCATTGCCGTGCAGAGCTGTAAGGGAAAGGCCGCTGGCTGCTGGGTGGAGGAGATCGGGCAGGCGGTGCGCCACGTGCCCCCAGGACTGGAAGCAGCTGCAGGAACGGGGGCTCAGTGCCGGCTGGAGGAGGGGCTCCTGGCCCCTCGTTGGGAGCTCTGTGTGTCCATAAAGTAAATGTGAGGATAGGCCTCGGGGAGTTTAAAAAAATATTCAATCTTTGTATTTTGTTAGCATTCACTCAAGATTTTCATCCTTCCCCTCTCTCTCTCTCCCTCTTGTTCTTAATAAAATGGCATATTTTTTTCCTAGAAATTTCTGAAATGTAGCTTGAGAAATAAACCTGCCCAAGGACAGAAGAAATTAAGTTATATGGCTAATGCCCCTTTCTGGTTTTGGAAATATTTCTTTGGGCATTTATTCCTGTTTGCTCTTCCTGTCTTGAAAAGCCAAACAAGAAAATGGAGCTCCGATTCTCGATGCAAGCTCTCTATCACTCTGTCCAGCAGAAATGTGTGAACCACACATGGGAGCCACACCTGTTATTTTCAGTTTTCTTATAGCCACATCCGGAAGAGTGAAAAAAGAAACAGTGAAATTAATGTTCATAATATATTTGCTTCAACTCAATATTTCATATGTTGAAAATAATATTTCAACGTATGATCAATACAAAAATTATTAATGATATATTTTACATTTACACAAAACCCATGTGCATTTCACACTTACAGCACATCTGCATTTCAGCTGGCCACATTTCCAGTGCTCTGTAGCCACATGTGGCTAGTGACTTCCATACTAGACACTGGGCTGCACAGTTCTAGATTCTCGTATCCACTGAGTTAGAACCACCATGCCTGGCAAGGCAGCGTGATGGATTCAGGCAGACCCGGCCCACCAGTTGCCACATGATGGTGTGTCACTTTGAGCAAGTGACTTGAGCATGCCGCGCCTCAGTCTTTCTCATCTATAAATGAGAATAGCATCTCTATCTCCTAAGTCTGTTACAAGGATGTAAAACATTGCTGAATTCAAAGTTACAAATGCATAGTCAATGAGTGTTGATCACTGTTATCAGTACTAGCAGTAACAGCATCCAGGTGCGGATCTCAGAGACAACGGGTCTATAATGCGAGTGATCATCTCAGGACGTGGTGGGAGACTTGGGAGGGATGTTCGACATCATCCAGTCCCAGCCATTCATCACGTAAGCAAGAAGACTGAGGCCCAGAGAAAAGAAGTGATGCTGCAACACCACGTGGCAGGTTAGAGTGGACCCCTGGCATCTAGTCACATGTTCTCACATATTCCTCCACCTCCCAAGGGCACATATTTAGGCTCTGACATCAATTCCACATTTTTTATTTTATTTATTTATGTTTTTATTGAAGTATAGTTGATGTACAATATTATATAAATTACAGGTGTACAATACAGTGATTCACAATTTTTAAAGGTTATACTCCATTTATATTATGATTATTTAAGGAGAGATAAAAGTTCTCACTTTTAATGTATTATACATTAATATGTATTATAGTATATAATAAGTATAGTCTAGTAGATAGCATGAAATATAGTACAGTCCAGTATATAGTGTGTACTATATATTATAAAATAAATCTAAAACAGTAACTATCTTGTATAAGATCCTTGTCATACATACCATACACATAGCACACATATTCGGGCATACCCTGAAGAAATGGATGTTATTTCTATTAAAAACAAAAGGTGTAAGAAGACATAATAGTATGAAATCAGCGCAGGACAATTTATGAATAATATCAGGAAGTCTTTGTTAAGTGTGCCATCTATTATTAGACTAAAATAGCCTCCCCAGGGACACAGAGGAGGCCCCATGACTTGAGACATTTCAGCCAGGACAAGGCACTGCTAAGCACAGAGAGAAACAAAGTGCCCCCCTCCCAGGGGATGCTCCCAGGGACAAAGCTTGAGTCCTAGCCTCCTTTCTGAGTCTAGGATGTAGAGTAGAAGTTTGAGCCCGAACACAGCATGCTTCTGTGTGCAGCAACCTCACCTTAGTGTCCAACCGTGTGAGCTGAGCTATAGGCTTAGAAAATACTAAGGGCAACTTAAAAGATTAACATCTTTTAAGTGTCAGAACCCCACAGCAGGGCAGGGGAGCACGAAGGCAATTACTAGCTGCATGTAGAGATATGTGATGGGCTCAGTGTCTCTGGATTTCTGTGAGGTGTGTGACAAGGTGACATGTGGAAGCTTTTTGATCAATCTAAAGATGACAGAACAAGAGCCTCATGGGCCCCTCATGAAAGCTTTGGTAGTTGATTGAACAATCTCTCACGAAGAGGAGTGATGAATGTGGGCCCAAGGGAGCTCTCTAGGAGCTGTGCAGTCTCCTTAAATAAATATTAAGATGGATTGTGGTAACGAGAGGCACTAGGATAGAAAGGCTGCCTGCCAAACTCACTAAATTTTTTTGGAAAGCACTACAGATATACTGGATATCCAAAAAAAAAAAAAAATCACATCCCAAATGATGATACAAAAATTGTGAAGAAACACCAAGATTGAACAACAGTAATAGCAACTGCCTGGCATGTAATATTCAATAGGAATGAAATGCTTGCTGGCTCAGTTAATGGATGGGATTAATTAATAGCATTTATAAAAATAAAAAGTTGAACATAAACTCAAAGTGTGTTGGAAGTGCGAAGGTTGTGTCCCATCAACTGCTGTGACCTCCACTGTGTGCCCAAGTCCAGCCGTCAGCCTTGGGAGGTGCCATCTCATCTTGTGCACTGGTCAGACCCTGCCTACAGGGTCAGGTGGGCTTCTGGGCACCACTGTGTGAGAGAGGGTTGGAGAAATGAATTGTGTCTGGAAGCGAGGGATCCAAATGGTGACGTCACATCACAGCCTGATGGCTGAAGGACTTAGGGAGGTTTAGAAAGAGGGGAGGAACTGGGGTTAGGTGATGGTTGGGCTCAAATTCCTGAAGGACTGTCGTGAGAAACAGAACTATTTTTGCTCAGGGTGACTTAAAAGGACAGAGTCGGGGAAGTGGAACAAGTGATAAAGGGCAGATATTGGCTTAACATAGGGAGCTATTTCCAATGGTCGGAGTTGACAACAGTGGAATGGAATGCTGACGAACTCCCCGTCACTGCAAGTGTTCAATCAGAGGCTGAACAGTTACTTCCCGTGTTTGGCACAAGCAGATTCGATTCACGCCTGTGGTGGACGATCAGACTGGTTTGTATCCTCCTTAGGGTTGAGTCTAGAGGAAGGCTGCGACCTTGCTGGCCCAGGCAGCAGAAGAAGCCATTGCCAGCAGAGGGCGTGCTTACTGATGACCGGTGCCTGGGCTGCCTGGACCACTGGCTGGTGTTTGTTGTAAGGAGACGTGATGGGATTCGAAGTGAAAACAGCTGGCAGGGGCCTGGTCACCGGGTCCAGAGAGAAGCTGATGAAGCAGGCAGGGTCCAGGGTGAAGAAACTTGTTCACCTGAGCTAGGGGGCCACGGGTTTCTAGCGCTGGCATGATTGCAAAGGCCTGAAGGCCACAGGCGGCTGTGGTCAATAGGTGAAGTGGGCTGGGAGGGGCCATGGGAGAGCTTGGGGCCCCTCTGGAGGGGACAGTGGCCACTCAACTCCAGACCACCCACTCCTGCCCCTTCCTCTGTGCAGCATGTCAGGAACTCTTACTAAACCACAGTCCTTGCATTTCTCACGTTTCCACTTTATTTGGAGTTTTTTTCCATACACCGTTCTCTTCAGGCCTGCCTTCTTTCTCCCCTGCCCCCAGTTGGGTCCCCTCCATATCCACACACTCCTGGTCTCAAGATGGGCACCTACAGGCAGTGGGGGAAAGGGGGTTTCTCCCCCTGGCCCTCTGGGAATCAGCTGCTCAGAAATGAACCCTCTGACTCTGTGTACATCTCGTGCTAAGAGGTGAAGAGAAGCCAATCAGCCCTAGAGGCAAAAAAACCGTCTTTTCGGTGCCACCCTCTCTGGTTTCCTTAGTGGCTTTTCACTTTTACACACCTTAACGTGAAAATTCCTCTGCAGGTTTCCCTGGGGGCAAGCCCAGTCGAGTCACACCTGGACTGCACTATTAGACACCAGCACCCTGCTTCCCACCGGTTTAGCAAACCCCACCATCTCAAGTGCCTTCCCCACAGGGAAAAAGGGGATGAAGGGAAGTGAGACTCATATTGAGTCTCCCAGGGCCAAGTCTCTGTGTCAGTCACATCAGGCAGTCAAGTTTTTACGGAGACGTCTGGCCCTTGCTGGGGCCCATTTCATCTTTATGAAATGTGTCCCTTTCCCTCGGCCCCCTAGCCCACCCTCCCTCACCGTGTGTCCAGTGGGCAGCAAAGGTGGTACTTCTGCTGATGACCCAACCTGTGGGAGAGTCCGGCTTATGAAAGCGGGCAGCCTGACTTCAGGCTTTCATTTGTGGACTGAATAAGCAGGCGGGGTTTCTCCCCATCACCCAGAATCCTCAGCACCAAACTAGGAATAGTCTGCACCAGGAAGAGAGTCAGGGTGTCTTTATCTGGGGTCAGGAGGCTGCATGGGGAGGTGAAGAGCTGAAATTCCTCCATGCACACCAGGACCAGTTCACTTGATCAGGGGTGCCTCTCTCTCTCTCTCTCTCTCTCTCTCTCTCTCTCTCTCTCTCTCTCACACACACACACACACACACACACACGCAAAACCACATGGATTATTCCTCTAAAAAGTTCTCTGATTTTTTGAACCACATGATGTTTTCAGTGGATAAACTGTTTATGATTCAAAAGGGCCACAGTTCATTAGACTTGGCTTGTTACAAACTGACTTTTTCCACTTTCTCTAGGCAGCCAG
Organism: Kogia breviceps; assembly: GCF_026419965.1. Taxonomy (NCBI): domain Eukaryota; kingdom Metazoa; phylum Chordata; class Mammalia; order Artiodactyla; family Physeteridae; genus Kogia; species Kogia breviceps. The sequence goes on along the minus strand of NC_081311.1, from coordinate 45,917,825 downwards.
CAGCGCCCAAATGAGCAGCGCCACAGTGCCCGTTTGTACCTGACAGAGCTGCACGATTGCGTCTGTTCTGCCCTTAAACTTCCCCACGGCAGAGCCCTGGAAACTAGACCGTGGACCAGAGGAGGAGTAATGACAGCCAATGAAAGCGGAGCCAAGGCAGTTCTCCAAAGCAAGTCGCTTACAGACTGAGGGGGACATTTATCAAAATCCAAATAGTCCACACGCCTTCCATCATAACCAGCCAACCCCAACTGTAACCCTTGATTTTTTGGGGAAAAAAAAGTAAACACAGCATCCAGCTACAACGCTATACTTTTAAACAAGTTATTATGTAAACAATTTGGAAGATTTCTGCCAACGATTCACTGGGAAAAATGAAGAGGGCTTGTAAGTTCCAGATTTTTTTTTTTTTTAATTAGCAGAGGACTCGTCTATTTGTTTGTGTTATGAAGATTTAATCAGCTAGGTAGGCCCAAAGCAAAGGCTGTCCCTCCGCTTCCCTTTCCCATGTTGAAGTCTTTACTCTCTATTTCTTATTTCTGGGCATTATTGAATTACCTTAGAGCCTCATGATGGATTGAGTTAATTATTCACACAAGAGGCACAGGTAAAACATCCGATAGGACACTGAAGCTTAATGGGGACAACTGCTTAGAGGTCCAAAAATATATCCCATTTGTACAGGGCTTGGGCCGGGGTTGGGAGTGGGACTTACCTCGTGTTAATCAGAAGCACAAGAAGTTAGTAGATAACCCAAGTATCTATTGTTAATGCGATCTGGGAGTGTAATGTCTCATACTCTTGTGGACTCGGTTGACATATTCTTTTTTCTGAGCTGACCAAATTCAAGCCAAAAGGTTGTATTCTGTGCACTGCCCCCTGGATGAGCCCTGGGTGTTGTTGTGGCTCAGAGGCAGATGAGATGATGATGGGAAAGGCTGAGTAAATAGCTAAAATGTCAACAAAAGATTTTATCATCACCCATCAACAATGATTAATAGGCTCATAGCTTTTATGAGCCACCACCCAGTGTGCGAATAGCTAGCAATCAGTACTTTTTTTGTAATATTATTTTACTGATGCAGGCAAAGGACACTGGATATTTTTTGATAGAAGAACTATTTCAGAGGATATGTTAACCATGTCTTCTACTTTCTTTATTCTGGTGCTTTGACATCTTAGGTCCTTGCTGACCTTGGAGGGACTCCGCCTCCCAAGGTTAGAAAATTCCTGGCGATAGCCAACAACGTGCCTTTCAGCATGCCTGTCAAATGCAGTAAATTGGTCCTATGTCATTTTTTAAAATTATAATAATATACACTCATAGTAATAAATCAAATAGTAAAATAGGCTTATAATACAAAGTGGCAATTTCTTACCAGATGCCTCCATAGCCCAGAACCAGCCTACAGAGACTGTTCACTCTTTCTGTTGGGAATTGTTCTGAAGTATCTCCCCATAACTCTAAATAACATGCATTATCCACTTATCGCTCTCCATTTTGCTGGAGATGTAGAGGGGTTTGGTCCCCTTACAACCAATCCCTTCCCTCCTCTGCTCTTTGAAATGTTAGAGAATTGTATTATTATTACTATTTCTAGCATCTCTATTGTTAAATTGTAACTTTAACACACTCCCCCTTTACCTCTAGTTCCATTTACTTTTGACACACTTACTCTTTTGTAAAATGAGGGTATTCGTTTCTGGGCACTTTCTTCTACTTTTCTTCTCCCTCTCCCCACTCTTCAAGTCATCTCAGCCCTCCCATCTTCCCTCGGCTGTGCATTTACTCATCCCAATTAATGTGATGTAGCTGACACTCTCCCGCTTGAACTGCAAGTCCAACATCAGTGTGCTACAGCGGCCAGACCAGGAGCTCCTGAGAAGGGAACCGAGGCTGATTTCCACTGGTGATTTTCTCTGCTCCCCCGAGGAAGCCAGCCAATTCCTTATAGAAATTCACTGCTCTTTGCAAACGATCGCTCTGGTGGAGAACCCATTAATTTTCTTCTACCACCTCCTCAGAGACCCTCTAATCCTCACAGCATGAGAGGTTTCGGCTTTTATGAGAGTGGGGAGATGGTAGGGGTCAGGGAAGAGAATATCTGGTTATTTAAAATATCTCTATCTGTTAATTTTTCAATTTACTTGGTGACAGTAATAAATAGAGAGAGCTGGAAAAATGCCAAGCATGTGTCAGACAACACGGGTATTTTTGTCCTGGTGCAAGTTTTGATGCCCGATTCCTCTTAATATCCTATATTAACAGAATATTTAAGAGACTACATTGTAGACATACTGAGTGCTTTGATCTGGAAGGACCTGCAGTGCCCTCAGATGGAAGCACTGAGCATCTCCACACCTGCTGCTCCCGGCCTCCTGCAAAGATTCCCCGATATCCTGTCTTAAACTTTGATGCTGTCTTGGCCTCCTTTGGCATAGACCTTAATATTTCCTTACTGGGGCTGCTAAAAATCTTGGGATTGGTTCTTCTCTCAAGGATCACCACCCACTTGCCACTTGCCACTCTGCCCAAAGGTCTAGGACCATCGCAGGCTCTCAACTTGACTCCTTCTCTTCATTATTCAGGTCTTGACTTCCTATGCTGGCTCTTGGCTTCCCACTCTGCCTGGTTCACTGCACTGGCCCCAGCTTCCCCTGCAGATGGCTCAGGGCCAACAGATTGCTGACACCAGGAGATTAATTAGGTCCAGGGAAGCTGGAAGCAGGTGGCTTGAGTGACTTGGCCCCTCGTTGGCTGCTCTTTCTCTAGGATAGAATGCAAACACACATACACATTCCTAGTGTCAACATGACCATCATAACCCAAAAGACCCTGGCCACAGGGATCTTAACTCCAATAATAATGGGCAGTTAGTTTAGCTGCATCTCAAGCAAAGAAGTACAAGTCAGTAAACCAGCTCTGGAGAATCAGAATCATTGACCACACGTAATTCCGGGGAAACAGATCATAGGCTCAAGTCCAAGGGCATGTCTGTCAATAAGTCTGGCCCAGTGCTGAATCATTTAGTTTCTGGTAATTAGGCATCTTCTGTTCAAGCAAAAAGTAACCAGATAAATATCAGCTGAGGTGAGCCAGTAATAACAATGGGAACAGTAATAATCGATTTGCATTGTAATCTCTAGATCTAAAAGCACCTCTCTTTATTTGCTTATGTATTTATATATTCATTCATTCAATGGACAAGTTTAGGCTCATAAGATGAATGAAGCTCTGTGCAGGGGGCTGTGCTGCAGAGAAAGCCCTTGCGACCCAGGAACTCAGTGTGTTTGGGGGCACCCTATCGACACAAGGATCCACAGCCTGCAGTTAAAATGCTGAGACAGAAGTTACACCACATGCCATGGGAATAGCGTGGGGACTCAAGAACTCTGCTTCTCGATGAGTTCCTTCACGTCCAAACTTATCTCTACATTACTTACTCTCTTTACCTCTGGCAAGGTTGAATGGCCTTATTTTACCCAACACCAGGAATCTTCCAGGAACTCCAGACAGACTCAGGCAGGTGAGGTCAGGCAGGCATGTGTTCATGGGAGGAAGTGGGCAAGCAGCTGGGGGGCAGACAGGCCTGCCGATAGCCTCTCACTCAGGAAGAATTGCCTGCCGCCCATCCTGGAGCTGGGGGGTAGACATGCAAGAGTGGACCACGGAGAGAAATGACTTTAGCAAAGCCCCACCATATGAGCAGAGGCTGTGTCCATTACATTTCAGTAAGGAATTTTAATTCTCGGTTGTGTAATGTGGCACAGAAAGTCATCTTTGGGGATGGATTAAAGACACCTCGGTTGTCATCAGCTGAAAGCTTTTACCCTGAGTGCTCACATCTCTACGGAGCTGGGCCTCTCAGAGTTGGATTGTTAACAGGAATTCTCTCCGAGGTAGCAGAGCTTCTCTGGGAAAAGATCCAAAGTTTGGGTCAGTCCTCCCGGCATATGCATCCCTGGCCTGGGCCATCAGATCTGTGCCAGCCTGTGCAGGCTCAGTGCACCTGCCCTCTTTGCTCTGGACTCCCGACCCGGAGTTGGACGGTGGGGGATGGCAGCCTGTGCTGGTGCCAAGAAAGACCCACCCTGACTCTCTGCTCTCTCCCTTCTCCCTTTGTTATAACGTTTTCCTTGGATTATGGCACGTGCCCACCTTGGAAAATTGAGGAAATACAGACAAATTTAAAAGGAGGAAACAACACTTTTTCTAAACCACACCACTCAGCAAAACATTCAGTTAATATTTCAGTGATTTTTCTTGCAATTTTAAAATCCATGTTGTATATATAGAGAGAATTTTGAGGCTGCAGGGGGCTAGAGATGATATTCTATAACCAATTTGTCTTCTCGTTTTATATTACACGAGTGTTTCCTAATATCAATCGGAGTGTCCGATCATTTAAACACTGGAGATATTCTGGGTCATGCTTTTCTAGACAGACCCACACACATCTTATTTTTCATTCTATTATACATACTATTCTTTAATCATGTTTTTTACTTAATAGCCATTATGGGTAGGTCTTTATGTTAGTAAATATAGATCATATGTCAATTTCTTTATAATATTTTGTAGAACAGAGGTTACATAATTTCCTTAATACTATATCGATAGACATTTAAAATTTGTCCTTTTCTTTTTTAGTCAAATTTTAAAAAGCATCATGATGGGTCCCTGAATTATTTCTTTAGAACAGGCTCCTAAAGCTGGAGTCCCTGGAGTCAGCAGGAGTGTGCTTTGAATTCCTGCCCTTGCCCTGCAGGTAGGTTGTAACACTATTTCTAGCAGGAGTTTATGAGCAAGAACAGTTATGGTCCTTGTTAACATTTAAGATCTTTTAAAATCTATGCTGATTTGGGGCTACAAATATCTCACTAAGGCTTTTTCATATTTATTGATCATTTGCATTTCATGATATTCTATCTGAATTGCCTGTTTGTATTCTTTCTCTGCTTTTAAAAACGGTTGTTTACCTTTTTCTTAATGTTTTATAAGACCTTTTTATATAATAGCTATGTTAATCCTTTTATATGCATTTGACAAGTCCTTTCCTGCCCACACCCTCTTACAAATTTTCCTTATCTCTTAACTTTATATCTGGCAGATTGTTGTTTTATTTCAAAGCACATTTTAAATTTTTATGTATTAACATGTATTAATCTTTTCCTTACATATGTCAGATTTTGGTTATGTACGTGCTTAGAAAGAACTTTCGCAATCTAAATTTTCATACAACTTTTCACTCTATATTTTCTTCTATTGACTTTATGGTTTCTCCTTTTTTTTTTAACTTTAAAATATTTGGCCCATCTGGAATTCATTTAAGTATGAGGTATGAATTTAACACTATTTTCCCCTGAAATGGTTAGTAGCCTGTCACAACACGTTCCCTGGCTAATCCTTCCTTTTTCCATAGATTTAAAGAGACATCTTTACACATATACCTCGTCCCATGTGCTTCTGTGGCACTTCTTGTGGGCATCACATCATGATGAGAGATGGTGACACCTGTTAGGGGAACCTCTCTGACAGCATTTTTGTTGCTTCCAGGTAAAAACTCTGGAATATACATACACACTGTTGGGTTGTTGACTGGCATTTTGTTATATTTGCAGATTACAGAGAATTATGATAGTCTCATCTAAATATAATAAACATTTTGTTTCTTCCTTTCCAATATTTATGTAATTTATTTATGTCTCCTTCCTTCTGGGAGTAGCTAAAATGTGGCTCCACAGCAACGCTGAGACATAATACCGAGTGGGGACATTCTTATTTTACTTCCAACTTTACCCACATATCCCCCTGTTTCACAACTAAGTATAACACAGGCAGGGTATTTCTGACAAATATTCTCCATAATGTGGGGAGAACACAGGAGCAGTTATTGAATTATTATCAATAGCAGTTATTATCTGCCACTTTTTAGCAAATATAATTTTTAAAATATAAATTATATTAACATACTTCATGCTGATAAAGTATTTCCATATTCCTTGGAATAAATCTGGCTAGTTCATGCTACTTTGTTCTTTGAATGTGTTCCCAGGTTTAATGTGAAAATAACTCATTAATAAATGTTATATCTATATTCATAAGTGCATTTTTTCTATAGATGCTTTTTATTTTTATTAAGTTCAGGCTTCAATATGATGCTAGCCTTATATAACCAGTTAAGACAATTTTAAAAAACATTCTATGCTTTGGAATCTTTAAAATAGCATCGCATTTAAGTATCTCATCAAGGTCTGATAAAATCATCTGTGACTTGCATTATTTATATGGAATCTGAAGGAGGGCGGACAGTAATTTGCATTTTTAAAAGCCCTCCCTTTTTGGGGTTGGGGTTCTTTGATAGAAAGAGTAGTTTTACAATTTCCATGTGATTAAATACTGCTATTTTTTGGCCATTACTTTCTAATTTTATTACACTGTGGTCAAAGAATAAGGCTTGAAAATTTCTACTTTATTTAAAGTAGAACTTATGAAAGCTTTTGGGCCTAGTTCATGATCATTATTTATAAATATTTAATTAACATGTTAATATTTTTAAAGAATGTGCTTTATCTCTTTGTTGCTTATAAAAATTTCCTCTGTAGCTAGTATGGCAAGTTTGTTAATTATACTATCAGTCCCTCTATGTCTTTATTTTTTATCTCTTTGATCTGCAAAATTCTTTTTTTTAATAGTTAGTTATTTATTTGTTTATGGCTGCATTGGGTCCTCGTTGCTGCACGCAGGCTTTCTCTAGTTGCGGCAAGCGTGGCTACTCTTCGTTGCAGTGCCTGGGCTTCTTACCACAGTGGCTTCTCTTGTTGCAGAGCATGGGCTCTAGGTGTGTGGACTTCAGTAGTTGTGGCATGTGGGCTCAGTAGTTGTGGCTCATGGGCTCTAGAGTGCAGACTCAGTAGTTGTGGCGCATGGGCTTAGTTGCTCCGCGGCATGTGTGATCTTCCCAGACCAGGGCTCGAATCCGTGTCCCCTGCATTGGCAGGTGGATTCTTAACCACTGTGCCACCAGGGAAGTCCCTCGATCTGCAAAATTCTGTGCAATGTGTTAAAACTTTTTGATACCAAACATTCATTTCCTTACATGTTTTACATTTTGCATAGTTTCTTCTGAAACCAGTATTTCAAATGCAAATTTCATGACCACAATGTCTTAATTTTTGATTGTATATTTTATCAATAAACAATTTTCCCCATTTTCTATTTTTATACTTTTTTTCTATATAAAATATGTCTGCTGGATCCTTACCCATCTCCTAAGTGTCAAAGTATCAATCTTTCTGTTAATTTCTCTTTAGGAACATCTAGGTTTTGCCTTTTGAAGCACTCTGAGCTACTTGGGCTTTGAGTAGGGAAGTTTAGCTTACTTATTTTTTTGAATGTATTCTGATAACTGATCAGTTGGGTCATATTCTTATTTCATCTTTTATATTTATCTTGTTTCTAGTATTTCTGTTTTATTTTCTTTACTTTCAGTGTGTTGACCCAATAATATTTTTTTCCTTTTGCTTGTTCAGAATTTGGCAAGTTATAGATCCAATTTATATTTTCCAGTGGTTACAATTCAGTTTGTAACTGTACAATTCAGTTTTGTAAAACAAAACATTACACGAAAACAACCTTGATCTTATATTTCACTGTAATTGTAAAAAATGAAATCGTTTCCATGAAACAGGCTTTAGAAGAGAAAGACATCTTGTATTTCCCTCCCTCCCTTCTTTCCATATCAGATCTGGAGGTCCCACAGTTGGCAAGGCAGCTGGGGAGAAGTTTGAATTTGCCCTTGTTTGAGGGAAAATTAGTTCAGTGTGGCTTTGCCTTTGCCACAGAGAACCTATTTGGGAATGAAAAACGATGAGCTAAACACATGATAAAATAAAAGGGGGTGAACACATTCCAATACTGTGTTTCTTTTAGAACTGTTTTGTTCTTTTAGTTGATGTGCATGTAGACTGAGCTGTTTATGAAAGCTACTTGTTTTTAGAAGTGTGTGTGCTACGTGCATGTGAATGTGTTTGTGGTGTCTGTGATATGTGTTGGGTGCTTGCTGTGTGTACTTTCTGGTGTGCATATGGTTTGTGTACATGTGTGATATGTGTATGCAGTGCGTGTGTGTAGATGTGTGGTGTGTTTGTGGTGTCTGTGTGTGTGCTGTGCAAACGCCTGTAATGGGTATGCCGTGTGTGGTATTTCTGTGTGGCAAGGTATTTCTGTATTTGTTTGAGTTTTGTGTAGTTTATGTGATCTGTGACATGTGATTCTTATCAATAGAGCAAGTTGTGTGTGTGCACCTGTGATGTGTGTTCCACATGCCTAGAGTAGTGCGTTTGATGTGTTTGGCATATGTGTACGTGGTGTGTGTATGTGTGTGTGTGTGTATGTGGTGTAATACATGCGTGATGTAGTATGTATATGTTGTGGGTATTTGTGTGTAAAGTACTTTGTGTCTGGTGTGTGTGTATAGTGCGATAGGTGTATGTAGCACATCTGCGGTGGTGTGTGTGATAGGTGTGTGGCATGTGTCTTGTGTGTGTTAGTGTATAATGTACGTGTCTCGTTTACTGTACATGTGTAGCACCTGTGGTGTGTATAGTGTGTGGCTTGTGCAGGTGAGTCTGTATAGGAGGTAGTGTGTGTGTGCACTTGGGTGTGGTATGTGGGCCCTGTGCATCTAATCTTGCACTGGAAGAAGCAATTTCTCTTCACCCCATGCAGGTCCTGGTGAGGACCAGGCCAAGAGGACTGGAACACACTCAGCCCGTCTATCCTCCCTGGCCAAGCAGGAGGCATCCTCTCAGATGTGGTGAACAGAAGTCCACAGTCTGGGCGAGATGCATGGAAGTGAGTAGTGGTGTTCCAAAGAATTGTCCCAGGGACCTCGGGCCCTACATCAAGTTCCCATGGGTTAGGGGTGGACTCCTTTATGTCCTAAGAATTGTGAGATTTCCTCCTGTCAATTATTACAAAGATGGCAGATGCAGGGTCACAAAGGGTGGCCTTGGGGACAGTCTTGGAAATGATTTGGGTGGGCCAGAGACTCAGTGCAGGAGGGAGGTCTGGAAAGACTCACTTTCTCCCTGGGCGATAGGGGGACAGGTGAAGGCCAAGGTGTGCCCATGAGGCGTTCAGGAAAAGGACTTCCCTTCTTCTCTTAGTCTCCAGCATTACTTTTGGCATATGTGCTTTCCTATGCTGTATTTCTGGTTCATGAACCTCAAGCCGTCAGGAATCTGGCCTTTGCTGAACCGAGGGGCACTTGAGACCGGCTGGTGTGTCTGATTCGGGGTCCAGTAAAACAAAGGGCAGTCTTTGGGTGCCCCCATATCCTCTCCGAAGCCAGCTCCAGGGGGCAGCACTCCAAGGGAGTGCAGATGTCAGTCGATGCAGGGAACCTGCATCTTTGCTCCTGGTGGAGCAGGGGAACTGCAGAGCAAGATGCGGGTCATGGCCCAGGTAGGGCCAGGAGACTTGAGTGCCGCCTCTCCTCTCTGCGGACCCTCGTGGGCACCGGCTCATCCCTGCTCCTGTGAGCAAATAGATCAGTGCTCTTGGATCTATCCTGCTGTCTCTGATTTCTCTCTCATAGTTTCCACCTTCCTTTTTTAGTAATTATATGATTACATGAATGTACTGTTTTTAACTTTCCATTCTGAAATACTGCAAACCACACGCAAAGTCAAAGCCCCCTTTGATACCAGTGTCCTGGATTTTACTTCTAATCCTGGCCCTCATCCTCAAGGGTTATCAGTTTAATGTTTATCATTTTATACATATTTTCACAGGCAAAAATATGCAGTTTTCTTAACATATATAGTATTATATCACACACTTTCTTCAAATTCTCTTTTCACTTATGCCTTAGAGGTATTTCCAGATCAGAACATGCAGAAGTACCTAATCTTAAACTGCTGCATTGCAGTGCATAGTGAAAATACACCCCAATTCCATGTGACACTTTTTTTGGTGGACATTTGAAGTGCTTCCTTTTTATCCTACCTTAAACAATATGGCAATGAACATCTTGATGGATATGTAGTGTTTCTCTAAAATGGCTACCTAGATTTACAAATGTCAAGATAAGAAACGTACATTTAAAATTTAACAGATAATGCCAAAATGTTCCTCCAGAGGATTTGCCAATTGATACTCTCACCAATAATACCCACATTCCTTTCAATTTTCATAAATATGATGAGCAAACCAATGGTTTCCTTGCTGTTTTAACTTGCATGTCCTTGGTCATGGTGGAGGCTACATAGCTTTTCATGTTTGTTGTCAATCTGGCTTCCCTTTCCTGTGAACTGTCTGCTTTCATCTTTTGCCTAGTTTTTGACTATTTGCTTTCTCGTTGATGACAGAAAAGTACTTTATATATTCTGGAGATTGATACTTTTTATAAATTGCTAACATTTTCTTCTAGTCTATGGTTTGTCTTTTAACTATGATTACAATGTCTCATCATATAAGAACTTTCAATTTTGATGTCATCAAATTTATCACAAATTTTTTAAAGTTACTTTTTCTTTATAGCTTGGCACTCAGTGGACTCTTCTAAGTGTTCATCTTTTTTCCTTAAGCTTTGGAAAATGTTGTATTTATTTTTAATATTCCCTCTCCTATACTTCTCATATTCGTACCTTCTAGAACTTTGCTAATAAATTTTAGAACTTTGACATCTATTCACATTTCTTAATTTTCAAATTATTATACCCAACTCTTCCTTTGTTTTATGCTCAGGAAAAATTTCTTAGCTTGATTTTTCTTTAGTTATGTCTGTTTTACCATGAAGTATATTGAGTATATAGTAAGTTTTTTTTTTATAATAATAGCTTTGTGTATGTATATGTGTGTATACATACATACATACATTTTTAAAAGAATCGTGATCATTTCTGTATAATAGCAGCCTATGTTTGTTTCATGGGGATTAACAGTGTCTTGGCTCTCTCTGAGAACTTGAATTATCCCAACACAAAATCTCGCACATCTTGTTTGCAGATGTTGGCTCCACTCTTGAAGGTCCTGGGCTTCCTCAGCTGCTTGGTAACTCTTGGTATTGCTCATCTTTGAATCTGGCATTCCTCTATGCTGGGACTATTTGCTGTGACCCAGCAGCAGAGGCTTGGGATGAGCCAATAGGCCAAGGGTTCCACTCATTACTCTTCATTATTCTCCTGGGTGAGGAGCTTCCCAGCTCCTCTTGGGTGTTTCCAGACATTCAGGTCACTACTCTGACTCCTGGGCTCAGGTACTCAACTCATACCCTCTCCTGATTGACAGAAGCAGCAGAGTGGGGAGAGGGGAGGGTCTGCAACCCCGGCTGCTCCTTCTGTGCCCAGCCAATCACCCTGTCCGTCTCCCCTGATTCCCTTCCTGCTCCTGATTCACCACCTTTGGGGCTTCAAACACCTGGTGGGCTGCATCCACCTTTTGCAAAAGTCCTTTTCTGTGTGAATTTGGCTTATAGATCCCTTCTTCAAAATGATCCCATTCACTTTCTGTCTTTTAAGGATTCCTCATAGTTTCTGACCCATTATAGAAATGTATTTTTTGTTTGTCTGTTTTCTGGCTCTAATATTGATTCTATAAAATACCTTTTCTGTAACTTTTCAGGATTTGGAATTGGAGATGGGAATGAGATTAGGTGTAGTTCACCATCTTTATCTAATTTTCCCTCACATTTGTCTCTTGAAACTGGGTTCCAAATTAATTTCTGCATCAGCCTCCTGAATTTATTTTTTCAGTATCCATTTTGCTATTGTTTGTTTTATCAATTAATCAAGTTGCCTTCACTGAAGAATTCAACAATGAAGATTTATCTTTAATCACTCCCCCTTCTCAGATTGCTTGCTCTGTATGATAGCCAAGTTATAGACTGGTTCTAAAATATTTATAAATTAAAATAGACTAAGGGGATGTGGATCTTATCTACACTGGCAAAGGCAGAAAGAGAAGAAAGAAAATACCCATCCAAGGAATTGGGCCAACAGCTCTGAGGAAAGTCTGTGTGTGTGTGGTTGGCAGGGCACAGAGGAAAGAACATTTTTTTGACCTATTTGGGTGGATTCCAGAAGCCCATACCCAGGAGGAGGGGCTCAGCCTTTAATTTCAATCTGCTCATGGATACAGACACTTAATGGCTCATTAAGCACCAGGACTAATCATGATTTGATTTCCCACAGAATGTGTGTTTGGGAAAGTGGGTTGTATAGTGGTTAAAGGCTTGATCTCCTGAACAGCAGTTCTCAAACTTCAGCATACGTCAACATCACCTGGAGGGCTTGTTGCAATAGACTGCTGGCTCCAGAGTTCTGATTCCAAAGGTCTGGGGTGAGGCTTGAATATTTGCTTTTCTAACAAATTTTCAAGTGATTCTGATGCTTCTGGTCAGGGACACACTTTGAAAACGAATCCAGAGTCTGACAAATTTAGGATTAACAACTTTATCACTTCTTAACTGCTTGAGCTGGAACAAGCGATTGATCCTCTGTGCCCTCAGCGCCCTCAGTGAACTTCACCAAGGATCCTCATAGACTAGAATAATAGAATGTCCCTCACTGGGTTGGCAATAAAGATCAATTAAGATAAAGTTTACACTAAGCACTGAATATGCACCCAGATTACCTCAAATACTCAAAATCTAGATATAATCATGATTTGCTTTGACAAAGTTAAGGACAATAACTTAGAATTTTAAAAATACAATTTATTCTTACCTACACTTTTAAATTGTATGTCAGAAACTGGCCATAGGGTGTTCAGGATTGGATAACTATTGCTTATCTTCCCATTGTTAGAACATAACCCCAAGCCAATTTATGGAAAAGCCCATTAATCATGGGTCTAGTTAATACCATATTCAGTTTCAGGCTACTTATAAAGGTGAAGAAAAGACATATATTAACAGAACTTATTATGCCACTCTCTTGATAGTTTACATTTTAACATGTAAAATCTACAGGCAAGTGCCAAAAATCAATTAAGGATACCAAGCCTGAACTTAGAATCCATACAAAAAAGTCTAGTTTTCCATAAATGTGTATTATTGCCCTGGAGCTGGTTCTCAAAGTATGTTCCTGACAAACACCATCAGCCTGACCTGGGAACTTGTTAAATATAAGGTCCTCAAGCCCTACTTGGATGGACAGAATCAAAGCTCTGGGGATGGGCCCAGGTGACCAACACTTGCCCACTAACTTTGACAACCACTGCCCCGAAAGACAAATGATCACAGGAGGAATGTGCTTCAGCCCAGCTCCCTGATTTTACAGGTGGGAACACTTACATCTGGAAAAAAAATGATTTGCATCAAGTCACACGGTAGCTTGGTAGCAGAGCTGAGGTTAAGAGGCAGGCATCTCCCTCCTAGCCCTGCTTGCTCCCCCAGGCTGGGTGGGGGCCATCCCAGACCTGAGTCACCCAGGCCCACGGATGAAACAAAGGCTCCCCCGGAAGCTTGGAAACTTCCCTTTGGAATGTGACTGCTTCAAGAGACAAGCATGCTTCCTTTGTTTTTAGTGATGTTGTGTTATCACCGTCAGAGCAGCTGAACAGAGAGCCTTACCAGAATCAAAGGCGCCAGGAAGGCAGACCTCCTCTGGAGGCTGTGAGGGCCAGCAGCACACAAGGCCAGGCTGCCAGGAGCACGGTGGGAGACGTGGCTCTGGGAACGGAAGCAGCCCATGGACGGCCTTCTCGGACTTCCTGGCTGCCTGTGGTCCAGAGCAGAGACACAGCTGACTTTTTTAATGTGCTGTGAAGGAGTCAGCCGCTCCAAGACACAAGTCAGCCCTGGGCTTGCTTGAGAAAAAACTTGATTGTATCAACACATCTCAGTGACTCTCCTACTCTTCCTTTGTCTGAGAGACCAGTGAAAGCTGAGGCTATGTCACTGCATTTGAGTGTCAGTGAGGGCAACAGATGCTTTTCCTGGTGGTTGCCTTTGGGTGTCAGGTAGCCCCCAACATCATGGGAGCAGGACCACACTGAAAGGGAAGCAGGGCTTTTTTTTCTGCTCTTTCCCCCACCCTCTTCTGGGATCTCAACACACACACACCTGCAAGGACTCACTACAAGTACAGCAGAAAGGAGGTGGGGGAAGATTAAAAACTTGTGGTTGCTTATATATACATTTATGTACATTTTGGAACGTGTATATCTTTACATTTTACATACAGCATATATATATTATATGTATCACATGTGTGTATATACATATACATGCATGCACATATTGTATATCACACATGCATGTATATACATATACATATAGAGAGACATACCTTGGAGATACTGTAGGTAAGGTTCCAGACACCACAAAAAATGAATATTGCAATAAAGTGAGTCACATTTTTTGGTTTCCGAGGGCATTTAAAAATTATGTTTACACTCTACTAAAGTCTATTAAGTGTGCAGTAACATTATGTCTAAAACAACAATGTACATAATTTAATTAAAAAATACTTTATTGCTAAAAACTGGTAACCATCACCTGAGCCTTTAGCAAGTCATAGTAGTAACATCAAAGATCACAGATCATCATAACAAATATAATAAAAATGAAAAAGTCTGTATACTACAAGGCTACAGTAATCAAGACAGTATGGTACTGGCACAAAAACAGAAATTAGATCAATGGAACAGGATAGAAAGCCCAGAGATAAACCCACACACATATGGTCACCTTATCTTTGATAAAGGAGGGAAGGATATACAGTGGAGAAAAGACAGCCTCTTCAATAAGTGGTGCTGGGAAAACTGGACAGCTACATGTAAAAGTATGAAATTAGAACACTCCCTAACACCACACACAAAAATAAACTTAAAATGGGTTAAAGACCTAAATGTAAGGCCAGACACTATCAAACTCTTCGAGGAAAACATAGGCAGAACACTCTATGACATAAATCACAGCAAGATCCTTTTTGACCCATCTCCTAGAGAAATGGAAATAACAACAAAAATAAACAAATGGGACCTAATGAGACTTAAAAGCTTTTGCACAGCAAAGGAAACCATAAACAAGACCAAAAGACAACCCTCAGAATGGGAGAAAATATTTGCAATTGAAGCAACTGACAAAGGATTAATCTCCAAAATTTATAAGCAACTCATGCAGCTCAATAACAAAAAAACAAACAACCCAATCCAAAAATGGGCAGAAGACCTAAATAGACATTTCTCCAAAGAAGATATACAGATTGCTAACAAACACATGAAAGAATGCTCAACATCATTAATCATTAGAGAAATGCAAATCAAAACTACAATGAGATATCATCTCACACCGGTCAGATTGGCCATCATCAAAAACTCTAGAAACAATAAATGCTGGAGAGGGTGTGGAGAAAAGGGAACCCTCCTGCACTGCTGGTGGGAATGTAAATTGATACAGCCACTATGGAGAACAGTATGGGGGTTCCTTAAAAAACTAAAAATAGAACTACCATATGACCCAGCAATCCCACTACTGGGCATATACCCTGAGAAAACCATAATTCAAAAAGAGTCATGTATCAAAATGTTCATTGCAGCTCTATTTACGATAGCCAGGACATGGAAGCAACCTAAGTGTCCATCAACAGAAGAATGGATAAAGAAGATGTGACACATATATACAATGGAATATTACTCAGCCATAAAAAGAAATGAAACTGAGTTATTTGTAATGAGGTGGATAGACCTGGAGTCTGTCATACAGAGTGAAGTAAGTCAGAAGGAGAAAAACAAATACCGTATGCTAACACATATCTATGGACTCTAAGAAAAAAAAAAGTGTCATGAAGAGATTAGTGGTAGGATGGGAATAAAACACAGACTTACTAGAGCATGGACTTGAGGATATGGGGAGGGGGAAGGGTAAGCAGTGATGAAGTGAGAGAGTGGCAGGGAAATATATACACTACCAAATGTAATTTAGATAGCTAGTGGGAAGCTGCCACATAGCACAGGGAGATCACCTCTGTGCTTTGTGACCACCTAGAGGGGTGGGATAGGGAGGGTGGGAGGGAGGGTGACGCAAGAGGGAAGAGATATGGGAACATATGTATATGTATAACTGATTCACTTTGTTGTAAAGGAAAAACTAACACACTATTGTAAAACAGTTATACTCCAATAAAGATGTTTTATTTTTTTAAATGAAAAAGTCTGAAGTATTGCGAGAATTACCAAAATATAACACAGAGACACAAAATGAGCAAATGCTGTTGGAAAAATGATGTCAATAGATTTGGTCCACGGAGGATTACCACAAACCTTCAATTTGTAAAAAATGCAATAAAGCGAAACGCAGGTAATGAGGTATGCCTATATATGTCGTAACACATATAATCAGTTGTGGAGTCCAGGTGGAGACTCTTTTCTGTTTGACTCCAAAAACTGTCCCATCTTCATGATCTTTAATAGAGTGAAGTCCTTAACAACATAGAATACAGATCTGGCCACTTATCTGCTGCAAGATATCTGCACATCTGGCTCCTGCTTCAACCATTCCCAGAGGCCACTCTTGGCCAAATCTGAGTAACCTCTTGATTACTAAACTCAGTTGTCCTCTCTTCCCGTTTCTCCAGGTGGCAGCTCAGGGCACTGTTAACCATTCCCTCTTTCACCTCACCACCCCTTCTCCTCCCACCCCTCACACCCTTCCATCCAGCTTTGCTTAGAGAAAAGGCACCACAGCTTAGATCACTTGGACACAGGACGCAGAGAACTTTCTATGGGACCTCATAGCCCAGCCAGGCAGGAGCTGCACGTGCCGGCTGAGTAGGAGAATCCTGGGCTTACATGGCTTTCCTGGCCCAGGCTCCTCGGTTGTATTGAGCACTTTCTATTGATCACTGACAGATATTCGTGGAAGAAAATAGAGAAACAAGCACTGGTCAAGTCCAGGTAGTATGTACAAAGCACAAACTGCAAGACTTTCTGTTACTAGGTTCTTGATGGGGTGGCAGGTACATAGCAAAGGATTCTCAAGCCTCAATGGAGGGTAAGAGTAAACATCTTTTGCTGTTGCTTCACCAACACCCCATCGTCCAAAAAGATGGATCCCAGTATTGCTCACAAGGATCCTCTCTGAGGATGCACTTTGCCAGCCCTTGGAAGCCCTGCCATTTCTCTCACCCACATGCTCTTGGATATGGTTTTATGAGGCAGGCAGTGTTGTTTCCAAAAGCCACAGCTCAGCATGTTTTCCATAAATCACTTTAATAGAAGACACATGAAAAAGTCAAAAACTTCTTTAGCACGTGTGAAATGAAATTAAGAAACAGTTACAAATACAAATACCAAAGAATCTGTTGGGTGAATCCACCATCAAGGAGAAAAAGGGGATCTATTCCCGATTCCTAGATGAGGTATCAGTTTCCTGCCAGGGCCAGAATGAAGGCTGCCTTCCAGAAAGATGAGTTGTAAGAGGGAAGCAAAGAATACCAAGAAAAATAATACAGCTTGGTTTAATTAACTTAGCTGAATGCATATTTTCCTTCTGTCACGGCAGCTAACTAAAGGTTTCTGGCCCGATTCACTCAATCTCTCCATCCTTTACTCTTCTCCATTCAGTCCTGAACTCCTATAGTGCCCTTAGGAAAAGCCCCCATTAAATGAGTTGTCCTAGTATCTTGATGGCCTTGTCTGCTCTGGGCAACTTTCTGTCTTGATATTGGGTTTCTGAAGAGGCCAGTCTGAGACTCTTATATACTATCAGTGGGGCTATAAACTGGTGCAAAGTTTATGGAGGGAAATATCATCAAATCTGTTCAAATAAAATATACTCTAGCCTTTGACCAAAACTTTCAGTTTTACGAATTTATTATACAGAAACATGCACATGGGTATGTTGCAAAAACCCAACTTTCCATTGAGAGGTGACTCAATCAATAAATTATGCTACAACAGAGAACTGGATTAATAATAACTGATATTCGTTGGAAAGACCAAGATGGTTCTATACAGATTGATATGGATTCAACAGGATCTTAAGTGAAAAACTAAATTGCAATAAAATATGTATAGTAAACATTATCTGCATAAAACATAGGCTATGCATCATATCACGATCTGAAAGACTATATCCCAATGCTGATGGTTCTGGGAGTGGGGGAAGGGCATGGTAGCTTTCCACCCTCCCCATATGTGATAATGGAGTACTTTTAACTCTTCCTGCTACCCAGATGGTTCACCAAGATGCTTCCATTCAGTTCCACTCAGCTGCTTCCACTGGACCTCGTAACCAAGTCCAGAAAAACCCTGCTGTCTTTTTCACCTGCCTTATCACACCCCTTTTCTGATGAAATACACATGCTTGAATGAGGAGAAAGTAAAACTAAGGGAGAAGGTAAGCAATTTGGGTGAATAATTCACATTTTTATCTATAATGTTTTGATTATTTTTAGAAGACATTACCATAAAGATTAAACAATACAAAAAATGGAAAAAAGATGAGAATAGCTATCAGCTTTACTCACCATATGAGCAGATTCGCAGGGTACAGCCATCCCCAGTCTTGGTTCTTGGAGGTCTTTGGAGGAGGAAAGCAGACTAAGGTTCCACAAAGCTGCTCCGTTGTCATGTGGACCCAGATGCGTTGAGAAGGTGCTTTCAAGGCACCACAGACGTTAAAGAGAGTCATGTCCAGCCTTGTGGAGCAATGGTGCAAGGGCAGAAGATCTAAAAACAAGCTTTTCCACAAGGAGGGTCAGGAGGGGCCACAGTACCTGGGGCTCTCAAAAGCCAAGCGGCAAACCTGAGCTCCTCACAGGCCACCACTGAGTCCACTCGCAGCAGGTTCAGGGGCAGGGCCACCGCCGGGGAGGCTCCCAGTGGTCAGGACGCTAGGAGAGCACGACTGGTGGAGAAAGTGTGTTTCAGGGGCTCCTCCAGGCAACTCCCCACTCCAGGACCTTCACGAATTCACCGCCACCTTCCTGCAATGACAGGCAGGCTCCAGTTCTCTCGGCCCTGCCTCTGCCATTGCAAGTGTTCTCTATAGACATCACCCACCCGGTCTCAGGATGCCTGAGCTCACGTACAATCCTGGTGCTAAAACCTCAGGGCTCCCATTCCTCCTCTGGGCTCTGTGTGTGGGCACAGACACACCTCAGGGGTGAGGATTATTTCAAATTCTCTCCCTAATCCCTTCTTTTCCCTGTGAATTTCTGCACACTCCTTTCCTGACAGTCTTTTTCAGGTCTATCACCTGATATCCTCCTTGGTACCTGCTTTTCCTATGTGGCCTGAGGTTTTGGTTCCTTAATCACCTTGGTTTTCAGTTCATTGCCATATTGATTACATCAGCGTTTCTCTTCAGTTTTTGACTTTCTTTTTAGTTTCCTACTTTCTTTTCAGTTTCCTTGGACAGAAGGCTTTTATTCTGATATTTTAGGCCAATTTTTGTATTCCTACACTAGCTTTAAATCCTAATCCTAACCTTTAACACTAACTTTCACCCAAACCTTGCCTCTCTGCCTTTCTTCTGGTTTCCTGCAATGAGATACCACGTAGCCCTGCAAAGATGGCTTTTCCAGTGTTAGAATGAAAGAGGTCCCAGATATAGTGTTAATTTAAAAACAGAGTTGGAGGACAGTATGTTAAGAAGGATCCCATTTCCTCAGTCTCCCTGTAAGCCTCATGCCTGGGTGCACAGTGCTGGGTAGCACTGACACCTTTGTGTGTCTGGATAGGTGACTTGCTGTCACACGGGGCCAGGGGTGACCTCAGAGCTGGCCTGAGCAATAGTTCATTGTCCATATGCAGTCCAGCAGTGGCCAGCCAGGACCCTCCCCTCCCCGGGGCAGGTTAAGTACAGGTGGAGCAGTCCTTGGGGAAGAGGTCTTTACCCACATTTCCTGTGGTTACTGTAACAAATTACCACAAACTCAGCTCCCTGGGAGAATTCTTCCTTGCTTCTTCCAGCTTCTGGCAGCTGCCTTAGCATTCCTGAGCTATGGCCACATCACTCCAATCTGCTACCATCTTCATGGGACCTTCTCCCTCTGTGTAGGTCTGTGTCAAATTCCCTCTCTTATAAAGGGTCCACTCAGATAACCCAGGATATGCTCCTCCTCACAAGATCACTAACTTAATCACATCTTTTTCCATAGAGGGTGATATTCACAGGTCCTGGGGTTTAGGGTGTGGACATATCTTTCGGAGCCACCATTCACCCCACTACACACACCCACGCTATTCATGGAGGTGGAACAGATGCCAGATGTTAGATATCGAAAGGGCGTCAAAAGCACAGCCCACACAAATAATTCCCCCCAAATAAACAAGTCAGCAGTGAATCATACCCAGGCAAAGTGTTTCTCTTTGCCAAGTGCTGAGTTGTGTAGACTCAAATCTCCCACACCACCCTGATTTTTGTGTGTGTCTGCTAGGACAATTCAAAACTGTGTGCTAGGTCTGGCCCCGGGGATTCCTTGGGCCAAAGGGCAGTAGCCATATTTGGGGGAGTGCGCAGGTGTGAGGGCATGGCGGTGTGATGCGGAAACACTGGGCTCAGGTCCTGTTTCCTCCACTTACTAGCCCTCTGTCCTGGGACAAGACATGTAGCTTTTTTAAAGAAGGACAAAAATAATCTCTATGTTTTATGATTTTGCAAAAATTAAATGATAAAGTGTACGTATATTAAAGCTAAACTCTTAACACATTCAGGGGATTGAGAGGCCGGGCACCAGGAGAGGAGCATGGTGTGCAGGCTGGTCATCCTGGCACCTGCTGTAAGTGGAACAATCTGAGACAAGTCCTCACTCTCCACTCTGTTTCCCAGTGGGTTTGTTTGTTTCCAAAAGAGCTTTAAAGGCACCACTAGGCACCTGACACTGTAAGACAATTTGAGGCAGGAATGAGCATCTCTAAATTAAGTGACTTGGACTGGACTGGATACCCCATGGGCGAGTGTTTGCAGACCTGACAAGGGCCTCACCCAAGTGAAGAATGATTCTTTTAACTCCTCCATGGGTTGGTAGGTGTGAAACGTAACTCACATCTGAGTCTTGGACTGTGGGGGCAATGTCGCTTTTTGGCATTATCCCTGAGATTTAGAGACGAAATCCTTGAAGGCATTTGTGAAAACCAAATGTCTGACACCTTTGCAGGACCTGAGAAGCCAGGGATGGAGGTTTCTGGCGTGCTTCCCTGTTGTAGCTTGGGATATGTTGGTGAAGGCATGTGGACGTCACAATGGGTCTGTGAGGCACAAGGGGCCAGCTGAGCATTGGGATCTGAGCATCAAGGCACCGGGGCTCTGGGAACAGTTCTCCCAAATCCACATTGAAGAGGTCCAGGGAGAACGTTCCATCACCCAGGCCTATTGCCCTGCACCTCCTCCTCTGAGGTCTCCGGCCTCAGTTTGGTGGGGAAGACTTGGGTCGATGGGAAATGCACACAAGTGAAGCCATCTGCCACCAGGAACAACCAACCACTGGCTGGTCCTTCTCTCCGATGAGCGGTTGATCCAAAGTAATGTGATTTTGGCAACATGTGCTCCATGAGTCCTCCTAATATCCTGTGAGCGGGGTGGGTCGGAGGCTCAAAAGCTATCTGCTGAGAGAGGCTGGCCCCCTGAGCTGCCTGGCCCACAGAGTGAATGCCCACTGAGCCCCGAGCTCTGTGCAGGGGTGCAGCCCTTCTCCCCTCTCCAGAGACATGGGCACAGCCTGGGAAGTTATATGACTTTCCCCCAAACAAAGGACAGAATGTAGCACAGCAAAGACTCTAACAGGGGAATCTGCTGACAAACCTGTTTCCTCTCTCATCTGTGCCCTCTTTGCTGGTTGATGTTGAGGGGTAGGCAGGCTTCTCCCACCCTGACACTTCCTCTTGGGGGAAGGAGAGGAAATGTCATTTGCTGACACTGTTTATATCATTACAGTCACACTCAGTACCTCCCACGTCTCACATCTGCTCTGGCACACACCTTGCTAAGATGGGAATGGTTATGAAAGAGTACCCCAAAGGACCCTTGAGGTGAGGAAACTGCTTGGTACTTTGTGGTGGTGGTCACATGATTCCACATGTGAAAAATTGCATAGAACTAAACACAAAGAGATACACACACAAATGAGTGCGTGTGAAGCTGGTGAAACCCGAGTGAGGTCGCTAGTTGGATCAATGTCCATTTTCTCGTTGTGACATTGTACTACAGTTATGTGAGATGTCACCAGTGGGGGAAACCGGGGGATCTCTCAGTACTGTTTCCCACAACTGCATGTGAACCTAA
Source organism: Kogia breviceps (assembly GCF_026419965.1). Taxonomy (NCBI): domain Eukaryota; kingdom Metazoa; phylum Chordata; class Mammalia; order Artiodactyla; family Physeteridae; genus Kogia; species Kogia breviceps. The sequence goes on along the minus strand of NC_081311.1, from coordinate 45,895,587 downwards.
CAATTATCTTAAAGTAAAAATTAACAATATATATTGAAAAAAAATCTCATGGTGTGAAGTGTGTTTTAATTTAAGCTACTTTGAGAAACAGGCAGCTGAAGTCCAGGATGGGATCCTCCTTCATTGCTTCTGTCCCTTCTAGGTCTCAGGATTCTCACTTACCTGCCTGTCCCTCTCTCCAGCACCAGGAACGAGGGAGGCCACTGAGGACCGTGACCACCTGTGGCCTCAAGGTGAGTTCTGGGATCAGCATTTCCACAAGGGAGGTGAGGGGGTGAGGGTGAGTCTGCAGCGAGCTCTCCAGAGGCCTAGGGATGTGCACGGGGCACCCTCTCACAGCGGGGCAGGTGGCCTGGCTTCTGTGTCCTGCAGGGAAACAAGATGGACCAGGGCCACTCTTGTCTGTCCCTAGACCTTCACAGTGTGGACTGCCTCTCAGGATCTGGGAGAAAAGGATTTAGAGCAGGGATAAGGGAATATTATACTTATTAAATCGACCCCCCAGAAAGTATATCATGAAAGAGTATTTTTAACTGATGTGCTTTTTTGGTTCTATTATAGAATCCAAAAAATTACAAATTTGTTCTCCTATTTTAAGGTAAGTGTGATCTTGTTAATCCTTATTAGTGTACATTATAATTTTAGGAACATCTCATGAGTGGATACTTTTGATAGATACTGATAGAGCTAGCCCTGCAGCACCTCCGGGAGAGGCTCTAGGTGATGTTTGGGCTCTTTGTATGTCAATTATATCTCAATAAAAATAAAACAACACAAGAATCCTCCAAGTTTTCCATGCCCCAAGGCCGCTTGCCCCTTCCCAGGTGTCAGAGCTCTCTGCATTTGCTCTTGTGTGGCAGGGCGATGATTATTGCAATAGTACTGAGATGGGTCCGTGGATGTAAGCAAATCTTAGCTCTCGCAGCTCAGTCTTGGGAGGGCAAGAGAGACGATGATTGAAAAATTGGGTGGTGTCTTGTCTGAGGTTCAGAAATCGTCCTTTTTGAAGCATGGCATTCCGTTGTGGAAGCTATTGGTACTGGTGTGTGTGTGTGTGTGTGTGTGTGTGTGTGTGTGTGTGTGTGTGTGTGTGTGTGTGTGTATACACATTTTGTTTTATTCGAGATTATAACATTTCCTCTGTATACCCTCTAAGAAAAGCAGAAATCGGCAAGATCAGATACCATTCCCTTCTATAAGTGTTAGTCAGGTTTGATTCCTTCCTTGAAGCCATGTCCTTTCTCCCTTGCTTAGGGGAAACGTCTCAGATCCAGTGTTCCTTGGTTGATGGAAGATATAAATGGAATGCAAACGGGAACAGGAATCTTGATTCGAATGTATTAACTTATTTGCATAACCACTATCAATTAAAAACTTAAAATATTTCCCAGATGTTCTTATGTGATCATATTACAAGACAGCAATTTAAAATTGCCCCAAAGTCAACATCCTAAGCAAAAGCAACTAATCTAAGAAATACAGAGTAACACATACTAGAAACACGTGCCACGTGAGGGCTATGGAGAGGCCTGGAGCACACACAGGCTGGTGGGTAATTAGAAGGAAAATTGCCTGCAGGGAACTTGAGGGCTATTAGGTTGCAGTTTAAGTTCATTAAATTTAAACACCTGGTTTGCTACAGTCATGTGGTTTCCTAGGCCTTGAAATTGGCTCCAAGCAGCTATTTCTGCATAATCTGGATCGTGTTTTTCTTACCGTCACCTGATCCATCAATGCCCTGTGAGCATCACTTGTTGTGCCCACTTATCACTGTGGGGACCTAAAAGTGGGCCCTGAAACTCCAAGGTGAGGACTCGACGGGAGACTAGTAAAAAGATCCGTGGCTGCCAGGGGTTGGGGCTGGGGAGAATAAATAGGCAGAGCACAGAGGATTTTTAGGGCAGTGAAAACTTCTGTGTGATACAGTAATGATGGATACATATCATTATACAGTTTTCCAAACCCATAAAATATATAGCACCAAGAGTGAATCCTATCTAAACTATGGACTTTGGGTGATCACTATGTATCAATGTAGGTTCATCAGTGGTAAGAAATGTACCACTCTGGGGAGGGATGCTGACACTGGGAGAGGCTATGCATGTGGTGGGGGTGTATATAGATGGGAAACATCTGTACTTTTCTCTCGGCTTTGCTGTGAAGCTATAACTTCTCTAAAAACACTAAAGTCTTTTGTAAAATGTCCATGAACTCCTAGTGGTTTCAGTTTTGGCGTTGGAGGAGCATGAAGTTGACATCTCCTTGAGCCACCCCAAGGCCTCAAGCACCATCCACTAAAAGGCTCTAATTTGGATGTTTAACCAGCCATTACTCTGTGATTGCCAGTTCTTGCCTTTCTCATAAATCTCCAGACAATCTTAATCCTCATCAATGATCTATTTATTATTCACAATCTTCTCCCTTCCTTGTTTTGGCCCATGGCAACCTTTCTATCTTGGCTTATGTTACCCCAGCAACCTAAACATTAAACTTGCCATTTTGCCTACTTGGAATGTTCTCTGTCCAGTTCTCCGAGAGCTTCTTCTGCAATTATGTCTTCAGAAGGTTCTCTCTTAACACTATCCAAAGGATCCTTTCCCCACATCCCACCTCCAGCCACTCTATACCACGTTAAACTATTTTATTGTCTTCATAGCATTTCTCTCTCTCAGACTTATTATATTGTTTTCTTGCTTGTTTACTCTCTTCCCCTGTTTCCTTTTTAAAATGTAAATTCTTCTAGAGTAAGGGTTTATGCCTGTGTTGTTTCTGCTACATCTTGATATCTAGAATAGTCCTTGGCATGCAGCATTTGTTGGCTGATTGGATAAATAAATGGATAGATGAATAAATGACTTCAAGGATAAGTGTATATCCTGGAGTCCAAATGACTGCCTTGTAAAGACTTTTCATTAAAAATATTAATTATTATTATTAATAAATACAGTATAACATCATATTGAGTTTAAAAAATGCATTCCCTCGAGTTAGGTACTTTTACAGTTTGGATTGTAGCTTTGCAGACTTTTAATGCATGCTCAGTCATTATACCTATCTGTATCTATCTATCTATCTTCCTATCTACATAATATATATATGCTGCTCTGTAATTTGCTCTTTGAAACGACATACTTTCAAATAAAACAGTCATACACTCCATAAGAAAGTTGAGGATTACACAGACTGATAACATAGCCATGAGTCCTAAATTCAAGAATCTCTGAACCAACAAAATCTCCCATGGACTAAGTACCATAGAAGAAATAGCATGTCAATGGGCCCAGCATGCCAGCCCCAGAAAGCAATGGCCTGGTCATTCTCCGAATAGCTCAGGTATGACACACTTGAAGCTTTGCACAACCTGTGTTTTCTCACAGTAGAACCTTCACACCAAGCATCTAAGTATGCCTGAAATGTAGCTGACCCAATGCAAATAAAACAAAAATAAAGAAAGCTAAAACTAAATCTAATCAGTTGAGAATAGCAATGATGTCATACATAACATGTAGTTTTAGTTCTCAGTGATGCCATTGCAAGTGTGAATTTGACATTGTGATAATACTTATCAAAAATAAATAGGTCACAGAAATTAATAATACTGTATGATGTCAGGTACCCAGAGTAGCCAAATTCATAGAGACAGAAGGTAGAATGGTGGTTCCATGGGGCTGAGGGAGGGAGGAATGGGGAGTTGCTCTTTCATGGGTTTGCAAGATGAAACAAGTTTTGGAGATTGTATGCCCCCAAATGTAAATGTATTTAACACTACTGAACTGTACACTTAACTATGGCTACGATGGTAAATTTTATATTATGTATGGTTTACCACAAAATGTTTCAATTAAAACAAAAAGAATAAGTGGAAGAGAAATAAATATTCTTCACATGTTATGCTTCCTTGTATTTTCACTTTCCCATAATTAGAATTACCATTTACCCCAGTTTGCATAAGACAGTCCTGGTTCACTCTTGTCCTTGTGCAATTATTCATAGGTCTCCCTTTCTTTTTAAAAGTGTTATGGGTGATAATTATTATGCTCCTCTTATCCAATATGCCTTTGGTAGCAGAGGACAGCCAGAGAACTTAAAAGTAGAAAGCTAGCATCTCCATTCATTCATTTACTCCATCATTCACTCACCTCAAAAGGACCTCTGTACCTTCTGCCTGTTATCACACTGGCTGTTATATTTGTGTTCAGGTGACTGTCTTCCTAGATAGACTGTGGGCTCCTCAAGGACAGGACTTATACCTAATTCATCCAGGATCCCTAGATCCCATCCCAATGCCTGACACATATCAGGTTCCCAGCAGATGTTTGATGAATTGCAAGATGTCCTAGTTCCAGCTGAAAGAAAGCCATGAAGAGGACTGGCCCTCATTAGTGCTGAACGCCCCAAATAGTCTTTCTTCTGTGCCCATGGGGGTGGTCCTGCAGGGTCTCCTTGGCTGGGTAGACAAGGGGAGGGCAAGGGGCCTCAGTGACAGTTTCTCTCTCACATGTTGCCCACTTCCAAGTGCCTTGCTAGGGGGGTCTTTATATTTCCTGATAATGCTTGCTTTCTCTCTTTCTTTCCTCTTTTTTTAAACGAACTAAGAAGCATCTCCATTAGTCCTGAAATAGATGCTCACAGAAAGCTAATAAATGCTCCATAAAGCTAGCACATGTCTCTCTAATGTAAGTTATTTATTTATAAAGCCAAGCTTTGAAATTCTGCTGCAATGGCTCAGCAAGTTGGGCTAACTCAGCTCAGTGGCAGGCTTTGTAAAGCTGCTCTTGGTTTCTTCATTCAAAGGCAGTGCTGTCCTCAAGGTGAGTTTCAGCCAGTCGCCTCCTCAAATGCCACACATTTGTCTCCAAGGGTGGGGTTGAGTTATACTTGAGTTTTGTTTGGCTCTTCTCTGATCTCTAATGACCTGTGGTCCTTCAGGGACTCAGGAATGTCATCTCTATCTTCCACATTGCTGAGGATCTCTGATTCCAGGAGCTTCATGTGCTCCACTCCTTCTACAATTTCCTCCTCCTCCTCCTCCTCCTCCTCAACACACTGGATTTGGGGGCCTAAGACCCTAGTGCAGTGGGAGGAGAGGTCTGGACAGGGGTGCTAAGTACATGTTAATGAATCAGCAGGTTCAGACTGGAATGTTTTCATAAATTAAGCCCAACATCTGGATGGCATTTGGCTTAAGAACCACCAAGAGCTTCCCACTTATCCCTTGATCAATCTTTCCCGAAGTGTATCATTTTTATTAGTCTTTTCCAAACAACTTTGATTTCATTATCCTCTCTAGCGTAATTTTTTCTGTTTTATTACTTTCTGTTCTTCTTTCATTATTTCCTCCCTTCTACAAATGGTCCTAACTTCTTAATATGGATCCTAGTTCATTAAATTACAACTTTCTGGGACAAATTTTTTCTTTCTTGGTGATTGTCAGATTCATTAGTATCTTTTTTTTTTTGACACACATGGATGTGTCTTGTGTGTAATTGGCTGATGACTTAAAGATGAGATAATTAACCCCTGGTCTCAAGAGGGTTCTATTTAAGGAAGGAGATAAGACAGTACATGTTAAGGTTTAAATTAATATCACAGTAGAACCAACTCTAAGATTTCAGAGTAATGCTTATCAGTAACAGTTCTGAGGAGGAAGGGGGAACAAAGTCAGACCCTGCAGGCCAGGCTGGACCTGGAGTGGCTCAGAGGAGGGCCAGCAGGGACAACTTCATAAGCCCACCATGACCTGGGGAAAGACCACTCCCAAGGCAAGGAGACTGTGAGGTAAAAGGCCAGAGAAAGGAGCCAGGACTACAGTGCAGAGGAGCCTGGATGTGTTGACACCCTAGAGCATTGTGTGAAATGACGCATCCTTGATTGTCTTAGCAGCAACACCATGAACAGAGAGAACTTAGAGATAGATGGTTTGACGGTGAGACACTGGAAGCAGGGGGACTGCAGGAGGGAGGAATGGTGGGCAGTGACAGGATGAGAGAACTTTCCACCTGAGTTTCTGGCTGTGGGAGGGGCAGGGGGGCATGAGCGTGTTCCATTTGTGAAGCTCCTCCAAGTCAGGCACAGAGAGACCCATATAGCAAAGAACACCTTCTGGACAAAGCGATGAGTCCCACTCTAGATGGGAGATGGAGGTGAGGCCTTGCTGGAGCTGTGGGCCCAAAACAGGCCTCCTGGAGGTCTATGCTTGTCCTAGCACGTGCCACCTCCTTTCAGGGCCATCAGGCAGCAGCAGGTAATGTGATAATTGGGGCCCACGTGGGTAGTGGGGTTGGACTTCCTCCTCCCAGGTGTTTCCAAGCCTGGCATGACCCTAAGCAGGTGGGTATGGTCCCCATGAAAGCAGATCCCAGGAGCAGTGTCCAAGGGTCACATCACTATGCTCAGCCTCCCCCCTTCTAAGGAAAACTTCTCACATGCCAGCCCTGGGAGACACAGTGTCCTTTCTCCGTGTTCCACTGCATTACAAGCCTGAGAACTCAGCACAGGCTTTTAAATGCAACATACGTAACATTTTAAGTCCTGGAAGGGTCTTCAGATTCAGCATCTCCCCACCTGTAGCTGCGCAGATGCACGTTACCCGAGGAGAAGACAGTGCCCTCTTGCGCTGAAGGGGGGATTTACCAGGCTCTGATCCCGCGAGGAGGAAGAGGACCCTTGCCCAGGATGAGCCTTTAGGTCCAGCCCAGCCAGTGGCCCGACCCTTGCACAGCTGACCCCCAGCCCTCAAGCAGGCTGGGCCAAGGGCTCCCACCTCTGAGTCTGGGCCCTTCCAGAAACTTTCTAGTCCCAAGGAAATGATGGCTCTTCCAGTATGCAAATGCTCCGGAAACTCATCCACAGAGAAGGCACTTGCCCGAACCTCCCACAAACATATCTGGTCCCTAATTTCCTCATCAACAAGCCCTGAGGTTTTCACACAGGTCAATGCCTCCTTCGGTATTCACTCCAGCCCACAGAGCTCATCTCCCCCAAAATCAGAATTTCTCTCAGGCTAAACCAGGCATCTTGCCAGGAATTCACTCACTCATTCATTCATTCATTGACTCACTCATTCATTCATTCACTCACAAAGGACATATTCCATTTGCACTGAACACCACAGAGGGAACCAACATCCGAAATCATTAACTCATCTCCTTCCTCACTCTTCAAGCAGACCCCATGAGCCTTCAAGGATCCACTGTCCCTTCCTTGGTTCCTTAGCAGATCCACTCCAGCTGGGGACCACTCATGTGGACCTTTGCCATAGGGATTCTCTCCAGGACCCCATCTCTGCTTAGGAAGCACTATGCTGTCATTGGGTCATTTTAGCCTCCAAGACTATCTTTCAGATAAAATTATGCCTTCTCCTAGTCAGTGTCTGAGCTTTAAGATGTTTTTTTTTTCCTTTTCTGCGGTACACGGGCCTCTCACTGTTGTGGCCTCTCCCATTGCGGAGCACAGGCTCCGGATGTGCAGTCTCAGTGGCCATGGCTCACGGGCCCAGTGGGATCTTCCCGGACCGGGGCACGAACCCGTGTCCCCTGTATCGGCAGGCGGACTCTCAACCACTGCGCCACCAGGGAAGCCCAAGATGTTTTTGAAGGCCTTCCTGATTTGGGGAGCTAGAGAGTCATTAAAGATAAGTCAATATGTTCTACTGTTTGTATTATATAGGCTCCTCCTCATTATTACTGAGTTCTGTTAGACTATTATAGTATTTACTTTGCTTAGAAAATAAATCTGCCTGGTTGTCATGGCAACTATTCTTGGTAAGAGGACCCCAGGTCCTTAGCCAGCACGTATTGTAACTGTCAGCTCTTAGGGTCAGAACGTGGCTTTGGTGGATCTGAACAAGGCAGCCTGTGCAGCCCAGAGAAAGCTCCAAGCCAGCAGGAGAATCTGGATTGATCCTTGGAACTTGGTCTCCTGGAGACCTTCTCTGAAAACCCAGTCTTAAATAGTCCCTTCACCCAGACCACTTTTGATCATATCACCTTATTTCCTTCAGAGGAATTATCATGAACTGAAATTATTTTATTTGCCCACTAGTTTGCTGTCTGTCTCTCTCAACTGCAAGGTGACCTACCCAAGTTCTCCTCTGAATCTCCAGTGCAACAATATAATAATGTTCCTGGGATAGAAGGGGCCTGACACACATTTATAGAAATGAATGGACATAACTTTACCCTCAGTATCTTCATCTGTCACTTAGGAACCAGGGTGTCATTCTCAAGAGACGCCTGCACGCTTTTGAGACACGGCACTGTGAGGTGGAAAGGTAAACCCATACTACAGTCAGCCTCATGTGGATTCTAACATGGCTTCCTAGCACTGTGGGAATATTTCTCTATTCAAAAAAATACTGAGTGAATAAAACTCCTGTTAGCTGAGGGTTCTAGGTACTAAGCCTTTCCCTTTTTGGTATAGTCTAGAAGTTAAAAAATGTCTATTTGTTACCAGCTGTGCATTGGTCCAGTATCACTCTAACATGGACAGACCCAAGCATATGCTGGCATCCTGTGCAGCCACGGACCACTAGAACAAGTGACACCATCCAGCCCCAATTCCAGCCCCGTCACTCCTGGGTGTGTGACCTTGGGGACATTATCTAACCTCTCTAGGCCTGAGTCTCTCATCTGAAAATCTGGGGAATATTAGTGCCTGCCTCATAAGATTGTTTAAATGACTGAATAAGATAATCCCTGCAAAATGCCTAACGTGCAATGAGTGCTCAGTAAGTACCAGATCTTCCTCTTCTACCACTCCTTCCCCTTTATCTCTGCCTTCTTCTCCCCTTTCTTCTTTCCTCTTTTTCTCCTTCCTCCTCCTCCTCCCCCTCCTTCTTCTTCTTCTTCCTCCCCTTCTTCTTCTTCTATCCTTCTATTCCTCCTCCTTCTTAGTGAGAGTCTAAATAATAAACACACATCCTCTTACAATTAAGACTCTTTAATTGGCCATAGGAAAGCCACAGTGTATGAGCCAAGAAGTAGTGGGAACAGGATATGGGATCATTTTTTATATTAACCCATCTCTTTGAGCCACCTAATGCCCAAGACGTTCTTAGGCCAGGCTTCAGGTTTTACACCCTTCCTAAAGTGTGGGTACCAGAACTAAAGCATCTAGGTATGTCTAACCAGAGCAGAAAAGATAGCACCATCACCCACCTGCCCAGGACCTACACTAGGTTTCCTGTAGAGTAGCCCCAAATAGCATGCGTTGGGGGGGTCACAAGATCACTGGTTGACTCATACTGAGCATTTTAAAAAACTATGCAATAATATGAATTATCCCAAAATATTGAGCAGATATCACAGCTACAGAGGTCGAGGTGTGCTAGCAAACCACCTACATGACAAGGGGAAGGTCAAAAGCAGTTCTATGGCAAATATTTGCCTGATTTGCACTGTTACCTCAAATCTTGCTTGATTTATTTGGAGATCTTGAAGCCTTTCAAGTTCCCATTTGACGAGCGCCTGGAGGCCCAGGCGGGCGACCACACAGCTTGGCAGGTGTTAGGAATCTGGGCTGAGACACGTTAGTTAGAGTGTCCGAGTGGACTCCCCAGAGCCAGGGTCTGGAAGAGAAGCAGGCAAACTGCCTTTGAGACTCCATCCTTCTCTGCCCAGTCCTTGATGAGCAGCCCGACATCACCCACTGTGACCACACCGTGGTTGCCTTCTCCACATGAAGGTCATGTCACTGACCACCCGTAGGACAGCAGGGCCCAGAACTATTTTGCTGGTAAGCGGGTGCAGTTTTCTGAGACAGCATCATCACTGAAACAATATTTTGCAATATTTCTGGGACAAGGATGTAGCCTTAACTGCATTTGCCATGTGTTTTAAGTCCTGGTACTTATTAACTCCAAATCTGAGTGTTACCTCTCTATGACAGGAGAGGCTTCCCACAGCCTTTGGAATAACTATAAATCTCCTGAGAAGCACCATGATTTTGTCTGGTGGAGGTGAGACCTCATGATAGTTTAACTCTTTAGAGAGTAGTCTTTCTAAGGAATATGGGGACTATGAAGAGAAGGAGGGAAAGGAAGCAAGTAGCAACTTGACCTTGACCGATGTAAAGCTCAGTGTCCTTGTTTATAATTGGGCGATAATAACACAGATGCGATACAAAGGATTCTAAAGGTTGAAATAGCTGATCTCTCTAGGCAGCACCCAGCATGTGATGGATAACCCTAGCCCCGCCCCCTAAAATTGTCTTCTATTCTGAGCTCACCAGCCCAGTAGACCCCAGGTCTAGCAGTGGGGAGTTAAGAACAGTGAGTTACACTTAAGGGGCAAGAACAGCGAAGAGGGAACAGGTGTCAGGAAGCACTCACTAGCAATGGGTCTGAGGGTGGTAAGGGTCAGACCTGGAGCTGGGATGACAGGGCCCGGTCCTCCTTTGACAGCAGGTGTTGGACATGACAAAGCAGAGTCAAAGCCAATTGAAATCAGACCAAACATAGACCAGCACCAAACCTGGATCCTGGAAGAAGAGCTGCTCCTAACCTGGCCCTGTGACATTTGCACACATAGGCCCCTTCTCAACGCAGTGACTCAGGGGTCTCAAGACTCTGCCCACTAACAAGGATGAGTAAGGCCTCCACAGGAATAATAATACTGGGCTAAGCCTCCTGAAGCCACAGTTACAGTTTCGAATTAATTTTGTTCTTTTCTTTCTTTCTTCCTCCCTTCCTCCCTCCCTCCCTCCCATCCTTCCTTCCTTCCTTCCTTTCTCTTTAAATCAGTTTAAATCTGGGTAACCATCATGGAAGTCAAATAAATCATCACTGGATAAAACTTCTCATTATATCCTTTGCACTTAGTTCTGTGTTTTTACGTCTCTTTATAACATTGTTTAGAAAAATGAGACTGAGGCCGTTAGGCTGTCAAATTCAATTTGGTTCAGTTTGTGATGTGCTCACAAGTCTTTTGAACTTCAGTATTTTCTAATTTCAGTCAGAACTGGCCACAAAACGGAGTCTGGGCATCTGTGTCTGATGTGATGAAATGCTGGGATTGGCATATAATCCTATTTATTGTCCTTTCTTTCCTTTTTATCAATGCTCACTCTCAGATGAACCCCAGCCAGGTATGATTGTGAAGTACTTTAGACACTTACGATTTTAGATGTGTTGTGTTTATGCTGAAAATGTCCTAATCATTTAGACTTACTTCCCCTTCCAGTGTATGTTCTGTATTATCACTCATAAATAAATTAGAGTAGACACGGAAATAGAACTAGGCACTGTACGAAACACTTTTAGGTATTAAGCCCTTTGAATTTTCACAACAATGAAGTAGGTACTTTTATTTTTCCAATTTTACAGATGATAGAACAGACAATGAAGTTAAGTAACTTGTCCAAGTTCACAAGTTGTAAATGACTGAAACAAACCCCAAGGCCAGAGTCAAGTTCCAGATGCTGAACACTTAAACCATTACAGATTAGGGAAAATTTTAGCTGCTATTTCTTCAAATAATTTTTCTGGGCCTTTCTCTCTCTTCTCCTTCTGGGACCCCTATAATGCAAATGTTATCATGCTTGATGTTGTCCCAAAGGTTCCTCAAGCTATCTCTACTTTAAAAAATTCTTTCATTTTGCTGCTGTCTGGGTGAGTTCCACTGTTTTGTCTTCCAGCTCACTGATTAATTCTTCTACCTCATCCAGTCTGCTTTTGAACCCCTCTAGTGATTTTACAGTTCAGTTATAACTTCTGTCTCTTTGTTGACGTTCTCACTGTGTTTATTCATTCTTCTCCTGAGTTCAGTGACTATCTTTCTGACCATTACCTTGAACTCTTTATCAGGTAGATTCTTATCTCTGTTTTGTTTGGCTATTTTTTTTTGAAGTTTTGTTATATCTATTGGAACATAATTCTCTTTCTCCTCATTTTGCCTAATTCTCTGTATTTTTTTGTTATGTGTTAGGTAAATCAGCTATCACTTCCATCCTGAAGGTGTAACCATATTTAGGACATGTCCTGTGCAGCTCAAGGCACCATCCCACATGGCCACCAGAGCCAGGCGCTCAAGGGATGACCCCTATATGGGCTGTGTGGACTCCCCTGTTGTGACAGGGCTGTGGCTGTTACTGAAGCATACGAGTGAGTGGGGCTAGTCCCTGGACTGGCTTCAGGGCCCACCCACAACTGCTGTTCATGCTTGTGGGTAAGGCTATCGCTCAGCCAGTTGTGAGGCCCAACCAAGGTGCAGGGATGCGCAGGGCTCTCAGCAGTGCATACCCTCTGACACTAATAGGTTAGAAGGGAATTTCAGAAATGGCACCTGCCAACACTGGCATTAGCAAGGGAAAAGAGCCAACCAGTGTCTCAGTCCCCAGGGAGCATCCCAAGTGGTTCCTGCCTCCATGACAGATGCTTCAAGATTAGTAAGTGGGTTCCCTTCACCTATGGTCCATGCCCTTTTTTTTTTTCCTTTTTTAAAAACATCTTTATTGGATTATAATTGCTTTACAATGGTGTGTTAGTTTCTGCTGTATAACAAAGTCAATCAGCTATATGTGTACATATAGCCCCATATCTCCTCCCACTTGCGTCTCCCTCCCACCCTCTCTATCCCACCCCTCTAGGTGGACACAAAGTATCGAGCTGATCTCCCTGTGCTATGCAGCTGCTTCCCACTAGCTATCTATTTTACATTTGGTAGTGTATATATGTTCATGGCACTCTCTCACTTCATCCAAGCTTACCCTTCACCCTCCCCACGTCCTCAACTCCATTCTCTACAGCTGCGTTTTTATTCCTGTCCTGCCCCTAGGCTCTTCAGAACCTTTTTTTTTTTTAAACATTCCATATATATGTGTTAGCATATGGTATTTGTTTTTCTCTTTCTGACTTACTTCACTCTGTATGACGTTCTCTAGGTCCATCCACCTCACTACAAATAATTCAATTTCGTTTCTTTATATGGCTGAGAAATATTCCATTGAATATATGGGTCACATCTGCTTTATCCATTCATCTGTCAGTGGACACTTAGGTTGCTTCCATGTCCTGGCTACTGAAAATAGAGCTGCAATGAACATTGTGGTAAAAGACTCTTTGAACTATGGTTTTCTCAGGGTATATGCCCAGTGGTGGAATTGCTGGGTCATGTGGTAGTTCCATTGTTAGTTTTTTAAGGAACCTCCATACTGTTCTCCATAGTGACTGTATTTACATTCCACCAACAGTGCAAGAGGGTTCCCTTTTCTCCACACCCTCTCCAGAATTTATTGTTTGTAGATTTTTTTGATGATGGCCATTCTGACAGGTGTGAGGTGATACCTCACTGTAGTTTTGATTTGCATTTCTCTAATGATTAGTGATGTTGAGCATCCTTTCATGTGTTTGTTGGCAATCTGTATATCTTCTTTGGAGAAATATCTATTTAGGTCTTCTGCCCATTTTTGGATTGGGTTGTTTGTTTTTTTAAATATTGAGCTGGATGAGCTGCTTATATATTTTGGAGATTAATCCTTTGTCAGTTGCTTCATTTGCAAATATTTTTTCCCAGTCTGGGGGTTGTCTTTTCATCTTGTTTATGGTTTCCTTTGCTGTGCAAAAGCTTTTAAGTTTCATTAGGTCCTATTTGTTTATTTTTGCTTATATTTCCATTTCTCTAGGAGGTGGGTCAAAAGGGATCTTGTTGTGATTTATGTCAGAGTGTTCTGCCTAAGTTTTCCTCTAAGAGTTTTATAGTGTCTGGCCTTACATTTAGGTCTTTAATCCATTTTGAGTTTACTTTTGTGTATGGTGTTAGGGAGTATTCTAATTGTAGCTGTCCAGATTTCCCAGCACCACTTATTGAAGAGGCTGTATTTTCTCCATTGTATATTCTTGCTTCCTTTATCAAAGATAAGGTGACCATATGTGCATGGGTTTTTCTCTGGGCTTTCTATCCTGTCCCATTGATCTATATTTCTGTTTTTGTGCCAGTACCATACTGTCTTGATTAGTGAAGTTTGTAGTATAGTCTGAAGTCAGGGAGCCTGATTCCTCCAGCTGTGTTTTGCTTTCTCAAGATTGCCTGGCTATTCAGGGTCTTCTGTGTTTCCATACAAATTGTGAAATTTTTTGTTCTAGTTCTGTGAAAAATGCCATTGGCAGTTTGATAGGGATTGCATTGAATCTGTAGATTGCATTGGGTAGTATAGCCGTTTTCACAATGTTGATTCTTCCATCCAAGAACGTGGTATATCTCTCCATCTGTTTGTATCATCTTTAATTGCTTTCATCAGTGTCTTTTAGTTTTCTGCATACAGCTCTTTTGTCCCCTTAGTAGATTTATTCCTAGGTAATTTATTCTTTTTGTTGCAATGGTAAAGGGGAGTGTTTCCTTAATTTCTCTTTCAGATTTTTCATCATTAGCATATAGGAATGGAAGAGACTTCTGTGTATTAATTTTGTATCCTGCTACTTTACCAAATTCATTGATTAGCTCTAGTAGTTTTCTGATAGCATCTTTAGGATTCTCTATGTATAGTATCATGTCATCTGCAAACAGCGACAGTTTTACTTCTTTTCTTATTTGGATTCCTTTTATTTCTTTTTCTTCTCTGATTGCCGTGGCTAAAACTTCCAAAACTATGTTGAATAATAGTGGTGAGAGTGGACACCCTTGTCTTGTTCCTGATCTTAGTGGAAATGGTTTCAGTTTTTCACCACTGAGAATGATGTTAGTTGTGGGTTTCTCATATATGGCCTTTATTATGTTGAGGTAAGTTCCCTCTATGCCTACTTTCTGAAGGGTTTTTATCATAAATGGGTGTTGAATTTTGTCAGAACCTTTTTCTGCATCGATTGAGATGATCATATGGTTTTTATTCAATTTGTTAATATGGTTTATCATATTGACTGCTTTGTACATATTGAAGAATCCTTGCATTCCTGGGATAAACCCCACTTGATCATGGTGTATGATCCTTTTAATATGCTGTTGGATTTTGTTTGCTAGTATTGTGTTGAGGATTTTTGCATCTATATTCATCTGTGATATTGGCCTGTAGTTTTCTTTTTTTGTGACATCTTTGGTTTTGGTATCAGGTTGATGGTGGCCTCATAGAATGAGTTTGGGAGTGTTCCTCTCTCTGCTATGTTTTGGAAGAATTTGAGAAGGATAAGTGTTAGCTCTTCTCTAAATGTTTGATAGAATTCTCCTGTGAAGCCATCTGGTCCTGGGCTTTTGTTTGTTGGAAGATTTTTAATCTTCAATCAGTGCTTGTGATTGTTCTGTTTATATTTTCTATTTCTTCCTGGTTCAGTCTGGGAAGGTTGTGCTTTTCTAACAATTTGTCCATTTCTTCCAGGTTGTCCATTTTATTGGCATATAGTTACTTGTAGTAATCTCTCATGATCCTTTGTATTTCTGCAGTCAGTTGTTCCTCCTCCTTTTCCATTTCTAATTCTATTGATTTGAGTCTTCTCCATTTTTTGCTCGATGAGTCTGGCTAGTGGTTTATCAATTTTGTTTGTCTTCTCAAAGAACCAGCTTTTAATTTTATTGATCTTTACTACTGTTTCTTTCATTTCTTTTTCATTTACTTCTGATCTGATTTTTTTTGTGTGTTTGCGGTACGAGGGCCTCTCACTGTTGTGGCCTCGCCCGTTGCAGAGCACAGGCTCTGGACATGCAGGCTCAGAGGCCATGGCTCACGGGCCCAGCCGCTCTGCAGCATGTGGGATCTTCCCGGACCAGGGCACGAACCCGCATCCCCTGCATCGGCAGGCAGACTCTCAACCACTGCGCCACCAGGGAAGCCCGTGATCTGATTTTTATGATTTCTTTCCTTCCCCTAACTTTCAGGGTTTTTTGTTCTTCTTTCTCTAATTGCTTTAGGTGTAAGGTTTGGTTGTTTATTTGAGATGTTTCTTGTTTCTTGAAGTAGGATTGTATTGCTATAAACTTCCCTTTTAGAACTGTTTTTGCTGCATCCCATAGGTTTGGGGTCGTCATGTTTTCATTGTCATTTGTTTCTAGGTAGTTTTTGATTTCCTCTTTGATTTATTCAGTGATCTCTTGGTTGTTTAGTAGTGTATTGTATATCCTCCATGTGTTTGTATTTTTTACAGATTTTTTCCTGTAATTGATATCTAGTCTTATAGCGTTGTGGTCAGAAAAGATACTTGATACAAGTTCAATTTTCTGAAATTTACCAAGACTTGATTTGTGACCCAAGATATGATCTATCCTGGAGAATCTTCCATAAGCACTTGAGAAGAAAGTGTATTCTGTTGTTTTTGGATGGAATGTCCTATAAATATCAATTAAGTCCATCTTGTTTAACGTATCATTTAAACCTTGTGTTTCCTTAATTATTATCATTTTGGATGATTTGTCCATTGGTGAAAGTGGGGTGTTAAAGTCCCCTACTATGATTGTGTTACTGTCGATTTCCCCTTTTATGGCTGTTAGCATTTGCCTTATGTATTGAGGTGCTCCTGTGTTGGGTGCATAAATATTTACAATTGTTATATCTTCGTCTTCGATTGATCCCTTGATAAATATGTAGTGTCCTCTTTTTCTCTTTGAATAGTCTTTATTTTGAAGTCTATTTTGTCTGATATGAGAATTGCTACTCCAGCTTTCTTTTGATTTCCATTTGCATGGAATATCATTTTCCATCCCTTCACTTTCAGTCTGTGTGTGTCCTTAGGTCTGAAGTGGGTCTCTTGTAGACAGCATAGATACGGGTCTTGTTTTTGTATCCATTCAGCCAGTCTATGTCTTTTGGTTGGAGTATTCACTCCATTTACATTTAAGGTAATTATCAATATGTGTGTTCCTATTGCTGTTTTCTTGTTTGGGGTTTGTTATTGTAGGTCTTTTCCTTCTCTTGTGTTTCCTGCCTAGAGAAGTTCATTTAGCATTTGTTGTAAACTTTGTTTGGTGGTGCTGAATTCTCTTAGCTTTTGCTTGTCTGTAAAGGTTTTAATTTATCTGTCGAATCTGAGTGAGATCCTTGCTGAGTAGAGAAATCTTGGTTGTAGGTTTTTCCCTTTCATCACTTTAAATATGTCTTGCCACACCCTTGTGGCTTGCAGAGTTTCTGCTGAGAAATCAGCTGTTAACATTAATCTTATGGGGATTCCTTTGTATGTTATTCGTTGCTTTTCCCTTGCTGTTTTTAATATTTTGTCTTTGTATTTAATTTTTGATAGTTTGATTAAAAGGTGTCTTGGCATGTTTCTCCTTGGATTTATCTTGTATGGGACTCTCTGTGCTTCCTAGACTTGATTGACTATTTCCTTTTCCATATTAGGGACGTTTTCAACTATAATCTCTTCAAATATTTTCTCAGTCCCTTTCTTTTTTTCTTCTTCTTCTGGGATCCTTATAATTCGAATGTTGGTGTGTTTAATGTTGTCCCAGAGGTCTCTGAGACTGTCCTCAATTCTTTTCATTCTTCTTTCTTTATTCTGCTCTGTGGTAGTTATTTCCACTATCTTATCTTCCAAGTCATTTAACTGTTCTTCTGCCTCAGTTATTCTGCTACTGATTCCTTCTAGAAAATTTTAAATTTCATTTATTGTGTGTTCATCATTGTTTGTTTGCTCTTTAGTTCTTCTATGTCCTTCTTAAATGCTTCTTGCATTTTCTCCATTCTATTTCCAAGATTTTGGATCATCTTTACTATCATTACTCTGAATTCTTTTTCAGGTAGACTGCCTATTTCCTCTTCTTTTGTTTGGTCTGGTGGGTTTTTACCTTGATCCTTCATCTGCTGTGTATTTCTCTGTCTTTTCATTTTGCTTAACTTACTGGGTTTGGGGTCTCCTTTTCACAGGCTGCAGGTTTTTAGTTCCCGTTGTTTTTGGCATCTGCCCCCAGTGGGTAAGGTTGGTTGAGGGGGTTGTGTAGGCTTCCTGGTTGAGGGGACTGGTGCCTGTGTTCTGGTGGATGAGGTTGGATCTTGTCTTTCTCATGGGCAGGACCATGTCTGGTGGTGTATTTTGGGGTGTCTGTGAACTTATTTTGATTTTAGGCAGCCTCTCTACTAGTGGGTGGGGTTGTGTTCCTGTCTTTCTAGTTGTTTGGTATGGGGTGTCCAGCATTGTCACCTGCTGATCATTGAGTGGAGCTGGGTCTTAGTGTTGAGTTGGAGATAGATGGGACAGCTTTTGCTGTTTGATATTACATGGGGCCTGGTGGTCTCTGTTGGTCCAATGTCCTGAACTCAGTTCTCTCACTTAACAGGCTCAGGCCTGACACCCAGCTGGAGCACCCAGACCCTGTCAGCCACATCTCTAGAAGAAAAGGGATTTTTTTAAAAAGGAAAGAAAAAGTAAATAAAATAAAATAAAGTTATTAGAATAAAAAATTTAATAGAAGTAAAAAAATAAAAAAGAAAGAAAGAAGAGAGCACCAAACCAATAAAGAAAGCCACCAATGACAACAAGCGCTAAAAACTATACTAAAAAAAAAAAAAAAAAAAAGACAGAACCCTAGGACAAATGGTAAAAGCAAAGCTATACAGACAAAATCACACAAAGAAGCATACACATACACACTCACAAAAATAGAAAAAGGAAAAAAAAAATATTTTTTAAAAAGGAAGAGAGCAAATAATCAATAAACAAATCTACCAATGATAATAAGCTCTATATACTAAACTAAGAGAAACATAAAACCAGAAACAAATTAGGTGCAGAAAGCAAACCCCAAGTCTGCAGTTGCTCCCAAAGTCCACCACCTCAATTTTGGGATGATTTGTTATCTATTCAGGTATTCCACAGATGCAGGGTACATTAAGGTGATTGTGGAGATTTAATCCACTGTTCCTGAGGCTGCTGGGAGAGATTTCCCTTTCTCTTCTTTGTTCACACAGCTCATGGGGTTCAGATTTGGATTTGGCCCTGCTTCTGTGTGTAGGTCACCTGAGGGCATCTGTTCTTCGCTCAGACAGGACAGGGTTAAAGTAGCCGCTGATTAGGGGTCTCTGGCTCACTGAGGCTGGGTGGGGGGAGGGAGGGATATGGAGAGCGGGGCAAGCCTGTGGTGGCAGAGGTCGATGTGACATTGCAGCAGCCTGAGGCACGCCATGTGTTCTCCCAGGGAAGTTGTCCCTGGATCACAAGACCCTGGCAGTGGTGGGCTGCACAGGCTTCTGGGAGGGGAGGTGTGGATAGTGATCTGTATTTGCACACAGGCTTCTTGGTGGCTGCAGCAGCAGCTTTAGCATCTCATGCCCATCTCTGGGGTCTGTTCTGACAGCCGTGACTTGCGCCCATCTCTGGAGCTCATTTAGGCAGTGCTCTGAATCCCTTCTCTTTGCACACCCCAAAACAATTGTCTCTTGCCTCTTAAGCAGGTCCAGACTTTTTCCCGGACTCCCTTCTGGCTAGCTGTTACCCACTTTCCCCCTTCAGGCTGTGTTCACGCAGCCAACACCAGTCCTCTCTCTGGGATCTCACCTCTGAAGCCTGAGCCTCAGATCCCAGCCCCTACCTGCCCTGGTGGATGAGCAGACAAGCCTCTCAGGCTGGTGAGTACTGGTCAGCACTGATCCTCTGTGAGGGAATCCCTCTGCTTTGCCCTCTGCACCCATTTCTGGGCTCTCCTCTGTGCCTCCGAAGTTCCCCCACCTGCCCACCCCCCATCTCTGCCAGTGAAGGGGATTCCTAGTGTGTGGAAACTTTTCCTCCTTCATAGCTCCCTCCCAGAGGTGCAGGTCTCATCCCTATTCTTTTGTCTGTTTTTTCTTTTGCCCTACCCAGGTACATGGGGTATGTGACTTCTTGCCTTTCAGGAAGTCTGAGGTCTTCTGGCAGTGTTCAGTAGGTGTTCTGTAGGAGTTGCTCCACTTGTAGATGAATTTCTGATGTATTTGTGGGGAGGAAGGTGATCTCCACATCTTACTCCTCTGCCATCTTGAAGGTCCTCCCTTGTCCATGACCTTTTTAATCTGGTGTTTTTGCACTGGTTTTCAGGTTGAGTGTGTCTGTATGTGGACCCTTTAAGAGTGGGCATGGCTGGTGACTTATTTTTCCTCTGGTTTCTTTCAAGGTTTTTTTCTTTATCTTTGATTTTCTGTAGTTTGAAAATGATATGCCTAGGTGGAGTTTATGTTTGTTTGTTTTCAGCATTTATCTTGCTTGGTGTTCTATGAGATTCTTAGAACTGTAGTTTGGTGTCTGACATTAATTTGGGGAAATCTCATTCATTATTGTTTCCAACATGTCCTCTATTCTTTTCTATCTTCTCCTCTGATATTCCCATTACACATATGTTATACCTTTTGCAGTTGTTCCACAATCCTTGGATATTCTATTCTGTTTTATTTTAGTCTTTGTTCTTTTTGCTTTTTGGTTTTGAAGGGTTCTGTTGATATACCTTCTAGCACAGAGATTCTTTCCTCAGCCATGTCCAGTCTACTAATAAACCCATCAAAGACATTCTTCATTTGGGTTACAGTGATTTTCATCTCTAGCATTTCATTTTGGTTCTTTCTTAGGATTTCCACCTCTCTGCTTACATTTAGTCATGCTTGCTGTCTACTGGTCCATTAGAGTGCTGGCATATTAATCATTGTTGTTTTAAATTCCAGATCTGATAATTCCAATGTCTCTGCCATGTCTGGTTCTAATGCTGGGGAAGGGGAGGCTTTCTGTAATCCTATAATTAGGTCTTTGTGTTTTAGTGAGCCTGTACCTCTGTGAACTTCTCAAGGGTTTATCAGTTTTACACGTTGGTTGGGACAGGATGGCTGGAGTGGGCTGGAGTTGGGTATTTACCTTCCCCAGGTTAGTTAGTTCTTGATAATACACTAGCAGGTTAAGCTCTGGTTAACTAGTTTCCCCTGAGGTGAGGCTTTGTTAAGAAGAACAAAGTGCTCTGGTGTATTCCAAAAATGGTTCCCTTTCCCTTTCTTCTGCCAGAAGCATGAGCAGATTTTTCTCTGATATTTACTGTGGGAAGCTGGTCAAGCTCCTGGAGGTTGTGGGGGCCTTCCTATGTCTGGGTCCTCCTGGAGTTTTTAGCTCTCAGATTTGTCTGCACTGAGTCTCTAGCAATTCATCAATTACAGTTCACATTTTCTTACCCCACCACTGGTTCCCAAGGCTGTTTCCTTGTGTGAGTCTCTGCTTTAGTAAGCTGTGACTCTGTATTTGCCTGTCTGTCTCTTCAATCCTAGGAGCAGTGGTTTGCCCTGTGTCCTTCCCTCTTTCATGGATCAAGAAGAGTTGTTGATTCTTCAGTCTATTCAGCTTTCCCTCCCCTCTATTATTGATTTTGGCAACTATTTTGAGGGAAAACCACCAAGTGTTGAGCTTATTTTATGTGGTTTACTTCTCTCAGGCATTCTTGCCACTTAATTCCTAGCTACGTTGGTATCTCGTCAATGCTTTAAATAGCTGTTTATTTTGCATTTTATCTGGATTTAAAAATTTTTCTTGGCAGAAGTGTTGGTCTACTTCAAGCTACCCTATTTTTGTCATACTTAGAAACCCCTTTACATTTTTATTTTATGAGAGACAGAGTAACATACAGCCACAACTCTAGAAATAGGAAGATCTGTGATCCATTTTTGGCTCTGTCACTCACTAATGTTGAGAACTTGAACCTGTTTCTTAACCTCTTAGTGAACAAATTTACAAAGTCATATGGTTGTTGGAGCAGACATTTTAATGGAGAAAACATAATAAGAATAAATAAATATATTACAAAATATGATTAATGGTATTAAGAAATTATAATTATATATCCTTGCCATATAGATATTATTTAATGATATGGGAATGGATAGCATATTTTATGGAAACAGGATAAAGAAGAGAAGATATTCCAAAACAAAGTTCTGAGTAATTATATCAACATTTTAGAATTGGGTACAGAAAGAGAGTTGAGAATAAATAGTAGGTGAAAAATTGTGGTAATGTGGCATCACAGTAGATGGGAAAGGAGAATGTTGCCAGAACAAAGAGGTAGACAGCTCTATCAAATGCCGCTATGATATGAAATAAGAAGAGGACAAAATGTCGACCACTGAATTTGACATGTGAAAATTGTTGGAAACTTTGACAAGAGCAATTTCAGTAGATTTTTGTGGACAAAACCAGAAAGAGATGAGTTGAAAAATGAATCAGAGATTTAAACAAGGGAGACAGCCTGTTTAGACAACTTTGTCAAGAAGTTTAGCCTTGGAGAGAGGGCAGGAAGTGGAATTATGCTTGCAAAATCTCAGTAGAGTGCTTCTCAATATCTACCCCTCTCCACCTCATAAACTGAAGAGCTCCCCAACCTCAGTACTGATTTTGTCTTTCCCTCATCTTTTTCAATGAGCCCTTCCTTTTGTTGCCCATTCATATGGCTACTCTTTCTCCTTTCCTTTGCTTGGTGGTAAAACCAATATTTTCTTGCGTTAGCCTTTTGTTTTTAACTGAGGGTGAGTTCTTTTTCATATTTTTAAATACTATTTCAGATTATGGTTACTTTAGATAAATTAGTTGGTAGTTAATATCTTGTATTTATTTAAACTTTTCAGAATGGCAGAATCATTTGTCCTAAAACAGCAATTGTTACATTGCAGAGTTCCTATAGCAGATTTAAAAGATAGATTGCAGGCAACGCAGTAGGGTAGAGTACAAAATCCACAGGATTCTGAGCCAGAAAATCCTGAGTTCAAGTCCAACTTCTGTGTGTCAGCTGGGACAATTTATTAATCTTAATTTTATAGATTTTCTATATGGAGAGATTTATATAGATTTATCTATATAGAGAGACTATATATAAATTATATATATATTTATATATAAAATCTATCATTTAAGTATATCTTTAATTATGTATCTATATACTATATGTATGTGCACACCTATGTGTATATCTATTTATATCTCTCTTTAGAGATCTATTGAGATGCCTCAAGGAGATATTCAAATACTGGCCATACAACAAACAGTAGTTCCTCTTTTCTTTTTTCCTCAGCTCTCCATCCCATTAGCTAACCAGCAATAGAGCTTTTAAAAAATATATATCCTTCTTTCTCCCTTTTCCAAGTTTCTCTTGTTATTTATTGACAGTATCCCTTGCTATTGGCCAGTCATCTTTCCCATCTCCTAGGCATCATTCATTTCAGTGCAATCAATTCAAAAGATTTATTTTGCAACATCCTGGGTCACACACTAGATTATTTTTGACACTCATTATCTCCTTTCATTTCATAGGCTACTTACTCAGCCTGCAGTTCCTAAAACTGTTTCTTTCTCTATCACTACTGCTAAAATTATGTCAAGAGCCATTTAATAGAACCAGCCTTCCCTTTCCACACTCACTCAATTCTTACTTCTCTTCCCTAATTTCCATCCAACCTCTGCCAAATCACTCTGTATTTTCATATTATTGTCTGAATCCCTCACTGCTCGCTCTACATGTTTTTAGATTTAAAATATTCTGCCTTCTCTCAAGTCCTGTCCTAAGGGCTGGCTACATAATTTGTAGAGCCCAGGGAAAAATGAAAATGGGAGTCCCTTGTTCAGAAAACAGGAAAAGGAGTACAGTTAAAACCAAAAACTATAAGGTTTTCCTTTAAAAATATTTTATTACTCAGAATGTAATGGGGCAATAGTGACATTATTTACTCTCAAAATGACATGACATAACATAGCCTAAAAGGAACAGGGAAGACTCCAGGCACTGTCTCCATGCTCTCCTGAAACCATGGCCACTCTAGCTAGTGCTGTTGCTTTTGCTGCAGCCACCACTGCCATCACTGTCAGTCTAGGCCCAGGTCCTCAGAAATAACGACCCCCTTAGGGCCCTGCATTGTCCCACACTGCTCCAGGCAGTGCTGGGCAGCCAAGCTGATGGCTGGGCATGCAAGGTGTCCACTGCCTACGGTGCACACTGGCTTGGCAGGTGCGTGTGCACATGGGCCCGCCCAGCGCAGGCTCCTCTACTCAGGCGCGTGCTCCAGTGTCACGTCAGACTTCATTTACAAAATGCAAGTCCAAAGATGAAATTATTAAGGATTTCAAGATGGCCACAGAAGAACATTAAACCAAGTGTGGGGCCCTTCTGAGAAGGAGGCTCAGGTGATGGTACTGCTTGCCTGCCCATGAAGCTAATCCTGCCTGGGGTGTCTGTCCTTCTGCTGTGGGCTCCCATGAGAGCAGGGAGAATCTAGCTGTGGTGTGTCTAGGATGGACAGGGTCTCAACTAGCATACCTTACTTTCTTTCTGACTTCCAAATTACAGTTAAGAGAGGCTCAGGACCTAAGTATTCAAAGTTTACGCCAGCATAGACTCTTTTTAGCAATGTGAACTGCCAACATTGTTTATCTTATATTGTCAACAATATAATTTGAGAGAAAAAATTACTCTAGTAACTTATATAGTTACTGATTTTAAGAATAGATTTTTTTAACACTTAAGAAGTTCCCAAGTGGTATTTACTAGTAAATTTATATATTTTTCTAAATGACCCTGGTTATGTTTTTTCTTTTTTGTAATTGATGTATAGTTGATGTACATTAGTGGTCCCCAACCTTTTTGGCACCAGGGAATGGTTTCATGGAAGACAAAGTTTCCATGGACAGGGGTGTGGGGGTGGGGGGTGAGGATGGTTCAGGCAGTAATGTGAGCGATGGGGAGCGATGGGGAGTGGCAGATGAAGCTTTGCTCGTTTGCCTGCCGCTCACCTCCTGCTGTGTGGCCCAGTTCCTAACAGGCTGTGGACCAGTCCTCAGCCTGGAGGTTGGGGAACCCTGATATACAATATTATATGTTTCAGGTGTATAACATAGTGATTCACAATTTTTAAATGTTATAGTCCATTTATAGTTATTATAATATATTGGCTATATTCCCTGTGTTGTACTATATATCCTTGTAGCTTATTTATTTTATACATAGTAGATTGCCCCTCCCCGCTTCCCTCTCTGTACTGGTAACCACTAGTTTGTTCTCCATATCTGTGAGTCTGTTTCTTTTTTGTTATATTCACTAGTATGTTTTATTTTTTAGATTCCACAGATAAGTGACATCACACATTATTTGTCTTTCTCTGTCTGACTTATTTCACTTAACATAATACCTTCCAAATCCATCCATGTTGTTGCAAATGGCAAAATTTCAATGGCTGAATAGTATTCCACTGTGCGTGTGTGTGTGTGTGTGTGTGTGTGTGTGTGTGTGTGTATCTATCTCACCTTCTTTATCCATTCATCCATCAGTGGACACGTGGACACTTAGGTTGTTTCCATATTTGGCAATTGTAACCAATGCTGCTGCGAATATAGGGGTGCATTATCTTTTCAAGTTAGTATTTTCTTTTCGTTTCTTTTCTTGGATAAATAACCAGGAGTGGAGTTGCTGGGTCTTACGGTAGT
Source organism: Kogia breviceps (assembly GCF_026419965.1). NCBI lineage: Eukaryota > Metazoa > Chordata > Mammalia > Artiodactyla > Physeteridae > Kogia > Kogia breviceps. The sequence goes on along the minus strand of NC_081311.1, from coordinate 45,870,263 downwards.
TCTATTTTTAATTTTTTGAGAAACCTCCATACTGTTTTCCATAGTGGCTGTACCAATTTACATTCCCGCCAACACTGTATGAGGGTTCCCTTTTCTCCACATTCTCGTCATTTGTTGTTTGAACTTCAGAGTACCTTCTGCACACACACAATTTTTCCAATATCAGCATCGGATTGTTTCTAGCCTTGGATACTTTATGCCCTCAAATGTTTTTCCCTTTTGCCTCTCAAAGTAACCAGCCCTTTGGAGCTTAAACTCAGGGACAGAGGTGAAAATTGAAAAGGAGGCTCATCAATTGTTCAAGGCCCATTGGAGTGTTTCTCTGAAGTATCAGCCTCCAGCAAGACAAAGGCTACTGATGACTGTGCTCTTTCTGGTCCCCCCGCCCTGTATCCTATAGGCAGTACACCCAACTAGGGGTTTCTAAAGGAAAGTGGTGGAATCTCCCAGGGTTCTGTGTTTGGGCTTCGGGCGCCACCTTGTCACTGTAAATATCCAGGACTTGGTGTGTTCTCTGCAGTCCCTGTCTGACTGACTATATGCCAAATCCTCTCCCCTGTGAGTAATCAGCTGGGAGATCTGGTTCTGCTTGAAATGAAGATTCCTTGGGCTAATAATCATGTGCAGCAGCCTCTAGATCCCAGTAGGAATGGCAATTCCTTCTCACCCTGCCAGATGCAAAGCAGGAGGATTCATTTTGCAAGCCTTCATTGAAGAGTGTGAAGAAAAGAGGATGTGCTTTGAAGTCACACTAACTCAGGAGCCACCACTTATTAATTATGACTTTGGCCAAAACTTTCAAGTTCTTTAAGCCATGTTTTAAATTTTTTTATCATTTGTAAGATGTGAATAATAGTATTTTCCTTTTGGCGTCATATAAAGGTTAAGTTTAATGCATGTAGGAATTCCTAGCAGAGAGGCTGGCACGTGGATGAAAATTGATAAATAGTAGCTACTATTTTTTATGCAAAGAAATAAACAAGTGATCATAAAGAATGTTAAGAATCACATTGTCTAATCTTCACACTTTATTTTTTTCCCTCATGCAAGGACACTGAGTCCTATAATCTCTATGCATTCTAATTACTAAAGACGTTTTGTTTGTTTTCTTCTTATTGTAGGAATTGAATGCTTTTTATTCCTTAGAGAGCTCCAACCTGGTAGCCTAAATCACATTTGTTCCTCATTTCAGGCATAACAGGGTAGATCTGCTGAGGACATTTTGTATATTTCCATTTCAAGAGGATGGAGAATAGGGATGTGGTAACTTGGAGCAAGTATGATGGTCCAGTGTGGCCTGGAGAGGTGGTTCTGAGTACAGTATGGTGGACTCTCTCTAGATGGACCTGTACTACATGAACTAAAGAGACAGGAGTTCAAAAAATAAGGAGACCTATTTCATTAAAAACCAGTGAGAACTGGAGATTGAGGAGGAACCCTCCTTGGAGTCCAGTACAGTAGTGTTGCATGAGTAGTGGTCAGAAGTACTTTTGCCAAATCAGTTGTTGGGGCATGCTGAAATGTCAGAGAAAAGTGTGAAAGAGTTTGAAATGGAAACTAGAAAGGATTATTCATTGCCCTGTCCACTGAACCCTCTGGTTTACCTCTACCTTTCACTGCCTTTTAGCTGTTATACAATTGTGAAAAACTGATAATAATGCAAATGATTCTTGTCTGTAGAAATACAAATTAACTGTGTTCAGTGGAATGCAATTATTGCCCTGTGGATATTCCCGTTTTCGTTTTGCATCCAAGTTAATTTTAACATCTCTTGTCTTCCTATGAATGAGTGGTACTTTAAATTCACCTTTGAACCAGTTGAAAGAAACATCTTACATATACTCATTGCATTATTATTATTCCAACATTATTATACTTATATTATTAATACATAAAAATATAATACTTGACAAGTGTTCTTTTAATAAATATCTGTATGAGAGACTTGGTTATAGCTTCTTTAAAATAATCTTTTAACAGTTTGGGACATCCTTCACTGAGATGCCCAGTGGACTCACCTGACAGAGGTAGGTACAATGCCTTTGGGTTGCTCCTGGTTTGAATCCTGTTCCCATTCAGTGGCCACAGAGTGTCCTCAATGCTACTTGGAGGCATGTAAGGATTTCTTGCCCAAGCGTGAAAACAGAACGTCTCCCTTCCCCTCCCAGCTCTGCTAAGACTTTCCTCTGCCCTTCCTGTCCTCTGGCATCCTACCTGTGGGGGGAGCAAGAGGAGAGAAAAAATAATGCTGTACATCCCTCAGTTCACCTGGGTCTCTGATGTCCACCAGGAACTAACCAAGGTCACTGCACACACATTCATGAGGAGTTCTGTGTCACTCATTGAAGCCTGCTTGCACGTTCACTGGGGTGAGATAGATGGAAGACGGGTCAATGAGACTGAAGACCACTTTCTTTGGAGAAGGGGTAAACAAGGCCCCCACAGCCTAACACACATGCCCACTGACTGCTCTCAAGGATGTTCAAGGGGGCACACTGCTCTCCATCACCATTAATACTGAGCTCAGAGGGAAGAACAGGGCCATGTCCCTCCCTAGCCTTCCTCAGCAAGAGAATGGGGTCATGGGCGCCAGTGGCTGCTGTTCCCCCACTAAGAGATCCAGGGCCAGGGACTGCTCCCCTGCTTCTGAACTCAGGGCCTACCTACCTCCCAACCTCACATTCTACCTTTTTTGCCATACAAAGCTACTTGTCTCTTCTCTTTCCTGCAGAAAAAGTGGGAAATTTCTTACCACGTTAGGTCTGTTTAACACAACCCCCCAAGCCCCAGACTCCCACACACAGCTGTATAAAGTTCAAAACAGTGAGGGAACAGGGGGGCAAACTGACTGAACCAGGTCCTAGGGTTGGGACTTTATTTCTCACTTAGACAAGCTGTTGAATATTTTCATAATGGTTTTCTTATCATTTTTCCCCAGTGAAAGTTTTTAAAAAATCTTAGGTATTTCAAAAAGAGGTTAGTTTAGAAGGTGGAGATGAAGGAGCCTTGAATGATGGGGGGCTTGTGAAACTCCTCTCAACCTCCCTCCAGCAACCAGGGAACCCTCTGGAAGCCTAAGCAAGCACTCTGTCCAGCCTAAGGCTGACTTCTTCCTTCTTGGAGCCTGAGTTCCTGGCACACCCCGAGTCTGGGCCTCACCATGGCACGGCCAGAGGACCCCTCTCTCTGGCGCTCTCCTATTGGAAGAAACAAATGCATTTGGAAAGAATGAATCTCCTTGGTAATGAGAAGTAGAGACCATTTTCTGAAGAGGATGTTTAATATGAGGACTAATGGAGCTTCTGAGACTGGATAGAAACATTTCTTTGAGTGAAATTTCCTTCATGGGGGGGATGGAGGGGGACTTTATGGTTGCTGTTGAGACACATGGCCAAAGAGAGAGCCAGGGGCAGCAGGGAAGTCCCCTGCCTCCCCAGCACCCATGCTGCCCCCAGGCAGATCCTGGAGGGGTCCCAGGCCCCCAGGATGTGGAAGGAGGATTCCTCAGCCACAGCTGTTGATTCTGGGATCTCACAGTTTTCCTGGCCTGTCTGCCTCTGTCTTTTATCTGCCTCTTTCTGCTCTCCAAAAACACAAGCATCGGAGCCTGCGTGAATGTGGCACTTACCTTTCCTTGGCTCAGGGGTGAGCCAGCTACAGGATTTTTCATATGGGAGACCCAGAAGTCACATGATTAACACCAGGCATCAGGAAGAAAACCACAGGAAGGGAGAGAGGAGGCAGCAACCGCGCTTATTCCACTCAAGCGCCAAGTCCCAGACCCCGCTCCTTTTCATCACAGCTCATCCTGTGGCCATTCATTACCACAGCTCACCCAGAACCACGAGGCGGGCAAGGCACCACCTCCTACGTCAGACAGTCACAAGTTCTTGGTTTTCCTCGCTTTGGGAAGAGTCCAGTTAGTCTGCACCATAAGCCAAGGGAATAGTGATGATGCACTTGAATGGAAGGTTGTAATCCTATCATGGAGGCTGTGATTGTCCAGGACAGCTCAGCCCACCACTGAGGTCTCCTCAACTGCTCTTCTGGGCAAGCTGCATCTGCACTTTCCATCCACTTACACTTAATTTCACATTGTTAAGGTTAACACTCATTTTCTCAGTTTATTTATTTATACTTGACATTGTATCCTGATGTCTATGTGCCTAGTGCTATTCTAAGCAGTTTGGAAATATTAACTCAATGAATTCCCCTCTACCCGCTTGACACAGGTGCTATCCATGTACTGCTGGACTGAGTACCAGCCACACAAGTGGCTCCCGTGGCCTGTGCTCTTATGAGCCCTGCTGGGCCCCCCTCCTCTCTGCCTCCAGCCCAGCTCTGCAAGCCCTCGCTCATCTCCCTTCCCTGTACTCCCTCCATGGACTCTTCTCTCACTGCCCAGAGCTCCACTAATTCCTTTGATTCATTGTGTGAATGACGGTCCAGTGCCAGGCCCTGTGTTCAAGCTGGAGACCCCACCTTGAACTGTTCTGACATGGTTTATGCCTGATGAGCTCACAGTCCAGAAAACAAAACAGATGAGTATTCAGCTGTCACCATCCCCTGAGGTACACTCAGCCCCATAGGTAACCGATGGACACCTTCATTAGAATTAGAACAAGATGCCCCTTGCCCATTGTTGCAAAATGTTTTTGTTTTTTGCTATTGAGTTGTATAAGTTCTTAATATATTTTGGATATTAACCCCTTATCAGATATACGATTTGCAAATATTTTCTCCCTTTCTGTAAGTTGCCTTTTCATTTTGTTCATCATCTCCTTTGCTGTGCAGAAGCCTTTGAATTTGATGTAGTCCCACTTGTTTATTTTTTAATTTTGTTGTTTGTACTTTAGGTGTTATATCCAAAAACTCATTAAGACCCACGTCAAGGAGCTTTTCCCTTATGTTTTCTTCTAGGAGTTTTACAGTTTCAGGTCTTATATTTTAGTCTTTAATCCATTTCAAGTTAATTTTTATCAAAAGATATTTTTCCAGAGAAGATATTCAAATGGCCAACAGGTACGTAAAAAGGTGCCCAACATTACTGATCACCAGGAAAAAACAAATCTAAACCACGAAACCACAATAAGATATCACCTCACACCTGTTACAATGGCTATTATCAAAAAGACAAGAGATAAATGCTGGTGAGGATGTGGAGAAAAGGATGTGGAGAATCCTTGTGCACTGTTGCTGCGAATGTAAACTGGTGTAGCCACGATGGAAAACAGTATGGAGGCTCCTCAAAAGATTAAAAATAGAACTACCATATGATCCAACAATTCCACTTTTGGATATATATCTGATAGAAATGAACTCACTATGTTGAAGAGATATCTGCAACCCTACGTTCATTGCAGCATTATTTACAATAGCCAAGACATGGAAACAATGTAAATATCCATTGACAGATGAATGGATAAAGCCATAAAAAAAGAAGGAAATCCTGCCATTTGCAACAACACAGACAGACCTAGAGGACATTATGCTAAGTGAAGTAAGCCAGACAGAGACAAATACTGTATGATCTCACTTACACGTGGAATCTAAAAAAAGGCTAATCTCATAGAAGGAGAGATTAGATTTGTGGTTACCAAAGGTGGGGGATAGGAGGTGGGGGCATCAGATGAAGATGGTGGAAAGGCACAAACTTTCAGTTATAAAATAAGTAAATACTGGGGATATAACTTAAAACATGATGACTACAGTTAACACTGCTGTATGGTGTATTTAAAAGTTGCTAAGAGAACAGATCCTAAAAGTTCTCATTAGAAGGGAAAAAGATTTTTTGTAACTCTATGGGTAATGGATGTTAACTAAATTATTGTGGTAATCATTTTGTAATATATGTAAGTCAAGTCATTAAGGCTGCCCACCTTCAATTTTATAGTGCTGTGTGTCAATCAAACCTCAATAAAACTGGGGCAGGGGAACCACCACCAACAACAAGATGCCCCTTGCTCCAGACATGTAACTACCATCCATGGAAAACGAGTCGTATTACAATATGTATCTATAATGTGAATTGTGTTCTGTGCACACTCTCCACAGCTAGATGTGGAGACCCCAGGAAGGGACATGGGGTCAGAGGGGTTCATCCACGCCTGCAGAAGGGTCAGCAAGCCTTCTCACTGGAGGTTGAGATTTGAAGGTGGAATGAGCAAGGGAGAAGGAGAGTTATGGGGAGAGTCTCCCCTGCAGAGGGAACAGTATGTGAGGAGAGGGGACAGGACTCTGCGCGGTGCAACCTACCCATTCCTTCATCTTAACCATGACTGAGTGTTCTATGCTCTGTCCACACATGAGCTTGAAGAGAGAAAAATCAATAAGGAGCATTTATGTGAATATGATCATGTAAATACTGTACATGATGGAATACATAGGGTTCGGGGCAAAGGTTTCAATCCCTGGGCCACTATGAGGAAAATGTTTCTAGAGTTGGACCTGAAATTGGAAGGAGAGGCCTATCTGCCTCCAAAATCACCAAGTTATTCTGCCTTCCAGTCCTCCAGGATGTGCTGGTTTCAAAAGTAAATACATAAGAATCTTAAAAAAAAAATTTTTTTAGCAACGTTAGATGTTTCTTGTCCCAAAATGCTTACCACCACCATCCTTCACCGCATGCCTGACATTCCTAGACATCTGGCTAGGATGACTCAGAGAACCCCAAAAAGAGCTGCCCACAGCCAGGAGCCTGCAGCCCTGGGTACCCCGGGAGCATCCCCCAGCAGTCAGAGGAAAACATCTCTCTCATGTTGACAGGGGCATATGCTGGGGGCATGTGCAAGATTGGAGGGAAGAACGGAGAGGACCCAGACCCTCCTGGGTGTCCACTTTCTTCTCTGGCTACTGTGTATCTCAAATAACTTTTCTTGGTCCTTTTGGGACGTGGACACACAAACTAGTGCTGCTCCCCTCTTCCCTCCACTCACTTTCCCTCTCTCTAAGCCCATTTCGTGCTGGCTCCCATGCCTTGCAGGACGCTTAAAAATCTGGGCATTTTTCACCTCCCACCCTCTCTGACTCCCTCTTCTATCTCTCCCATGTGATAGGGAAAACTAGGTAGCAAACTCATTCCCTTCTTTACTCTGATCCCCTTTCATGACGCATGCATGCAAGAAAAGTGGAGGGAGGATTCCAACACCTATAAAGATAATTCAGGTCTGAAACTGTTGGTTAGTTTTCTAATGGAAAGACACAAGAACCTAATTGCTCAAGCTCTTATTTCCCGTTGCCTGATTTTCAACTCCGAAAGTCTAGAGCTGTAAAAGATACACAAGATTACCTATTATACTCCCCCCAACCCCCATGTTATAGATGAAGAGATTAAACTGAGAACAGAGAGAGAAAGGACACCTTTAATTGCCCCATTCTGGGCTGAATTGTGTTTCTTCCTCCAAAATTCATGTTGAAGTCCTAAACCCCCAGTACTTCAGAATGCAAACTTACTTGGAGATAGGGTCTTTACAGAGATGAATAAGTGAAAATGAGGTCATTAGGGTAGGCCTTAGTCCAGTATGACTGCTGTTCTCATAAAAAGGTGAAACTTGGACACTGACAGGACAGAGGGAAGACCATGTGAAGATACAGGGAGAAGACCTCCACCTACAAGCCAAGGAGAGAGGTCTCAGAAGAAACTAAACCTTCCGACTCCTTGATCTCAGATTTCCAACTTCCAAGAATGTGAGAAAATAAAGTTCTGCTGGTTTAAGTCTCCCAGTCTGTGCCTTTTGTTAGAGCAGCCCTAGCTAACTGAGGCACCGGATATTACACAGCAGGAGGTGGCCGGCGGGGAAGCTCTGGCCTGTCTCAGTTCTCTGCTCTGCCCACTGTCTGAGGCTTCTGCCCACTCAGTCTCATTCTCACCTTGATGCATTTCTCTCCTCTTCCAGGAGAGCAGCTGGCTTTGGATCCTGAAACATTAGTGTGTAGTTACTCAGGTAGAGAAAGGGAGTAAGAAAATATGTAAAGGAAAGAAAAAGACACCAGCTACACTGTGGGGGAACTGCCAGCCTGGTGGTGGGGTCATTAGGAACAGCTGGAAGAGACCTAAGGAAAACTCAGGGAGGGTCTAGAGATCAGGGTTGGGCCCTAGAGCATCTGGTCTCTCAGGTAAGGATCTCCCACTTTATCCTATGAACAGAGGATGCCCTGAAAGATTTTAGACAGGGAGTGACAAGGCCAGATTTAGCCTCAGGCAGTTTGTTCTGGCAACAGAGGAGACCTGGACTGTTGGATGGAGACCAAAAGCAGAAAAACCACTAGAGGACTGCGCCGATGGTCCCTGTGAAGGATGCTGGTATTCTGCAGGCCTGGGCATACAATGTGAAGGAGAGCGAGCTTGGATGACTGCCTGTGGCCCTTCCCACTTATCTGCTGCCCCCAGAGCTCCATGGGGAGAGGTCCCAGGGAGGGCAGGTGTGTTCTGTAGCCACTAGGGGCAGGAGAGAGAGCCCAGCCTCGGAACTATTTTCTAACTCTCAAATCTAAAAGAGCAAAGCAGATTGCAAAGTTTAAAGAGCATATGACCCAGCAACCCCATTTCTGGGTATACACCCAAAGAAAATGAAAACAGGATATTCAAAGGATATCTACACTCCTATGTTTATTGCAGCATTATTTACAATAGTCAAGATATAGAAACAGCCTAAGTAGCCACTTACGGATGAATGGATAAAGAAGATATGAGACTATAATATATATACATACATATATATATGTATATATAAAATCTTTTGAAGGCATTTTGTTAAGTGAGATAATCATACAGAGAAAGACAAATAATGTATAATATCACTTATATGTGGAATCTAAAAAAGTTAAACTCATAGAAACAGAGAGCAGAAATGTGCTTACCAGGGGCTGGGGGGTGAATATTGGAGATGTTGTTTAAGGATAAAAATTTGCAACTAGTAGATAATTACCTACTGGAGATGTACTGCATAGCATAGTGATTATAGACAACAAAATACTGTATTATACATTTTAAGTTGCTAAGAGACTAGATCTTAATTGTTCTCACCACAAAAAAGAAATGATAAATATGTGACATGACAGAGCTGTTAGCTAACACTACGGTGTTAATCATATTACAATGTATAAATGTATCAAATCAACACATTGTATAACTTAAACCTACAAGGTAATTTGTCAATTATATCTCAATAAAAAGACAAAAGTTTTGGATTGTTTGTTTTTTTTTGCTATTGAGCTCCATGAACCGTTTGTATATTTTGGAGATTAATCCTTTTTCTGTTGTTTCATTTACAAATATTTTCTCCCATTCTGAGGGTTGTCTTTTTGTCTTGTTTATGGTTTCTTTGCTGTGCAAAAGCTTTAAGTTTAATTAAGTCCCATTTGTTTATTTTTGTTTTTATTTCCGGTAATCTAGGAGGTGGGTCAAAAAAGATCTTGCTGTGGTTTATGTTAGAGTGTTTTTCCTATGTTTTCCTCTAAAAGCTTTATAGTGTCTAGTCTTAAATTTAAGTCTTTAATCCATTTGGTGTTTATCTTTGTGTATGGTGTTAAGTAGTGTTCTAATTTCATTCTTTTACATGTAGCTGTCCAGTTTTCCCAGCACCACTTATTGAAGAGGCTGTCTTTTCTCCACTGTATATTCTTTCCTCCTTTGTCATAAATTAGGTGCCCATATGTGCATGGGCTTATCTCTGGGCATTCTATCCTGTATCACTGATCTATATTTCTGTTTTTGTGCCAGTACCATACTGTCTTGATTACTGTAGCTTTGTGGTATAGTTTGAAGTCAGGGAGCCTGATTCCTCCAATTCTGTTTTTCTTTCTCAAGATTGTTTTTGCTATTCGGGGTCTTTTGTGTTTCCATACGAATTTAAATTTTTTTGTTCTAATTCTGTGAAGAATGCCATTGGTAGTTTGATAGGGATTGCACTGAATCTGTAGATTACTTTGGTCATGTACTGCAGTGTTCACTGCAGCTCTATTTACAATAGCCAGGACATGGAAGCAACCTAAGTGTCCATCGACAGGTGAATGGATAATGAAGATGTGGTACATATATACAATGGAATATTACTCAGTCATAAAAAGAAATGAAATTGAGTTATTTGTACTGAGGTGGATGGACCTAGAGTCTGTCATACAGAGTGAAGTAAGTCAGAAAGAGAAAAACAAATACCATATGCTAACACATATATATGGAATCTAAAAAAAAAAAAAAAAGGTTCTGAAGAACCTTGGGGCAGGACAAGAATAAGAATAAGGATGCAGATGTAGAGAATGGACTTGAGGACACGGGGAAGAGGAGGGGTAAGCTGGGACGAAGTGAGAGAGTGGCATGGACTTATAAATACTACCAAATGTAAAACTGATAGTTAGTGGGAAGCAGCCGCATAGCACAGGGAGATCAGCTCGGTGCTTTGTGACCACAAAGAGGGGTGGGATAGGGAGGGTGGGAGGGAGACACAAGAGGGAGGAGATATGGGGATATATATATATATATGTATAGCTGATTCACTTTGTTATAAAGTAGAAACTAACACATTGTAAAGCAATTATACTCCAATAAAGATGTTTAAAAAAAGTGTAATATAGTCATTTTCACAATATTGATTTTTCCAATCCAAGAACATGGTGTATTTCTCCATCTGTTTATGTCATCTTTGATTTCTTTCATCAGTGTTTTATAGTTTTCTGAGTACAAGTCTTTTGCCTCCTTAGGCAGGTTTATTCCTAGTTACTTTATTCTTTTTGCTGCAATGGTTAATGGGATTGTTTCCTTAATTTCCCTTTCTGATTTTTTTTTGTTGGTGTATAGGAATGCCAGAGACTTCTGTGCTTTAATTTTGTATCCTGCAACCTTACCAAATTTATTGATTAGTTCTGGTAGTTTCTAGTGTCATCTTTAGGATTTTCTATGTATAGTATCATGTCATCCACAAACAGTACAGTTTTACTTCTTCTTCTCCAATTTGTATTCCTTTTTTTTCTTTTTCTTCTCTGATTGTCGTGGCTAGGACTTCCAACACTATGTTGAATAATAGTGGCGAGAGTGGACGTCCTTGTCTTGTTCCTGATCTTAGTGGAAATGCTTTCAGGTTTTCACCATTGAGTATGATGCTTGCTGTGGATTTATCATATATGGCCTTTAGTATGTTGAAATAGGGTCCCTCTATGCCCATTTTCTGGAGAGTTTTTATCATAAATGGTGTTGAATTTTGTCAAAAGCTTTTTCTGTACCTATTGAGATGATCATGTGTTTTTTATTCCTTAATTTGTTAATGTGGTGTATCACATTGATTGATTTGCATATATTGAAGAATCCTTGTATATCTGGGATAAATCCCACTTGATCATGGTGTATGATCCTTTTCATGTGTTGTTGGATTGTGTTTGCTAGTATTTTGCTCAGGAGTTTTGCATCTATGTTCATCAGTGATATTGGTCTATAATTTTCTTTTTTTGTGATATCTTTTCCTGGTTTTGGTATCAAGGTGACGGTGGCTTTGTAGAATGAATTTGGGAATGTTCCTTCCTCTGCAATTTTTTGGAAGAGTCTGAGAAGGATGGGTGTTAGCTCTTCTCTAAATGTTTGATAGAATTAACCTGTGAAGTCATCTGGTCTTGGACTTTTGTTTGCTGGAAAATTTTCAATTATGGTTTCAACTTCATTACTTGTGATAGGTCTGTTTATATTTTCTAATTCTTCCTGGTTCAGTCTTGGAAAATTGAACCTTTCCAAAAATTTTTCCATTTATTCGTGGTTGTCCATTTTTTTGGCATATAGTTGTGCAGAAGACCTAAATAGACATTTCACCAAGGAAGACATACAGATGGCCAAGAGGCACATGAAAAGATTCTCAACATCACTATTAGAGAAATGCAAATCAAAACTACAATGAGGTATCACCTCATGTCAGTCAGAATGGCTATTATCAAAAAATCTAGAAACAATAAATGCTGGAAGGGGTGTGGTGAAAAGGGAACCCTCTCGCACTGTTGGTGGGAATGTATATTGATACAACCACTATGGAGAACAGCATGGAGGTTCCTTAAAAACTAAAAATAGAACTACCATGTGACCCAGCAATCCCATTACTGGGCATATACCCTGAGAAAACCATAATTCAAAAAGAGACATGTACCCTAATGTTCATTGCAGCACTATTTACAATAGCCAGGACATGGAACCAACCTAAATGTCCATCGACAGATGAATGGATAAAGAAGATGTAGCACATATAGACAATGGAATATTACTGAACCATAAAAAGAAACGAAATTGAATTATTTGTAGTGAGATGGATGGACCTAGAGTCTGTCATACAGAGTGAAGTAAGTCAGAAAGAGAAAAACAAATACCATATTCTAACACATGTATATGGAATCTAAAAAAACAAAAAAAGTGGTACTGATGAACCTAGTTGCAGGGCAGGAATAAGATGTAGACATAGAGAAAGGACTTGAGGACATGGGGTGAGAGGGTGAAGTTGGGGTGAAGTGAGAGTAGCATCGACATATATACACTACTGAATGTAAAATAGTTAGCTAGTGGGAAGCAGCTGCATAGCACAGGGAGATCAGCTTGGTGCTTTGTGATGGCATAGAGGGGTGGGATAGGGAGGATGGGAGGTAGGCTCAAGAGGGAGGGGAGGGCTTCCCTGGTGGTGCAGTGGTTGAGAGTCTGCCTGCCAATGCAGGGGACATGGGTTTGTGCCCCGGTCTGGGAAGATCCCACATGCCGCGGAGCGGCTGGGCCGTGAGCCATGGCCACTGAGCCTGCACGTTCAGAGCCTGTGATCTGCAAGGGAGAGGCCACAACAGTGAGAGGCCCGAGTAACTGAAAAAAATAAATAAATAAATAAAAGAGGGAGGGGATGTGGGGATATATGTATGCATATGGCTGATTCACTTTGGTGTCCAACAGAAACTAACACAGTATTGTGAAGCAATTATACTCCAATAAAGGTCTATTTAAAAAAAAAGACAAGAGTTTGAAGAGCAGTTGAGCTCTCATGCATTTGAAAGCACTCCTGTATAAAAGACATAGAGCTCTTATAGAAACTGTAGGGAAGCAGCAGTTTCCCTGTTGATAAGAGTCCAACAAATCAATTCCACATGCTATTTACATTTGTTTGGCCCAATGAACTGTTAGCTCTCTATTGACATCGAGATAGAGAAATAATCTGGTAGTGATGTGATTTCATTTGGAACATGTTCCATGTTCTCAAGCTAAGAGGTGACTATGGGAAAGGTCTAGAAGGAGGTATTAAGGGTCTGGAAGGATGAAGATGGGAGAGGCAGCAGATAGCAGCTCATTCACGCAAGATTACAAAACGGGAGGGCTTTCCTACGTCTCAATAATGTGATAACATAACTATAAATGTAATGCATTCCCAGACTCCCAGAAAAGCTGGGAAGCTGAGCTGTGGGTTTTCGAGAAGAACCCACAAGCTCCAGCCGGGAATTGTGTTGAGTTTGTGTTTCATGGTTGAGGTCACTGTTCTCAGATTTCAAAACTGTAATGTAGTGGGCACAAACCCAGTTACTAACCCTGTGAATCAGGAAGGAATCTAGAGAATTTCCACAACCCCAAATCCAAAACTGTGCAGAAGCAGGTAATGTTCTATGAATTTCGTGTTTGTTGAAGTGACATTGTCACGGGAGAGTGGCTGGACCTGGTGTGCAGGGCTGTAGGGAGCAGGAGATGGCAGGCCCTGCAGTTGGTGTTTGCTTTCATTCACAGACATAAATGGAACTGGGGAGTCGTTTTGCAAATGAGATGAAGTGGAAAGAGCAAACTTCATCTTTTATTTTATTAAGGCAACACTGTGATTCCAAATTAGTATTGGATGGGAAACTGGAGTTTGTGGCCAATGTAAAGGATCAAATCTAGTCTGGGGGAGGGAGGAGGAAGGCCTCCTGAGTTAGTAACATTAACTTTAGACCTACAGATCTAGACAGACTTGGGAGTGTGGGGGAGCTTATTCCAGGCATAAGAACTGCATGTGCAAAGGTCCTGAGGCAGAAAAGGAGCTTGGATGGTTTCAAAAGAGAGAAGCCTGTCATGGCTAAAGCTTAGTGAGTGAGAGCATTGAGGCAGAAGCTGAAAATTGGGCTACAGCCTCACAATTCAGGGCTTTGTAAACCATGCTAAGAACTAAAAGAATGTTCTCTGCCATGATGTGGGCATGTCACGGAGAGTAATATGGATAGAATGTCTCTTTAGAGGTCATGAAATGTTGGAAAAGCCCTGGTAGGCTAAGGGGTGGGGCCATTGAAAATGAAAGATCTCTCCTCTTTAGGGCTCAACCTACTTCCCATCAGTGATATATGTGGTGCTGAAACGAACACAGTGGACTTCATTGTACGGACTGGGTGGAAGATTCCCAGTCACCTACTCACCACCATCCAGCCCAGATCCACTATAAGCCCAGAGAAAATACTTTCTTCACATTTTTTTCCCTTCCTCCTTTTTTCTCCCTTTGTTTTTCTCTTCCTTTTGTCTCTCTGTCCCAATTTCTCCTTCTTTTCTTCCTTCTATTTTTAATACATTTATTGAGGTATGATTCACATACAATAAACTGCACATATTGATCTATACATACACTCATGAACACATCACTACAGTGAGGATGGTGAACATATCCATCACCTCCAAAAGGTTCCTCCAGCCTGTTTGTAACCCATCCCCCTACTCTGACCCATGCCCCAGCAATTCACCTGATGTTCTTCTCACTAATGATTAGTTTGCCTTTCCTAGATTTTATAATGGAACACTACACTGTGTATCATTTTTGGTCTGCCTTCTGTCACTCAGTGTAATTATTTTGAGATTCATCCATGTTGCATGTAATGATACTTTTTTCCTTTTTATTGCTGAGTAGTCTTACTGTACAGATACACCACCATTTGTTTAATCCATCGATGTGTTGATGGACACGAGGATTGTTTTCAGGTTTTGCCTATTACAAATAAGGCTGTATGAACATTCATGTACCAAGTCTTTGTGTGGACATAGGCTTTCATTTCTTCTGGGCAAATACCTAGGAATGAAATGGCTGGATCATTTGGCAGGTGTATGGTTCACTTTTTTTTTTTTTTTTTAACATCTTTATTGGAGTATAATTGCTTTACAATGGTGTGTTAGTTTCTGTTTTACAACAAAGTGAATCAGTTATACATATACGTATGTTCCCATATCTCTTCCCTCTTGCGTCTCCCTCCCTCCCACCCTCCTTATCCCACCTCTCTAGGTGGTCACAAAGCACAGAGCTGATTTCCCTGTGCCTTGCAGCTGCTTCCCACTAGCTATCCACCCTATGTTTTGTAGTGTATATGTGTCCATGCCACTCTCTCACTTCGTCACAGCTTACCCTTCCCCCTCCCCATATCCTCAAGTCCATGCTCTAGTAGGTCTGTGTTTTATTCCTGTCCTACCCCTACTTTTTAAAGAAACTGACAAACTGTTTTCCACAGTGATTGAACCATTTCATGTCCCCTTTCTTGCAACATCTAAAAGTTCCAGTTTCTCCACAGCTTCACCAGCACTTGGTATGGGCACTCTTTTCATATAAGCCATTCTAATAGATGTGAAGTGGTATCTCATCATAATTTTAATTTGCACTTTTCAAATAACAAATGATATTGAGCATCTTTTCATGTGTTATCTGCTCTTTGGTTAAGTGTCTGTTCAAATATTTTACTTTTTCTTTTACTGAGTTGTTTGTTTTTTCATTATTAACTTTTGAGAGTCCATTATATACCAGATACGTGTCCATCAGATATCTGCTCTGCAATTATTTTCACCCAGTAATGGTTTGTCTTTTTATTCTTGTCACAATGTCTTTCAAATAAGTGTTTGTAATATTTATGAAATTCAATTCATTATTTTTTTAAAATAAAAGAGACTGCCCTTTTGGTGTCATAGCTAAGAAATATTTGCCTAACACAAGATCACAAAGATTTTCTCCTATGTTTTCATATAGAAGTTTTATTATTTTAGACTTTACACTTAGATCTATGATCCATTTTGAATTAGTTTTTGCATATGGGTCAAAATTCATTATTTTTGCATATAGAGATCCAATTATTCCAGCACCAGCTGTTTAAAAGGCTCTTTCTCCACTGAACTGCCTCTGCACTTTTGTCAAAAATTAGTTGTGCCACACGTACGTCTATATCTGGACTCTATTCTGTTATACTCACGTACTTTTCTATCTTTATGCCAATACCACACTGTTTTGATTACCATAACTTTATGTCTTAAAATTAGTTTTGTTAGCCCTCTAACTTTGCTCTTCTTTTTCAATGGTATTTTGGCAATTCTAGCTTCTCTGTATTTCCATATGAATTATTATAACCAGCTTGTAACTTTCAATTAAGACAGCCTGCTGGGATTTTGACCAGGATTACATTGAATCTGTAGATAAATTTTGGGAGAATTGACACCACAACAATACTGAATCTTCGGATCCACAAACAAGGTATAACGATCCACTTATTTAAGTCCATTTAAATTTCACTCAGCAATATATTTTTAAAAATTTTCAGTGTACAGGTTTTTCATATCTTTTGTCAGATTGATCACTGAGTAGTTAATATTTTTGATGTTATAAATCCTGCTGGTTTTTAAATTTTTAACATTTTATTGTTCATTACTAGTATATAGAAGTACAATTGATTTTGATTTTTTATATTATCTTATCCTATAAATATGTTTAACTGACTTATTAATACTAGTCACTTCTGTTGATTCCATCAAATTTTCTACAAAGGTAGTCATGTCATCTGCAAAGCAAAATCATTTTGCTTCTTCTTTTCCACTCTGGATGCACTGTCTAGAGCTTTAAATACAATGTTAAATAGAACTTATGAGACTGGACATCCTTGTCTTTTTCCTGATCTCAGCAGGAAAGCATTCAGTTTTTCATTAATTGGTATGATATAAGCTGTAGGGTTTTTGTAGATGTTCTTTATTAGGTTGAAGAAATTCCTTTCTCTTCCTAGTTTGCTGAATGTTTATCAGCAATGGATGTTAGATTTTGTCAAAATGATATTAGGTTTTTCTTCTTTCTAGTTTATTAGGATGCTAATTTACACTGATAGATTTTCAAATGCTAAACCAATCTTAAATTCCTGGGTAAACCTCATCATCCTTTTGTATACTGTTGATTTTGATTTTTTCTAAAATTTTGTTTAGAATCCTTGCATCTTGTTTCATGAGGGATATTGGAGTGTAGTTAGTTTGTTTTTTCTTGTCATTTCTCTGTCTGAATTGGTATCAGGGTAACACTGGCCTCTAAGAATGAATTAGGAAGTGTTCCCTCCTCTTTAATTTTCTGGAAGTGTCTGTATCATTCCTTCTTTGGTAAATTTCATTAAGGAAGCTATCTGAAATGGAGGATTTTCATGGGAAGGTTTTTCATGATGGATTCAACTTCTTTAATAGATATAGGGGTCTTCAGATTATCCATTTCTTCTTGAGTGAGGTTTGGCAGTTGGTGCACTATGACACTCTATAAAAATTTGGATGTAGGGAAGAATGGATGAATGAAAAATGAAGGAACAAGCAGTTCACTGGTTGGAGAGACTGATCGCTGAATCATTCTAAGATAGAAAAAGAAATTGCCTGGCTGCCAATGTTACTTGAACTAGAGAAGCTGGTGCCTACTATGGAGAAATCAGGGGGTCAGAGTTGGAAGTGTTAGAGGGGTCCCTCACCACAAGACCCCATTCCATTCCTTAGGAACCCTGCACTCAGCAGCAGACAGGGCCTCAGGATGCCCCTTAGCTATTGGGAATACTCATCTGGTGCTCAGGCCACAACAACCAAAGCTCTCATGGGAATGGCAACCCTATTGGTTGTCATTGGTCTCTTTGAGAGTGTCAGGCCTCTCCACCCTTTACACAAACCCTCTCTCTCTGGGGAGTAAATCAGCTTCCCCAACCTTGCCATCTCCCTGCTAAATTTACCTTTCAAGATAAAGCCTCTGGTGATGGGTAATACAGGTAGAGCTGTCCCCAGTAAAACAACCAATCCTTTATTTGCCTCTGGTCCTAAAGGTACCCTGCTTTCTGGACATCAAGATACAATGGAGTGGACAGTATGAGTGAGGGGTGTGTGTGTGTGTGTCTGGGTGTCTGGGTGTTTGGTGTGTGCACCTGTGGGTAGGTGTGTTGGGATTGTGGGGGGTGGGTTTCTCTTCCAATTCAAAGAGCTGGCAAATAACCAACGGCTTCAGCCTGTCTCTGGATGCTAAGTTCCTTGGTCCAAGGTTCTTGTAAAGGAGGAAGGTTTCCTGGCCAAGACTGCCTGAATACTGGCTCAAGTCTGTAATGCTGAGATGCACAATCGCCAAAATTATCATTGTTTAAAGAAACTACTTTGTAATGTGTTTCTGAAAAGGTTACAACCAGCTTTTTATTATTAAAGAAACCAAAGCCAACGGGTTTCCTTTATAACATGTATGGAGAAGGGAACATTTAAAAAACAGCTCCCCGCTGAGATATAAACTCAAAATAAGCTCTATTCTGTGCCCCTACACACCTGGGGAAGGGCTGGAGGAATGGACACCAATGAGGTGGTGACCATTTCTGTGCTGCTCTGCCCTGCCCACTGCGTGGAGCAAATGGACTTCTGGGCTCTGACATTCTCTTTAAAAGAAGAAGCCACAGACCTGGAGCCAGGGTTTGAAATGGGAACTCACGTAATCCTTGGAAGAGACTGGGATCTGATCTCCAGTTGGGCTTGCAGACACTTTCCTGTCTTGCAACGTACAACCCTAGTTTGGCCAGAATTATTCTTTGAAAGTGTTTCTTCCCGTGGACAGAAAAAGAAGACAGTGTGTATGCTAAGGTTTCTCTCCATTTGTGTCACCAACAGTGGACATTGAATCCCAAATGTCCTGTCAGAGTTTGACATGTAATTAGTTTAACATAAGGATCAGACAACACCAAAAAATATACGTAAGTGAAGGTTTCAAAGCTGGAGAGTCTCTTATATAAATATTACCAATGTTCTCTCTCCTTGTGCCTCCTCCCCATCCATAAATAAATAACATCACAAATGAAGGGATGAATTCAGTGGGGACTGACAATGGATGGGCTCTGAGGGGCCTCGTTCTCCCACAACTCAAATGCCCTCCTTCCCTCATTTCTACATAAGTCAGGGTCTTGCTCATCAATGCATTTCCTGCCATGTCCAGCATAGAGCCTGACACACAGTAGGGGCTGAGCACAGGTCAAACATATTATTTATTTTTTCTATTTTACCTTTTGAGATCAACAAAACACAGAAAATAATCTCAGATGAGCTGGACTCACTGCATTCACGATAGGTACGAAATATGCTAAAGGAACCCTCTTATCCCCCCACCACAAGCATTTGTTTGGGTAACAGAATTTATCTCTCTAGCACCAATTTCAACACTTTTATTCTGGTCTTCTTTCTATGCAATAGTTTCTTCTTCTGTCAAATGGAAACCTCCCCTTTCCCCTGTGAAATGTGGAGAGAAGTGCTGAAAATGTGACTGTGCTGACATGTGGCCATGCTAGATTTATTCAGGATGAGCATTACAGAGAGAAGGGTCTGAAGGAGCATCTTCTGGTCCCTTCCATTCCATCTCAAATGTCTTCCTGGAGATGCACTCTACCTCCTCCTGGCTCCCACATTTTAATCCTTCTCTTTTTCTTTCCTTCATTCCTTCTATCCTTTCTTCTTTCCTTCCTCCCTTCCTTTCCTAGTCCACTTGCTACCCAGCAGGTTTACCATCCTAATACCTAGCTCTGTAATGCCAGTCTCTTGCATGACTTCCTTAACAGAGTCTCCCTCTCCCCTCACCCAATTACATGACATTGAAACTTTTCAGTTGGGCATTGGAGTCCTTCCACTATGTGGTTTCAACTCATTGCCATTTGGAAGAGGGTGGGGTTGGGAGGTTGAGATTTTTTCCATGTCAGAGCATGTAAGGAAGCCATATATAAAGTGGGGGGTTTTAAGGCCTGTTGAAGAAAGGATTCAGAAGACAGTTAGGTGGCAAACCACACCATTTCATGCTCTCCCTGTTCTCCTCCTCCTTCCCTACCCTTCCTGGTCTCCTGCAATCCTAGCTCTCCTCATTCCTGACTGTCTCCAGCCCTTCAAGTCTTGGCCTGTCTGCATCACTGCCCACGAGACTTTCTCCCCATTTCCTAGAATAAACCTTCCTTCATTCACCCCTGATGGACATCCCACCAGCATTCAAGGTGCACGATGCCTCCTTCATGTAGCCTTTCCTGACCATCTCCAAAAGGTTCAGATTTCTTCCCCTGAACCAAAGTAGCATTCTCCATTCTCCAGTCTTTTCAGTTCCAATTCAAGCAAACACAGTGACGACCCATGCTGTGGGATGCAGAAGCAGGCTCTCATGCAGGAGGGGGATGAGATGTGGGGCACAGACCCGGAGGGCCAGGTGGTGCGGGATCAGAGGAAGGTGATATTCACAGCTCTAACCACTGCATCATTTGCCCTCCCACATACTGTGATTTTGGAAGGGGTTGATTGGGACTGATCAGTTAATTCACATGGACATGGAATGAATGCAGTATATTTCATAGTAGCCAAAACTATTCTATTTTATTTTTAAGAATTATATGGATTGCTTTTGAAGAACTCCTGACTAATGCCGAGGGCATCGGGTCTGACCGTAGAGACCATGGAGAAGCAGAATCTCAGGGCAGCTCTGAGCTAGGCTGTCTGGGCTGGGGTTCAAGCTCTCCCAGGATTAGCTGATGATCTGGGCAAGCACTTACCCTTCCTGTGCCTCAGTAAGATCACTATAACAGGTATCCCACAGACTTGTTGTGAGGATTAAGTAAGTGATTATGTAGATGCTCAGGGTAATAGCTGCCGCAGAGGAGACACTTTCCAAATATTGAAAAGAGACCTAATACACTCTCTGTATTAGAGCAGATCCAAAGCCACTGGCATCCAGCACAGCCATGCTGACCCCTTCAAAGCCTAATCTGAGCACTTTCCTCATGTTCTGTGAAACTCGATCAAACACAAGGGAAGCCATGTTGAGCAATAGGGCCCCTGCGAAATAGACTGTGGTGCCGACCAAGTTCACAAAAGCAATTGCTAGGGGAGTCTGTTTTCTTAACTTCTGAATAATGGCTCTGCATTGCCTGGGGGAATGTTATTTACATTCACAAATTTACAGTTTGTGAAAGAATTTCCCTAACAGAATTTGAAAATTCAGCAAGTTTTTAGCTTTGTGCCCAGTTTTTTAAGTTTTAAAACTTCCTTCAACTTCATAGAAAGCTAACTCTCGTAGCCAAATATTGCAAATAACTCGGTGCAGTAAATAACTTTCTGATCGTTAGATCTTTAAAATCTAGCTCTGCATTTGGGAGAATCACATGCAATCTCTGTGTCTTGATGTTGTCAACTCAAGTGGGGAAAACGGAACGCATCTCATGATTTTTATGCATCCTAAAACACACTGAAAAAGTACACGCTATACTTGTTTTAAGATAAAAGGCTGAAAAAAATAATAGTAGACACTGTTTGGGGGGTGGGTGGATATTTACTACGTGCTATGCACCTTATATATGCCCATGAGATTTGGGACTTTCAAGAGCAGAAACCTAGAAGAAACAGAAATTTAGGCAGGAAGCCAGGTAGAAAACCTGAGGGGTGTTAAAAATGGGCTGAAGGAGAAGACGCAATACAAGGATAAAGATGAAAAGTATCAAGTAGAGAACATTGAGATAAAAATTGAGAAAGTCTCTTAGATTTGTTACGCACGACTTTGGCAACATTATCCTGGCCTAAGGTAAATTGGCCTAAAGTAAATTGGCCCACATTCTGGTTGGAAAACAAGACTATTTGGTCAAACAACATCTTGGTCATTTTGGACACATGCTGGTGAGAAGTTTTGTGAATCTTGATTTTCAGAAACTTTTTCTAATGTCTTTACATGTGATTAGATTTAAGCTTTTTAGTCCTGCCCTGTAGAACTTTAAGTAGTGAAAAGATAGAGCAAATAATGTCCAACAGTAGATTATCTGGGATAATTTCTCAGACAAGTAATAGTAAGTTACATGATCGAGTTTTCATAGAAAAGGTATGTAAAGACATACACCAAGGTGGGGCTGAGCGGTTGTCCCAGGCTAGGTGGGACTTCAGGGGTGAGGAGGTTGTCGGTGGTGGTGTTCTTTTGCTCTTCTCTGCATTTTCTAATTGTTTTAGTGACCTTGATTTCCTTTTATAATAAAAAAAAAGACTAAATGTAAGAGAAAAAGATCTGGAACATTCAGAGAGATTTAAAGAACATTTTCGTTAAAGAATACTTTCGATTCATTTGAAGTCAATGTTATATGGCTTTGAGGAGGAAATTCCAGAATTCAGGGCCAGGGAATTGAGGTGGAAGGACTAGCAAAGGAGCAACAGACAGTGGATGGAATTTGAAAAAGAGATCAGGGCCTCTGATATGCTCCTTTCTCCTTCCTCTCTTTCCTCCTCTGTCATTTGGTGAAAATCATTGTCACTGCTGAATATCCAAAGATTTGGCTTCATGTTATAGGATTTATGCACACTCCTTTCCACGATTCAAACCTGAGTGCTCCCAGAGGGACTGTCTTCCTCCTCTCTGGGTGCCTGTACAGCGAAAAGATGAAGGAAGGAAACTTCACAACTTTGGTATTACTTTGTGATTATCATCAAGTTTTTCCAGAAACAGCAGGCAGCTAGTAGTTCCATAAGAACCATTCACGAAGTACACTAACAAGATTTGAGGCTACACAAATCTCACCAAATAAAGAGAGAGGTATAAGAATCAGTTGCTGTGTGTATATTTGGTACATAACACATGGCCCAGAATCTTCATGGCAAAGCTTCTATGCATGATGTATAAACAAAGACATCACACTCTCAATGTGTTTCTTGCTGCATCATATTTTTTCCACTCAGCTGAAATGTGGTAATTAGTCACTGATTTTGATTTGGATTACTGCAGTTTCTCTTCAAGACTAAGACTTAAGCTCTAAAGACAAATGAAGACATTCCTTCTGTTGAATGTGTTCAAGAGTAGCAGCTTCTCGATTAAATTCATTTAGTGTTTAACTCTACAAGACTCTGAACTCTTCAGTGGGGCCATGCCATAATCACTGAATTACCCAAGTGCAAACCATAGTTGAATGAAACATGTGTATGAACTTGTAGCTCAGATGGATTTGGAAATGCTGGTATTTTCCTCTTTCTCAACTTTCCTAGCCTTTTGGCTAAAGCACTTGTGCCCTCCATCTGTTCCTCATTAGAACACTGTCTCTCATTTAGGGAGGAGTTCTTAGTGCCTTGGACAGAACTAAGAAATACTCTTTTTTTCTCTCACACCATCAGTGTACCTTGCCAGAGCTGTTCAGGAAAGGCAAAGAGGGTCAGGCTCTCTGAAAAACTGATAAAATCCACTTTATGGGGTCAGGGGGAAGATAGAGCATGTGGAGTTTGACAAGACACTCACTCAAATGATTAAGTCAGATGGGCTCTTGGAAATAGAACCAACTGCACTCTAAGCATCAATTGCTTGCCATAGCATTTGCGTCATCAGAGACAAACGGCTCTGAGAAAGAATTCTGAAGCACAGAGGCTAGTGTGAACTTGGAAAGGAAAAACCCGCTTCTCCCATCTTACTGGAATCATGGTTGTGGTCTCAGTCAAGCAGCAGTGACACCATTTAACAGGTTTGTAACAGCAGTTCTGAAACTGGACTGCATCAGATCCATCAGGCAGACTTGCATTTACTGAGATTCATAAAAGTCCCCCTAGTCTGTGCCACTGGATATCTGTGCACCAGACTGGGTCATAAAGATTCGATCTTACCACTTGGAGCTATGCAACTGAGGTCAAGGTCACTGGACCTCAACTGGAACACAAAAACATAGTGAGAAAAAGGATATATTAATGTGTCAGGCTGCCATAATAAAATATCACAGTCTTAGTAGCTTAAACAACAGAAGTTTAGTTCTCACATTTCTAGAAGCTCAAGGTCCAAGATCAAGGTGCCAGCAGGGTTGGTTTCTTCTGAGGCCTCTCTCCTTGGCTTGCAAGGGCTATCTTCTCGCTGTGTATTTACGTGGTTGTGTCTCTGTGTGTGCAAGTGTCTGGTCTCTCTCTGTATCCTAATCTCCTCTTGTTATAGGGACACCAGTCATATTGTATTAGAGCCCACCTTAACGATTATTTTAACTTAATTATCTCTTTAAAGACCTTATTTCCAAAGACAGTCATATTTTGGGGCATTGGGGCTTAGGACTTCAACTTATGAATTTGGGGGAGACGCAGTCCATCCCATAACAAAGAGTAAAGAGGAATTTGGCACCACTTGCTTTTCCTTGATGGGGAAAGGGCTAGGAGTCCCAACTTCATGTCCCAGTGCTAGGTATAATATTTGAATATAATACTAGAAAGCCATTGAGATTAATAAGGCAACCAATTCAAACATCTCTAATCTTCATTTACTTAGTAAGTGCTATATTCTTTGTTTCTGTCTTCATATCTCAGTGTAGTGGCTGGGACTTCCAGAAAAATGGTAAATAATAATGGACACCCTCTCTTTGCATCTGATTTTTAAAAGTAATGCCTCAAGAATTTCACCATTGTGATTAATGACCTCTGTTGAATCTCATTAGATATTTTTTGTCATTCTCATTGCTGATTTACCTACAGTTTTCATAGGAATATATGTTGAAATTTATCCAATGATAAATTTTTCATTTTTTAAAATGAACTTGTATCATTTCCCCTTTGGCCATTTTAAGTAGCCTCCTAATAGATGTATTTTTAACCTATCAGAAATACATTCCTGAGGAAAACTTAGACATGGTCTTTCAATATGCTGCTGAATTCTATTTGCTAGTCTTTGATTTAGAATTTTTACCTTGCTATCCATAGTGAAGCTCAGCCTAGAGTTTTCTTCTTTGGTTTAGTATCTTCAGATTTAGATACCACTGTTATGCTAACATGAAAAATGATTTGGGAAAATTTTCACATTTCTATATTCTATGGAACAGTTCACCTAATGTAAAGATTATCTGAATGTTGCAAGCTTTTAAAAAAAAATCAGTATTATCACCACAGAAACATTCTGCCATGTTCCTGTCACCTTTATCTCTATGACTATGACTTTATTCAAGCTTTACATTCCTTTAGTTAATCTTGATTATTTCTCTTTCCCTGGGAAATAATGACTTTCAGAGATTTTTAATGTGATTTTGTTCTTAATGGTGTCTTATAAAATTTGATGTCCACACCTGTGGTTAGGCACTGTTTCTCATTCTTAGTTTTTCATATTTATACTCTCTCTGTTTTTTTCCCTTCATTTTTACTTGCCAAGTAGATCCATCTAACTGTGGTTGATATTTTTTTCCCCTAAAGTGTCAGCGATTGCATCTATCTAAGTACTTATAAAGTTCTTATATGGGAGGGATGGTGAAAGAACTGTCAACATCAGTCAGGAGAGAAAGAAACAATGGGGCCATTTCTTCATGGCTTAAGGCTGTGAATTCAACTTTGGAGGCTTCCTGGGGTGACAACATTGACCATCTCCATAAATAATTCTGGCACTGTTGTTTATGTCTCACACAACCCTAAATGTCAAAGAATCTGTTACTCTAAATATGGGACACATTAGGATAAAGTCATAAATTGGTGCTAATATCATGCCCATTCTAGACAATTAAGGACTTTTTAAAAATTGTCCTCATCTGATGAAAATAAGAAGAGGAAATGGAAAACAATCCCCTCCACACTGAATGTGTCAGCATGAATCAAAGGAGAGAAAGAGGAAAAAAATCATTGAGGTCAACCTTTGGGGATTTTACTTTCAATTCTTGATGAAAAGAAAAGGCAAAAAAAAAAAAAAACATTGAAGAAGAGTATTATAATAATAGCTGTGATATTGAGTGATTATCATCCAGTGTGTCAGTCAGACTTCCATAATGGGGAAAGACTTGAAAATGAAAATACCCTGCTTTTATTGAGAAAACACTCTGACCTAGATGTCCTGGCAATTCAGTTGCCCTGGAACTCATCTGCAATATATTGCCTCCTGGAGAATGCTATCAAGTGTCCCTCTGTGCCAGGCACTCTTTTGGAAGCTGAGGGTTTCAAGAAGCACAAAAACAAGCTTGAGACATTGACTTTTCTTCACTGTGCTTCATCAATGTTGGGGGGCAAATCACTTCCTCACTGTGTGCTCCCATTTCCAATATATGTTGGCTGGACTCAGTGTCTTCAATCCACGTCTCTGTGTCAGCATTTGCCTTGCTCCTGCTCCTGGAGCATTTGCCTAGTGTCTCATCTCAGCTGTTCTGTACTGTGCTCTTGACTTATCAGTCAAGTCTGCTGATCACCAAGCTAAAAAGGGACTCTTGGTCACATAATCTTGATTCTCCTCCATTTCTGTCATGTACTGGTACATGAAAATCTCTCCAAACTTCAGTTTTCTTATCTCTCTTTGGAAGTTTGGAATATATTTTACATGATTTTATGGTGCAGTAATGTTTTAGAATGGCATATGGCCATGGCAAAATGAGTGGCTCCCTTCAACTGATGGAGTCCTGCCAGATAAGGCTCAGGATGAAATGCCCACCCAATAATGGAGCTTTCGTAAGAGCTCACTCCATTTCATGCAGACAGTATGGTTTATGGACTCAGGGGAATAGAGAATTGAGACTCATATTGATGAGGATTCTGATCATGGGAGTGTAGTTAACAATGTCTAGTGACATAGATCTGTGAATTATTTTCCAATTGGACCCAATTTAATTTGTACTAGTGAAAATGTGAATGTGTTCTTTGACATGTGAAGTATCAGTGACACTGCTGGGACTACAGCTCATCTTCATATTTGTGGGCTTGGCACTTGGAGCAAGTAGACATCTATGAATGGAATAAACTGCTATTTCAATCTGTGATACCTCTGAAGCATTTTGTCTTTAATCTCACAAATCTGGGAAAATGAGGGGACCATCTGTAAAATGAGATGGACCACACCTAACGCACAGAGTTATTGAGAAGATCAGATGAGGAAAATGATGATGATGGTATATCCTAAATTGTTTTTAAATTGCTGAGGACATATGAAGAACATTTGTTACCTCATTTTCAGGAAAACATCCCAACTAGATGAGCGCTCCTAACCCCAAACTGATACGGACACTGAGACAACTCTCTCTGCTGTATCTGGGCTATAAATCTTTGAACTTCAGGCCTAAGTGGAATTCCATCTCTCACATTTTTTAATGAAATAAAAATAAATACAATTACTGAACAGAAGCCAAAGATCACAGGAGGTTAGAAGTGGGGAGAGGATATGGTCAATACTGTTTGTTTGCATTCTGGCACTGTTTTCTTGGTGAATATTTCATTAATGGGAGGGCTACAAGGGGGCAGGGATGGCCCTTTCTTCCTCCTGATGGATGTCTGCTGCTGATTAAATCTGAGCTGGGGTAGCCTTGTGGTGCCTGGGAAATTTGAGACCCTAATGAGGACATAGTCCAGTAAAATGTGAGAGATTGAAACCACTAGATATTAAAATCCTCCTGAGTTGGAGCTTTTTCCAAAGATTAGGCATTTGCTCTTGAAATCATGTTCAGGAACATACTAAGATGCATTTATCTTTCCATATTCTGTCCCTGCATTCATCCTCCAAAGACCTTGAAACCCATTTTTTCCCTCTTTCACCCAAATAAAAGTAAACATACAAATAAGTACGTATTCTTTTGGAAGGTCAATTCTTTAAGTAAAAATTTGACTTACAATTAATACTCTTGTTTGTGATTAAATCTGCTATTGATTCCTCATAATGGAGCTAGAGATAACTGATAAATGCAATATCAATATAATTGCAATTTCTGCAAAATAATCATGGCTGCTAAAATGGAAAGGAGCAAGATATCTGAGCAACACAGAAAACAAGTAATTATCCAAAGCCCATTTCAATAAATGTCAGTTTCTTAAAGAAACTGTCTGGTTAGACCACAAGTAATTTCTGCTGGTGCAAATTCCCATTCACTATTATTAAGCCATATTATGTACTCAGCATTAACAGTCTTAGTTTCTACTTCCACAGGTCTCTGTCAGTGTCTGTATCCAGTTGCAGTCAGGTATAGTAAGTGCCTCAGATCACAGAGAATTTCAAAATAAGTCTAACAAATCAGGTCCATGATTCTCTAATGCAAGCACACTTGTATTTCACTTACACCATGGCTCTGAGATATTTCTGAACTCTTTTTTATGCTCATCATTTCTCTTTAGAGGAGAGGATGGTGTTGCTCAAAAAGAAACACAGACTCAGTTCAGCTAATAACTTTCCTCAACAGAATTGCAAACATCAAGCTGTTGCTATCTTGCAAATTACCATTCTTCACTGCAAACGTAGACACTAACCAGTGGACAAGTGATAGATCTTGACCTGCTGTTTCCAATGAGACCAGGGTGGTCTTTCGATCTCAAAAGAAGCATAGCCACTGCCTTCTGTTTGTCTATGCCTCACTTAGATTTACCTTTGGGAATATGTGTATGTGAAGGAGTCCTTCAAATGCATCTACTGTTTATATTAGTGTGAGGGCTGTAGGAAACATTGTTATAACCTCCCAGGTCATCCTGTCCAGTGTGTCCAAATAGATGCAATAGAGTGAGAAAGATACTTTTTATTGATCGCACTACTAAATCTTTTTCTTCTCTGCTTCACCAAGTGAATAGTTTCAGGCCAATTGTTGACTTAAATTGGTTTTGGGCAGATGTGTCCAATGTCCTTAGGCATATTTTTCCAATTTAGCACTCTCCACAGTCACAGAAAGATGATGAGCCAAAGCCACCAGGAGTCTGGGATTTCCATGATGGGTTAGATTGACATTTATGGGACGTACATCTAATTCTGGACTGGGTCCTGGGTCTCTCCATCCTTCTCTGTGGGCTTTACTCACAAAGGGAAATGATGACATAGAAATACTTAGGAAACCAACTTCTAAAGTGGTCCAAAATCCCCCCTGCTTTTTAAAAATTAAAATATCTTAGAGCCAACAGAAAGTTTAAATAATGCATATTGGGCTTTTGTGCAAGGAAGAATGAATGAGTAAAAGACTTTACGAAGGAGAATGCTTAGTTGGTCACTTGGTAGTACATACATTTTGAATTGGGTTCCCTCAAGTAACACATTCAGGTTAGACACCCTTCTCTTAATTAGGCTCTCTTTGAGAAATGAGGTAGCTATGTCACAAAATAACCACAATTGAGTGGCCGCATTTGCAGATGCCTTGCGTAACATTCCTACCTAAGACATAGAGGCCAGATGGTTGCCTGTGAGTAATTACGGGAGTAGTTGATAGAAGTAGAGAGTTTGGGGGCAGAAAGAACATTTAGAGCAGAGGTTATGAACTAGTTTTACACAGTGCCCAGTGTTGGAAGAAATGTGGCTTTGCAACTAATTACTAATACTTGAACAAGAAGCTTCACATAAAAATCCAAATTCCTGCCATCTCTTGGTTTCACTCTGGTGTGGCACAAGTCAGAGACAGACTGTTCCCCTTAAATAGGCTGCACCCACCATCCTTCTACCTGTAGGCATTGAAGACTTAAATTGCATTCCTATGGATATTTACAACCTACCCTGTCACACAATCTGGTATAGTCATGCTCACGTTGAGCATGTGCAATGAATGAAAGAAGCCTCCAAGAAGAGTATCAGAAACTTGATAAGATGTTCTCGGTCTAAAACCTCCCATGAGTATGAGAGTCCCCCTAAATTCTAATCCCATGTGCTTTGTATTAAAATGATCTGCGCACATAAATACCTGTCCCTCAAATTCTGAACCACCCCTAGGCAGGCACCATTTACTGTACCCCATGCAGAATGATGACTAAGTATCCAATCTAATGACTGTGTGTTTGTCAGTGATGTCTTTAAAAATTCATAACACTGATCTTTCTTAACTCTTAGTTTTAACTTTTAAAAGAAACACATAGAAATGCATTCAATCCTAATGTCTGGAAAAGTCATAATAAGCTGAGAGTTGGTTTGGAATTATTTAAGCTACTCTGAGATCTCCCCGGAGAAAGGACTAAGCCTCAAAGCTCTAAAGGAGTTTGGAAACTGTGGTGATTCAAAATGTCACTTTGTCCATAATCCATTCTATTTAGGGAATAAAAAAGCTAAGTCTGGTTAACTCTTAAAAATTATACCAGCACCAAAAACGAATCTGTTTTCTCAGATAGTAATCTCACATTATTAACTAACTTAAAGGTTTTCAGCCAAAGTTGTAATTATTAAATGTTATGCAATTAAGTTCTGGCAAAGATTTACCTTAGCTTATTATACTTAAAAAAAATCTTTGTCACTGTGTGAAAGGAAGAAGAAATAATGGACTCTGATTGGTTCAGGATGGTGGAGTAGAAGGACTCACGACCTCTTGTGAGAACACCAGAATCACAACTAACTGCTGAACAGTCATCGACAGGAAGACGCTGGAACTAACCAGAAGAGATACCCCACATCCAAAGAAAAGGGAGAAGCTGCAATGAGATGGTAGGAGGGGCGCAGTCACAATAAAATCAAATCCCATAACCACTGGGTGGGTGACTCACAAACTGGAGAACATTATACCACTGAAGTCCACCCAGTGGAGTGAAGGTTCTGAGCCACACGTCAGGCTTCCCAACCTGGGGGTCCAGCAATGGGAGTAGGAATTCCCAGAGAATCAGGCTTTGAAGGCTAGTGGGATTTGACTGCAGAACTTTGATGGGACTGGGGGAAACAAAGACTCCACTCTTGGAGGGCACACAAAAAGTAGTGTGCTCATCAGGACCCAGGGGAAGGAGCAGTGACCCCATAGGAGACTGAACCAGACCTACATACTACTATTAGAGGGTCTCCTGCAGTGGCAGGGTTGGCTGTGGCTAGCCATGGGGACAAGGTCACTGGCAGCAGAAGTTCTGGGAGGTACTCCTTGGCTTGAGCCCTCCCAGAGTCCACCATTAGCCCGACCAAAAAGCCTGTAGCCTCCAGTGCTGGGTCACCTCAGGCCAAACAACCAACAGGGAGGGAACACAGCTCCACCCATCAGCAGACAAGAGGATTAAAGTTTTACTGAGCTCTGCCTACCAGAGCAACACCCAGCTCTACCAGTCCCTTCCATCAGGAAGCTTGCACAAGCCACTTAGATAGCCTCATCCACCAGAGGGCAGACAGCAGAAGCAAGAAGAAATATAATCTTGCAGCCTGTGGAACGAAAACCACATTCACAGAAAGATAGCAAAATAAAAAGGCAGAGAACTATGTACCAGAAGAAGGAACAAGAAAAAACCACAGAAAAACAACTAAATGAAGTGGAGATAGGGAACCTTCCAGAAAAGGAATTCAGAATAATGATAGTGAAGATGATCTAGGACCTTGGAAAAAGAATGGAGGCAAAGATCGAGAAGATGCAAGAAATGTTTAACAAAGACCTAGAAGAATTAAAGAACAAACGAACAAACAGAGATGAACAATATAACAACTGAAATGAAAAGTACACTAGAAGGAATCAAAAGCAGAATAACTGAGGCAAAAGAACGGATAAGTTACCTGAAAGACAGAATGGTGGAATTCACTGCCACTGAACAGAATAAAGGAAAAAGAATGAAAAGAAATGAAGACCGCCTAAGAGACCTCTGGGACAACATTAAATGCAACAACATTCGCATTATAAGGGTCCCAGAAGGAGAAGAGAGAGAAAGGACCCCAAAAAATATTTGACGAGATTATAGTCAAAAATTTCCCTAACATGGAAAAGGAAATAGCCACCCAAGTCCAGCAAGTGCAGAGAGTCCCAGGCAGGATTAACCCAAGGAGAAACATGCCGAGACACACAGTAATCAAATTGGCAAAAATAACAACAAAGAAAAATTATTGAAAGCAGTAAGGGAAAAATGACAAATAACATACAAGGGAACTCCCATAAGGTTAATAGCTGATTTCTCAGAAGAAACTCTACAAGCCAGAAGGGAGTGGCATGATATATTTAAAGAGATGAAAGGGGAGAACCTACAACCAAGATTACTCTACCTGAGAAGGATGTTATTCAGATATGATGGAGAAATCAAAAGCTTTACAGACAAGCAAAAGCTAAGAGAATTCAGCACCACCAAACCAGCTCTACAACAAATGCTAAAGGAACTTCTATAAGTGGGAAACACAAGAGAAGAAATGGACCTACAAAAACAAACTGAAAACAATTAAGAAAATGGTCATAGGAACATACATGTCAATAATTACCTTAAATGTGAATGGATTAAATGCTCCAACCAAAAGATAGAGGCTCACTGAATGGATACAAAAATAAGACCTATATATAGGCTGTCTATGAGAGACCCACATCAGACCTAGGGACACATACAGACTGAAAGTGAGGGGATGGAAAAAGATATTCCATGCAAATGGAAATCAAAAGAAAGCTGGAGCAGCAATGCTCATATTAGATAAAATAGACTTTAAAATAAAGAATGTTACAAGAGACAAGGAAGGACACTACATAATGATCAAGGGATCAATCCAAGAAGAAGATATAACAATTATAAATATATATGTACCCAACATAGGAGCCCCTCAATACATAAGGCAAATGCTAACAGCTATAAAAGAGGAAATCAACAGTAACACAATAACAGTGAGGGACTTTAACACCTCACTTACACCAATGGACAGATCATCAAGACAGTAAATTAATAAGGAAATACAAGCTTTAAATGAAACAATAGACCAGATAGATTTAATTGATATTTACAGGACATTCCACCCCAAAACAGCAGATTACACTTTCTTCTCAAGTGCACATGAAACATTATCCAGGATAGATCACATTTGGGTTACAAATCAAACCTCGGTAAATGTAAGAAAACTGAAATCATATCAAGAGTCTTTTCCAACCACAACATGATGAGATTAGAAATCAATTACAGAGGAAAAAACGTAAAAAACAAAAACACATGGAGGCTAAACAATACATTACTAAATAAGCAAGAGATCACTGAAGAAATCAAAGAGAAAATAAAAAAATACCTAGAAAGAAATGACAATGAAAACACGATGATCCAAAACCTAGGGGATGCAGCAAAAGCAGTTCTAAGAGGGAAGTTTATAGCAATACAAGTCTACTTCAAGAAATAAGAAACATCTCAAGTAAACAAACTAACCTTACACCTAAAGGAACTAGAGAATGAAGAACAAACAAAACCCAAAGTTAGCAGGAGGAAAAAAATCATAAAGATCAGAGTAGAAATAAATGAAATAGAAACAAAGAAAACAATAGCAAAGATCAATAAAACTATAAGCTGGTTCTTTGAGAAGATAAACAAAACTGATAAACCGTTAGCCAGAGTCATCAAAGAAAAAAGGAAGAGGACTCAAATCAATAAAATTAGAAATGAAAAAGGAGATCTTAAAACAGACACCACAGAAATACAAAACTTCATAAGAGACCACTATAAGCAACTCTAGGTCAATAAAATGGACAACTTGGAAGAAATGGACAAATTCTTAGAAAGGTATAACCTTCCAAACTGAACCAGGAAGAAATAGAAAATATTAACAGACCTATCACAAGTAATGAAATTGAAACTGTGATAAAAACTCTTTCAACAAACAAAAATCCAGGACTGGATGGCTTCACAGGTGAATAATATCAAACATTTAGAGAACAGCTAACATCCATATTTCTCAAACTCTTCCAAAAAACTGCAGAGGAAGGAACACTTCCAAACTCATTCTGCAAGGCCACCATCACCCTGATATCAAAACCAGGAAAATATACCACAAAAAAAGAAAATTACAGACCAATATCACTCATGAATATAGATGCAAAAATCCTCAACAAACTACTAGCAAACAAAATCCAACAACACATAAAAAGGATCATACACCATGATCAAGTGGGATTTATCCCAGGGATGCAAGCATTCTTCAATACATGGAAATCAATCAATGTGATACACCATATTAAAAAACTGAAGAATAAAAACCATATGATCATCTCAATAGATGCAGAAAAAGCTTTTGACAAATTTCAGCACCCATTTATGATAAAAAGTCTCCAGAAAGTGGGCATAGAGGGAACCTACCTCACATTAATAAAGGCCATATATGACAAACCCACAGCAAACATCAATCTCAATGGTGAAAACCTGAAAGCATTTCCTTTAAGATCAGGAACAAGACAAGGATGTCCACTCTCGCCACTATTATTCAACATAGCTTTGGAAGTCCTAGCCACGGCCATCAGAGAAAAAAAGAATTAAAAGGAATACAAATTGGAAAAGGAGAAGTAAAACTGTTACTGTTTTCAGATGACATGATACTATACATAGAGAATCCTAAAGATGCCACCAGAAAACTACTAGAGCTAATCAATGAATTTGGTAAAGCTGCAGGATACAAAATTAATGCACAGAAATCTCTGGCATTCTTATACACTAATGATGAAAAATCTGAGAGTGAAATTAAGAAAACACTCCCATTTACCATTGCAACAAAAAGAATAAAACACCTAGGAATAAACCTAACTAAGGAGACAAAAGACCTGTATGCAGAAAACTATAAGACACTGATGAAAGAAGTTCAAGATGATACCAACAGATGGAGAGATATACCATGTTCTTGGATTGGAAGAATCAATATTGTGAAAATGACTATAATACCCAAAGCAATCTACAGATTCAATGCAATCCCTATCAAATTACCAATGGCATTTTTTACAGAACTAGAAGAAAAAAACGTTAAAATTTGTATGGAGACACCAAAGACCCCGAATAGCCAAAGTGGTCTTGAGAGAAAAAAACGGAGCTGGAGGAATCAAACTCCCTGACTTCAGACTCTACTACAAAGATACAGTAATCAAGACAATATGGTA
The DNA here is from genome assembly GCF_026419965.1 of Kogia breviceps. Taxonomy (NCBI): domain Eukaryota; kingdom Metazoa; phylum Chordata; class Mammalia; order Artiodactyla; family Physeteridae; genus Kogia; species Kogia breviceps. Next base: position 45,835,361 of record NC_081311.1, on the reverse strand, counting down.
CTGGCACAGAAACAGAAATACAGATCAATGGAACAGGATAGAAAGCCCAAAGATAAACCCACACACCTATTGTCAGCTAATCTATGACAAAGGAGGCAAGGATATACAATGGAGAAAAAACAGTCTCTTCAATAAGTGGTGCTGGGGAATCTGGACAGCTACATGTAAAAGAATGAAATTAGAACACTCCCTAACACCATACACAAAAATAAACTCAAAATGGATTAAAGATCTAAGTGTAAGACTGGACACTTTAAAATTCTTAGAGGAAAACCTAGGAAGAACACTCTTTGACATAAATCACAGCAAGATCTTTTCTGACCCACCTTCTAGAGTAATGGAAATAAAACCAAAAATAAACAAATGGGACCTAATGAAACTTAAGAGCTTTTGCACAGCAAAGGAAACTATAAACAAGATGAAAAGACAACCCTCAGAATGGGAGAAAATATTTGCAAATGAATCAATGGACAAAGGATTAATCTCCAAAACATATAAACAGCTCATGCAGCTCAATATTAAAGAAACAAACAACCCAATCAAAAAATGGGCAGAAGACCTGAATAGACATTTCTCCAAAGAAGACATACAGATGGCTAAGAGGCACATGAAAAGCTGCTCAGCATCACTAATTATTAGAGAAATGCAGATCAAAACTACAATGAGGTATCACCTCACACCAGTTAGAATGGGCATCATCAGAAAATCTACAAACAACAAATGCTAAAGAGGGTGTGGAGAAAAGGGAACCCAACCTGCACTGTTGGTGGGAATGTAAATTGATACAGCCACTATGGAGAACAGTATGGAGTTTCCTTAAAGAACTAAAAATAGAATTATCATATGACCCAGCAATCCCATTACTGGGCATATACCCAGAGAAAACCATAATTCAAAAAGACACATGCACCCCAATGTTCATTGCAGCAGTATTTACAATAGCCAGGTCATGGAAGCAACTTAAATGCCCATCAACAGATGAATGGACAAAGAAGATGTGGTACATATATACAATGGAATATTACTCTGCCATAAAAAGGAACGAAACTGGGTGATTTGTAGAGACGTGGATGGATCTAGGGCTGTCATACAGAGTGAAGTAAGTCAGAAAAGGAAAAACAAATATCGTATATTTAACGCATATATGTGGAACCTAGAAAAATAGTACAGATGAACCTGTTTGCAAGGCAGAAATAGAGACACGGATGTAGAGAACAAACGTGTAGACACCAAAGGGGGAAAGTTGAGGGAGAGGGGGTGGTGGTGGTGGTGGGATGAACTGGGAGATTGGGATTGACGTATATACACTAATATGTATAAAATGGCTAACTAATAAGAACCTGCTGTATAAAAAATAAAGGAAAATTTTTTTAAAAAAGAAATAATGGACTCTGTTTCATAATAAATGAGTCTGCCCTTGGGTGCAACAACCCCTCCCCCTGCAATCTTATTAATCATTAATCATCGAGGATCACTGGGTAGACAAAAGTGCAGCTATGAAATTTGATCCCCATTTCACAGATGGGGAGGTCAAGGCAGCAAGAAGTTAAGTGATTTTTGGAGACCACACAATAAGAAGATGGAGGAATGGGGCCTGGCCACTTCCCTGAGCTTCTCTGGCAGTCTCCAGGAGACCACTCATGAAGAAATAGAGGGCTTTCAAGAAGGCCTGATGGGAGCATCCATGACTCAGGCCGGGTCACAGGAGGAACCCCACAGGCCTACCTTCAAAACTTCGCTCCCAATTCATGGGCTCTGACATTGGCTAAGGTGTTTCTCTGAGTCTCCATTCCCTCACCTTTAAAATAGCTATAACAATACTCACAATTATGTTTGCAGTGAGCTCACTTAGAATTCCCGCATGAAGAATCTCTAGAACATTATGAACATTCAGTAATGTCTCCCTTTGACCCTGCAACTTGCTCACAGGTAGAAAACTATTAACTCCTCCCATTTCTAGACTAAGAAGCCCTGTGTTCACCATGCTACTCATCAAGAGGACTGGGGAGGGTACACAGGGCCAGCCTAGGCTGTCTGCTGTCCCGCAAGGGATTAGGGGATATCAGCTGTATTTTACTATTTATGGCAGTAACACTCCTTTTACAATGCTGAGAAATCACTAGGATTATAAACATCATCTTCTCCAACCTCTCACCACAAATACTTGTCACTTAGAAGTGTGCTCTAGGCCTCCCCATACTTATAAAGAAGTGTTTACTTCCTTTCTAAAGAGGCCTCCCTCCCTATATAGCAGATACATGATGTAAACATTCTACTGCTACTCATTTATGTAACATTACCTTGCAAAGGTAAACACTGGTCCCAAAGTAAACATGAATTTCCTTTCAAGAGTATTCATAATGGTGAATTAATAATTGTGAATCAATGATGCTTGGTGTTGGCTATTAAAAAAAGGAGGCAGTGTAATAGTAAATAGTGAATAGACAGTGAAATATAATATAAAACTCATAAGACCAGAAAGCTTGTATGCCCTGTGTCAGGGGACCAGGCATCCCTGTTCCCTAGCCAGACACATGGGAGTCATCCTTTATCCTCCTTCCCTCTCCCTACAGACACCATGTCCTTCACACCACCTGTCCTTCAGCCCTTTGCAGGGCTGTCTCCTTTGATTCACTCCCCTAGTTCTGGCTGTATTCCAACCCTCAGCATCCATCTCATGCTTGAGTTGTGGTAACAATCTGCTAGCTCATGCCCCCGCTACCATTTTTATCCACTTCCTGTCCATCCTTTACACAGAGCCAGAGTATTTAATAAGGTGAAAATTTTACCCTGTCCTTGCTGTGGCTTAAAATCCTTAGTGATCTTCTTGGGCCTCCGAGGAAGGAGGCACAGTTCTCCCAGAGCAGCTTCTGCCTCTGTCTGCCCCTCTCCCTCTTGCCAGGACCACTTTCCATCCTTTGCACTCACACTAACTGCCTCATTTTCCCCTGAGCCTATCAAGTTGGCCCCTGCTTCAGTGTCCCATCACCCGGCTCCATTTGGCTCTCATATCTTTCCATCAGGCTTCTAGAGCAGCCACCGCACTTACCCTGTTTCTGACATCCCTGGAGCTGTTCTTTCTTCCTGTGAGCCTCTCCTATTCCTGTGCTCATGAGCCCCTCCTCAGCGACTAGTCCTCTAAATGTCTGTCTCCTCCACAGGCCAAGTGATCTGCAGTGTTGTGCGGCTTGGTACTACCACAGTTCTTAGTGTGCATAACTTTTTCTTTATCCTCCTTGGGACTTAGTTACACAATACCAACTCAAGATGTATTATGTCTGGAAAGTCCTCAGGTATTATGACTTTGATATGGCCTCCCCACATCCCTTCTCTTAACACTTTTGGAACTCCTATCAGATGTATATTGGATCTTCTCATTCTCTGTATTTCTTAAACTTTGGTTCATATTGTCTATCTCCAGATAGTTTCTTCAGTTCAGTCACCCAAGCATTCATTCTTTTCTTCAATTAAGTTCAACCTCTTTGGTACATTACATTTTGTTTATCTCAACTACTGGATTTTTATTTCTGGAAGTTGAATTACTTAGCTTTGTCTTGCTTTTTTGTTTTTCCACCCAGAATCTTTATTTCATTTGAGTTTCTAGTCATTCTTTCATGTCTTTAAACAGGCTTATTTTTAGTCTCTTTCAGACAGCTTGAATACCTCAAATTTGTATGTCCTATTTTCATGTTTGCTGTGTCTTCTAATTCTTTCTCACAGTTGGCAGCTTTCTTGTGGGTTCATAAGTTTTAAAATTCATCTTCCATGGGATTTATTTATATGTAAGGACACTGGGCTCTCTGGACTGTGGAAAGCCCCTTACAAAGTGGCTTTGCCTTTGCTTCTGCAGGGCACCTGATTAGGTCCAATTTCACACTCATTTCTTGGGGATTCTCATACCATGTGGGAATATGCACTTGAACTCCATACCACCCTTGTGCCTGGCATGGGCTTCATGTTTTGATACCTCACAGGTTACCTTTTTTTTTTTTCTATCTACACAGAGCCTCAGGTGAACAGTAGGCGTCCTATTGCTTCCATGTTTTGAGTTTCCCATCTTGGGTCTGACCTCCAGCTTTCTACAGATTCCCCCACCCCGTATCCCATCCCGGTTGGGCATTCAGTCCCCATTCTCAGCCACCCGGACCCATATCCTGATTCCACTCCTCTGAAGGCCTTAAGTATCGGACCACAAGCTTCTTATTCTAGCCTTCAGTTTCTTTTTCATTTCTGGCATGTGGGAATTTTCCTTTCTTTCTATTAAGCTCAGCTATGTAGACACAAAAGACTTTATTTTGGTTACACTTATCCAGTATTTTTCTGCTTTTATAACTGGAAAGGTAGCACACATTAGTTCTGTCCTCCTGTTTTATGAACTAGAATCTTCCCTCTGGGCTCTGCTGACCTTGAATTAGGATGTGTGTTTTATTCAGCATTCAGCAAGTGCCTGCAATGTAGAAGACACTTAGACTTTTTGACTACTGAACAAATAAAACCTGAGACGAATCTCACCTTCTCCATTTAGCAACCAGATCTTAGAAAAGCCATGAAATCCCTCTAGGCTTCAGTTCCTTCATTGTCAAACCAAATGAAAATCATCTCTCCCTTGTTGCCTCACACAAAGAAAGTCAATGCAATAATATTATGAAACAACTTTAAAAAGCCATCAGCCCTAGTTAAGAGAAAGATACTAAGGAAAAATAATACTCTATTAAGCGATCACCCATTCACTTCTTTCTCACCAAGACAGGGAGAAGTAAGGAGGATTGAGTCCCTCTGGCATCTGCTAGTTGGTGTCAAGCTCTTAAAGTAACAGAAGCAAAACAGGACAGAAAGCTCTCAGATGGTCCACACATTTTGCCACAAATACAGACCCCTTTTCTGTAGCCTTGTATTTGAATATTTCATTATTAAAGTTGAACTTCTCCCTTGAAACTTGTCCTGTCTTTTTCCAGTGTTGGGAGAAACATGACTGCCAATGGTGATGGCCTCCCTGGTGCATATGGCACTAAGCTGTAGTTCTCTCTCTGACTCTCACCATTTATTTCCATTTATTTAATGGTTTAGTGGCAAATCCTTATTGAATGCCAATCATGTACTGATGAACATGAGAGGTGTTGTATTTTCATTTCCCTTTGGGGCTTAAAGGTATGGATCAAGTGGGAGGAAACAGAAGTTTAATCATTTGAAGCATTTGCTGTAAGAGTCTTTTTTTCCTCACTTCAGTCATTCTAGATCTAATCAAACACCTTTCATCATGTAGGCAGAACTTTCCTTCTAACACCCTGTCCATCTTGCTAGCCTCATCTCCCACTCCTCTCCCATGCATGCCCTAGTTATCTGTTAAGTTGTTCTACACACTAGATGTTGAACACACTTTATGATTTCCTGACCTAATGCCTTTAGGTGCTGTTCCTTCCTGCTACAAACTCAGCTTCTCTCTTGAAGCCTCATCTGACCGCTGGGCTGAGTTCACATACTCCATCCCTGTCTGAGCTCCACATTCTTCTTTAACTTCAATAGGCAAGGCTGCTTGTGCCTCCCTTACGGCCCTTACCATGCTCTGGAGGACACTGCATTCAATCATCCACAGCTAGGAGGTTTTTGTGAAGTGCCTCTATGCCTTTTTTACTTACCATGGCAATCCCACAGTACAAAGCACAGTATCTCACTTAAAATTAGTGCTAGTAAATATGTACAGAAATTGGTTTAATTTGGACGAGTTTTCAATGCATGTCTAGAAGAGACATACTTCATGTTCAAAGACAAAAAGAGGCTGAACACTAAAAGATATGAAAAGATATGGCATGCAAAAAGTAACCAAAAGAGAGCTAGAGTGGCTATACTAAAAACAGAAAAAATAGACTTTAAGACAAAATATATAGAGAGACAAAGGACATTTTATAATGGTAAAATTGTCAATCCATTAGGAAGATATAAACATAGGTGCATCTAACAACAGAGCCCCCAAATACTTAAAGCAAAACCTGAAAATGTGACTGGAGAAATAGAAAATTCAGTAATAATAGTTAGAGACTCCAACACCACACTTTCAATAATGAATAGAATAAAAAGACAGAAGATTAAAAAGGAAACAGAAGACCTGAACAGCACTGTAAACCAACTAGACCTAATAGCTATCCATAGACTCTACCCAACAACAGTAAAGTACAAACTCTTACAAGTGCACATGGAACATTCTCCAGGATAGACAATATGTTAGGCCATAAAATAGCCTCAGTAAATGTTAAAGGATGAAATCAAGCAAAGTATGTTCCATAATTATAGTGGAATAAAATTAGAAATCAATAACAGAAGGAAATTTGGGAAATTCACAATAATGTGGAAATTAAACAACACACTCCTAAATAACAAATGGACAAAGAAGGAATTACAAGGGAAATTAGAAAATATTTTGAGATGAATGAAAATAAAAACACAGTGTATCCACCATGTCTCTGCAAATGACACAATTTTGTTCCTTGTTATGGCTGAGTAATATTCCATTGTATATATGTGCCACATCTTCTTTATCCATTCATCTGTCAATGGACACACATGGTTTTTTCCATGTCCTGGATATTGTAAATAGTGCTGCAGTGAACACTGTGGTTCATGACTCTTTCTGAATTATGGTTTTCTCAGGGTATGTGCCCAGTAGTGGGATTGCTGGGTCATATCGTAGTTCTATTTTTAGTTTTTTAAGGAACCTCCATACTGTTCCCCATAATGGCTGTATCAATTTACATTCCCACCAACAGTGCAAGAGGGTTCCCTTTTCTTCACACCATCTCCAGCGTTTATTGTTTGCAGATTTTTTGGTGATGTCCATTCTGACTGGTGTGAGGTGATACCTCATTGTAGTTTTGATTTGCATTTCTCTAATAATTAGTGATGTTGAGCATCCTTGCATGTGTTTGTTGGTCATCTGTATGTCCTAGAGACCGTCATACAGAATGAAGTAAGTCAGAAAGAGAAAAACAAATATAGTATATTAATGCATATATGTGGAATCTAGACAATGGTATAGAGGATCTTATTTGCAAAGCAGAAATAGAGATACAGACATAGAGAACAAACATATGGATATGAAGGGAGAAGGGGGAGGGTGGGATGAATTGGAAGATTGGGATTGACATATATACACTACTATGTATAAAATAGATAAGTAATGAGAACCTACAGTATAGCACAGGGAACTCTACTTGGTGCTCTGTGGTGACTTAAATGGAAAAGAAATACAAAAAAGAGGGGATATATGTATACATATGGCGATTCACTTTGCTGTACAGCAGAAACTGACACAGCAGTGTAAAGCGACTATATTCCAATTAATTAATTAATTATAAAAACACCACATATCAAACGTGTGGGATGAAGCTGAAGCAAATCTTAGAGAGAAATGTTTACATGTAAATGCCTATATTAAAAGAGAATAAATCTCAAATCAATAACCAAAACTTCCACCTTAAGAAATTAGAGAAAAGAAAGTAAACTAAACCCAAAGAAAGAAGAAGGGAGAAAAATAATGACTAGAATGGAAATAAATGAAATAGAGAATAGAAAATCATTAGAGAAAATCAATGAAATAGAAAGTTCACTCTTTGAAAAGATCTCTCCTGGGTCTTTAGCCTGCTGGCCACTCTGCAAGTTTTGGACTAATCAGAATCCAGAATCACATAAGCAACTTCCTTATAATAAAATCTCTTTCTACACCCCCCCCCCCACATGCTCTGGAGAACAATGGTGTGCAAAAGGTAGAGAGTAGCATGCAATGATTAATGCAGGCTCAGGAGCCAGATTGTCTGCATTTGAATCATGGTTCTGTTACAGACCAACTCTCTATATGTCTTAGGGCAAGCCAGATCACTTCTCTTGCCTCAGTTTCCTCAACTGTAAGTTGGGAATGATAACAGTACTCTATTTTGTGGGGTTGCTATAAAAAGACATTAGTTAATTAATAAAAAGGCTTATTATGGTTCTCTTGGCATATAGTTGGTGTGCAAAAAATATTAGTTCTTATGATTTTAATGGGATTTCCCCTAAAATTTTATTTTAAAAAGATTAGTCACTACTAAAAATGTATGCAAACCACTGGAATTTGTTCAGGCTGCAGTTTTGTTTTGTTTTTGCTTTTTGCTTACTAGTAACCAATGCTGCCAGCATTCAGTGGCCAAAACAAAAGGAAGATATTGTTCTAACCATGCAGAGTCACAATTATTTCACATCTGCGAATCAACCCAGTCAGTGAATTTTAGCCACATTACTCAGAATTAGAATACAAATGCCACATATATATATTATATATATATATGACATTTATATGCATATGAACTCCAAAGGCAGTCTAATATATAATATGTACATATTAGTCTAGGTTCTTCACATGGTAATACTCAAAATTGTTAGCGTCCCTTTACAAGTCATTTTAAGAGCAACGGCTCTCCATTTGACTTATTAGTGCATTTGGCCTGCTATGATAGAAACTATAGACTGGGCAGCTTAAACAATATTTATTTTTCACGGTTCTAGAAGTCCCAGATTAAGAAGCCTGCAGATCCAGTGTCTGGTTAAGCCACTTCCTGGTTTGCGGTTATTCATCTTCTCACTGTATCTTCACATGGCTGAGAGAGAGAGATCATCTTTCTCATGTCTCTTCTTATAAAGGTACTAATCACATTCATGAGGGCTCGACCCCAATGGACTGATTAGTTTTCAAAGGCCCCAGCTCCAAAGACCATCACATTGGCGATTAGGCTTAAACATATGAATTTGTGGGTACACAGAAACTCATTCCATAGCCCTAGTAACCAGAATTCCATAAAAGGAAGGGTCAAGTCATTACAATAAAACTAGCACTCCCTGTAGGCAAGTATGGATGAGCAAGAGCCAGGCTCTACTTTCTGGCTGAGGGCTAAGAAAACATACATCTAAGATGCTTTGGCAGATGACAGAGTAAGATGAGACTACATAAGGCACATAGCTCTATGTGTTCCAAAATTATTGCCTGAATTAATAAATTCAACAAGTGTCCTTCATTGTGTCCCATGGATTGTGTCCCAGGCTCAAGATGAGGTAGGCCTAAAATATTAGGAAAAGCTGCAAGGGGTCTCTTCCGTATGCAACCAAGAGGTAAACTTGCAATTGCTTGTAAATGGTTTCATTTTCACCTCCAAACTCTGTTCTCTCTTACAGGGTCACCGTGCTGCTCCTTTAAGCCTTGGCCCCCCATGTCATATGGCCTGCCCTAAATTAACACAACCCATATTAATAACACCCAGTGGATTTCTCTATCCATGAAATGCTTATTTGAAAGATGTCAGCTCCATGTACCCCTGGGACTTTCTCCTTGAATGTGGCCCAATTTATCCTCTAGATTGTGACCGTCAAAAGGTCAGGGATGGAACTTCTTTAGACCTAATTTACACACACTTGGTGCTTAATGTTAGCTATGAATGTGATTAATTGATGGGCACTTTTCCTGTCCTTAGACAAAGTGTTTAGTTTCTTCACCTGAGAAGGGGGGGGGATTTGAAATGCAAATTATATAAGAGAAAAGGCCATCTTAGAGAATATTTTCTTCACAATCTCTGGTAATAAAAGCCACTCACTGTTGTGATGACATTTATCATTCATATATGGTGAAAATTCAGTCACCGGTTTTACTGAGAAGGACTTGCCACAGCAGCATTTGCACCAATTTCTATCAATCAGAAGTAGAGGATACAATATGGTTCTTGTGATGAGAAATTCAAAATTTCTGTACACAGCTTTCATTTTCCCAGGGTACTTCTCAAGGTAGTCAAAATGAAACAGAGACCCTCAGGGATAAAATGATGCAGAGGATAATGGGCAAAGCAGCGGTGCTTCCTTCAGGGAGAAGTTTCCACTTTTCTTCAACAATGGGCTGGAAGAAAATCCTCATGGGAAGCCCCTGGATCAGACACTGGATATCGTGGTCCAAGTAGCCTTGCCAATCACAAGTCTGAGTACAGGAATTTGTTCACAGATTTCCTCAAATGCCCTTTGAGGCAAGTGGAATTTACAAGGAAATAGTGTCAATTCATCTGAATTCTATCGTTATACAAGTTCACCCAAGGACTAGAATATATGTTTTTTCCTAAAGGGAAAATGTACTTAAGAATCTAATAAGAGCAAAGAACAAATTAAAAACAAAATATTCTTAATCACTCATACATGTCTACCATAAGTTGTTTTCAAACTAGTTCAGATAACTGAATATTCAAGAGTTCATTTTGGTTAACACACACACAAAATACTGATTCATCAAACCTGGAACTCCTACCATATGTTTCACTGAGTGAAATTACAGACCAACATACATAAGAATGCAGGCAAGAAAGTACCATTAGATAAGGAAGCTTTTAGAAAAATTCATGGGCTAACTATGTCAAATTAAGGACATTCTATTCATTGCCATAGTTTTGTTTCTTTCTAAATTGAGAAAGTATCAGTGGTGCTTGATTTCAGCCTGTCATGTTTCTGTGTTCTAGGAGATCATACATAGATCAGGTACTATGAGACACCATGATTTTGCCAATGGGAAATTCACTTTTTAAAAGAGAAGGTCCAAGAAAGAGGAGCCCAGCCAAGAATGTTTTAATTCTTACATTAATGAAAACATGACTGTGGTTTGTTGGCTGTCAAATTTTGGAAAATTCTCAGCTGTTATTATTTGGAATATTTCCTCTGCTCCATTCTCTCTTTTCCTTTTAGTATTCTAGTACTCATGTATTACACCTTTTGAAATTTTCCTACAAGTCTTGGTTGCCCTGTTCTGTTTTTGTCATTGTATTTTGTCTTTGTATTTCAGTGTAGAAGTTCTCATTGACCTATTTTCAAAGCCACTGGGTCTTTCCTATGCCATATCCAGTCTCTGCTGAGCCCATCAAAAATATTCTTCATTTGGGCTTCCCTGGTGGCGCAGTGGTTGAGAGTCCGCCTGCCGATGCAGGGGACGCGGGTTCGTGCCCCAGTCCGGGAGGATCCCACATGTCGCGGAGCGGCTGGGCCCGTGAGCCGTGGCCGCTGAGCCTGCGCGTCCGGAGCCTGTGCTCCGCAATGAGAAAGGCCACAACAGTGAGAGGCCTGCGTACCGCAAAAAAAAACCAACAACTTCATTTTCATTACAATATTTTAGATATCTTTTTATCATTCTTTAAAATTACCATCTCTCTGTTTACATTATCCATCTGTTCTTGCTTGTTGTTGACCTTTTCCAGTAGAGCCCTTCATATAATAATCATAGTTATTTTAAATTCTCTTAGAATATGTTCATGTCATATCTGAATCTGGCTTTCTCTTGCCTTTTAGTAAGCTTTGTATTTTTTGTTGAAAGATGGCTACGTTGTGTTGGGTAATAAGAACTGAGTTGAAGAGGCCTTTAGTGTGAGATTTTATGTTAATCTGGCTAGGAGTTGGATTGTGTCTAATGTTTGCTGTAGCTATAGGTGCCAGAGACTTCTAAATCCTCTAGTTTTCTTGCTTTGTCTTTCCTGTTGACTTTGGGCTTCCCTAAGAACTCCTCTTCAGCTACAGTCTGTGCCTTGCAGTTCTTTCAACTGTAATCCTCTGTTTTTATACTGGAGCTCTATTAGCATAATAGTAAGGTATTTGCATTGGGGGTGGCAGGAAGCAGTCTATAAATGTAGGATTAAATCTCAGTCTTTTTGTGAACCTGCATCGCTGGTCTGTGACTATCACAAATGTTTCTTAGCTTCCCTCCTTTCCTCCACTTAGGTGAGCCAGAAAGCTTAAAAGGAGATGGAGTTAGAGAACTGTCCTTCTCCCAAGTAGGATAAGGCTCTGGTAAAGTCTTTTACACTGGAGAGTAGGTCTTTGTTTTCGAGAACTCTCTGTACATATTTCTAAATGATTACTCCTCCCCTCCCTCAGCCAGAGTCAGAAGAGAAATTTTTTTGGCCTTTTACCATGAGAATCTGGTGAGATTAGGTGAGGTAAAGACAACAAAAATGTGGTGACCCCTCACCAAGACTATATGCCCCCAGGAGTTTCTCACTCTCAAGCTAGTTCACACTTCAGTTTCCAGAAATTCATCAAAATCAGCACCTAAAATGTTCCCACCAGTGTATGGCTCCAGCAGCTTCTACTTTGAGTAACAGATCGCAGCTGTGACTCTCTGGATTTTCTTGTCTCTCCCAATTTGGGGGTGGCAGTTTGCCTTGTGACCTAAGTTCTTCCATAGGTCTAAAAAAAGTTGTTGGTTTTCATTTTGTTCAGTTTTACTTGTTGTAAAGACAGAGGTGACAACTTCTGAACTTTTTACATGTTGGATATTCCACATGCTCTTTTTACAAACAACTATCTGCACACACACATACACACACACTTACATACCTATATTCATATAAGTAAATAAAGTCATATTAAAAGGAAGGCAAAGGGTTGATAAATACCAGATTCAGAAAGATGGTTAAATTGCATGGGTATGGGGTTGATTATCCATTTGTTAAGTACAGTAGGCACAATAGTGCATAAGGCCCATGATAATGTTAGGGTTCCACAAAAATATTTTATTTTCTTTTAAAAACAGAAGAAAAATGAACATAATAATAATAAATATATAATAATGAATCCAGCCTGGATTTTACTCATTGTTCTACCAATGCAGTTATAAAATATTATATATATATATATATATATATATACACATATATTTAATAGAGGAAGGGATCCACAAAGACAAAGTGCTTAGGGTCCACCAAAGTCAGAATGAGGTGGATAATGGTATGGAGATGACTGAAGTGTAGGTTGTTGGCAAAGTCCTAGTTTTTGTGTTGGATAGTAGCTCATGGGTGCTCATTACATTATCAAAAATATATTACTAACTAAATACATAAATATATGAATAAAAGCAGACCATACATTGGGCAATGATGATAGCATCATGAACTCAAAATTATGTTGTGCACTTGAGGTGAGAGAGAGAGAGAGAGAGAGAGAAAGAGTTCGACACTGAGGAGCATTAACTGAGTGGGAGACAAAAGCTACAGATCATTATGTGAATGAAGAAGGCATTTTAATTTTAACTCTGGATTTCTGAGTTTATTGAGTTTAATGTCAGCCCGCTCTTCCTTCCGGCTACTTCAGCTCTATGAGTGTGTGTTTCTGTTGTAGACTTGGTGTTTGTGGCTCTTACGAACATACTTTTGCCCCGATATTCCAACTCAGCCATTCATATTTCCACTGAGTTACTTACACAGGATTGGAGCTCAACTCAGGGATACTTAGGCCCTAAAGTCCTGAGCTCCCTACTCTCAGCCCAGTCTCCTAATGGAAAGACACAAAAATGTGTTTCAATCAGTCTTGAGGATGAAATGAAGGCACTAAATGCCATTTGAGATTAAAGTTTTACCTATATTCCTGAGCATCATCAGAGAGACCTAACTGAAAAAGAACACTGTTCTCCAAAGACCACCACCCTGCTTAGGTAGAAGCATGTGATAGTCTACACAACAAAGGGGCCATGGCATTAGCTGAGAGGGGCTTTGGCACATCCCAGTGGGTACTGCTTCATGGAAGGAGAGAAGAAGTTTAGACCAGGGTTTGCACACACAAGTTCTGGGGCCAGCCCACCCAAGTTTGAATCCTACCTCTGCCACTTACTAGCTCTGTGGCCATACCAGCAAGTTACTTGCCCTTGTGTTCCTTAGTCCCCTCGTCTAGCAGATGGTGATAATAACAACTCATACTATTGTTGTAAGAGTTACAAAGGCCATAGGTTAACATACATAGCACCCTCAGATTAGCGTCTGGCACAAAGTAAGTGCTACATATGCGTTTGCAATTATAATTGCTTGTTTTCTATATTCCCACCTGTCTATGCTTCAGCAAGAAGTACGTGCTGGGTTCTGTGAATCTTTGCTGCTCTGTCAGAGCTCATCTACTGTTTTCTCAGATGTGATGGTAATTGTATCCACTGCAAGATTTGGGCAAGAAAGGTCTTTTGGAGAGAAGCTTTGCCCTGCCTTTGCTGCTTGCTGTGCTGCCCCTTCTGAATGCTCAGTGAAAACTGGGTTCTATCCAGCCATCTAATTGCTTCTCCACTGGGCTGTCTGTGGGAGTAGCAAATGTTGGGTTCTCCCAGAGTGATGCCTGAGGTGCTTCAGAACACGCCCAACATTGACTTTGGACCAGACGTTGGAGAAATCAGATTCCAAATGTGATCTGTGATTTCATATTTGGAATCTAATACCAACCAGACCTCCCTGCTACTATCACTACACATTTCAGATAATCAGAAAACAGTCAACAATTTCAAGCATCCCAAAAGGTCTGATAAGCCTCATCAATAGGCTAAGGAGAAATAAGACTGAGATCCATCCAGAGACAACTGGCTTAAACTCAAATAGTTCAGAGTGTTTTTTAAAACATCTTGTTCTTGACAAGGACCAGGATTTTGACAACACATTCTTACCTTTTAAAATCGCTAGGTCCACTCTATGTGGTTCTGGTTCCTTTTTCCTGGGCTCCATCAGAGCTTATGCAAGGACCATGGGATTATTTTATGTCCATGAAACTTTGACTCCATCTTGCCCTCATGCCATCATGATTCTCCCAAGTGGGTTACACAGTATGGCCCAGCCCCTTTCACCCACCCCATATGGATGTTTGCTCAAGGTCAGTCAAAATCCTAACCAGTGCGGTTTCACAATCCATGGTGTCATGACCTTCCATGAGTAACCCCACATGCTCTCTCCCTAAGAGTCTCCTGATACCCTCTGGGTGCTTGGCAAATACAAAACCACAAACAGAACTGAAGTTCATGGACACAGCCAGCTCAAAGGGGATTTCCTCAATGTGCATTCTTTTCTGAGAACCTCATTGATTGTTCTCCTGAGGCCGATTGTGGAAAAAAAAAAAAAAAAAAAAAAAAAAAAAACCCTAAAAAAACCTGAGATGAGGCAGGTCAGATGTCTTCTGGGATAGCTCTGAAGTTGCTAGGAAAGAACATATTTTAGAGGGAAAAATAACCTAGTCACCCGGTTTCCAGAGGTAGAGTCCACAAGGAGATACAACTGGGAGCTTTCTGCTGGGTGACTGAGATCTGCACCCAGGGTGCTTATGTTTAATTACAATTATAATTAAAGTAATGCATTACATATGATCAAGAATCAAATCCCCCCCCCACAAATGGTTTAAAATGAAAATGTATATATATTTCTTGCCCCGGTACCACTCTCTAAGGACAAATTTGGGCTTATATAAAATGAGTTTGGAAGTGTTCCCCTCTCTTCTATTTTCTGGATGAGATTTTGTAGAATTGGTGTTATTTCTTCTTTAAATATATTTCAGAATTTGCCAGTGAACCCATCTGGAACTGGACATTTCTTTTTCAGAAGGGTTTGAACTACAGGTCAGTTTGTTTTATAGAGGTTATCTATTCAATTTTGAGTGAGTTTTGGTAATTTGTGGTTTTTAAGGAACTGATCCATTTTGAAATTATTTTCTATTGAGGTATAGTTGATTCACAATATTATATAAGTTTCAGGTGTACAACATAGTGATTTGCAATTTTTAAAGGTTATACTCCATTTAAGTTATAAAATATTGGCTATATTCCCTGTGCTATACAATATATCCTTGTAGTTTATTCATTTTTATACATAGTACTTTGTATCTCTTAATCCCCTACCCCTATTCTGTCCCTTCTCCCTTCCCTCTCCCCACTGTTAACAGTCCATTTCTTTTACATTGTCAAAATAATGAGCCAAAGTTGTCATAATAGTCTCTTATTAATTTTTAATGTCTGCAGGATCTATAGTGAGACCTCCTTCTTTTATTCCTGATATCAATAACTTGTGTCTTCTCTCATCTTTGTCAGTCTTTCTAGAGGTTTATTTTTTAAAGAACCACCTTTTGGTTTTATTGATTTTTCTCCATTGTTTTTCCATTTTAAACTTCATTGATTTCTGGTCTTTTTATTTTCTTCCTTAGGCTTGCTTTGAAATAATTTTGCTCTTTTTTTTCCCTAGAGCATTAAGATGGAAATTTAGGTTATTTATTTGAAACTTTTCTTCTTTTCCAACATAAACATTTAATTCTATAAATTTCACTCCTACCACTCCTTTACTCCTTTACATGCCACAAATTTTGTTATGTTTTTATTTTTGCTCAGTTCAAAATATTTTCTACTTTCCTCTGAAGTGTGTATTTTGCTGCTTGCATGGACAATTCAATAAATATCAACTGAATCCATTTAGCTGATGGTGTTGTCCATTCTTCTGTATTCTTGCTGATTTTCTTTCTGTTAGATCTATCTATTACTGACAGTGTTAAAGTCTCCAGCTAAGATTGTGGGTTTGTTTATTAATCCTTTCAGATCTGCCAGCTTTTTCTTTATGCATTTTGAAGCTTTTATTTTAGGTTCTACACATTTATGATTGTTATATCTTTGGGGGGAGAACTGTCTCTTTTATCATTACATAATGTTCCTCCTTGTCACTTGTACTTTTCCTTGCTCTGAAGTTTATTTTGAGATTAATACAACCATTCCAGTATTAGTTTAGTGTTTGTGTGGTATGTATTCTTCCACCATTTACTTTTTAACCTACCTGTATCATTACCATTATAGACAGCATATAGTTAGGTTATGTGTTTGTTTATCCATTCTAACAATCTCTGTCTTGTAACTGGTATGTTTAGACAATTTACGTTTAATGTAATTACTGATATGTTTACATTTAGTTTGACAATTTATATCCGATTTCTGTTTATTACCACTATTTTCCATTTTGTTGTTTCCTCTTTCCTGCTTCCTTTTGGTATATTTGAACACTTTTTTTAGTATTCTATTTTCATTTATCTCTTGTGTTTTGAATATATCTCTCTGTATAGTTTTGTTTTGTCTTAGTGATTGCTCTGGGGATTATAATAAACATATTCAACTTTAAAAATCTAGAGTCAGTGCTTTACGACTTCAAGAGGAATGTATAGACCTTACCAATATACAGGTCCCTTTCACTTCCCCCTTTTATGTGGTAGTTATCTGAAGTATTACATCTATGCACATTGAAACCTCATTGATAATGTTATAATATTTGCTTTCAATCATCCAACATGTTTTAAAGAACTGAAAGGGAGAAAAGTAGTCCATTATATTTATCCAGATATATACTATTTCTGTTGCTCTTCCTTCATCCCTGATGTTCCAAGTTTCCCTCTGATATAATTTCACTTCTATCAAAAGAACTTACTGTAGCAATTCTTTTAGAGCAAGTCTGCTGGCAAAAATTCTCTTAATTTTCCTTCATCTGTGAACATCTTTATTTTACCTTTATTCCTCAAAGATGTTTTTGCTGAACAGAGAATTCTGGATTGACAGTTTTTTGCTTTTAGCCCTTTAAAAATGTTGTGCCACTTCCTTATGGTTTCCATGATTTATGATTAAAAATCTACCCTCATTCAAATCATTATTTCCTATGTTTTTTGTCTTGCTGCTCTCAAGATTTTTTTAAAATTTAATTTTATTATTTTTTATACAGCAGGTTCTTATTAGTTATCTATTTTATACATATTAGTGTATATATGTCAATCCCAATCTCCCAATTCATCCCACCACCATCACCCATGCCCGCCCCCACTTTCCAACTGTCAAGATTTTTTGTCTTTAGTGTTCAGTAATTTTATTATGTTGTGTTTAGCATGGATTTCTTTGGGTTTACCCTGATTGTGGTTCACTGAGCTGTTTTTTTTTTTTTTTTTTTCTGTATCTGGGCCTCTCACCGCCGTGGCCTCTCCCGTCGCGGAGCACACAGGCTCTGGACGCGCAGGCTCAGCGGCCATGGCTCACGGGCCCAGCCGCTCCGCGGCATGTGGGATCTTCCCGGACAGGGGCACGAACCCGTATCCCCTGCCTCGGCAAGCGGACTCTCAACCACTGCGCCACCAGGCAAGCCCCCGTTCACTGAGCTTTTATGGGTTTATACCTTTTGTTAAGTTTGGGAAATATTCAGCATTTATTTCTTAAAATTTTCGCCCTGTTCTTTCACATTCCAGACCACAGCAGCTCAAAGGCATCTAAAAATACCATGATCATGAAACTTTTCAGTTGGAGAAGTTGTGATCACAAAACACCCATGTTGCTTTTTTTTTTCCTTCCTCTGTTGTCCTGCAACTTGACCCTGGATAGGGGAGCAGTTGAAAGAATTATGCATCAGAGCACGGTAAATAAAGCCCTGTTTTCGGACTACAAGACTGATTAGGAGAGTCCTAGGAAGTTAGAAGTGCCAGAAGGATTGTCATCATATCTTACATTTTTATATTTTCTACTAACTCTGTTTCATGTTAGGAAACTGTGTCTTGGCACTCCTTATGCTCATTGAAGTGAGGATCTCCTCTGTAACAAATTTTTCTTTCCACTTCCTTCTCAAAATTGAGCAATATTATTCCTTCTTGTGCCAGTCCACACCCACAATCTTCCTTAACTCTGTCCCATCCTCACTTGTGTTCAAGGTTCTGGTCTTACTTGACCTTGTATCTTATGCATAAATTATTATATATAAAGGTATAGACAAAACTCATTATATTAAAATACTGTTATAAAACTATTTTAAAATCATGCTTTGTTGACATATTAAAAAGAATTAGCAGCAGGTATAATAACTCCTATGATTTCTTTTTTTTTTTTTTTTTTTGTGGTACGCCGGCCTCTCACTGCTGTGGCCTCTCCCATTGCAGAGCACAGGCTCCGGACGCGCTGGCTCAGCGGCCATGGCTCACGGGCCCAGCCGCTCCGCAGCATGTGGGATCTTCCCGGACAGGGGCACGAACCCGTGTCCCCTGCATCGGCAGGCGGACTCTCAACCACTGCACCACCAGGGAAGCCCACTCCTGTTGTTTCAAAGTAGATGGGCATTTTGAGGTTTTTGGAAATTTTAATGCATTTGAAAATGTATAAAAATTCTATTGGTGAGAAGAAATAGATAATTCTGCAGTAATATTATACATGATAAAGTATAATAATATTCTATATACTTTAATGCCCAACTTTCAATAATATATGAAACTAAGCAGAACATTAACAAGAAAATTTAAAAGTTGAACAACATTACAAACTAACTACACTTAGATACATTCCACCCAAGAACAGAAGAATACAGATTCTTCTCAAGGGCACATGGAACATTCTCCAGAATAGATTATGTGCTAAGACATAAAACAAACCTCAATTAATTTAAAAGGATTGAAATCAAACAAAATCTGATATCTGACCACCGTGGGAAAAACTTAGAAATTTACAACAGAAAGAAATTTGGGGAATTCACAAGTATGTTGAAATTAAACAACAAAGTCCTAAATAACCAATGTGTTGAAGAAGAAATTAGAAAATATTTTGTGATGAATAAAAATGAAAGCATCAAATGCTAAAACTTATGAAATACAATTAAAGTAGTGCTGCAGGAAATACATAGCTGTAAACACCTACATTATAAAAGAAGAAAGATCTTAAATCAATAACATAAATTTCTACTTTAAGACAGTAGAAAAGAAGAACAAATTAAACTTAAAACAAGCAAAAGGAAGGAAATAATAATGATTAGAGTAGAAATTAGTAGAGAATTTTTTAAAATAGAGAAAATGAACAAAACCTAAATTTGGTACTTATAAAAGATAAATAAAATCGACGAACTTTAGCTGAACTGTCAAAGAAGAAAAGGAGTGAAGACGCAAATAATTAGAAACACAATGATAGAGGGGACATTGCTACCAAACTTACAGAAATAAAAAGACCATAAAGTACTCTGAACAACTGTATAATAATAAATTACATAAATTAGATGAAATGGACAAATTTCTACAAAGACTCAAAATATTAAAACTGACTGAAGAAGCAATGGAAATCTGAATAGTCTTGTAACAAATAAAGAGATTGAATTAGCAAACAAAAAACTTCCTACAAAGAAAAGCCCAGTTCCAAATGGCTTTACTGGTAAATTCTGCTAAACAGTTAAAGAAGAATTAATAACAATTCTTCACAAACTCAACCAAATTGTAGAAGAGTAAGGAACACTTCACAATTCATTGTATGAGGCCGATATTATCTTGATACCAAAAATAGACAAAGATACCAAAAGTAAAGAAACCTCAGACCAATATCTCTTATGAATATAAAAGCAAAAACCATCAACAAAATACTATAAAATTGAATCCAGCATCATATAAAAAGGATTACAAACCATTACTGAGATCTACCCCAAGAATGTAAGGTTGGTTTAACATTAGAAAATCAATCAATGAATACACCATATCTAAAGAACAAAAGATGAAAATCACATGATCATCTCAATAGGCACAGCAGAAACATCTAATAAAATCCAATGCCCTTTATTAATGAAAATAGTCAACAAACTAAAATAAAAGAGAAATTGTCCCACCTGATAAATGATATCTATGAAAACCCACAGTTAATATACATACATATAACAATGAAAGACTGGATGCTTTCCCACTAAGATCAGAAGTGTGCTACCCCACTTCTATTTAACATTGTACTGGAGATTCTAGCCAGGGCAATTTGGCAAGTAAAAGAAATAAATGGTATCCATATTGGCATGGAAAAAACTATCTTTCATAAATAATATATGTAATAATAAGAGATAGTAAAACTATCTCTATTTGCAGATGACACAATCTTGTATACAAAAAATCCTAAGGAATCCACCAAAAAACAATTAGAACTAATAAACCATTGCAACAAGTTTGCAGTAAACAGTATCAACATACAGAAGTCAACTGTATACTATACACTTACAACGAACAATCAGAAAGTTAAATTAAAAATTTTAAATTATTTACATTATTGTATTTTATTTATTATGTTATTATATTATTGGTGTGAACAAAAAGAATAAAATACTTACGAATAAATTTTTTAAAGGTTCAAATGTACACTCTGAAAACTTCAAACATTACTGAAACAAATTAAAGAAGAC
Organism: Kogia breviceps; assembly: GCF_026419965.1. Taxonomy (NCBI): domain Eukaryota; kingdom Metazoa; phylum Chordata; class Mammalia; order Artiodactyla; family Physeteridae; genus Kogia; species Kogia breviceps. The sequence continues at coordinate 45,814,386 of NC_081311.1, read as the reverse complement.
CTAAATGAATGGAAAGGCATCCTAAGTTCATGGATTGCAAGATTTAATATTGTTAGGATGGTAATACTACCAAAAATGATCTGTAGATTCAATGCAACCCCTATCAAGATTCCAGCTGCCCACTTTGAAGAAATTGATAACCTTTTTCTAAAATATCAAAATGCAAGGGATCCAGAATAGCCAAAACAAACTTGATAAAGGATAACAGAGTTGAAGGACTCACACTTCCCAATTTTAAAACTTACTACAAAGTTACAGTAATCAAGACAGTATGGTACTAGCATAAAGATAGACATAGAGGTCAAAGGGACAGAACTGAGAGCCAAGAAATAAACTTTCACTTTGATGGTCAATTGATTTTCAGTGAGGGTGCTAATACAACTCAATGGAGAAAGAGTAGTATTTTCAAGAAATGGTGCTTGACAACAGGATACCCACATGCAAAATAACCCTACCTCACACCGTATGCAAAAATTAACTTATAATGGAATGAAGACCTAAATGTAAGATACAGTCCTATAAAATCTTAGAAGAGAACATAGTCATAAATATTTGTGATATTTTATCAGGCAATGGTTCATTAGATAAAATAACCAAAAGCACACGTAAGAAAAGAAAAACAGGTAAATTAGACTCTAAAAAACTAAAGCACTTTTGTTTCAGAGTATCATTAAAAAGTGAAAGTGCAATCCACAGAATGGAAAAAAAAAATTTTCAAATCATATATTTGATAGGTGACTTTTATCTAGAATATATAAAGAACTCTTTCAAATCAATAAGACAACCCCATTTTAAAATGGGGAAAGGATCTAAATAAACATTTCTCCAACGGAGATATAGAAATGGCCAATAAGCTTATGAAAGGATGTGCAACATCATTAACCATCAGGGAAATGTAAATCAAAACCATAGTGAGTCACCACTTTACATTCATTAGGATAGCTTTGTCAAAAAGTCAGAAAATAACAAAAGTCAGTCAAGGATGTGAAGAATTTGGAACCTTCATACATTGCTGGTGGGAATGAATGAAAAATGATGCAGCCACGTTGCAAAATACTCATGCAGTTCCTCATATGGTTAAACATAGTTACTATATGACCCAGCAATTTCATTCTTAGGAGTATACCCAAGAGAAATGAAAACATATGTCCACACAAAAATTGTACATGAATGTTCACAGTAGCATTACTCAAAACAGCCAAAAGTAGAATTAACCCAAATGTCCATCAATTGATAAATGGACACACAAAATGTGTTCTATCCATAAAATGGAACGTTACTTGACAATGAAAAGTAATGAAGTACTGATATATGCTACAATATGGATGATTCTTAAACACATTACATAAGTGGGCAAGCCAGTTACAAAATACCACATTTTCTTATTGTGGTAAAAAAAAATGTTCTGAATCTGATTGTGGTGCTGAGTGCATAATTCTGTGAATATACTAAAAACTACTGAACACTTTAAGTGGGTGAATTTTCTGATGTGTAAATTATATCTGAATAGAGCCGATATCGATTAGTTTCTATTGATGAAAAAACAGGTGCTCTTAATACTACTGTGCTTTTGGGACTATATTCACAGTTGAAGGAAATGCTAACTCTCACTTAAATGTTAGTGAAAATAATGGCACATATTATGTTAGTGAAAATATTTAACATTCATCTGCTATGGAAAGCTCTTCAAAGGAGACCATTCCATTCTGAAATATTGTCTTTGTTTGGCTTTCATGTCTCAAGCCCCCCACACACCTTTTTTTTTCCTGTGAGCCTATTTTATTTAGAGGATCCTGAATATAGGCTGGCAGGATGGACAAATTAGCCAGTCAGCCTTTCCATGAAGTCAGAGAAAATTAACAACCTCCTCTAGATATTAAGAAGTATATTGGGGGGCTTCCCTGGTGGCGCAGTGGTTGAGAATCCGCCTGCTGATGCAGGGGACACGGGTTCGTACCCTGGGGGTTTGTACCCTGGTCCGGGAAGATCCCACATGCCGCGGAGCAACTAAGTCCGTGAGCCATGGCCGCCAGGCCTGCGCGTCCGGAGCCTGTGCTCCGCAACGGGAGAGGCCACAACAGTGAGAGGCCCGCATACCGCAAAAAAAAAAAAAAAAAAAAAAAAAAAAAGAAGTATATTGGTATGATGAAGTTTCCGCACTTTAGTTCACACAGTTAAATGTGAACTTTCATATTCAGCCAAGACTTAAAGGATTTTTAGGCTCCATTCATCCTGCCTTAATCAAGAGAAATACACACACACACACACACACACACACACACACAACTTGTCATCCCTAGTGACTTCAGCTAAAGAGCTTCTCTCATCAATCACACATGTGCAGCCTGCTGTCTGGATCTCCCTCTTTTCTTCATAATCCCCCAACCCAATCCACACATCCCAAAGCAGGAGCAATACATAGAGAAGATGGCAGAGAGGTTTTGCATCATCCAACCCCAAAATGATAAAACAAAACAAAACAAACACAATCAGACATTTCCCTTTGCCCTTTTTGAATCTGCTCTTAACTCCAGAGCCCCAAACCATCTCCCCCCATGAGAGTCAATACTTCTTCCTTTGTCTTGCTCCTTCACCTTCCCTCCTGGATTTGTCTCTGTAGGAACACCAAATTCCTCTCTCTCCCATTTATTAGGCAGAGTTTTTTTCTTCCTCATGGAAACTAGGCACCAGCCCAAAACCCAGGTCCTGGAAGCTTGTTTTTATTCCCTCAGTAGGCTTATAAAACACATTTCCAAAAAAAGCCAAGTCCCTTCTGAGTGAAGAATTCTTGTAATAAGCTCTAAGAAGAGAAAACATTTCTTCACTTTATGACATGTGAGTTTCAGAAGAGATATTTGTTTTCAGGTTCTAGGGACATTTTACTCTAGCCCTCAATGTTTTTTTTTGTCAGAAGTGAAAGCCCAGTAGAGCAAATTCCACCGCGAGTGTGGAGTTTGTTACAAGCGTTGCTTCCTCTAATAGATGTGTGGGGTTCCCTGTGGTCAGTCTTCCCTCTACTCACCAACAAGAACACATTGCACTATGTGGACTGTGCAGGGTCCCAGGCCAGTTTCTCCTTCCCCAGCTTCTCCAGTAGAACATCCTAGGGGGCAGCCAGTCCTACCCCTTTAACTGAAATGAACAAACTGCAGGCTTACACAACTTCAGCCAACTCCCACACTCAACAGTTTGAAGGGTTACACCCTAAGTCACTCAATGCCAATCGGTTGAGCGTAGCAAAGCACCCATATCTCAGGTGAATTCAGCAAGTAGCCCCAGGAAAACCACGGTGGACACAGGAAAGAACTACAGTAGTGGAAATTCCCTGTGGCTTGTTGCCCTGCTCTCAAGCCTTGGCGCTACAGTACTCCATTCTGTTTAAATGGCTTCCCTACTGTATTCTCAAGCATGAATCTGACCTCCTACTCCCACTCCCAGTCCCTGTGGCCCCAGCTGTCTTCAGTTTTTTCTGATATCTTCTTCTGTTATCTTCCTGGTTCCCCAGACCATCTGCGGACTAATGTCTTGTTCCATTTTTACTGGATTAAATGGCTGAGGTGAAGTATCGACTGGGAGATTTGCCTACCCCCAGATGTTATCAAATGATGTAAGGATTACAGTGGAGACAGCTCTCTGTGGAGAACAGGGGTGTTCAAGGCCAAGTTCATGGCGGTCCTGATTCTTGACTTGAGACTACCACTGTCATTCACTTATGTCACCTATTTGTATGCTACAATTACCAAATAATTATTACTCTTACTACTTTACACAATTGTACTTTAGATAAATTAAAAATAAGAAAAATCAAAGACTATATTTTACCTGTATTTATTCCCTCTCCAACACTCTTCTTCTTTTTAGTGTAGATAAGTGTCTTGCCTGTATCATATTTCCTTTTACCTGAAGAATGTTTAAAACATTTCTTTCAGGACAGGCCTGCCAGTGATGAATTTCCTCAGTTTTTGTTTTTCTGAGAAAGTTTGTATTTCTCCTTGCCTTTTGGAGCATGATTTTGCAGGGTACAGATGGTAGGAGGCAGGTTTTTCACCACTGGAGTGGCAGTTAACAGATAATCTAGGGAAAGAGGTCAAACTGTTCCATGCTGTAATGGATTAGAGTTGGGGAAATAGTAGTTCATGTTTAGATTAATATAGATACAGATTGTTATGTGTGTGTGTGTATATATATATATGAAGTATATACATACATATGCATATATACATGCATACATACATATGGGTCAGTATATACACACATATTTCCTTCCTTTGTCCCCTGAGAGGACCTAGAAGCAAGGACACTTTAAATATGTCTTTTAGGTCATTCCATGGAGTATAAATAAATGTTTCATTATTTCCAATAACTGTATAATGTATATAACACATATTTGCCTAAAATTGACTTTGTTTCTGCTATTTTCAATTAAATATTGTTTGAAGCACTTTTCTTGATTCGAAATAGTTTTATAATTTTAGAGGTACAAAAAATTTTATTGCACTGAAGTGCCATAATTTATTAAACTCTAATGTTGGGTATTTAGGTTATTTCCAATTTCCCTTGGATTTCAGTGCAAATTTGTGAAACATTGGGTTTGTGGATTAGATTAGGGCATTGAGAACCATCTAAAATTGGCAACAAAATAAAGCTCAAAATTTCAGATTCTAAACAAAAGGACATACTAACATCACCCAACAGTAAAGTTTCCATATATGGCTCTTTGTTAGACCCAAAACCTCAAGCCTCATGGGCAAAGAGCTGGTGTGTAATGATTTTTTTTCATTTACTTCTTTATCATCTATTTATTCAATTTATCTAAATTTTTATTCCAAGTATACTGTGTTCTATGCACTCTGCTGAGTTCCAATGATATGGGTAGAATACCTTCCCTGACCTTGTGGGATTTATAATATAGTAAGGAATACAGACAGTACAGCAGTAAAACAAACATACTTGAGAGAGAACACATATAGAGGAAGACTCTAGCTATATTTAAGTCACTTAGTATGTATCTACCCTGGGAAAGTTATTTAACCTCTCTGTACTTTGGTTTCCTCATCTGTAAAATAGAGAAAATAATAGTTAACATGTGTAAAATGCTTAGAAGCATCCATGGTACATGTTAAGCACTCAATACATTTTAGCTATTATTGTTGTTTGTATTAATTATTCATTGCTACATAACAAATTACCCCAAAGTTTAGCAGATAAAAGGCATTTATCATCTCACATAGCTTCTGATGATCAGGGATCCAGAAGCAGTTTAGCTGGGCGGTTCTGATTCAGGGTCACTCATGAGCCTGCAGCCATTTGAAGGCTTGGCTGGAGGTGGAGAATATCTTCCAAGATGGCTCCTGCACATGGCTGTTGGCAGGAGGCCTCAGTTCCTCATCCTGTGGATTTCTCTATAGGGCTGCTTAAGAGTCCTATACTGGGACATTCAGCTTTCCCTTGAGCAAGTGATTCCAGAGAGAGGAAAAGGATGCAACGCTTTTTATGACCTAGTCTTAGAAGTCCTACACACCACCACCTCTACCCAAATCTATTTGTTAAAGGTGAGTCACCAAGTGCTGCTTTCACTTAAGGAAAATAGAAATAGAGTCCACTTTTTGAACAGGATCAAAGAGTGTGCAGACATACTATAAAACACCACTCAGATGCAGACGGACAACTCGGTGCCTGGCCGGCAGAAGGGGTCCTCCCTTTCCACCCTTCTGTGACTCTCTCAGTTTAGTGGTGTACTCAACTCAGCCAGTCCACAATGTTCACTTACTTAGATGTGTTTTGTAAACCTGTTACTATTTCTACAAATCCAGATCATCTTCATCACCATTTACACAACATAACTCTTTTGGTTCTGATTTTATGTTAAATCAAAGCAAGTAATAGATCAGTGGCTCTTTTAAACCCTAGCAAGCTTCAATTCCTTTCAATACATCTCTCTCAAATTTCTTTATTTTAGTCAGGAAGCATCTGTAATGTCCTGAGAGATACAGAGCCAGTAAAAATCCACAGCAGCACAGGAGAGGCAAATTCCAAATATACTGGGCCAGGTCAGGCTACACTCAGAATAACTTCCTCTTAGTTCTCTCTATAGCTGCCTGGCAGGTTTCCCCCAGCCTTTGGTTTTCTAATAGAACGATTCTTTTCAATCATATTAGTCTCCCCTTGAAAGGATTTTGACCAGTCTTCCTAGGTTTTTAAAAATTCATATATTTATAAGGTACCAACTCAATATAAATTATCTTCAATCTTTACTTAAACTTTGAAAAACAAATATTATTAGTCCTCATTGTAAATGAGAAGCCTAAGCCTCAGAAAATCAAGGTACTTGCACAAGATCACACAATGATGGCACTAAAGTTCAAAGCTAAACTGGCTGGACCTCATATCCAGTTCTTCCTATGGATGCTGCCATTCCTTGGGGTTTTATTTCAGAGCCACACGACTACAAAACCCTGTGGTCATTGATGTTAACCCCAGATATACCAGTTCACTGGACATTTTCCAGAAGCTTTTTCCACCCCCATCTATGACAATAAGATGTCACCCACACATCAGGTTGCCTGATAAAATACAGAATGTCCAGTTAAATGGTCTTTTAGAGAAACGGTAAATAATTTTTTAGTATAAATCCATCTCATGGAATATTTCTATACCCTGGGACATACTTAAGCTGAAAAGAAATTTGCTGTTTCTCTGAAAGGCAAATTTAACTGGGCATGCAGTAACGACAGGCTAAAATGCTTACAATTCTCTCTCTTGCCATGCCAGATCTGGAGGTTCGAAGGGATTCTAAGGTTTCTGATTTCTCCACAAAATCAGAGTGGAATTGGAGCCTAGGTTACAGAAGCTTTCAGTTCTTCCACAGTGAAGAACGGAGCAGAATCTTGGGGAAGCTGGAGCTTCTGATAACACCAAGATGAAATGCCCTTGAATGCTCCGCCTCAAATCAACGCAAGACAATTAGATGTTTCCCCTCTGTTCAGTTAGAGGTGAGTTTGAGTGTGGAGACCAGATGCGGCGAGGGTTGCCTGTAGCAAAGTTGTCACCACAAATGCATTGTTCTTTCACCACCCACGTGCCCTTAAAGGGCCTCATGCCATTTAGTTAAATAGTGACCTTGGGTGCGAGCCACAGCTGGGAAGACTCTCCAGCAACCCCAAATAAGGCAGGCTCTATGGAATTAAAATTCATTCTCAAACAAAGTTGGCCAGAACAGTTGGACACCACTGTCGTCCTACCCTGTGCTTGCCCAAATCCTGGCTGACCTCTCTATCATCCTTGCATGCTGGAGAAGAGAATGTGCTGCCTCTCAGATGGCTCTGCACTCCCAGGACATATGCATGCTTTTAAGAGCAAAGACCACCCCAAATCCCTTAGGATAAAGTGCCAAAATCCTGGAGTGTGCCCCAGGCCCTGCGTGACTCGCCCTGCCCATGGTTTCCTCATTATCCCCCCGCTTCCATTCACACTGGTCTATCAGATCCCCAGATGATTTCCTTTCCTGGAGTGTTCTTTTCCTTCCTTCTTCTGGAGAGTACCTAATGACAATTTAGGTAGCAGCTGAAATAGGATTTCTTAAGGGAGTCTTTGTCTCAGCCCTACCCATCTCAACAGGGCACGTTTGCCAGTCAGGTTAGCCAGTCATATGCTTTCACAGCCACCAATACCATTGCGCTTAATTAATTCTCAGTATGATAATATACTCTTCTCCTGTCTTCCCTGGTAGCTTTTTTAGTTAATGAAGGACAGGTGTTACATCTCTTGTTCACTCATGTATCACCAACATGAAGAACTATATAAATGTTAACATGCTCAGCAAGTATTAATGGAATTAAATGAATGTAAACTTCTGATACAGCAGCCTGGCCACTCAGAAGACCTTCCCAGTTCTCCCTGCCTTCCTTTCACCCTCTCAAGCCCCCGTCGTGTCTGTGGTTCTGGACACTGATGACTGTATCTCTTCTCTGTCTTTGTCTTACCCAATTGGAGAACAGCCTAGGGCCACCTATTTCCTGGTGAACTTTCAACACTTGGAATGCTGGCACTTCCTACTGCCCCCTATCCCTGGCCACCTTAATCGTTAGGAAAGGACATTGGACATGAGGAAAGGAGAGGACGTCTCACTTCAAAATATCCAGCTATTGTTTTTTCTATTAGCAGTACCAAGCTCTCTTTTGTCCCCTGAATTTTCTCATGATATCTATACTCTGCACTATCTCTTCCAAACCCACCAACGCACTACCTGTAATTGGCTCTCCTCTAGCACTTAAAAGCTTCAGCTAAAGCTAGTTGATCCTGGAGTGAAGCAGCTTCTAGTATTAACAACATGATATACCAATAACACTTGATTTGCCAATATGTCTGAGTTTTGTTTTGAGGGGTTTTGTTTGTTTGCTTATTTGTCTATGAATGAGATTAGGGAGTTATATATCAACAAATACACACTGAATATTTTTAAAAATTTCCTCTTCTTTTTAAAAATAAGGTCCAAATTATTTTAATATTCAGAAAGTCTTTTAGACCTGCCTGTTCAATATGATGGACCCAAGCTACACATGGCTATTTGAATTTAAATGCAAAGTAATTAAAGTGAAATACAATTAACAATTCAATCTTCCTTACTCTCTTTAGCCACATTTCACATGCTCAGTAGCCACATGTAGCTACTGGCTACTGTATTAGTGCAGGTATAGGACATTTCCATCAGCACAGAAGAATCTTTTTCTTTAAACAAAAGATGGTAAATGAGGGCGTGCTTTGCTTTTACTTTCCAGTGCCCTGTAGGGTTGTCTCTGGCGGGGCTTTCTGTTCACAAGCTGTGAGTCCATCTTGAAGCTGTGTGCCCTGGCCTTCCACCTCATTTCCCCATCCTCTAGAATGTAGGTCTGATGCTTTCATTCATTGCTCTATAGATAGCCCGGGTACTGCCCTTGCGGATCCCATCTGTTCTCTTATTATAATTTCCACCAGGCGGGACAAGCTCTGTTGTCAATGAGTTTACTCCTTCAAATTCAAAGTATGGTAAGAGAAACAGATCCAGACAAAGATGCCTCATCAACAATTTCCTGAAATCAATGTTTGCTTAGTCCCAGATAATAACCTCCTTCTGGAAAACAAAAAAGCCAGAAGTTGAACACAGTGTTATCCATTCTTCTTACTGAATGTGCAGTGACGCCAAAACAGAACTTCCTGAAGCTATGGGCACCTCCCATTCCCACTGTGCCTCTCACCTGGCCAAGCAGAGGATTTCCTCTGGGAAGGTACCTCCTAGAAAGACTTCTCTTCCACTGTCCTCTGCTCTTTCCATAAATCAACTTCTGTTTTTCTCAAAAAGAAAACTGAAAAGCTATTTATTCTATTTATGAAGAGATAACTGCTCTGAAATCAACACATACATTAATGAACAAATGAAATGGACAAATCTCCAGATTCCCTTCCTTGGCAGAAATCTGCCTGCAGAGTCAAGGTCCTCTCTTCCTTTAGCATATCTCAGGAGGGAGGGAGTGAGAAAGCAGCAAACGTCCTGCCAATCTCCCAACCTATGAAGACAATGCAAGATGAGGCGTTGTTCGGATTGCATGCATCTCTGGTCATGGAGTTCTGGGGCTCAGGCTCCTACTTTGACTTTAGACCATATGTGAAACACATCTTCCACTTTCTCTATTCCCTAATATCGTTCAAAAGAATTTGGTTAGAAGGGAGCAGGCTTGGGAACAAGTCTCAGAGCTCCATATCTGTAGCAAGTGGACCGTCTCCACTTGTTGTGCAGCCACTTGAGCTGGCTTTAGCCCTGGCAACTTGCCATCCCTACCAGCCTTGCTTAGTCTACAACTGGAGAGCAACAGGGCCTCAGAGCAGCTCCTGACCTCATGAAAACTGCACAGGTTTGGATGTGGACAAAGGGACACTAATAGGAGATTGGGCAGAAGCTATTATTCCCATGTAAGTCAGGATTTTAAAGGATGAGAAGACGAGAGGGGATGTTATCATAGGATGGGAAGGGTGGTGACCATGGGTTCAAGGGCAGCAACTATGGGTTCATTGGAAGAAGAGGGACACCTTCCAATACAGCTGGAGGGAAGAAAGAAAAGACAAGCCAGCCGGTTTTTGAGTGTTTGCCGGAGATTGAAAGCCATAAATAAGTGAGTAGGGCACCAGTCTCTGTAGATGGGTGCTCAGAAGCCTGTGTGAAGATGTTGAGAGGAAACGATTTGTTAGATGGGTTGAGATGTAGCAAGCTCACAGATTTTAACTCACACTGCAACTCCTTGATTTTATCTATAGCTGAACTGGCCTCCTTCATGAGCCCCAACTGCTGGTGATTGAGGAAAGCAATCATCTATGTGTTCAAACTAATTTATTCTGATCTTTTACTTCAGACAGTCTTTATGGGGTGGAGGGAAAGGCTGAGTCTCTTAGATATCCTCCCACCTCTTCATTCCTTGAAATGACATCTGGGGTAGGAGGTGTAGTGTATGCAGAGAGGATCCTTAATGAAGATGGCTTTGATCCAGGTGGCTAACATCCATATTCTCATATTTCAGGTTTCTTTGCATTTTGTTCAAAAGAACTCTCATGATTTGGTTTTTGGTTTGTTGGCTAGTGGGTAAATGCTAGACAGCTTTTCATTCTGTGATAGAAGGTAGAGGAGGAATTAAAACTGTGTGTGCTGGAGAGAGGGGGCAACTAACTGCCATGGGTCCCTATAGGCAGTCAGGGTGCTGAGAGCTTAGGGGTCTCTGGGGACTTGTTAGGACGAGGGGTTCCCACCTTGGCTGCAGCCCCTTCTGTGACCATATTCTGGTTTTTGGTTTCCTCTTCTTTTTCATATGCTTGGATTCTCCCATTTCCTTCCCATTGCTTCAAATTTTTCTGAAATCCCACATCAGCTGATGACCCACCCTAACCAAACCCATTCCATCCTCTTCAGTTTAAAGGATTTGTTGTTCTCTTTTGGGTTTCATTAATTATGTGGAGAGGAAAATACAAAAAATGTGCCTTGCCTTCCATTTTGTATTATGATTTACTAAAAACTTTGAAAGTTGTGAAATATCCCTGGCAGTGATGTGCTGGCTCCAGCCCACAGATCTAGCTGTGTAATGCTTTAATTGTTGATCCTTCTTCAATTTCAATTTTGATTTTTGCTTTAAACCAAGAATTTGATATAAAGTTGTTTTAGTTTCTAAATGGTAAGGATTACTTTGGTTTTTATTAGTTTTTTCTGGGGATTTTTTGGAGATGAATGGGGGAGATAGGAGTGGGTATTTTGAATTTTTTTCTAAAGATTGAAAAAGATTGTATTGAAGTCAATGGATATGGATCATTGTCTTCTGCTTTGATGATTTGTCACCCCTACCTGTCAACTGATGGAGGTATCCTCAGTGTCCTAATCATAGTTTGTTTTGTGACTGTTCCTGGGGCATCTGGAAAAAAATGTGTGCTGATCTGTATATTTTATGTGTAAAATCTTTCAAAGCTCTCCCTCAGAGGGTTCTGCCTTTGGGGTCATGTTTAGAAATTCTACCTCCTAGTCAAGATTATATAAAAACTCATCTGTATTGAACTTGAATTAAATCTGGCAGGAGATAGGGGTCTACTATTTCTGAACAGAAATACTATTTATTTCTGTTCTTTCCAAGAGGTTATCCAGTCAATCTTGGTTTCTAAATAACCAACCCATCTTTTACCTCTCACTCAACATCACACTAAACTCCATCGATATGCTTGTGTTGATCTCTGAACCATATAATACTTTCACATCTGTTAGTAAAATTCTCCCTCACGACTCTTCTTATATAACAATTTATCTAGTAGAATTCATGTTTTTCTTTCTTTGCTAGCTTTTTAAAAAGTAGTCATGTGGTGTATTCAATTGGGACTGTTCTAAATGTATGAAAAAATGAGGGAAAATCAACATCCTTCAATAAAGTCTTTCCATTGAGGCGTTTAATATCAAATCCCTAATCATTAATGCTTACACATAAAACTGCCCTTCAATATCTCTGAAACAAATGTGTTCTATAAGAATATTATCAAATGAGGTAATATTGTATGATATGGTAAAAGAGGAATGTGTTCTGTATTGCTTTCTCTTTAAAATTTACCTAAGCCCTTTTCAGATAAACTGTAACTATTCTTTCAAAAATGATCATAAATTTAATGACCCAGAACAGTCCACTAAACCTTGTATCTAATTTCAGTCCAAAAGAGTGAATTAAGATCTGTTTCTCTAACCTCCAAATCAGCCACCTGCCCAACATTTAATTGGATCATATCTGACATTTGTACTCTGTAGTTACCTGAATGTATACTTTTGCAACTAATTTATCTTGGAAGTTTCATTAGAAATGGCACTGCTTAAAATTAATCATTTTCTGGGTAAATTATTCGCAAGTTTTATGGTCATGGTGGGTGATTGTAAATACTTAGACCATTTTCAGAATCACTGTGGCTGCCTTTTATGTCTCAGAACTTGGAGGCCTTGGTCCTGTTTGTCCTGTGTTTCAAGCATATAAGCACTGTTTCCTTAGTGTTGTGCAAATGTGTTTCTGCTCTACCTCTGTGTGAAGACTGAATGGCCTTCTTTTCAGAAACAAGTTTTGTCAGACATTATAATTTTTCTCAAGATAAGTCAGACCACCATTTGTGTTTTTGAACATTTGGATCTGATCTTCTTTGGGACACACATTAATTTTGCTCTATATCTTTTCTATTATAACCTCCACCTGTTCCTCAACATTTGTCCAAAACACTGCTGTTAGACATGTCCTCTGAGCCTCGCTATCTTCTATGACACCTTTGTGCAAATTAGACAAAGAAGACTCTCTGGATGGACATAGCTCCACAGAAGTATGGCTCGCAGAGAAAACTGTACATTTAAAAAAAATTGTAGTAAAATGCATAGCGTAACATTTGTCATCTTAAACCTTTATTTTTTTAAGATTTATTTACTATTTATTTATTTTTTGGCTGCGTTGGGTCTTAGTTGCGGCACGCAGGATCTTTCGTTGTGGCGCACAGGCTTCTCTCTAGCTGTGGTATGCCGGTTTTATCTTCTCTAGGTGTGGTGTGCAGGCTCCAGGGCGTGTGGGCTCTGTAGTTGTGGGCTCTGTGTTTTGTGGCACGTGGGCTCTAGTTGAAGAGCGCAAGCTCAGTAGTTGTGTCATATGGGTTTAGTTGTCCCACAGCATGTGGGATCTTAGTTCCCTGACCAGGGATCGAACCTGCATCCCCTGCATTGCAAGGTGGATTCTTCACCACTGGACCACCAGGGAAGTCCCATCTTAAACTGTTTTTAAGTGTACAGTTCACTGATGTTAAGTATGTATACACTATTGCGTAACCAATTTCCAAAATTTTCTTTCTTGCAAAACTAAAACTCTGTACTACTAAACAAGTCCCCATTTCTCCTTCCCCCAGCCCCTGGCAACCACCATTCTACTTTCTGTTTCTATAAATTTGATTGCTCTGGATATCTCATATAAGTGGAATTATGTAGTATTTGTCTTTCTGTGACTGGCTTATTTCACTAAGCATAATCTTAAGTTTCAGTCATGTTGTAGCATGTGTCAGAATTTCCTTCCTTTTTAGGACTAAATAATAGTCCATCATATGTATATAATGCATTATGTTTTTCCACTCAATTGCAGTAAAATGTATAGCATAAAGTTTGATCAATTCTTCCCTTTTAAGAAGCCAGACTGGCAGAGCCATTAACTGTTCCTCAGCGATTAGATACTGAAATGTACAGAGTAGCTTTGACATTGTACAGATGGGCTTACATTTCCCTTTGCTTTTCTGCAATGCCCAGTTTATGGTGAGGGGTACTATAAAGGGCCACAAACAGCATTTGTTAATTGCTCTTGTTCTCGGGGATTGATGAGGATGTGATCTCCCCACCAAGACCCATAGGAGAAACACATATTATCCCAAGCACAGTTTATATTACATGAACACTGCAACTGGTCTTCTTTGGCTGTTTCAAGTAACACTCTTTTTCTGTTTTGATTGGCTCCTGGGAGACTTCAAAGTAAATGTACAGCCCAGCTTTAACAGCTGTGTGAGACTTTCTGGCATATATTTTTGAGTACCAACTTTAGTTCACCCTATTGTATTTCTAAATGGCATTATATGCTTTGGAATGAGAAGGAGTTTATACATATACTTCATTTCATGAAATACCTCTGTTTGACCTGAAAGAACATATATATTATTAAAGCCCATGTGGTTGCATTTAACAGAAAACTGACTCAAACCACTTAAAGCAAAAAATGGAGTTTTATTGGCTTATAAAACTGGGAGGAATGGCTGGATCTTGGGCCTCAGAAGATGTTATCAGGACAGTCTCTCTCATTTCCTGTCTCTGATTCTAGCTTTTGTTTCCTCTGTGCTGGCTGCATTCTTAGTAGGTTCTTCTATCAGGTGGAAACTTGGTCCCAGAAGGTCTAACCTACAGACCACCTTCTTAGGAATCCCACTGGGCCACGAGCATCTCCTCCCCAGTGGCTTCAGCTTAAACCCCTGGAGGTTTCTCATTGGCCTTTCTTGGCCCATGTGCCCACCCGTGAGCCAATCACTGTAGCAGGAGGAGGCAGTGTTCTGGATGGCCAGGTCTGAGTCACATGGCTCCCCCCCTGCTAGGGATTGAGGCATGACAGTAAATTTCATAGACTTGAAATAAGAGTTAGAAATTGAGATGCTATTGCCAAAAAGAGTAGAAAGGGATTCCACACAGGCAAAAATGACTGATTTTCTCTACAACGTACCTAAAAGGATTCCTCAAGAATAGTAACCTCATTCCCCTTCATACAGGAATCTCTTCTGTAATGTTCTTCCCAGGTATTTCACATGGTTTCCCTTTGAACACATCCCAGAATGGAGAATTCACCACTTCCCGTTGTCTTCCATTCCAATTCCAGACAAATAGTTGTAAGAAAAATATTCTTTATTTTAGCCGCTCTGAGTCTTCCTGTAATTTCTAAGGGATTGTCTTAGAATTGTCTTGCTACCCATTAGAACTCCATAATTTAACATTTTAATCTCTTCATTCTGAAAGAGTGCTTTAAATGTTTGAATCAAGTTTCAATACTTTTAAAATATTTCATGTTCTACTTTCCCAGTACCTTTTGAAGATTCTTGATATAATCTCCATTCCGGATCAAGAATATTCTTTACAGATCCAACAGACTCCAATGATCTTTTGAACTTTACCAGCTACTAGAGGCTCCCTCCTTGTATATCATATACCATCAAATAATGTAATGGTTCAAACGTTGGAAATAGTTTCCAAGTACTGATTAAAATCTGCTTCTAACTCTGAAGAGTAAGCCCCAAAATGGGATATTTTTTTCCAGTCATCACAATTTTATTTCATATTAAGCTTAATATCAGGAGCTACCGTTTATTGAGTGCCAGATTTCCTACATCATTTATAATCCTTATAATAATTGTCAGAAGTAATTACTATGATTACTATACCATTTTACAGATGAGGAAGCTGAAACTTGGTTTAAGTAACTTCAGAAAAATCTTAAAGTTGATAGATGGTTGATTAGTATTTGAGCTCAGATATCTTTGACTCCAAAACGAAGTTTTTTTCATCACATTCCAAGCTCGTCATGTGAGGTCAACTGAGATCATCAGATCTGTTTCTTTTGTCAATCACTTCATCCACACTTGTACGTATGGACAAAGAATCTGGTGCTCATCTTAATGCAGGGCTATGCATTAAAACAGTTAACATCGCAAGTCTGAGACTGCTATTTTTAAAAAGGCCTGCTTTCATGGTTAGCCCTTGACCAGCACCTGGAGTCTTGGATTTTGGGAGTGTTTCTGCCACTGCCTGATAAGAATGGCTCACTATGCCTAAACTGTTTGTGCAGACAATATAGTTTATACTGAATACATGCTGTCCTTCTGGGAGCATGGATTTTGGTACATGTTAGATAGAGGGTGCCTACATGGCTAACCCATAATAAAAACCCTGGGCACTGATTCTCTAATGAGTTTCCCTGGTAGATGTTTAACACATGTTGTCACAGCTCATTGTTGGGAGAATTAAGCACATCCTGTGTGACTCCACTGAGAGAAGACTCCTGGAATCTTGCACCTGGTTTCCTCTGGACTTTGCTCCATGTGCCTTTTCTCTTTGCTGATTTTGTTTTGTATCCTTTCACTGTAATAAATCATAGACATGAGTACGACAATATGCTGAGTGCTCTGAGTTTCCCTAGCAAATCACCAAACCTGAGGGTGGTCTTAGGGACCCATGACATAGGGTCTTTATATTTGTTCCTGTTAAATGTAATCCTGATAAGGTAATTTTGAATCCTGATCCTCTCATTCTTTTTTGTTGTTGTTAATGTTTAACTCCATATATATTCCTTCTAGGTATTCATTCCAGTCCTTGATAAAAATTTTAAATGAGAGGGTCAAAACATAGTATTGTGATTGTTTCCTGAACCCTTCCTCTGTGTTAAGATTAAGCTATTAATCAAAATGTTAGGGCAGAGCTAAGGCAATGGAAACAAAAGCAAAAATAAACAACTAGAACCTAATTAAACTTAAAAGCTTTTGCACAGCAAAGGAAATCATCAACTAAACAGAAAGACAACCTACTGAATGAGAAAAAATATTTGCAAATGATATGGCTGATAAGGGGTTAATATCGAAAATATATAAACAGCCCCTACAGCCCAATATCAAAAAAAAACACACAACCCAGTTAGAAAATGGGCAGAAGACCTGAATAGACATTTTTCCAAAGAAGACATAAAGATGGCCAACAGGCACATGAAAGATGCTCAAAAATCACTAATCATCAGAGAAATGCAAATCAAAACCACAATGAGATATCATTTCACACCTGTCAGAATGGCTATCATCAAGAAGACCAAGAATAGCAAATGTTGGTGAGGAAATGGAGTAAAGGGAACACTTGCACACAGTTGGTGGGAATGTAAATTGGTGCAGCCACTGTGGAAAATAGTATGGATGTTCCTCAAAAAATTAAAAATAGAACTACTATATGATCCAGCAATTCCACTCCTGGGCATTTATCAGAAGAAAATGAAAACGCTAATTTGAAAAGATACATGAATCCCAATGTTCACAGCAGTATTATTTACAATTGCCAAGATATAGAAGCAACCTAAGTGTAGATCAACGGATGAATGGCGATACTCAGCCATAAAAAGGAATGAAAGTTTCCCATTTGCAACAACATGGATGGATCTGGAGAGTATTATGTCTACACAGAGAAAAGCAAACATTTTATGTTATCACTTACCTGTGGAATCTAAAAAATAAATGAATGAATAAAACAAAACAGAAACAGACTGACAGATATAGAAAACAAACTAGTGGCTACCAGTGGAGACTGGGGAAGAAGGGAGGGGCACGATTGGATAGGGGATTAAGAGATACAAACTACTATGTATAAAATAAATAAGCTACAAGGATATATCGTACAGCACAGGGAATACAGCCAGTACTTTATAATAACTTTAAATGGAGTTTAATCTATAAAAATTTTGAATCACTATGTTGTACACCTGAAACTAATATAATACTGTAAATCAACTATACCTCAGTAAAAGAAAATGTTAGGGCAGAGTTGCTAAACCAGTTATACATTTTTTACAAGTAGTATTGAAAAGAACATACTTCATTATATTATTCTCTAAAGTTTCCTAGGAGATTTTGTCATTTTCAAAATTAAGACATATAGTCCAAGGTGTTCTCATTCTTTTCTTACGTAGTTAAAGTGTATTTAAAAAATAACTGGAGCTATTCTGACATTATTTACTCTTCCTGAACCCATATTCCTCCCTTATAATTATCACATTCTTATTATAATTGATAAATAAAAATTTGTTTAATTGTATTCTGAGGATTTTTAGATTTTATCAATGACAATATTTGCATCTTATAGTTTTTAGAGTATTGATTTTTCCTGTTTAAATATCAGACCATTTCCCTATTTCTTGTCTTCTGCATTCTTTTATGGAATTGATCAATTTCATCTAAGCTATCAAATTTGTGGACATATAGTTGTTCATAATATTCCCTTTTTATCCTTTTTATGTCCATGGGGTTAGTAGTGATTGCCCGTCTTTCATTTCTCATCCTAGGATTCTGTGTCTCTCACTTTTTTTCTTGGTTAGCCTGGCTAGAAGTTTATCAATTTTACTGATTTTTTTCAAAGAATTAGATTTTGTTGATTTTATCAACTGTTTCTGTTGCCAATTTCATTGATTTCCGCTCTAATTTTTATTTCTTTTCTGCTTGCTTCAGGTTTATATTGCTCTTCTTTTTCTAGTTTCTTATGGTAGAAGCTTAGATTATTGATTTTAGATCTTTTTTTTCTAGTATACACACTCAATACTACAAATTTCCCTTTAAGCACTCCTTTTGCTGCATCCCACATATTTTAAGTTATGTTTTTATTTTCATTTAAACAAAATATTTTAAATGTCTCTTGAGATTTCTTCTTTGACTCACATGTTATTTTAAAGTATTCTGTCAAATCTCCAAATATTTTGGGATTTTCCAGCTATCTTTCTGTTATTGTTTTCTAGTTAATTTTACTGTCATCTGAGAGCATACATTGTATGATTTCTATTCCTTTAAATTTGTTCAATGTGTTTTATAGCCCAGAATGCGGCCTATCTTGGTGAATGTTTCTAATGAGCTTGAGAGGAATGTGTGTTTTGCTGTTGTTAGATGAAGTAATCCATAGATGTCAATTAG
Organism: Kogia breviceps; assembly: GCF_026419965.1. Lineage (NCBI taxonomy): Eukaryota > Metazoa > Chordata > Mammalia > Artiodactyla > Physeteridae > Kogia > Kogia breviceps. The sequence goes on along the minus strand of NC_081311.1, from coordinate 45,795,633 downwards.
ATCCAGATGATGTGGTCTAATTAAACTATGTTCTTACTGATTTTCTGCCTACTGGATCTGTCAATACTGATAAAGAGATGTTGAATTCTCCACTATACTAGTGGATTCATCTATTTCTCCTTGCAGTTATACCAGCTTTTGTCTCATATATTTTGACATTGTGTTGTAAGGTGCACATATTAAGTACTGTGTCTTCTTGGAGAATTGGCCCTTTGTTGTTTTGTTAATGTCCCTCTTCATCCCTGATGATTTTCCTTATTTTGAAGTCACCTTTGCCTGAAATTAATACAGCTGCTCCAATTTTCTTTTGGTTTTTGTTAGCAAAGTGTATCTTTATCCATCCCTTTACTTTTAATCTATCTGTGTCTGTTTTCAAAGTGGGTTTCTTATAGACAGCATAGAGCTTGGTCTTTTTAAAAAATCCATTCTGTCAGTTGCTGTCTTCTAAGTGGTATATTTAGATCACTGATGTTTAAAATCATATAGCTGGGGGGGTCTTCCCTGGTGGTCCAGCAGTTAAGACTCCGTGCTTCCAATGCAGGGGGGCGGGTTCGATCCCTGGTAAGGGAACTAAGATCCCACATGCCATGTGGCATGGCCAAAATACATAAATAAAATAAAATAATAAAATAAAATGATATAGTTGGATTACTATCTACCCTATTTGTTTCTGTTCTCTATTTATTATATTTTAAAGCTATAATCACCCAACGCATTCTGTTATGAATATTTTGAGCAGTTATTTATTAGAACAACTAAATTTTTTTTTGTTTTTGCGGTACGCGGGCCTCTCACTGCCGTGGCCTCTCCCGTTGCGGCGCACAGGCTCAGCGGCCATGGCTCACAGGCCCAGCCGCTCTGTGGCATGTGGGATCTTCCTGGACTGGGGCACGAACCCGTGACCCCTGCATCGGCAGACGGACTCTCAACCACTGTGCCCCCAGGGAAGCCCAGAACAACTAAAAATTTAAAAAATAAAAGTTTTTATTTTACCTTCACTTATTTCTTCTCCAGTGATCTTTCTTTCTTTATGTAGACCTGAGTTTCTATATCATTGTCCTCCTCCCTGAAAAACTTTTAGTATTAATGCAAGGCAAGTCTACTAGGGACAGATTCCTTCAATTTTTGTTTGTCTGAAAAAGTCTTTACTTCACTATTGAATGATAATTTTGCTGGTTACAGAATTCTAGGCAGAATTTGTTAACACTTAAATATTTCATTCTGAATAAAAACAAGAATAATTTCTGAAAAGAAGTCTAATGTAATTCTTATCTTTGCTCCCCTATAGGTAATGTATTTTTTCTTCTGGCTTTTTTCAAGATTTTCTCTTTGTCTTTGGTTTTCTGCAGTTTGAATACAGGATGCCTAGCTGTAAAATTTTTGGTAATTATCTTGCTTGATGTTTTCTAATTTCCTGGATCTGTGGTTTGGAGTCTGTCATTAATTTTGGAAAATTCACAGCCATTATTACTTCAAATATTTCCTTCACTTTCTTCCCTGGTTTTCCCATTATGCATATGTTGCACCTGTTGTAATTGTCTCCCAATTCTTGGATGTTCTTTTCCTCTTTAATTATTATTCTTTTTTCCCTTTGCATTTCAGTTTGGGAAATTTCTGTTGACATATATCAAGCTCACTGATTCTTTCCTCAACCATGTCCAGTCTACTGGTGAGCCTATCAAAGGAATTCTTCTTTCTGCTAGAGTATATCTGACTTCTAGAATTTCCTATGAATACTTTCTTAGAGTTTCTATCCCTCTGATTACATTACCCACTTGTCCTTGCATGTTGTCCAGTTCTTCCATGAGAGCCGTTAGCATATTAATCATTGTTATTTTAAGTTCCAGCTCTGATAATTCCAAAATCTGTGTCATACTTGAGTCTGGTTCTGTTGCTTCTTCTGTTGATTCTTCATACTGTGTTCTTTCCTCCCTTCAGCATGCCTTGTAATTTTTATTGAAAGCCAGGCAATATACATTGGATAATAGAAATTGAGGTCAATAGGTCTTTAATGTGAGGGTTTTTTTTCATCTGATTAGAGTTGTGCTGTGTTTGCCCTTTGCTATAGCTGTAGATGTCTAAGGCTTCAGTTTCTTCCATTGTCCTTGTTTTTGTCCCCCCTGTTATCTTTGGTTTTCCCTAGAAACTCCTTCTTAAATTATTTTAGCTGTAATCCTTCTGTTATTATACAAGATCCCTGTTCCTGACTCTGGCAGCTTCTACTTCAAGTTATTCTCTGTATTCCACTCTTTCTCCAATGTTGCCCTGGGACCTCAATTTTCTGAAGAATCTAAGAAAATATGTTGGTTTTGTTTCTTCTGCTTTTTGCTTGTTATGAGGATGGTATTGATGAGGTTTTTATATGTCAGAGCAGAAACTGGAAACTGTCCCATTCTTTATGATTCCTCAGTGATAATAGACAAGACTTTGCTCTAAGATCATGCCTGCGTTCTTTTCTACACTTTCAAGATATAAAAACCTGGACCTGAATATATAAATTCATACAAATAGTTACATATTCTCTTTCTAAGTTCTTGCCATAGGCTGACATGTTCTATCATTTCCAATGTGGCAGAGAGCCCACAGGTGAAAGCTTGGGGAACAAATGATAGAAAAACAAGTCATAGGATAAGTAATGTGGTGATAGTGATAGATTCTAATGGGATCATTTACCTAGTGCCTGTCACCTCTAATGACCTACAGAGTTACCTATAAAACCCAAGCCCACCCACTTCTACCCCACTCCAAACTTTAATAGCTATGCCTTAAACAATGTTTTAAAAATGGGAAACCCACTAATTCCACCAAGTTTGTCCATGTTGTTGCAAATGCCAAAATTTCATTCTTTTTTATGGCTGAGTAGAATTCCATTAAGTGAAATAAGTCAGACAGAAAAAGACAAGTATGTATGATTTTCTTTTATGTGGAATCTAAAAAATACAACAAACTAGTGAATATAACAAAAAGAAGAAGACTCACAGATATAGAGAACAAATTATTGGTTACTAGTGGGGAGAGAGAAGGGGGATGGGAAATATAGGGGTAGGGGAGTAAGAGGTATGAACTATTAGGTATAAAATAAGCTACAAGGATATATTGTACAATATGGGGAATATAGCCAATATTTTATAACAACTATAAATGGAGTATAACCTTAAAAAATAAAATAAAACTGGAAACCCATATAGGGAGTCCCTTGATAATTTTGGATGAGTTTTGGTATTTAAGACTGTGCTATTGGCAATAATTCCTATTCATTAGTTAGAATACTTTTCTAATAAAGATGTTTAGATTTCCCTGATGTCCAACAAGAGCCTGGAGAAAATTCTTAGACATAATGCCAGCTGAAGGGCTTGGGCCAACATGGTGGGAAGTCCAGCACTGCCTGGGCATGTTTATTCTTCCTGACTCCTTTCCCAGACTGTGGGAGCGCCAAGTGTTGGATGTGAGCTTCAGCAGGGATGGAAGCTGAGCCTGTACTCAACTTAATGACAGAAGTTGATGTCATAGCTCATCAGATCATAAAGCAATCAATTAGCATATCTGGCTATAGTTGAAAGGATGCACTCCACCCAAGGGTGAGAATTTAGCTTTTCCTCCTCTGACATTTGCATTGGCTTTCCTCGCCTCTGTCCCTTGGCCTCTGCTGTTCTCTCCACTTGGAACACTTAGTCCTTATTCCCTCCCTCAGGTTATCTCCTCCTTATTCTCCAAGAGTCTGCCCAGCATTTGTTTACCTGTGTGAAGCCCTTCCTGGCCACTCAAGCCTGATGCTGATCTTCCTGAGGAGAAAGGAGGTGAGCATGTGGTCCAATATCATTTTTCCTGTGTCTAAAATGATGCTCACCTTTCATAGTTGTGTGGATGAACTAATGACATATATATTTCCAAGTTTATGTTCCTGGCAAGAACTAGTCTGCATTTGCCCATCTGCCCCATTAGACCACAAGTTCTTTGAAAACAAGAACCGAGCCTCTTATCTTAGCTCTCACAGCCTAGTCTAGAATCTGGCATGTAGTGAAGGCTCAACAAATATTTGTGAAATAAATACAAAGTGAATGAATGAGATAGTGCCTGGCTACTTTGAGGTACCTAATATCATAGACATTTCAGTGCTTCCCTGCCCTTCCTACCTCTTCAACAGGACTAGGCAGCAGCTTTCCTCAGCTGCTATCCTAGGGTTCTAAGAGATACTATTTGCATTGAAGGGCTAGTAGCCAAGATTAGTTTCCCATTAGCCTGAGGTGAACATGAAGTCATTGTTATTGGTTTGGCCTCCTTAACTAGGCCTCCTCACTAAGACAGGGAGTATCTCTATTTCAGCTAAGCAGGGAGGAAGAGAGACCAAGCCCAGAGCAGCCTATAAACCATACACAGCCTCTTCTCTGTCAGACACCACCTTGCCACACCTGGGCAGCTCACACCTGCTGACGCACAGTGATACTCTGTGGGAGCACTATCTTTTGAACTTCACCATGAGAACTTGCATGTAAGTGTCCAGACCAGAGTTGTGCATTCCAGGGCCCTGAACAGACATGCACGCAGGGCCAGAGCTTGCTTATGCTTCTTTTTCCCTGAGCAATTATTAATAGTACCCACTTTACCCTCAAGTGTTCTAGCTTTTATGATAAATGATATGTCCACCCTATATGCCTCTCACACATTTTGTTTACTACCTCCGTTACCTACTGGAATATTCTCAAGCAAATCCAAGATATCATATTTTATCAAAAACTACTTCTGTTTTTAACCTCTAACAGGTAAGGACACAAATAATTGCAGTGTCTTTATCTTACTTAACAAAATTATCAATAATTCCTGCATATCATCAAATGTTTAAATTTCTCAGATTGTCTCCAAAAAGTGTCTTTTGACAGTTGACTTATATGAGTTAGAATCCAAAGAATATCACACACGGCAGTGCTCAATGTATCCTTTAAGTCTCACTTCCTTCCCCCCTCCTTATATTTTACTTCACCTCTTTTTTTCTTACTGTTTATTTATTAAAGAAAGCAAGTCAATTGTCCTGTAAGTTTTCCCACATTCCAGATTTGACATTCTAGTGGTGCCATTCAACACATTATTCTATCCTCTGACTTCCTACAAATGGTAGCTAGATCAAAGACTTAATCATGTACCAGTTCAAGTTGTTTGGAAAGGATATTTCATGTGTACCTCTTATTATATCACATAAGGAGACATTAAACATCTGAATGTCTTTCTTTTTGGATGTTACAATTGATCAGTAGGTCAGATGTTGTCACCCTTATCCCTCTATTATAACATTACTCATCAAAATCTCACTTAAAGGTTTTGGCAGCCATGGATAATCACTGTCCAAATCTATCATCCATTAGGGGTTACGAAGTCATAATTTTCTATTTCTATCATTTCTTCTATTTACATTAACCAGAATCATCTATAAAGAAGCAATTATTTGTTATAATTTATATAGGAAGTGGAGGGTAAATGTTTTATTCTTATCCTTTAATTATAAATTTTAAGAATAATGAATTAGTAATCTAGCAATATTGAAACTTTACCAATGAGCATTTTGCTCTTTTAAAAATATATATTAGAACTCATAAACATTTTAAACATAAATATTGGATTTCAATCCATTTCAGCATTATTACATTTGTGCTCAAATCATCCCATCTCAGACCAGTAGGAGTCCTTCAACTTGAAAGCACATAAAAGTTCATCTTTTACATTTCCTGTTCCAAACTTGGAACCAACAATTTCTGCAAGAAGCCTTGAATTGCTTTAGTGGAAAATTGTGTTTAAGGCCCACAAGCTGGATCCTATGGGTACTAATTGTGATAGCGTTGTCATTGCTTTTAGGTGTTTTCAGTGGACAGAGCTAGAAAATGTATCTTCTTTTAAGAGAAAAAAAAAAATATGTCGTAAGTTCTTATTGGTATTTCTTACAAATTTAAAATCACAGGGTTTTTATTTAACTTTGGTTTTCAAATAAATTTCAAAAGTAAAAATGGATAAACCATAAAATGGATTCTATCGTAAGATTCTAATATACATATTACCTGTTAACACTTAGAAAAGTGAATTAACCTGGACCATAAGCTAGAATGAACTAATTACTTTAAACCTGATTATTGGATTTTGGTTCAGATAATGTAAAACACTATCATATAATATTTTATTAAATTTCATTTATATCCTGGTGAAAGGATGAAAGCTGTATGGAGTAAGCTGTATGGAGTGAAAGAACTTGTAGATAATTAACACCAAGTTGTACAATAAGCAGTGTAAAGTCTGATATCTATTGTTAAAAAATAACTATACAAACAGGGTGGGCAAAGTTTAGCTTAACAGTTGTTTATGTCCAAAAAACTTGGGATTTTTTTTAGTCTCTGAGAACATCAGTGAAAGTAGGAAGATGAGGGACTCAATCAGAGGCAAATCTACATGAATGAGATAGACACTTGGTGCAATGGAAGCTGAGACCATCCCTTACAAGAAATGAGAGGGAATCACCTAAAACATATACATAGCCAATGCCCAATTACGATAAAATATTTCCACAAACTAGGAATTGAAAGGAAGTCTTTCAATCAAATAAAAAGCATGGATGAAAAACCTCCACCTACCATCACACTTTTGATGAAAAATTGAATACTGTCTCTCTAGGATAAGAAAGAAGATGAGAATTTCCACTCTTAACTCCTATCCAACATTATTACACTGGAAGTCCTAGCAAGAGCAAGAAAAGGAAATGAGAGACACAAAGATTAGAAAGGAAGATGTAAACTGTCATTATTTACAGATGGCAATTGTGTAAATAGAAAGCCTTATGGACTCTACCAAAAAAAGGAAACTTCTGGAATCTGTAAGTAAATTCCATGAAGTCACAAGATTCAGGGCCAATACACAAAAATATCTATATTTCTATATACCATCAGCAAACAATTTTTAAAATTAAATACAAATATTATTTTAAACTGATGAGGATAATTATAATTTTTGTGACTTTCTGTTTGAATAAAAAAAATCCCACAAGGACTCAGAGGCAAAAAATATACAAATCAATTTTCACTGCAAAGTAAAGGAGCTGTTACAGTGGAGGATTACTGGACTGAATGTCAATATCATGACATAGTATGAGCGTGTTTCGTGTTTGGTAATTGCAATCATTGTTGCTTTTGTTGTGGTCATCCATTTACAATGCTTGGTGTCAGTTTATTTTATCTCTTGTAAAAATAAAATACAGTGTATGTGTGTGTGTGTGTGTGAAAAAATAAATAAATAAACAAATTAATTAATTAAAAAAACATCAAATAGGTATTAATAAATCTAATATGTCTAAGATCTCTACACTGAAAACTAAAAATCATTGTTTAGGGAAATGAAAGAAGACCTAAGAGAATGGAGAAACACATCATGCTCATGCTCATGAATTGAAAGACAATATGGGGTGTGTGTGTGTGTGTGTGTGTGTGTGTGTGTGTGTGTGTGCATATATAGTCACAAATATGCACAAACCACCAATACAGGCAGCAGCAACATGGATGGATAACTGAAACATGATGTTGAGTAAGTCAAACTACAAAATAGTACATATTGCATAATTCCATGTATTAGAAACCATATAATGGGTAAAACAAATCTATGGAGTTTGAAATCAGAAAGTGGCTGCCTATAAATAAATTGGAAAGGGGCATGAGAGAAACTTAGGGCAATAGAGATGTTCTCTATCATATTTTAAGTGGTGGTTACGTGGATATACAAATAACTGCTGAACTTCATTGCACTGAAAACTTTAGATATATCCATTCTGATTGTAAATTGTACATCAATAACCACCACTACAACAAAATAAGACATCAAAAAAGTGCCATCCATGGGATATATACTGCTGTTTTGTAATATCATGACACATGGATATGACAAGGGACTTGAAATTTTGCTTTCTGAAATAAACTGTAATAAATAATAGTAAAATTATTTGAGAAATAAGTTACGAAAATTGTTTAATGGCTAGAAATTCTTAGTCATTGATAGACAAATGTAATATTGATGTAACTGTGATACATCATACTCCCATGAATTCCCTGTTAAGTATATTACATAAATTAAATGAATGTTATTTCAAATTCCCTAAAACACCTGTCAACAATAACAAATTTTTGTGGTATCTTTGTCCGGTTTTGGTTTCAGGGTGATGGTGTCCTCATAGAATGAATTTGAGAAGTGTTCCTTCCTCTGCAATTTTTTGGAATAGTTTCAGAAGGATAAGTGTTAACTCTTTTCTAAATGTTTGATAGAATTTGCCTGTGAAGCCATCTGATCCTGGACTTTCGTTTGTTGGGAGTTATTTCATCACAGATTCAATTTCAGTACTTGTGATTGGTCTATTTATATTTTCTATTTCTTCTGGTTCAGCCTTGGGAGATTGTACCTTTCTAAGAATTTGTCCATTTCTTCTAGGTTGTACATTTTATTGGTATATAGTTGCTTGTAGTAGTCTCTTATGATGCTTTGTATTTCTGTGCTGCCATTTGTAGCTTCTCCTTTTTCATTTCTAATTTTACTGATTTGAGCCCTCTCCCTTTTATTCTTGATGGGTCTGGCTAGAGGTTTATCAGTTTTGTTTACCTTTTCAAAGAACCAGCTTTTAGTTTCATTGATCTTTTCTATTGTTTTCTTCATCTCTATTTCATTTATTTCTGCTCTGATACATGCAACCCAATGTTCATTGCAGCGCTATTTACAATAGCCAAGACATGGAAGCAACCTAAAATGTCCACTGACAGATGAATGGATAAAGAAGATGTGGTACATATATACAATGGAATATTACTCAGCCATAAAAAAGAATGAAATAATGCATTTGTAGTAACATGGATGGACCTAGAGATTATCATACTAAGTGAAGTAAGTCAGACAGAGAAAGACAAATATCATATGATATCACTTATATGTGGAATCTAAAAAAATGATACAAATGAAATTATTTACAAAACAGAAACAAACTCACAGACTTAGGAAACAAACTTATGGTTACCAAAGAGGAAGGGTGCGGAGGGAGGGATAAATTAGGAGTTTGGGATTAACATAATCACACTACTATATATAAAATAGATAATCAACAAGGACCTACTGTATAACACAGGGAACTATACTCAATATTCTGTAATAACCTAAATGGGAAAAGAATCTGAAAAAGATTAGATATGTATATGTATAACTGAATCACTTTGCTGTACAACTGAAACTAAGACAACATTGTAAATAAACTATACTCTAATAGAAAATAAAATTTAAAAAATATATGTATTTTAAAAAATAACATATTTAACCTCTAATGCAATTAATAACTTAACTTCTGATATCAGTACTCCAAAGCGGTGTGCGTGTGTGCGTGTGTGTGTGTGAATGAGAGAGGAAAATGGAGGAAGGAAGGGAGGGAAGAGGGGAGGAAGGAGGCAGAGAAGGAGGCGGACACAGAGAAATGGAGAGACACAAAGAGAAACACAGTATTCTGGGAAACTCAAAGAATTTTAAAGGTTGGTTTCTCTCCTACATCACCATCCACACAAAACCACACATACATCTTGATTTTGTGTTCTCAAAACCATGTATGTGTACAAATACATGTGTAAATCCTCCTTTTTCCCTTTCTGTTTTTACATTGTTTCATTCAATTTTATAGATGCAAAGCCTTGAAATATTGCCCAGAATCAAATACAGACTTGGTATCAGAGCTCAAGTTCACACAGGGTCTTCACACCCTTAGCCTTTAGCCTATAATCCCTCTGATCCATGTTGGGGGCAGAGGGGGGCGGGGAACGGACTTGGCTCAGGTTACAAGGAAGCCAGAGGTTTGGTGCTTGCTGCTTCTAGCAATGCCAGATTATGAGGCACAGATATTAGCTAAAATCCTCACGTGTTAAAAAGGCAGAAACACAGGGACTATTGATTAAACATACGACTTGTATTGTTTGTGAACAAGATATAGTTCCTGTTTATAGAAACCTAAGAAAATAGGGAGAAACATCTAATTTCAAAAACTAAAATGCCAAAGCAATTTCTCAAAGCCTTCACTGAAGACAGAGAGAAAATACTTATGAAATTCTGATAGGTGAAAATTGCAGATCTAAACTCCAGAAGGTATCTCTCCTCTACATTTGGAATCAGTTAAATTAGTAAACATACCAAAAGGCATTTGCACTTTGCAGCATATTCTGCCAGTGACAGCAGAAAAGGTGAAGAACACCAAGGGATTAATCAGAGACAGATGGAATTAAAACCAGAAGGGCCAAAACGGCCCATAGGTCAAAGGGAATTAAAATCTGGGCAAATTTTCCACATAAATGAAAATAATGCAATATATTCTATTGGGACATTTAACTGAAAATCTACTGCAGTTACCAAGCAGGTTTCAGCTAACCTCTTCAGTCTGCAAATCTTGCAGAAGTTTGTAAGTGAACTTGACAGCACATAGTGTGCTTCAGATGGCCCAGTGTGCAAAAGTCTTCATTGAGACTGGAAGTCTTTTCTTAGTTCATAAAAATAAACTTCCTAGGAAAAGGACATGCACATCTGTATTTATTTCTGTATTTGTTCTACATAGCATTTTATAAACTTGACTCAATGCTTTGTGGTCATTTCAATTCAGTATCCCTTGCCACATTCCGAGGAGATAAGCAGTGACTGTGCCCACTTTGCAAATGATAAGGATGAGATCACACACGTCATTTTTCTGGATCGCTCAGCATGAGGACAGTGGCCTGGGAACTCTGTGTGTGCCTCCTTTGCCACATTGCCCGTTTCCTCGCTTTGGAGATGGTCTCTGAGAACCCTGCTTTTCTCTCCACCAAGGTTCCTAAACCTCGTGTGCTACGGCTGGTCACCCTCTGCACGTATGAGAACACTGTTTGACAGCCAATAAAATATCTGCCTTCTACCTCTTCTCCCAGGTCCCTATGTCACAGCCCATGATGCGCAGGTCTGCCGAGTAGAAAGAGCCCAGCTCAGGACCTGGGACAGACCCCTGGGTCCAACAGTTCACCAGCCCATCCATCCTTTAACTGCTCTGACCTTCGGTCTTCTCCATCATGGTATTGGGGGTAATTCTTCCCCTTCCGATTGTTCTGAGGATCATGAAAAAGACAAATGCCAAGTGGGAGGGGACTGTCATTGCCAGGGATTAGTTTCCTCCTGCACCCATTATACGCACACACCCTAAACACACACACACACACACACACACACACACACACACACACACACAGCTGCCATAAGTTCCTGGGAGTGCAAAGTGTTCTACATTTCTAAGCCAGTTTTCACTTTTTAAAACATTTCACATAGTTGACTACAGTGCTCCGGAAGACAGCCAGCTACCTCTAGCTCTCCACCCCCACATCTGCCTGCATCCTCCTAGAATCTACAGCTGGTGTATTGCCAGGCACCTGGCCATTCTGGAGAAGAGCCCATTCAGAACTCAGTTCCTCCAGCCCAGGTCCTGCTGCATAACTGGAGTGTGATGTCCAAGGGAGACCCCCCCAGGGGAGGTGCACAAGTGACGAGAAGTAAAGCAAAACCTGAGGACCTCTCTTCCCCCTGTCCTTGAAAGAGCATTGATCCTGCCCCACCAATTGGGAGTATTTTCCTGGATACCTGTACTGACTTGCTGCTCACTTGGGCCTTTCTCAGAGGAGGGAGGTCAGTAGAATGGTCGAAGGGAGGCACTGGTGGGCCGGCTTGCCAGGCCAGCAGCCCAGGGGAAGCTGCATCTGCATTAGTTCAGCTTGAGCCTAAGGGCTAGTCAAGCCCAGTGACCAGACATCAGGGCTTCCACACTAAGCTGGACCGTCCCTCAGAAAGCACGTGATCTGGCTCCCACCTCCCCCACCCGCCTGAGGCTGGGAGGTTTGAGGCTTTGTCAAAAGTCCTTCCCTAAGTGAGTGCTAGACGTGGGGTCAGCAAGGGCAGTGGGTATAAATCTCATCTGAGCCACAATATGCGAAATCTTAACTACGAAAACCCAGCTCATATATTCTGGAAGACCTCACCTGGGTCTGATGCAGCTGGCAGGAAAGCTAATTCTATTAATGCCACTACTTATGCTATGGTCCTGGAGGCCTTGGCAACAAAACTCATAGTGTGTTGCCTTTTTTTTCCACGCGGGGTGTTCTGTTCCCACATTTAGCATCCCAATATACACTCAATCTTTTTAACATGAAGTTTCATTTCTCACAACATGAAAATTCCCAAACGGAATTGGATGAAGTGGTTCTCAAACAAAATTCTCTCATTTGAACTAGGGAAAGACAGCAAGGGGGTGAACACGTGTGTACAAAAATAGACAAAGAGGAGGTTCCTCTGGGCACGCAAGCAATTCCTGAGAGGTTTTTTAAGTGCCCTGTATCATCTTTGATCAGCGTTGGTGGAATGCGGTTCTGTGGCGCTGGGAGCTGCACAGGTACCAGTCAGGCTGCCCAACCACACAAACCTGCCAGCGTAGGGTGGGCAGGGGCTTGGGCAAAGGAAACACTAGAAGGTACAAAGGGATGCATACAAGACAAAGGTTCTGTTCCTAGGAGAAGCGGATCCCTGAGCAAAGCCCTGTGGGGCTGCCTCCACGGTAACAGGGAGTTTAAGGACCCCACATCCACCAAGGAAGGCTCCAGCATCGTATGAAATGAGACTCTCCAAAAGGCCCAGTCCTTCGAATGCCCCCGTGTGAAGCCACATTCCATCTATAGTCACTCCACGCATCAGGATCATGGCTCCAAAGGCCACCAACAATGATTCTCAAAGCTAATACCCCCAGCCTGGATCTGTCTTCCAAACCCCATTCACATGTATCAACAGTTGGTTGCATGTCTCCCTGAGGAATTCAAGTGGCATCGTGACTTGGCATGTGCCAGCCCCAGCTGCTCATGTGGCTGCCCGTCAGCCAGTCCTTGATGTTACCCCACGTCCAGTGTCAGCTAATCCCATTGGCTCCATCTCAAAAATGTATCCAGAATTTGACCACTTATGATTGTTCCCACTGTCCCCAGCAGGGCCAAGCACCCTCTCTAGTATGTGTTATTGAACAAGCCTTCACTTTGCTCTCCTCTCTCCTGCCCCTGTCTCTCTCCAGTCTGTTCATAATGCAGCAGCAGACTGACCAGTTAAAAATGTTCCAGACACCCACCCCTGCTCTCAGTCACCGGAGGCTTTCTGGTTTGCTCAGGGCATGATCGTGCTGCATCTCACCCCTCTGATCTCCCCTCCTACTGGCCGCCCTGCATTTCTTGGACCCCACCAAGCACACTCCCACTTCAGGCCTTTGCACCTGCTGTTCCTTTGGTCTGAAATGCTGGTTCCCTCACTTCCTTCTGTTCTTTATTCAAAAGTCCTCCTCTGAATGAGGCCTTCCCTGGCCACTCTGCTGGAAACCCACTTCCCCTCAATACTTTATACCCAGTTCCCCTGATTTATTTCTTGGTGTTAGCATTTATTAATGGCTCTAAGCCATCTCTACTCTGTGGTTTTAAAAATGCACGCTGGAAATTATCTTAGCCTTGATAAGGAAAACAACTGTGTCTTAGTTTTTTTAGGTACCCCTACATACCTATTAGAACAGCTAAAGCAAAAAATAGTGACAGTACAAAATGCAAGCAAGGATGTGGATAAACTGGGTCACTCATCCACTGCTGATGGGAATACAAAATCTCACAGTCACTCTGAAAAACAGTTTGATGGTTTCTTTAAAGATTAAACATTGACTTGTTAAATGACACATGACTGCACTCCTGATCATTTGTCCCAGAGAATGAAAACATGCAAAAACCTGTACACAACATTCATAGCAGCTCTGTTTGTAATAGCTAAAACCTAGCCCCCCAAACTGTGGTATCATAGAACATTATTCAGAAATGAAAAGGAATTATTGATACATGCAGCTTGGATGGATCTTAAGGGCTTTATGAGTGAAAAAAAAATTCTCAAAAGATCACATACTCTATGATCCCACGTAGAGAATGTCTTTAAACTGACAAAATTATAGAAATGGAGATCAGATTAGTGGTTGCCAGGGGGTAGGGATGGTGGGTGAGGAGTAGATATGACCACAGAGAGATTTTTGTGGTTATGGAACAGTTCTCTGTCTTGATTGCTGTGATGGTTACATGACCTACACGTGAAAAAAATGACACACTCTGGACAAATGTCAAATGCCTGGTTTTGATGTTATACTGTATCATGTAAGATGTCACCACTGGGAGAAACCGGGTGAAGGCTACACAGAACCTCTCGGTACCATCTTTGCAACCTCTTGTAACCTATATTTATTATCCTGTTTAATGTTGGCGGAAAAGCTTTGGTTTTTGTCTGAGATGCTATGTGGAATAGTCAAAGGATCAGGGTATTTAATTACGAGCTCTAGCTATGCCCTATTTGAAGAAAGTTTGAACATACCAACAAGTAGAAATAAAACTAAATAGGAGCTAGTTGTGCAGGAGAAAAAAAGACACTTTTCGCCTCCCTGAGTGTTTCAAAGAGCCAGCTGCTCAAGGATAGCCCCAGCTGCACATAGCATGGCCAGCGCCAGGTCCAGGGTCACGGTTGTGAACTGAAAATGGAGCCCCTATCCTGGAAGTTAGGGGACCTGCGGTGGGGTCCCCTCTGACCAAACCCCCTGTGGCTGTGCAAACATCTTAGGACTGCCAGCCTCAGCTCTCCCCTCTGTATATGGAGGTGATGGAGCACCAAGGCCCCGCCTTGCCTTCACCCGTGTCTGCCTTCCCAGACTCACCAAACAGCACGGGGAAGGCCCTGCACATGCTGACTGTGCCAAGGAGGGGATGCCCAACCTGCTGCAGAAAATAAATGTGGTCAGCAACAATGGCTGGGCTGGAAGGCAGTGTGTGTGGCACCGCAGAGTTTGGCTTGTCAAACTCAAGGCCTCTGCCCGGCAGCCACACAGTAGTAAGAGAAATCCCCACGCCTGCCAGCGAGGGCCTTCAAAGTCATCTCAGAGGTAAGGAGCCAGCAGCCTTTCCCGTGGGCAGAGTCCACGTGTCCACGAAGGATTCCCCAGAGGCAGCAAACGGGGCTTTATCAGCACAGGTGGCTGATAATGAAGGTTGAGGCCACCTGGCAGGGGCTGCCGATGAAAGGGGAGAAGGCGAGTAGGGCAAGAGGGTGGGGGTGGAAATGCCTTTAACAAGTGAACAAAACGGTGCTCCGTGGAGTGAACACCCAGGACATCTTTTCATATTGTGGTAAAATATACATAACATACAATTTACCACCTTAACCATTTTTAAGTGCACACTTCAGTGGCATTAAGTACATTCGCATTATTGTGTGACCATCACCACCATCCACCTTCAGAAATTGTTCACCTTCCCAGACTGAAACTCTGTCCCCATTAAACACTAACTCCTCGTTCCCGTCTCCCCTCAGCAACCATGATTCTACTTTCTGTCTCTATGCATTTGAGTATTCTAGGCACCTCATATAGGTAGAATCATGGAATACTTGTCCTTTTGTGTTTAGCTTATTTCACTCAGCATGTTTTCAAGGTTCATGCATATTGTAGCATGTGTCAGAATTTCATTCCTTTTTTAAGGCTGAATAATATTTCATTGTGTGGATATATCACATTTTGTTTATCTGTTGATCCATTAATGAACATTTGAGTTGCTTCCAACTTTTTGGCTCTTGTGAATAGTGCTGCTATGAACACGGGTGTACAGATATCTGTTCGAGTCCCTGCTTTCAGTGTCCAGGACACTATTAACAGTGCTTATGCTCTGGCTACATCTGGTTTCCCAGCCGAAGGTTACTTCCAAAGAGGCTATGGGAACTTGCTTCCTTAATCTGTCTGAGTCTCATGATCTAACCTCTAAAGTAGAAATCGTGCCATAGCAGATGTAAATAATAGAGACAAGAGTAAGGCTGCGTTTTGGTTTGCTGAGAACTCTCATTTTTCAAACCAATGGAGGCTCATTCAATTCACCCCTGTATCACCAACAGGAAGGAGTGAGTTTCCAAGAGGCAGCCAATGTGTGTGTGTGTAGGTACCAAAT
Source organism: Kogia breviceps (assembly GCF_026419965.1). NCBI lineage: Eukaryota > Metazoa > Chordata > Mammalia > Artiodactyla > Physeteridae > Kogia > Kogia breviceps. Next base: position 45,779,587 of record NC_081311.1, on the reverse strand, counting down.
GGGTGTGCGTAAGAGGAGTGGTGAGGATACACGGAATCACCTAAAGTGAAATCCAGAAGATTGTATGAGGCCACATAAGGCAAAAACCAAAAAGCAAAGCCCTAGCAGGTCACAGTCCTGCCCAAACGGAGGTCTCTGTGGGCCTTCGGAATTCCTCGGTGGGATTCAAAGGTCAGATAATTAATTGTTAGAGATTCCAGGTCAAGACAACAGCATGGGCTTCTGGGAGAGGAAAGAAGGTGCTCAGGGTTCAAGCAGAACTTGAGGGCCCACCATGGTGGTGAGCACGGTCTGACATGAACAATCCAGAGCCCAGGTTTCAGAGTACCTGAAGTATGAAGTCAACTATATGTCCCCATTTGCCCAAAGCAATTCCAGTATAGGCTTACTGTTATGGCTTAATCACTTTCAAAAGTGCCGCATTCTTGGTTTGAAAGATAACTTATATGGTCACTCTAGGTATTAGGGAGGTTACCAATGCAGGGGTCAGCACAGGCAATTAGGTCAAAGGTACACAGCAAGGTCTATGTCACCAGGAAGGCAGGAAAAATGCCCTGGCTGAGATGGAAGGAGGGCCCTCCTGGAATGAGCACACTTGACCCTCACAACAGTGGTCATGGTGGGTTGAATGGGGTGCGAGCAAGTGTTGACAGCTGAGGGGATTGCTTTCCTGCAAAGTGTTTCATCTCTGTTCAATGAAAATTGTTGAAAATTTTTATCTTGCTACTAAAAGGGTAGGAAAGTTGACGCCTTTGGTTTTTCTATGAATCTTGTTTGGCATCGACCATGGAATGCAGTCCCAGTGCACTGTGGTTGACACCTTCCCTTGAGAACCACACAAAGCCTTGGACATTTTTGTTTGTTTGTTTTTGCAAGACTGGAATGGCCCAGATGAGAACACCCAGCTTTGTCCCCTCGTTCTGTGTTTTCACTCACCATGTAGCCCAGCCCTGCTGGCACAGTGGCACAGTGGGATTCCTCATCCCCAGGATGAGGCCCAGACAGCCAGAAACTTCCGTCAATCCAGGGTTTGCCCACAGCTCAGGTGAAGGCCCCCATTCTGAGTTCCCCTTTTCTTCTCTCATCATTGCAAAAATCCTTCAAGTATTAGCAAAGAGAATTCAGCAATATATAAAAGAATATATGCCATGACCAAGTAAGGCTTATTCCAAAAATGCAAGCGTAGTTTAATATTGAGAAATTAATCCATGTAATCCAACATATTAATGAATGAAAAGAAAAATCACATGGTAATATCAATGGATGCAGAAAAAGCATTTGACAGAGCTCAACACCCATTTATGATAAAAAACTTTCATAAAACTAGGCGTAGATGGGAACTTCTCCAACTTGATAAAGAGTATCAGCAAAAAACCTTCTAGTAGCATGATACTTAATGGTGAAAGACTGAACGCTGTCCTCCTAACACTGGGAATGAAGCAAGGATGTCTCCTCTCACCACTACTACTCAACATCATCCTGGAGGTTCCAGCTGGTACAACAAGGCAAGAAAAAGAAATAAGAGGCATACATTCTTTCACCTCAGGAACTGGCCCCAGTATACTTTCCTAGTACCAAGCTTCATGGGCCCAGCACCCAGGGACTTGTTGAAGCCCTTATCTGGGAACCACCCAAACAAGGAGGCAAGAGAGCAAAGTTGCTTATGAAGGTGGAGGCTGAAGCCAGGTTGAGCTCTGCCATGTGGCACCTGCGTGACTGTGCAAGTCACTCACCTGGGTGTGCCTCAGTAGTTTCATCTGTGAAGTGGGGTAATAATAGTATCTGCATAATAGGGACTTTGTGAGGCTTTAAGAAATTGACACCCACGAAGCACTTAGAATATGCCCTGTCACATGGTAAGTTGCATGGAAGTATCAAGCTATTATTATAGATTTTAATGGTTACTCTGGGCTTCCTTTACGATAAGGAAGAAAAGAAAAAGTCAGCGGCCTCAAGTGGAGCTATAGAAAGCCAAGGGTTACTTCGAACATCCTAGAATGTGACTTTTTCTAGGGATATTGCAGCTCGACACTGTATAACAACATGGTGGGCAGGCTTTTGATCAATCGAGCAATTTCCAGAGGGGTAAAAGTGGAATATGATCTTTTCCTTCCCCCCTTCTTTGTAGCTCAGGCCACAATCTGGGGAAATATTCCCAGTCCTCATCCCTACTTTCTTGTTCTCCACCAAACAGATTTTTCCTTCTGGTCTGAAAGCCTTTATTTTCCTTCCTCCATTCATTCCTCTCTCTCAGGCCTCTCCTAGCCTCTCTTCCAACATGCCTATCATCCTGACTTTCCACACTAAAACCTCCTTGTAACTGACATAGATCCCTGTGAAACTTCCAGGCAATTAATCTAATGCAGCAGAGCTTTGGAGACCTCAGTTTAAAAAAAAAAAAAAAAAGGCCACAAGCTCATGTTTCTCTCACATACCATTTAAGTGGAACCTACAGAGATCCATGTTGGGCCAAGAAGTGAATAAAGTCACCTTTTATTATGTTATTTAAGGAAGAAATTAAAAATTCAGCTCACGCAGTTTGGAAACAAACACTTTCTATCCTTAAACCTTTCTCCATGTTTACTGCCCACTATAAATTGGGGAGGGGCGTAAAGCAACCAATGCAGTAAAATCACCACAACAAAGCTGGAACAAATATGCAAACCTTGGCAGAGGCCAGATTTACGGTCAGAAATATGGAGTGCATCTCAGCAGGGGCAGGTCATGAAATAGTATGAGCTAATTTCAGGGGTGTGAAAACAGGCATTGTTGTTTAGTTAACTAAAGTCATACAATTAAGCGATTCTCAAAAATCAATTAGCCATATGTTATGACCAAGATGACATGTTTTTATAACTTCTCTCCCAATGTTTTATTGCCAGAGGATGCTCATGTGGGCACTAGAACAAAAAAATAAAACACGAACCCAAGAGTAAAAGTGCAGAAATCCAGCCAAGGTTAATTAAAAGAGTCCAATCTGGAAATGACAGTCACTGAGCAGGCTGCATGGCATTGGAAAGATTCCTTCCCAGGGCCTCCATTCCGTTGCAAAAAGCCATGGGTCATTTTTTTCTTTCTCTTTGTTTTTCTGTCCTTTTTAATTTAGCACAGATACAGCTGTGAAAACTGAATATTCCATATGAACTCCCATATTTATGCTTATAACTGATGGTTCCAAGGAAACGTCACTTTAAAAGCTTTCCATGGAAAATGAAAACCGTACTCCTCAGGGGAAAACCCTGGTGGCATGCTGTTGTTAATGGCAGATTTTGTTTTCCTGACTTCCACAAAGGGAACAAAAAGTGAGGGCAGAGCTGTACCCCCTTCCTCTTTGTTACTTGGGAGCTAGGTAAGAAATAGATCTAAAGAGGATTTACAGAGACTATAATATAGAACACACAGTAGGGCCCATTTTTAAGTAGCCAAAGTTTCCTCCCCTTCCTGTATCCACCATCCAGGAGTGGGATGTATTTTTCCACCCCTTGGATCTTGGTTTGTCTAATGCTTCAGTCAGTAGACATGGCACAGGTGATGTGTGTCGGTTCCCCACCGGCCCAAGCACATGGTGCAAGGTTCCACTCTTCCTTCTGGAACCTGCAGCAGCTGTGTGAACAAGCCCAGTTGCCTGCTGAATTATGAGACACCCATGGCTCACCCTCCCCTCTTCCTCAACCAACAGGAAGACAACCACCAGACAAGCAGTTGAGGTCACCCAAACTGGCAGGCCCCACCCAACCTGTCAGCTGATCACAGCAATGAGCCAGCCCTGCTCCATCAGCTGAGCAGCAGAGCTGCCCGGTTAAGAGTTGGTTAAGTCACTAAACTGTGGGGCAGTTCCTTACAAGGCAAAAGCTGATGGATGCAGCCAAGATACCCAGAGGGCAGTGTCAGCTGTGACAATTCCAACCACACGGTCCGGCAGTATTATCACCCTTCACACACAGTGCCACACATCACCAGTCCTGCAGCTCTGCAGTTCCCTCAATTTATGTACAGACAGTCGCCAACTTCAAATGGTTCGACTTAATGATTTTTCTGTATTATGATGGTGCAAAAGCAATTGCATTCAGTAGAAAAGGCAGTGCTTTGAATTTTTTTGATCTTTTCCTGGGCAAGTGATATGCAGTTCAATACTCTGGTGATGCTGAGTGGTGGCAGCTGCAGCTCCCAGTCAACACGCGATCATGAGGGTAAAGAACTGTTACACTGACAACCATTCTGTCCCCAGACAACCATACTGTTTTTCACTTTCAATACAATATTCAATAAATTACATGAGATATTCAGCACTTTACTAAAACCAGGCTTTGTGTTAGATGATTCAGCCCAACTGTAGGCTAATGTAAGCGTTCCAGCATATTTAAGGTAGGCTAAGCTAAGCTACGATGTTTGGTAGGTTAGGTGTATCAAATGCATTTCCAAAAAGAGCTCCACTCCTGGGTGTATCTCCAACAGAAAGGAGTGCTTGTGTCCACCAAAGGCATGTCAAACAAGTTCCTGGCAACTTTATTTATAATAGTCAAAAACTGGGGAGAACCAAAAGTCCAAATTCAAATTATCTTTCCAAAGTGGTTGTACCAGTTCACCCTCCCACCAGCAGCAGACAAGAAGCTGTGGCCCTGCATCCTCCCCAGCACTTAAGTTTATCACTCCTTTTTTTAAATCAGTGTAATACTATGTCCACATGTTTTTAATTTCAATTTCGCTAATGGGTTACAAACAACTGGTTTTTGAAATCAGGTCTATTTAATTGCAAACCCAACCCTTTCCACTGCTCCGCTAGGTAAGATTATAGCTTGATATAACCTCGTCCTTCGCACAGCTCCTATAGCCATCCTCAATGGAGGATCACTTCCTTCAGAGAAGTGATGTTCTGCCCAGTGCTGGGGGCTGGTCATTACCCCCACATCTGGGTACTGGGCATTGTGGGAGAGGGCAGGCTATCGATCCTGGCACCCATAGCATAGAGCCCATGCTGAGAAGAACCCCTCTGTGATTCGGAGTTTGTCTATAAGTTCAAGGTTAATTGCTAATTGTGGTCAATAAAACCCAAAGGAGCTCCAGACAAGTAAGACACATGTGGCTGCATCATGAGAACAGGCTTCTCAGAGGTGAAGCTGGAGCCAAGGCCCTGAGGATGGGTGAGACCTAACAGAGGAAAACCTGGGAATAAGAATGAGTATCACATGCAAGGAAGCCAGGGAGGCAGAGAGAGGTGTGACAGAAAGAGAGTTTGTGCTGGCTTTGGTGAAACCAAATCTATGCTTCTGAAATGCTTTCACCGTCTCGGTCATTGATGTTCCAGATTCCTACGGGGCAGAGACTTTGCTTTCTTCTTGCTAAAAGGGAAACAATGAGATTTGCCCATAGGTCTCTATAAAAGTAAACTTAGAGACATTTTAATCCAGGTGACACAGGTGAGCAGGAAGCCAGGCTGTGGCCTGAGCGTTGGGAGACATATTTCAGAGGTGGGGAGAGCTTGTGTCTGTGACTGCACTAATGGAGGCGCTGGTGCCCCAGCTATCCTACTGAGAGAGACCTCAGGCAGGGTCAGTGTGGGATCAAACCGCCTTTCAGGAACGTCCCGCGTGTAAATGTCCCAGACAAAGTCAAGGCCAGATGGACTTTTTTTTTTATCTTTTGAAGAATGTGAGTTATGTGGAGAACTTCACTGTTTTGTTGTCTGTCCAGTTGCTAGGCGCTTTCTAAAAAGATACCATCAGAGAGTGGGTCCAGTAAAGGTGGGACAAGTTTGAAGTGAGATTTGTAGAAGAAAACTGTACCTGGAACACCTATGAGGAGCATATTAAGAAAGTATTTCTAAAAGAAAAAAAGAGAGGATGAATTAAGAATGAAAGGATGCATGACCAACTCGGGATCTAACCTGAGCCTAGTGGCTTTTAGGATGGAGAGGCACTGCCACCCCTCAGCCACGTAACTTTTGTTCTATCCAACTCTACATGGCCTTGGCTGTCAAATCTTTACAATGACGTGTGTAGCTATAAAACATCAATTCCATTTCAATTTCCCTGCTTCAGAGCACCATGCTGCTCCCCACCGCCTGCAATAGCAAACCCTAAGTCCTCATTGGGGTGGATAAAACTCCATGTTCTGGGCCCATCCTACGGTCCCATTGCTGCCCCACTGCTCCCTACCCTCCAGGCACTGAGATGTTGCACATCTTGTTGGTTCTGCTGGAAACACCCTCCCTCCTTCCCAGCCCGAGGAACTTATACAAAGTCACCACTCTCTCTCTCTCTGCATCCAAGAGAGATCCCTGCTCTGGCTGTTACTACCTTAAGGTGTAACTATGTGTCTATCTGTCTCTCCCACTAAACTGTGAACTTCCCAGGAGTAGCACTGAAACATTACTCTTTTATATAGCCTTCCCTCCTTCTGCCATTTACTACCTGGCACATAGTAAGTGCTTAGTAAATAGTGGTTGAAGATATTAAGTATTTTCTTTTTGAAATAATGAGCAGAATTCTAAGCTCCACTGCCCCACCACTTCCCCTTTGCTTTCTGAGCCAGCAAGGGGGCATTGAGCCAGTACAGCTGAAGACATAGCCTTGAGCACATTCCACAAATTGCTGTGTTCATCCCTATTTGCATTGGGTGGATTTGGCAAGGCTTTAATTGCATGCATGTACTTTCTGGGTAGAGAATACGGTCCTGGGATTTCCCTCTCTGCAGGGGTCTGTTGCTGTGACCCCTGCTCCCCTCATTCTGAGGACACAGAGACCTCCGTCTGTACACAGGCATATGGTATCATTAATCGCTTTCACTACCTGATTAAGGCAGTTCTCCACAGTGGGGGATGGGGTGTGTGTGCAGAACTATGCTATAAAAAGACTTTGAATTATATAGAGTCCCTCTGCACCAATATTTCCAAATCAGGCAATTTGCTGCAAACAACCAAAATCTCATTCTCAGGCCATTAACTAAAATAGGAAAATATCATCTTAAATTCTAAGAATAACAAGGGACACATTGTAATGGGTTTCCAGTTCTGGACAAGTGGATGGGCGCTTAGCATGATGGAAACCTCAAGAACTGGGAACATGACTTTTTCTTTCCCAAACCCTCTGACTTGGAGGCTGCACTCTCAAGCAGGCCTCCAGCGCTCTTGACCTTGACTTCCATCCCTCATCTTCCAGATTTCATAGCTACAATGCCGCCCAGTAATCAGAGTCAGGAGCAAAGCCAGGAAACAAAATCCTTTTTTATTTAAATTAAATAAATAAGTGGACTTGGTATTTATAAGAGGTCTGCTGAAGGCTCCTTCTTGTGTGTTGTTGTTGTCTAGTCTGTTTTGTTTTTGTGGAAAACTGAAGAGAGTCACACATGAGCAGGAGAGACTGAATCCTGTTGAACCATAAGAAACGGTTCTGCCCTCGCTCCTGAAACTCTCTCCTCGAGAGCCATTGATGGGTTTTTAGTGCCAAAGCCAGAGGCCCTCTCTCCCTTCAGTCTGGGCCTGGCTCGGCCTTGACCTGTTAGCTAGAAGGCAGCAGGGACATCTGGGTCTGGGTATATGTGCCAAGAGTCACCAGATCAGAGAGCAGGGTGTGACCTGGACTTGAATTAATGGGAACCGACACCTTGCAGCCCTGACACTGGATACATCTGAGGTGGAAGGCTTAGGGAGGTGGGATGTCCCACCATCCTCAGGTACGGGGCCTCCCTGGGGGTCTGAGGGCCCGGCCCCACCCACCATGAACTCCTTGGGTGCCTGTACCTGCCACCATTGTGAAAATCCCTAGCAAGTCCTCTGACTGTTGTGTACCCACAGCCGACCACAGCTCTGCCTCCCTTCTCTCCTCTTCCCTCTGGGGTTCCCCAAGGACATGGTCTGTTCTCTGGGGAACTGAAGCCCTCTCCTCTCAGAAGTGACCTCTGACTTCCTTCATCTATGAACCCTACCAAGGCCCTTCAGCTCAGTGGGTGGTAGAGCTAAAAACTTAGGGAGCATTGATCAAACATGTCTGAGGAATAAGTGGGTGATGGGCTCTCTGGGACAGGTCCTTCTTCACAGACATGGCTGGAGTGGCAGGGAAAATTTGCTATTTGGAGGAGACAGGGGGCTCCAGGGTCTTCTCCCTCAGGCCCACGGGGAAAGCTTTCTCTGGAGAGGGAATAATTGAAGGCAAAAGTTATATTATGATCCTCCTCTCACCAGGCCCCTGAAGAAGGAGCGAGTCCTGTTCCCTCCCTTCAGCCTCTGGCTTCTACTACATCACAAGCTTTGTGAGTGCAGGGCCGGCCTGACCTGTCAGTTCACCATGGTCAGTAAATCTCACAGTTTCATTGATTCAGCACTGAGGCTGGGCTGCTGGCTCCCATCCGCTCTCCTTCCTGAAGAGGAGAGTGGGGTGCGGGAAAGGGCAGGGAGAACGTCTGGGCTGAGGCCCACCGCTTTGGCAGCCTGGGCCCTGGAGTCCCCTGTCAAATTCGTTCCCTCCAGAGTTCTTTCTGAGTGCAAGCTCAGTCACATCATCCTCGCTTAAAGGCTTTGTTTTAATGACAACTCATTATTTTCAGGACAGAACCCAAATGCGTTATCTTTCCAAGGTTCTCGTAATTTCACGGCTGGGGCCTCTCTAATATCACTTCCCAGCAACCCTTGCCGCTGCGTTGCGCTCTAGCACAGCAAACACCAATAGCTCTCATTCACCCATGCCTCTGTCTTCCCAAGTTCTCTTCGGGAAGCCTCCTGGCGCTCTAGCAGCCAGGCTAACTCATCCGTGCTCCAGGTCCACTTGTCCCAGCCCTGCTGCAGATCTGCATGGGCTCGGCAGCTCCCACGGGCCCGTGGCAATGCCTTCCCGGGCTAGTGCCCAGCATCCCTTTCATCTTATCAAGTTTCCCTGTGACACCAAGGCATCGACCCTGCTCAGTGCCCATGACTGTGTCACCTGGTGGTACAGGGGAGTCAATATCCGGTGGAGAAACACTTTAACCAATGGGAGATCAGAGTTTGAGAATATATTGCCCCCCTTTATCCTTTGCCTCTCAATGGACCATGACTCTATGTGTGAAGCTTCTCCGAGAATGGTACCCACTCAACTGAGCCATCGGTTGCACTTAGCTGTGGCCATATTGATAAAGCACCCATCCTCTCACATGTTCTCTCTCCTTCTAATCCCCACTCACTCCTGCTTCCTGTGATGCATTTCTGTATTAGTTTGCTAAGCTTGCCATGGCAAAGGTACCACACACCAGGGGGCTTAAACAACAGAAATTAATTTTCTTACAATTCCAGAGGCCAGAAGTCCAAGATCAAGGTGTCAACAGGGTTGGTTTCCTCTGAGGCCTCTCTCCTTGGCTTTTTGGTGGGCACCTTCTCTCTATGTCTTCACAGGGTCTTCCCTGTGTGCATGTGTGTGTCCTAATTTCTTCTTATAAGGACACCAGTCATATTAGACTAGGGCCTTCCCTAAAGACTTCATTTTACCTTAATTATCTCTATAAACACCCTATCCCCAAATATAGTCATATTCTGAGGTACTAGGACTTCAACATATGAATTTGGGGGGGCACACAATTCAGCCCATGACAATTCCCTAATTCAATAATAGCCCACAAATCCTCTGCTTTCTAGGAAACTAAGGCTAATACCTAGTCAGTTTGCTCCGCAAAACTAAAAAACATTGGAGAACAGGAATTAGGCCCCCTTTCATACTGGAATCCTTGATGCATTAAGTAGGGCATGAAGTAGGCACTAAATAAAAACATCCAGAGGAGTGAGTGACGTTACATGATGTAATTCATGAACGCCCAGAGTTTCCCCATTCAGATATGTCTTCTTTGGGGATGGATTGCTTTCAGTGTGTGTAAAATGTTCGCCCCTAACAAAATCCAATATAGAATAGTGTTTATTACTTTCTAAAAAGATGTCATATGCATTATTTTATTTAGTCTATTGCAATCACACCCTAAGAAACAGGTGGCTGAGAGGTAACAGATAGGAAGCTGAGTACAGGGGACCGGCCCAAAGTACACCCAACAGAAGTGGCTGACAGTGCCTGCTCGGGTCTGGCATCAACCAGGCCCCTTCCCCATCTGAGACCTGAGTTTGCTGAGTGCCTTTGGCTCAGGCCTGAATGTCAAACCTTCTGCCATGCATTCCAGTCCACAGGGCTACTAATAAGTCACCACAGAAAAATCCAGAACAGGGAGAAAAGCCTTTGGGGCTCAGGACCCTCCAAGGTGCTACCTTGGCAAGATTCCTGCAGCCAACAGTGCTGTAGTTTACTGTAACTCATGGAGGCATTGCAGAGTATCTGACACAGATGCTCCAAATAGACCACAGATGGGCACCCACACAGATGTTCATACAGCGTCTTGAAAACCTAGTCACCGGCATCATCACATCATCATCATCACCATCATCATGTCCCAGCCCATGCACATACACATATACACACATCTCTGAGATCCTCCCAGACCATTTTGAACCTACAGCCATCACCCATCTCTTTCAGCCTGACTCACACTGGGCTCCTAGGACTATCTTCAGGCCTCCCCTTTTGGATACTTATTCAAGCCGGTCTGAGCACTTTCTATCGGGCATGATGTTGATAATCACTTTTTGGCCCCAAACACTGCAGTGCAGGGGCCAGACAACAAAAACAAAGCAAGTGCACTTGCTTTCTCAGATAAATGGTTTTATTGCTAATACTTTCTAAATGAAATAGCAAACATGAGCAAGGGTTGAACATTAATTTGGAACTTCTGACAGAAAAGACAGAATGATAAATGAACAAAAAGATTTGCTAATCTTTGTGGTCCTCATAATGAAGTACAAGATGGTTAGATCTTAGAGGGCTGTTTCAATCATCCCAGCAATCTTTTCAACCAATGGATTATGGATTGATTGAACTATCTGTCTGTCTGTCTGTCCATCTGTCCAGGGGGACTGCTTGAGTCATAATAACCTGCCAGCTTCACTCTAAAGCAGAAACTAAAGAAGCCACGTGTTCTGGGACTTTTAACAGTAAATGTTTTCTCTTCTGTATCTTCTGCTTTTCAGAGAAGATGCCCAAGACAAGGCAGTGAGGGACCAAATCAGTAACAGCCAAGGCAAAGGGGCTTTGGTCTAAGTGCAACCAAGAGCGATAGCAAACATAGAAAGAAGAGCTGCTGAAACTTATTTGGGTTTTATGACCCTGAGCACACCTGGTCGCACTGTTTCCCTTCCCATTAAACTCCCCCTTTCTGAGCTCACAGACATGGTCTTTGGTGGTCCTGGGATAATGGGCGTGATTTGGACTAGGCAGGCCCCTCTTTCCCACGCCATGGGGGAGGGCTCCCCGAGCTGGCTTAGAATGCTGAAAGCCTCTGAGCAGCCTGCTCTGTGGCCCTTTGCTCAGGAGGGGTCATGCAGGCAGGCTGGGCTTTGAAAATGCAGGGGACTGTCTGCCCCTAGAAGGTGGGTTCAGCCACCAGGGAGATAAGCCAACTGAAAGGATTTCCCCAAACTCACACCAGTGCATTTTCTCCCGGGTCCTCTTAAAACTCGGACTGCAAAAAGATGGTGGCTGTCTGACTCCTGCTGCACATTCAGGACAAACATTTATCACACTGAAGGGCCAGCGAGGCCATTGTTTTGATCTCTTGTTTACATAGTCCTGGTCTCTGCAGCATTCCAAGGAATCTGTGTCCCCTGCAGCCTCAGGGACCTCCTGGGGCCGGCATCACCTCCTTGTGCCTGTTTCCCGCCACATGTGTTTTTGCAGCTTTCACTGCCTCCGCTCACGTGACTTGGTGGCCCTGGCTGGCTCTCACTGGGTAGCAAGTGCACTTGCCCAGGGAGTGGGGCCCTCACATCTGTGCCCAGCAGGGAGCCGGGGCTGCTCATCTGAGTTTGACTTCCACTATTCTAAACAGCGCTCTGGGGTGGTGTTTTTTCTCTTTCTTTCTTTCAAATTTCAAAGCATTTAGTGTCATGTTATCTCCCCAGATGGAGCAAGCCAAAGTTAAATTATAAAATAATAGCCAAACTCAATTGAGTGGTAAGTCAAAGGCACAGTCCTAAATGCTTGGCATGCAGTATCTCAATAAACCCACATGTGACAAACAAAGAACCAGCAAGCTTCCTGAGGTCACACAAGGGTCAGTGAGTGGAGTTACCAGAATTACAGTGCAGGTCTGATTCTGATTGCCAACCTTCCCTCCTAAAGACAACGTTATCCCATGTTTCAAACGATCATCTCCAGCTCCTGTCGGATCCACTTTCCCCGGGTTTGCATCTCCGCCTGCTCCATTTCATTGGTTCTGAGAGGCCCGAGTGGGCTGCAGAGTCCTCCACGTGTGGGGCCTCAGAGACAAAGCTCCAGTGTCTTTTCTATGGCCACAGGGCTTAGCTGGTCTCCCGTTGTGGGAACAGCCAGACCTGCAGACAAGCTTAGTATTTCCTCCTTCAGATGGCGTCCTGCCCTAAGCCCAGGACTCAGAACCCACACAATCAAAAGCAGATGTGCTATCCTGGAATCTGAAGCTCTGGGGTTAGATATGACTTTACGATCACATCAAGTTCATCCCCGAGGGCCCTGCTCCAGGCTATTCGGTGAAACCTCCCCCATCTATTCACGCAGACAAGTTTTAAATATCTGGGTTACAGACATTTCTGCTCCAGTCCAGAAATGAGGAAATGCTCTTATTCCCTTAAGAGTCTGATCACTTACCATCTTCAACCTGATTTCTCTGTCTCTTTGAACTTTAATATTCCCTCTGCACCATAGCAGTCTATGTATTTAGGAACACCATTAAAAGCTGAATGCTGGTGAAATTTGAAAAGATTCAGTATTTCTCTGAAGCACATGAGTCCTAGTTCCTGGAAATATAACTCTTATATTACTTATCATCTTTGTTAACAGCAAACATTTATTCAGCATCTACTATATATTCATTAGAGTTAACCGTGGGTGGACAGAGTGGTACAAATATACAAATATGTGTAAAAACATCGTATGTGACGTCAAGGAGCACATGAGATAGAGAAGGACCTGAACACTCCTAGCACTGATGTGAAGCAAAACCCGAGTGTAATGAGCTATGACAAAGGCAGTGATTTCCACAAGGGTGGAAATAATTCATGGAGAAAGAGGCCTTTGACATTTTGATTGAAGATAAGTGAAACTTTGATGGGTAGAAAAATTAACTATGTAGGATGCTTTCCAAATGAGGAAAGGACACAATACATGGAGCACCAAGGAGTCAGAAACATTCTGCCATAACCAGGAATTAGAAAGTGTGAATGTGACTGGGGGAGGTCATGAGGGGAGATGATGGGGCAGCTGAGTCATATCCAGACTGTGGAGGGGCTTGTGGTTCAGGGAGCTGGATATGCATCCATTGCTTTCAATCTCCACGTGGTGGCCTGTCCAAAATGTGAAAACCACGGGAAGAAATGGTCAGGTTGCCTTGGCAGCAATGTGGACGCCACAGCTTTCCTGGCTACACATTCCTTGAGGTGAAGAAAGAAGCCATTCTAGGCACCATTCCATCTGATCACCTTCTGTGCCTCCATTAAGGCAGGTAAAACATGGCCTTTCCAAATCTCCACAACTTCCCCTTCCACCAAGCCCAGTAACAAGTTTCTTTCTCTCTGCTCTCACAAACACCCTGTATACGTTTCTACGAAGACATTTAATCCATCTATTAGGATGATTTATGGGCCCACCAGCCCGCTCACTGAAGAGAGAACTTGTAAGACAGGGATGGTTTCTTACTCTTCACACCTCACTGGGTCACTCGGGACAGTGTTAGAGAGACTTGTTTGTTCGGAATCACTTAGTGAGTGCACAGGAAGCAGAAAACAAACGTCTGTATGTGAGCAGGAGATGGAGGCTGGGTGGGTGAAGGGCACACCATTTTCTATTTCCTCTGGGGCGTCAAGGCCATAAACAACGTGAGTAGCTGCTGGAGTCTCAGGGAGACAAATAACTGACACGAAAAGGCTATTAAATGGGGTGCTGGCCCTCCTTCCATGGAGCCAGGCCCTGAAAGCACATATGACCACTCTTCCCAAACCAGAGATAAACATGGTGGAGTGAATGCCTGGAAACTCAGATTTAGGGTGGCCTAGGTGGCTCTGGGTAGATTACAAACTTTCATTAAGTAGTTTCTAGGGACAAAACAGTCAACTGGCTGCCATGAAAGATGGGAGATGAATAGATTGAGCTCAGATGAGCTAAAGTTTCAAAGTCCCTAGGAGGACAGATAGAGCCCTACGCAGTGCCACGGAGGAAGAGCTTGCCTACAGCTTGGGAGAAAGAGTTGCGCCCTAATCTCTGGCAGAGTGTGCCCGAGTATTTCTAAACCATTCTCCTCTTATACAATGACATTATTATATTAGCTGGGAAACGGCTCTGCAAAGCATGAGACAATGAATCCCAAGTCAAGGTCGTAGAATTAATAGCTATAAATGAAAGCTGGCATTGTATACTGATTTAAACATTTACAAACTCTTAAACCAGGGTTTCTTAACCTCTGCACTATTGATATTTTGGTCTGGGTGATGTTTTGTTGCAGGGAGCCAACCTAAACATTGCAGAGTGTTTAGTAGTATCCCTGGCCTCTACCAGGGAGATGCCAGAAGCAGCCCCCACCCCAACTGTGACAACCAAGACAGACATTGCCAAATGTCCCCTGGGGATGCCAAATCACCCTGGGTTGAGAACCACTGCCTTAAGCCCCAGCCAGGTAGCATGCCCACCTCTCCAGATGCCTCCCATTCCTTTCAGATGCCAACTGCACATCCTCATCTACTATCCACCCTGGCTCAGATGATACCCAAGCACAGCAGATGCTGTCCCCATTCATTCTTCAGGCACCATAACCTCTCAGATGTCTCCCCACTCAGTCAGACAAACCGGGTGGCCCTTTGCTCCCTCAGCCCTCAGTTCCCATCCTGTGGACAACATCTGTGTGCATCCTGACATCACCATTCCGCTCAGAGGTCACTCACTTTCGTCACTTGCCCTGCCCCCTGCCATGCTCACTCCTGTGCCACAATGCCCATTTAGAGGTGGCCTCCTGAACTGATTCTGTTCTATCTTAGAAAGAAATGTATTCCATAAATCAACTATACTCCAGTATAAAATAAAAAAATTTTTAAATGCATTCCAGGTCTCAAGTTCTCTCATATATAAAAGAACAATAAGAAAGATCTTATTAAACTCCCAAAGTGTTTCCTGGCTCTAAAGGTTGCAAGGGAGGAAAGAAGGCAAGTGTGCTGTCTCCAGACCAGATGGTTCCCTGCAGTGGCTGCTCTGAACAATTGATCTCCCTGGGAAGAGGAGTTCTGGGTGGCCCTTCACACAGAGAGGAGTCCTTAAACTCAGTCTGCTATTTCAGGGCACCCGAAGATTCCACACAACTGTTAGATGCTTAGATCTGCAAATCACACCAGTTTTCATGCTAATATATTACATATGTAATATTATTGTGTATACTATATGTAATATTATATGACCCCCGGTGAAGCCTTCAGCTGGTGTGCATACATCATGCATTTGCTCTATCAAGCCTCCCAAACAAGAGAAGCCATGCCTTCCTGTCATACTTTGACATTTCAATGGGGCATGGAGACTGAAAAGCCCTCAATGCATTTGCCAAGGGCAGAGATTTATTTCACAGATCTTAAGGGGCCATGAAGAGAACACTCAATAACTCTTAAAAGTTCCACACAGTGTGAGATGAAGTCTACGGTGCTCTTAGAATTGAGTCACTGGTGCTTACTCAGCTGAAATGAGTTCAGCACCGTGACTGCCAATAATAACAAAGAATGTGTCATCTTCTAAAAAATCCCCACTCTCCCCCATCCCTCCAGGTAGACAGCTACCAGGAGTCACACACCCCAATCTCCAAAGCTGAGGCGGCCTCTCTGGGAGCCCCGATGTTTCCAAATGTGGCCACCATCAAGGTAAAGGTACACCTCAGGACAAGCAGGAGCAATGGCCCAGGCCACATTCGGTGTCAGGTAGTCCTCGTTCGGTCCTCGGTGTTGCGAATGATGAGATCAATAGTCAAAGGCATCATTTCTAAGCAAATGAGGCCACGTGGGTCTCAAGTACCTCGTTCAAGGCCCTTGTTGCAAAAGTAACTCTTCAAACCTCGGATTCATCATCTGGGAAGTGGGGTTATGCTGCTGGTAATAATAACTCCTGCATCACAGAGCTGTGCAATGATTAAATGGGACATTGCATGTGTGAGGTGTTTAAAACTCCAGAAGTATCAGTGTTTGTGTATTTAGTACATGCATAAACTTTTTTATTGAAGTATAGTTGATTTATGTTATGTTAGTTTCAGGTGTACAGCCAATTGATTCACTTATGTGTGTGTGTGTTGTGTGTGTGTGTACTTGCATATATATGTGTATATATACATATACTTGTGTGTGTGTGTATATATATATATATATATATATATATATTCTTTTTCAGATTCTTTTCCATTATAGGTTATTACAAAATACTGAATATAGCTCCCTGTGCTACACAGGAGGTCCTTGTTGTTTACCTATCTTATATATAGTAGTTTGTATCTGTTAACCCCAAAAGTACATGCATAATGCTTTCAGGTGAATGATAGCCTTAAACGTTCCGATATCGTTCCTGTTCTAGTTTGGGACTGAGTCGAAGCGTTCTCCAAGCAGAAAGAGCAGCTCCTCAAACCTGTGGGGCACACGCACTCCTGGGCCTGCGGGCTCAGCCCAGTGGGCTCTGCTCGCCAGAGCAAACTCTCCAGCTGATTCCACCACAGTACAGAAAACCTTTCTCCTTTCCTCTTGCTTTTGCTTTAGGTCATCACTACACGAAAACAAAACAGAAACTATCACTGTTTATTATTGCAAGTTGGGAGTTGTAATGACCCAGTTCAAGACTGGAAAGTGAATCTGATTCCACTTCCCAGAGGAAAGACCCAGATACTATTGGAGTTTTGTTTTTCCCTCACCCTGACTTGGGAAAATTGCCTGAACGTTTTGTGCCTGTGTGCCTTTATGTACAGAATGGAATTTAAAGTCTTGGCCATTTTCATTAGAAAACTGGGGAATTTGTTTGGAGGGGAGTACCCCAAGCTCTGGACTAAAACGTTATGTGCCATTTATGGGTAATTTCATTACAATATTGAGGCAAAACTCCCCAAAATAAAGTCCCCTCTCTGTCTCTGGAACAGCTGCTGGAACTGCCCTTTCTTCACAGAACTCTACTGACCTACACTGAATAAACAATTGCGGAAGCATTCAGAGAATCACAGAGATGACAAAAGGATTAGAGATACTGACAGAGTGAGAATTCATGAAACTCAACCATGGCAGTTGGCCTGAGAAGAAACGCATTACCAGTGTGGATGATATTAGCATTAAGAAGGAAGACAGTGTTTCAGGATGACACATGCAGATTCAAGTAGAAAGGAGGAAATTAAAAGGAAAGCAAAGCAGTCAGGTGCTGGATAACCAAAAGGACAAGGGGTCAACCTCGTCCTCTGCATTGGCTAGTCACAAGTAATGCTGAGGGGTGACAATGGATTTGATGACAGAGAACCTGACTGCCAGGCTTGGAGCTCTGCTGGGTGGGATGCGGGAGGGAAGAAGGCCAAAAAAAGGCAGTCAGTTTCATTGGTTAGAGGCTAAAATCCAAAGATGAGTTGTTAGAATGACCGAGCTACACTGGGATGTGTACAGGAGTACCTTTTGAGTAGACCATGAGGATAGAGTTACTGCAGTGTTGTTGCCAGTGGGCCCGGCTGAAGGAGCTACTGGAGGTGCTGCGTGCCCAGCAAGGGCATGAACACTCATTCAGAGTTAGTGGATTCGTTTATTCCACATGGCAATCCTCACTCACATCCCTGACCAGAAAGATATCCACAAGGCTGCTCTTTCTCTCTCTCTCCATCACTGACATCTCTCATACTGAGGTATGCAAACAGCCCATGCTTGCCTCTCCTAGGAGCCCATGGAGACACCTGGGATCTAGGACTTCAGGAGAGTTGATGTTATTTTATACCTTGGAGGGACAGATGCTGGGCATAACGTTACCCAGATTTCCAGCTAGACCTGCCTTGAGCTAAAACATCAGAACAGAAAGGTTCCTACAAGTGACCCTGTTCTCAAAACATGTTTTATTTGAAATAATAATGACAACAAGGTCTTTGGAGAATATTACAAGGATGTGGTTCAACAACAAAAGAGTTGAATCCCACAGAACTTCAAAAATCAAGAGGAACTGGATAGAAACATTAATGCTCTCATGTAGTTTGTCTATCTTCCTTTTTAATAATAATTCTCCAAACTGAACATTAAAATGTAGGATGGATAAAAATACGGTTTAAAAAATCAGTTGCCAAAGAGCACATCGTGTTGGATATGGCATAAGATCAGCAGCAGTTCAGGGACTTATAAGCGACTGGACCTTAGGAAATGTGCTATGTTTGCTCTAGGAACGTTGTTGAGAGTTATGTCATGTAGTGGCTTCTGTCAGGACTACGGAAATTTTTACCTTAGGTCCCAGTACCAGGAATAGCTATAATTGTCCTGAGCCACTGACTAGTGTTTCCTTTATGTGCCTCAACACATAAATGATTATGCTACCATCTTTCTACTTGTTGCTAGGAAACTCAGAGCCAAATGCATAGCCTGCTTCTAGCAAGGTTATAGGATCTCCAGGAATGCATTTTACCTGCCATTATAACTTTTGGCTTTCTCTATTTTCGCCATTTATACTATCCCTTTGCTAGTTTCTTCAATTAATATTTTTACATATGGCTGTATTATATTTTGAAAAGTCATTTTAAATCTTTTTAGAAACAAGAAAGCCAAGAAATCAATAGTTGAATAAATAAATATAAATAATGGTTTATGTTTACAAAACCACAAACAAAAGAGGACCTAAGAATGTGTAAGTTTGATGTGTATACACAACAGGAGTCTGATGGTACCAGAAATCTTTAATGGTACTGATCAGTTCACTGTCTGGAACCTTGTGGTCCATTCCAAACACAATGTTTTAAGAGTGATGACTGACAACCTTGAACACATTGGAAGAAGAAAAGATAATATGGTACTGGCACAAAAACAGAAATATAGATCAATGGAACAGGATAGAAAGCCCAGAGATAAACCCACGTACATATAGTCACCTTGTCTTTGATAAAGGAGGCAAGAATATACAGTGGAGAAAAGACAGCTTCTTCAATAAGTGGTGCTGGGAAAAGTGGAGAGGTACATGTAAAAGTATGAAATTAGAACACTCCCTAACACCATACACAAAAATAAACTCAAAATGGATTAAAGACCTAAATGTAAGGCCAGACACTATCAAACTCTTAGAGGAAAACACAGGCAGAACACTCTATGACATAAATCACAGCAAGATCCTTTTTGACCCACCTCCTAGAGCAATGGAAATAAAAACAAACATAAACAAATGGGACCTAATGAAACTTAAAAGCTTTTGCACAGCAAAGGATACCATAAACAAGACCAAAAGACAACCCTCAGAATGGGAGAAAATATTTGCAAATGAAGCAACTGACAAAGGATTAATCTCCAAGATTTACAAGCAGCTCATGCAGCTCAATATCAAAAAAACAAACAACCCAATCCAAAAATGGGCAGAAGACCTAAATAGACATTTCTCCAAAGAAGATATACAGATGGCCAACAAACACATGAAAGAATGCTCGACATCACTAATCATTAGAGAAATGCAAATCAAAACTACAATGAGATATCATCTCACACCAGTCAGAATGGCCATCATCAAAAAACTCTAGAAACAATAAATGCTGGACAGGGTGTGGAGAAAAGGAAACCCTCTTTCACTGTTGGTGGGAATGTAAATTGATACAGTCACTATGGAGAACAGTATGGAGGTTCCTTAAGAAACTACAAATAGAGCTACCATATGACCCAGCAATCCCACTATTGGGCGTATACCCTGAGAAAACCATAATTCAAAAAGAGTCATGTACCAAAATGTTCATTGCAGCTCTATTTACAATAGCCAGGACATGGAAGCAACCTAAGTGTCCATCATCAGATGAATGGAAAAAGAAGATGTGGCACATATATACAATGGACTATTACTCAGCCATAAAAACAAAAGAAATTGAGATATTTGTAGTGAGGTGGATGGACCTAGAGTCTGTCATACAATGAAGTAAGTCAGAAAGAGAAAAACAAATACCGTATGCTAACATATGTATATGGAATCTAAGGGGGAAAAAAAAGGTCATGAAGAACCTAGGGGTAAGATGGGAATAAAGACACAGACCTACTAGAGAATGGACTTGAGGATATGGGAAGGGGGAAGGGTAAGCTGTGACAAAGTGAGAAAGTGGCATGGACATATATACACTACCAAACGTAAAACAGATAGCTAGTGGGAAGCAGCCGCATAGCACAGGGAGATCAGCTCAGTGCTTTGTGACCACCTAGAGGGGTGGGATAGGGAGGGTGGGAGGGAGGGAGATGCAAGAGAGAAGAGATATGGGAACATATGTATATGTATAACTGATTCACTTTGTTGTAAAGCAGAAACTAACACACCATTGTAAAACAGTTATACTCCAATAAAGATGTTAAAAAAAAAGAGATATGGGGATATATGTATATGTATAACTGATTCACTTTGTTTTAAAGCAGAAACGAACACACCATTGTAAAGCAATTATACTCCAATAAACATGTTAAAAAAATTCATGTAAAAAACCAACACTTTAATGAAGACAGTGTTATTTTCATTAAAAAATTATCTTACGAAAAAACAAAAGATAGAAGTATCTGGAAAGTTTGAGGAAATGTGGTTAACCTGGGAAAATGAAGACTTGGAGAATATTCTAAAAGCCTTCAGATTTTTGAAGAACCAACACATGGAAGAAAGAATGCACTTATTCTATTTCAATTCAGGCAACAGAATTAGAACCAGTGATTGGCAGCAAAAGATCGATTGGGGCACATTTGAGATGAAGGTAAAGAGAAGTTCCAACCAGGATGTCTGTGGAACAAAGGCATCACTGCCTGCTGGGAGGATGAGGAAGCAGAGCCTGCACTGCAGAGAAGGGGCTTCCGCAGTGCCTGGGTTCCCTTTCCAGTGGGAAGTCCAGACTCCATCACTCTTCCAGTTCGGTGACGCTGGGCAAATCGCTTTCCTTTCTGGGTCTCATTGCCCTCACGCCAAAAGGCAGGTTGGTGACTTTGAAGGCTTGACATACTAGGTGTCCCGTATTCGCAGATAACTTTCTCTATGTGATGCACCATTTTCCAAAGCAAACATTTAGCAAGGAGTGAAGCGCTATTGTGAGAACTAGACCTTCCTGTGACAGAGTGATTGATGTGTATTTGATAGGCCAGTTGTGCTGTCCGCTGCTCAGCCCTGTCCCCTCCACTCCACCAGGAGAAGGAAAAACAACACATCCCTCCATGCCACACTGCAGACGAAGGCAAGGTTCACTTGTAATTGCAGCGGGACCGACGTGGTACAGGATGGGCTGGGGGAATTAACGAAAACAAACCAAGGAAAGACTTGGGCAGCACTCTGATGAAGAAACCAAGAGGAAATGAAGTCAGCAAGGGTTCCTGCGTGTTTATTTCAGAGTTGACAGAGCATAGACCTAACCGGACGGAGTTCCTGATTTATAAAGTATTTTTATTTTATTACCTATTTTACATTATATTGGAGGCTCTGCTCTTTGAGCCAGAAAAATAAACAGCAGTCCCACAAGAGCCTTTGGTCTAGATAGAAGAATACAAACTCTTATAACCTTCCCGCTTTGAGCCAAGATTTCTGCCAAAAATTGTTCTGGGGTTTTTGAACTTCTGGAATTGGTCTGTGTATTGGGAAGGTAAAGTCCACACAGAATATAAATGTTTCTATTCTATAAGTTTTCAAAAGGTTTAAGGGCTTAAGATTTGTTTGACAAAAACCAACAAAAACACTGCTTCCTGCTGCTATAGAAAATGTGTGTTTCCTATTTTGTCTGTGTAACGGCTAAACAACTCCACGTTGGCATAGCCAATTCCACAAGTGGACAAGATTTTATCAGCCAACATAATCCCAGGACTGTCGGCCCTTCTTTGGGAATTGCAGCCTGACAGAGGCATCAGGAAGGCAGGTCTGCCTTCCATTCCTCACGTGTGTTTTCTTTTTTCAAAGAAGCAATTCTTCGACTTGAGCAGATGCCATTTCCAACAGAAAGCTCGCCTGGGGCTTTTCTGGCTCCAGATAGCTGAACTGAGTCATTGTTAGCAGACATTTAAGTAAGGTTTATGCTAAACATGTGTTACCCACTTGGAGCACGCCCCTCCCTTGGTGCACACCTGGAAGCACTGCTGTGTGCGTGCTCTGAGTTGGCGCCCACTGTGGAGAGGTGCCCAGGACCCCGCTGGCTATTCAGCCATGCTACCCCCAGAGCAGGAGCAGGGATGCAAGTGAAGTAGCAATGATTTTCATCTGCAGGTCTCCTCCCAGCAACCTATGTGCACACATGCTTTCTACTCTTCAACCTCATCTAGTAAAGTCCTATTTATCTTCCATGAGCAGATTAAAAGCTCAAAGTCAGAATGTTTACAGCCTTTAATGGGATGAGTGCCTGTCAAGATTCAACATTCCTTACAGCCTGGGACCTAGGTATTTCCCTAACACAGTGCTGGCCCTAAACTGTTCCCAGTAAGAGCTTGTTAATGATGAAGGAAAGAATGGGCAAGTGAAAAATCGAAAGCATTACTGATTCAACTGCATAACGATAGGCAGCTCATACTAAAGTCAGAACAAGGAACAATCTAACCAAGCTCCACTTCCTGTTGTAGTGATGCATGCCTTCTATTTTAGGCCAGAATCATGAATTAATATTCCTGACATGACCCAGCAATCCCACTACTGGGCATATACCCTGAGAAAACCGTAATTCAAAAAGACACATGCACCCTAATGTTCACTGCAGTACTATTTACAATAGCCAGATCATGGAAGCAACCTAAATGCCCATCAACAGACGAATGGATAAAGAAGATGTGGTACATATATATATAATGGAATATTACTCAGCCATTAAAAAGGAACAAAATTGGGTCATTTGTAGGAATGCGGATGGACCTAGAGTCTGTCATACACAGTAAAGTAAGTCAGAAAGAGAAAAACAAATATCGTATATTAACGCATATATGTGGAATCTAGAAAAGTGGTACAGATGAACTGGTTTGCAAGGCAGAAATAGAGACACAGATGTAGAGAACAAACATATGGACACCAAGCGGGGAGAGACTGGGGTTAGTGGTGGTGGTGGTGGGACGAACTGGGAGATTAGGATTGACATGTATACATTAATATGTATAAAATAGATAACTAATAAGAGCCTGCTGTATAAAAATAAATAAATAAAATTCAAACAAACAGACAAAATATTCCTGATGAATGAAGACTTACAGTGTCAACATCACCATGGGGAAGAAGACGGAGGCAGGAGACTCCTCCACGCTGCAGAGCTAGAGATTCAGAAAGCCTAGTGGCATTTTTCCCACCTCTCAGTAAAACAGGGTCTGGCTGTGCTGAATCCCCCCTCTTTTTTAAAATTGTGGTAAAATACATATAATGTACCATTTTTAAACATACGGTTAAGTCGTGGTCAGTGCATTCATGCTGTTGTGCAACCATCACCTCCCTCCATCTCCAGAACTCTTTTCATCTTGCCAAACTGAGGCTCTGTACCCATCAAACACTAACTCCCCTCTCTCCTACCCCAACTCTAGCAACCAACATTCTACTTGCTGTCTCTACGATTTTAACTACTCTAAGTGATTCATATAAGTGAAATCATACAGTATTTGTCCTTTTTGTTACTGGCTTATTTCACCCAGCATAATGTCCTTAAAGTTCATTCATATTGTATGAACCCCACACCAACCCCCCCACTTGTTTTCTACACGATGGAAACAGTGCCTTGCTCTCCAGGGCCTCAATCTTCTAGCATCCTCATCTCAAACTGGAAGGAAGCCTGGCTGGCTTTTTTGGTTGGCTGAATGGTGCCTCATTATACTGTAAGCTAAACTAGGCTTATAAAAATGGGATTTTGCTATATAACTATGAAAAATACAAGCTTAAGCAAAGAGGCATTTCCTCATTCATGTTAGAAGGTCAAGTTGGTTAAAAGGAAAAAGGCTGGGGCAGATCAGCCGGAGGCCCAATTAGAAAGATCAGAGACGTTTGCTCTCCCAAATGAGGAAAAGCGGCAGCTGAAGCTGTGTGTATGTAGCCTGAGGGTCTGGGAACAATGCACGGGCCATCTGGACTTGCCTCTAATGGAAGATGGAACAGTTTAGTCCCTGAAGCCCCAGGATTGAGGAGATTCACAAAGGAAATGTGTATTTCAATGGTCTCTAGGGCCCCATCATCGCCCATCCAGCCGCTTGGGGCCTGGGTACAAATGATGGCAGATGGTGGGTAAGACCACAAGCCTCCTAATCACATTCCTGAATATGCCATCTCTTCTCTCTTTTCTACTTTGGGGGAGCCCTTTGATTTCTGCCAGCTGAGGTGGTAAAAGCGCCCACCCTTGCACATACCTTTACTCTGCTATGGCCTCTGAGCTGTGGACCAAAGGCAGCATCACTAAGGGCTGAGCACAGATGGATGAGCTCATGGAGAAAAGCCCATCCAACCACAGCATCCTGTGGACTCCAAGTGGCCAGACCAGCCACCCCTGGAGCTCTGAGTATCACAGCATTCAAACCCCAGGGTGGATGGCCATGAGTCTGGAATTGGCAAGCTGTGGTGCAATGGTCTGACCCAGCGTGGCACCCCATTCTCTATGATTGACTCACAGGGGAGATGTACCTGGAGCAGAGGCCCCTGAGATGCAGGGCTCTGTTTCCCAGCTGGTTTAAGCTTGGAGTGAGATGCTGACAGCAGCAAATGCCAGGCGGAGATGTGAGGTAGGAAAATACCTGGGAAGACCTCCTAGGCCTCTGCTCAGCTGGCAAAAAGGCCAGGGAGGATGTGGAGGAAAGACCAGAGCCCAGGTACCTCTCTGCCCAAGTGTCTCTCTACTGAACCAAGCTGGGCCTCCATCCACGCTCTCATCAACCAAACCCACAAATTAAATCAGGCTGAACTAATATCCCTAATACCCCAAAATCCCATCAACAAAAGTTAGGTTGTTGTTTGAAAATCTTTCCCCCAAGGGAGTGGGTGTGTTTTAAAGTGCTTCATAAATTATCTAAAAAAGGAAATCTGAATCTTTCTAGTTCTTCGAAGAGACTTACAAAGACAGCGGGACACATACAGTCTCACACTGCGTCAGTGTGTGTGTACGTCTATGGAAGCTTCACCCCCGGCCCCAGTCCAGTTGGTCAGCATTTCAGGAGGAAACCTGACCCTCCCCGTGGCCATTCCCTTCTCCTCCTCCCCACAATGAAATTTTCACTGGGCAAATTTGCAGGATCTTTTTTCTATGATTGTTTTCTTGATAAACAGTCCATGCATAGTGTTTGAATTTTCTAATAGTTCCTGGGAAAACAATGCCATAGGGGGAGCCTGAAAAATGAAGCTGGAAATAACTGGGGAGTGAATAAGGAGTCAGTTTCATTCTTACGCCTTGAATTCCAGGAAAGCGGGGACATGGCACAGGCCTGTGCACAGGGAATGCGTGGCAGCCCGCCAAGCACACAATGGGTCCACCACGATAGGGTCACCAGCTCCCCTCGCAAGAACGACAACGGGAAGCTGCAGCCATGCAGGCCCCGAGGAGAGCTGAGCCACAGAGAGCCAGCAAGACAGGTACAGGTTCTTGTTATTTTACCCAGAATAAGGACTCAAAATAGGATCTGGGCAGAAGGGCCAAACTGAAGGCCATGTTTTCATCAGGGGATTTGCCAAACCACCTCCTGAGAGTGCTTTTCTCCCCTTTGCAGAATGGGTCCTGGGCCTGGGAAGGGAAGTCACATCATCCAGGAGCCCCAGGGCACGCTGGGGAAAGGGGGAGGACAAGGACACAGGAGGCAGAAGGCTGGGCTTGGACCTGCCTCTGTCTCTTATCAGATGTGTCACTGGGCCCCAAGGTCCTCCTGTTTGACCCAGTTCCTCATCTGATAACAGGAGAAACAATGTCTATCTTTGGGAGCATGCAGGCAGTCATGGAGGAAATGTGTTAACCATGAAAACTCAGAACTGAACAGCTGGATGGACAAGGTGCTGAGTCAGGATGGAGCAATGGCCCCTGCCCAGGGCTCCCTGATGCTAAGTCCTCCCTACGAAGTCAGACACACTCTGAGTTGTACGGTGCAGACGGGTTACCTAATACAAGCCCAAACATCCTTTCTTTGGCTATACCAAAGTCCCCCAGATGTGGGCACACCTCATCACCGGCCTATGTTTTATTTCACGCACATTTCCTCCATCTATACCTTCAAAGACCCACCGAGTACTTTACGAGGAGCCTGGGATGCACAGATTGGGTCCAAGCCATCCCAGGCACAGAGAATTGAACTAGAGCGGGAACAGATACGGCAGGGAGGAGGCTTCTAGCAGTGGCACTCCAGTGATGGGACACAGGAGCAACGCGACGCAGCCAGTGTCCTCACAGGGCTGAGCGCTGCAACCTCACCAGCTGCTCTTGGAATCACGAAAACTATATCTTTGTGAAGGTCATGGAGGTGATATGGAAACAAAATTGCCCAGGAAATACCTTGGATGCCTAACCTAGTAGGTAGGCAGACAGGGACTCCATAAAGGTTCGAATCAGATAGAAATTGCCATCTCTTCCACCACCTGGCAGTCTATGATTCAATGACTTAGAGCCGCTACTGAAGTTGGATATATTCCCAACAACAACTGTTTTCATAGTAAAATCGCACCATTGGATCACAATGCACATGAAGTAAACAGATGCACCTACATCTGTGTTTAAGCTTCATATAGGGACCAAAAGTGAAGCAATCTTAAGGCAATGCACTTGGGTTTGAAATATATTTGTTTCTGGCTTATTGACTCTTTGAGGCTTTCTTTAGGAAGAACAAGAAAATGTTATTCTAATATCTCTTAGGACAATACAATCACACAGCAGCTCTAGGCCCTGTTGGTTACCTTGGCAAGCTTCTGATATTTCCTTTGGCATTTCCATGACTGAATTAGGGGTGGACAAATTGAGATCCACATTTGGATCAATCCATATTTGGTTCAATGAAGGCTTAGGAGAGTTAAAATGGAATCAATCCAGGTGGAGCAATAAATGATGGGACTTGAACTAAGCATACAATCTCTTTTAATAAAATTCTACTTTGCATTGCTTTAGTTAATAAGTAGGTTAAGCTAAACTGTATTTTTCCTAATGTGTGTTTATCATTTGTACTTTAAATAAAACTTCTTGTTATATTCTTTAACCTTTCATCCATTTATGACTTCTTAGAGTTTTTACGGATTTGGATAAAAATTTAACTGATTTTTGTCTGTCAGAGCTATCATAACCCCCCCTTTTTATTTTTTAGTTTGAATTTGGTTAGTGTTTGTGGAACAGAATTTTTTTAATTCCTCATATTCTCAAATTTATTGAACTTTTAAATAATTTCTTCTGTTGCCTTGTTAGGAAATTCTCATTTCTACACTCTTAGAATAAAATGTGTTTTCTAATTTATTTATTTTATTTTTTATTATTTTATCCAGAGTGACTTTATTTTTGTTGTATAATATGAAGTATGAATCTAAATTACATTTCTCCATATTATTACAAATTACCCCGACTCATTTTTTAAAATATTCTGCATTATTTATGAGAGTTATTTACCTATTAAATTTATATCTAAAGAGAGTCAATGGTTTAGATCCTTTGTTTGTTCTACTGGTCCATATCTTATTTCCTAAAAGTATATTCTAATGTCAGATAAATTTGATCAAACATTTTTTATCATTTAAATTTCCAAATATCATTTGAAATCCTCACAAACTTATTTCCCATACCACTTTTAGTATAATTGTATTAACCTTAAACAAACATCACTACATTTGAATTAGTTAATTTGAGTAAATACTTATGTTCAAAGATATTTATAATAGTGTCTTTTAATCAGATAAAATTTACCTAAATATTAAATAGCAGTTGTAAAATTTATACCCTAATATTAAGTATCATAGCATCATTAAAATATTATAGAATAACATGTAACAGCATGGACAAAGTTCTTAATATGAGCTTAAAAAATTGGCAGAATACATTGTTCTTTATATACAATGATCCCAATTATAAAATAGGTGCTTAATATACACTACCAAATGTAAAATAGATAGCTAGTGGGAAGCACCTGCATAGCACAGGGAGATCAGCTCAATGCTTTGTGTCCACCTAGATGGGTGGGATAGGGAGGGTGGGAGGGAGACGCAAGAGGGAGGGATATGGGGATATGTGTACACATATAGCTGATTCACTTTGTTATACAGCAGAAACTAACACAACATCGTAAAGCAATTATACTCCAATAAAGATGTTAAAAAATTAATAAAATAAAATAAATAAATACATAAATTAATTAAATTAAATAGGTACTTATACCCATTCAATCATTTAATAGTTATTTATGAAACATCTACTATGGGCCAAGTACTATTTGGAATGTTGAGGTTACAGCAGTTAACAAAGCACTCACACAAACCCCTGCCTTCATGGTGCACCCACGTGTGACTTCCCAGTGTGGGGAGCTGAAGCTAGCTCAAACCAATTCAAACATATTGTGAAATTTTCAGGAATTTGCAAGCCAATTGTTAAACACAACCATACCTGCAATTGACCATAGTGGGAGTATGCACTATGTGCATAGTGGGAGTATGCACAGGCCTCCTGCACTATCAGGAGTCCCTGATGGGCAGGAAGTGACACTGCATATCAGGGCCTCCACCCCACACAACCCTGCCCTGCAGAGCCAGTTATTAAACATTTACCAGAACACCACTGGGGGAGTCAAACAATGATGTAGATGACTAAGTCAAAGATACATATGGTAAGTTGGATAGTAGGGTGTACTAAAGGGAAAATTAAAGGAGTGAAGTGGGATAAGGAGTGTTCAGAGTTAGAGGAAGTTTGGAGTTTTGAATAAGGTGACCAGCACTCACTGAGAACGCGGCATTTAAGTAAAGACCTGAGGGGGCGGAGGGAGGAGGCTTGGTTAATCTTGAAACCTGTGGGCAGGTAGCTCCAAAACAGAGTTTAGAAGAGCAGCTAAGCTAAGCATGCCCACTGATCCATCAGACAAATCACCTCCAATCCCTTAGGGAAGGGTAAGTAAGATGTGGAAAGGAAGGAAGAGAGTTGACTAATTATCCAAAG
Source organism: Kogia breviceps (assembly GCF_026419965.1). Taxonomy (NCBI): domain Eukaryota; kingdom Metazoa; phylum Chordata; class Mammalia; order Artiodactyla; family Physeteridae; genus Kogia; species Kogia breviceps. The sequence goes on along the minus strand of NC_081311.1, from coordinate 45,750,274 downwards.
AATGAAGCAGTCATTTTCTGAACAGACAGACATGCGGGTTGGAGAAAATCTGGTTCCTCCACTATAATTAGGGAGAGTCACTCAGGTAGAAGGGATTTCCAGAAGCAGAGGGTTCTGCTGGCTTCCCTGGAGAGCCCTTGATGTCCCCTGGTGGTGGAGCCAGGAGTCTTCTCACCTGGCCCTTGTGCACTGCTGCCTCCAAGCCATAACCTTTCCAGTGGACGGAAGTCATTCCCTGCATTCTAGCTGCGGTTCAGCCTCAGAAATGTGGGAGTTTCTCAAGATGCTCTGCTTTGCTTTGAGCTCCCTTTAAGTTGCAAAATACTTTATTGCGCCCATGGGTTCTGTGGTATGCTTTGGGCTTATTTTGTTTGTTTTTCAAGTCGTTGTTCTTAGGTTTCTTCTCTTTTCTTTTTTTGCAGCGCTTTTTTTTGGTGTCTCCTGAAAGTCTCTCCTTTGACATCTGACCTCTTGCTTTGAGTCTCTGGGCAATGTGGATTTCTCATGCGTGATGCCAGTAAAGACAAGATCTAACATGAAAACCATTCTGTGTTTTAATCTTTGTAGAGTTCCACTTTATAATATTGGGAGAAGCACTTAAAATTAAAATGCAATGATGAATGTTAGAGTGACTCACTTATAGCAGGCACTCAATACATATTTGTAGAATGTGAGAGTGTTTTGTAAACTTCGAGATGCCTTTAAAATCTTGGCTATTAATACCCCTTCTACAGTCCATAGCATGCCTCACCTCTGTGGGTAGCTACTGATGTGCTTACCTATCGCCCCCAGTGAATGAGGAGTGCCTGGGCCATCAGAGGCAGGAACCCAGCCCTTTCTTCTCATGGAATCCCCGAGAGTCACCACTACGTCAAGAAGGAACAATAAAAGTAGCAACATCCATATATTAAAAGATCAGTAAATTACAGTCCTTGAGAGAATCCATAATATCTCAGCCATGAAACTGAGTTATTATTTCCCCGAGTAGCTCAACTTTTTAAATTTTCTTTTGCCTAGCGAGGCATTTATGGCCTAGCCTTCATGGAGCATTGCCACTGAGATTTTCATTTAGGGATCTTATTTCCAAGGGAAAAAAAATATAAACATCCCAAAGTGAAAATATCTAGTTGTATTTTATGAATTTGCATAACGGTCCATTTCCAGAACCTGGTAGGCTGATTACCAAAGGAATGCACCAAGGGAATAAGTGTCATTTGGATTTGTTTGTACAATATTCAACGGCAAATCTTTCTTACCCAGCGGCTATAAAATTATCCCATTTTCTATAGAAACTTATTTTTCTAGCCACCATAATAATCACTTTTTCTAAATCAAATCATTGTATTTATTCAGACAAACCACTTTGGTTATTGAAATGACATAAAACATTCTGAACACCATTGAAACCCTGGCATAGAGTGAGTTACAGGAAATTGGGGAGAGTAATTGGCTCCAAAGTTTACTTGTCTTGCAAATATTTTTTCTTCCTCCATCACTTAACATTTTCTCCTTGACACTACTTGATTGAACTCATGCAGATTCTATTCCTCTAAGGAAACAATTCACTTGGGCAGTATGAACTCTGAAAGGTCACATCTTTTGGAGTTATCTGCCGCCAAAAAGAATGGCTTCCATTTATTTTTCAAGTTGAAAAAGTTTATTTTTTTCCTGTTCATGAAACTCAAAAATGCCCAGAGTAATTTAACTCAGACTGACCAAACAGAAAAAGCACGTTTAAGCTGTGACAGGACCTGGAGTGTCTGAGTCTGGAAGGAGAATTATTTGGAATTTTCTTTCAAAAGCCAGGCTTCCAAATGATGGATTTTGTCTCAAAACCTGAGCTTCTCTTTTCTACTGCAATTTCTAAGGCAAAAACCTTAAGATAGAAAGGCCAGAATTCTCTTAGAATGGATAACTAAGGTAAGCAGCATAAAGATGAGACCAGTGGTTTCCATATCCTTCTGATTGGACATTCCTATCAGTCTAATAAAAAAAAGATGGGAACCATTACCTCTATTCACAGGTAGCTGTATGTCATCGTTGAAGTTCTGAAGTTAATGATGGGTATGAAATTGCAAACCAAATACCACCACCAGAATTTACAAAAGAAATTTCTGGGAAGTGGCTCTATTCTGAACCTAAGAGCCTGACCGAGGATCAAAGGACTCAGAAAGTTGGGAAGAGGACAGCAAGCTGGTGCACGTCTTTGCAGAGAGCTGCCCCCCGCCCCCCTGGAGAGGGGCAGATGGCGCTGCTCCTTCCCTCCAGCCTTGAAATGCTTCCCAAAGTCAGGAGGCAAGAGGTGTGCAAGATGAATGAAGCTAGGGGAGGGCCAGCCCATTCCTGATGATTTCTAGGGCCAGAAGCCATGATGCTTCCTAGAGACCAGATGTGGGTCACTGAAGAGAAAGAGACAGGGTGGCAGGAGTGAGGTTCTGTCCAAAGGGCCACCAAGAATCTACTGAATCCTAGGTGCTAAGGAAGGAGGTCCAGGCAACCACCTGGACTAAAGATGCATCTGTCTTGATTAGAAAGACTTTTCCAGCCAGGACTCTCTGAGGAGCTCTCAGTGGTGTCACCAAAAGAAAAATCCACTTTTACCACCTTCTAGACTCAGAAAGAACAAAGCCCCTGGCTATGGAGCAGCTGCCTCACCCCTGATCTCTCCTTGGTCCTTCTCCCTCCCTCCTCCAAAACAGCACCTAGAAAATGGGAGAGATGAGGCAGAAGCTAACCACACTGTCTCCCTGAAACAAGTCCCAACATGGAAAGGGGTCAGAAATCTTGACTTCTAATATTATTAGAATATTAAAATATACTGAGTATATTCTAATATATATATATATATATATATATATATATATATATATATACTAAACTATACTAATATATACTAGTATATACTATTATATACTCAGTATATTCGAATATACTGAGGATATTTGGAATAATACCTTCAGTTGAAGGAGTTCTGAATTGAGCTGTGTTTTCGGATTGGAGCCTCAGTAGTCCTCTCTGCTACCTAAAGCAGGGCTGGTGTTTGGTGGATGTACATTGGCACAATCATTCAGGCTGGTAAAAGCTGCTATCCCCCCCCCCCAGATGACCTAGCTTCCTCCAAGACCCCAAGTTTAGACCATCTAATCTGTACATCCTTAAGCAGGTACAAAGAAACAGCCAAATCCTGATGTGCTGGAAGCAACGAAATGATTAAATAAGCAGCTGTCACCCCGCATGCTGGAAGCTCCCTTTCAGGTATTTGTGACACTACATCTTTGACTGAAGGACCCACATATTAAATGTTATCCAGGCCTAATGTTTTTCTTTACATGAAGGCAATACAGATAGCTAGGTTATCCTGAGCACCACTGGGTGCAGCAGCACCACACTGGAGACCACTGAACCCCACCCTAGATGTTAGCAACCACACTGTGACCAGCAGAGCCTATCACAGCCTGGCATTTGTCTTCAGGCTGAGCGTCCAAATTATCCCAGCCCCTCCTGCAGCTCTGCACACCTGGAGCACTACGTGGACCTGACCTTCACAGGTTCCGAGATCGTCTCTGGCAGGGTTCCCTGCCATTTTAGGGCGCCCTACACCTAATCAGGCCAAAGCAGTCATTTATTCCATAGATGCACACTCCACCCCCCACCCCACCCTCAGGCCCTCTTTGCCCTATTTCTCGTGGGTCCTCTTTAAGTTAGTAAATATAAAATTAATCACTATTTTTGCCTACCTTCTGAATAATATAAGGATACTGGAACACATCACTTCTGATTTCCACCTTTCTATTTACCATGTTATTGGTTTTTAGTATTTTAATTGCACCTTATTTTTAAGACTTCCAGAATTTGTCTTTTTTGTTTTTATCAATGCTCTTTTTTATTTCCCAATATATTTGCCACCATTTTTTGGTCACTATTATTCCTGGCAACTGACTTCTACCTCAGGTTCAATTTTCACCTTATTACTGTCTATCTTTTAGTAGCTACTTCTTGGTGACTTTCTAAGGGGAAAAATTTCTCAGTCCCTGTTTTTCTGAAAATGTCACCATCCCTTTGTTTTGTCATTAGTTGTTGTGATGAAGAATCTTCTGTTGATATATTGTCTTTGTGAGAAAGGTTTTGATTCTTTTCTTTCATGTTCTGCAGTCTTAATGGATCGAGTATGGTTAGTTCTATTTATAAGCATTCTTCTCAGAACTCCTGTGGTTCTTAGAAATGAAAACTTAATTTTCTTGAAATCTGAAAGATTCTCAGTGATTATCTCTTTAAATATTGCCAGTCCTTCATTTCATTTATTTACTCCCTCTTTCTGGGACCCACATTTCAAGGAATCAGCTCCTTATATCCTGTCTCTTAGCTGATGGTCCTATACCTCTTCCTTTCTCTGCTGCATTTTATTTGACTTCTTCTCTGTGTCCCTGACTTCTTCAGAACTACCTTCCAATTTGCTAATTCTTCTTCTGGGTGTCTACTCTGTGCTTTATCCTGCCCCTTAAGTTCTTATTTTCAATGACTATATTTTTCACCTAAAGAACTTCTACATGGCTGTCTTAAATCACTGTCCACACTGACTAGTCCTTTTATTATGGTTTTCATTCATTCCCTTATCTGTTTAATATTTTGAAATATACTTATACCATTGATTTTTCAGATGAATGTACTCTTTCCAGTTTGGAAGGTGCTGATTCTATTTCACGTGTTGACGCTCGCTCATTGTGGTTCATTTTCTTGGGTGGTTAGTTTATAATTCTGATTGTCAGCTCATCTTCAAAGAGGCTGTTTTTTCTGTGGGAGTCCCATGACCCTTGGGTTGTGAAAGTTTCCCCAGCAATAATTTTTTTTTTGCGATATGCAGGCCTCTCACTGCTGCAGCCTCTCCCGTGGCGAAGCACAGGCTCCGGACGCACAGGCTCAGTGGCCCTGGCTCACGGGCCCAGCCGCTCCGCGGCATGTGGGACCCTCCCAGACCAGGGCACGAACCCGTGTCCCCTGAATCGGCAGGCAGACTCTCAACCACTGCGCCACCAGGGAAACCCTCCCCGGCAATAATTCCACATTTGCTTCTGCTGAAAATATAGGGCTTTAGTGGTCCTGAACGGTTATTTTAATTTCTCCACTTGGAATTCCCACTCCAGGCTGGTAGTACAAATTTGGATTGCACATCTGTGTGTGCACAGAGCAGGCATTTCAATTTTTCATGGGTGACTTTCCTCTCTCCCTCCTCCAGACTGCACATTTTTTTTTCACAGAATTCTCGAGGATGTTAGTTTCTATTAAATGGAAGGGACAGCTCTTTGAGGCTCAAGGCTTTATGCAGGGGCTCATTTCTAGCTGCCTCCCTCCAGGATATTCCAATCCCATCTCCCAGTCTACACAAGGGTGAGACCCCCAGCCTCCCCCTCAAAGGTTTCAGACCATCAGACTTCTTCATTGGACACATGAAGATTTCACTTTTTCCTTTTTTTCCCAAGGTTATTTAAGTGTCAAAATTAGTTTTAGTTCTATGACACAAATGAACTTATCTACAAAATAGCAACAGACTCACAGACATAGAGAACAGACCTGTGGTTGCCAAGGGGGAAGGGGGGTAGGGAAGGGAAGGACTGGGAGTTTGGGATTAGCACATGCAAACTATTATATATAGGATGGATAAACAGCAAGGTCCTACTGTATAGCACAGGGAACTATATTCAATATCCTGTGATAAACCGTAATGGAAAAGAATACGAAAAAGAATGTATATATATGTATAACTGAGTCACTTTGCTGTACAGCAGAAATTCAACACAACATTGTAAACTGACTATACTTCAATAAAAATTTTTTTAAATTAGTTTTAGTTCTATCTTATGAGACATAGAGTGCGCTTCTCCATTTTCTTACCATATATCCTACACACACACACACACACACACACACACACACACACACACACTGCCTGCTGCCTGACTAACTCCTGCTGCCCTCCAGGCCCTAGTTGAGATGCATGTTCTCCAGGAATCTTTCTCTGACCTCCCCTCCTCTAGACAGCAGGAAGAATCCTTGCCTTGTGCCCCCAGGCCTCAATACTCTTACCTATCAGACCATTTGTCACCAATTCCTAGGATTCTAAGACCCTTGAGGCCAGGACTGAGTCTTCTTCCCCATTTAAGCCCAGCAGCTAGGCCAGAGCTTAGCTAGAATTAGACACTCTACACGTGCCGTGATCACGTCCTACATGCTGGACGCTGTCCTGGAGGATGAGGGTAGGCAGCACAGTTATACAAAACCCAGCGTCTTAATGAGAGAGCAGACCCTCCTCATGCCCCCATGTGACCCAAACTTGACCCCAGCTAGTACACTTCCTAAAATAATTTGCTTCCAGGACTTTCCCCCATGGGTTGTGAGTTAGTTGTGTGTAGATAAGAGAAGTGGCCAACATTTGTTGAGTATTTCTCATGTTCCTGGTCCTAGTCTAGGGATTTTTATATTTAAATCTCACCAATCCTTACAAAAACCCTATGAAGTAGGTCTACTGACCCATTTTGCAGAAGATGAAACTAAGTCTCTAAGTGGTTAAGACTCTCACATAAGGTCACAGAGCTAATGAGGGTCCTTCAGTCCAGGTCTGATGGTTCTGACCCCTATATACTCTTCTCACTTCCCTCAGTCTCTTGCCTCTTATTCCTCTGTGTCCCTGATGCTCAACTCAGTGCCTGGAGCAACCAGGAGCTGAAAGTGCCTGTGGGGCAGAGGATGAGGTGAGGGATGTATATGCTGCTAAGAATGAGCACAGGGACAGTGTCTGGATATTCAGTTGTGAACGTCTAGCAGCATCAGCGTCTCCTGGGAGCTGGTTGGAAATGCAAGCTCGTGGGACATACCCAAACCTACTCAATCAGAATCTGCATTTTTACAAAACCCCTGTGTGAGTCACATCACATTTCAGTCTGAGAAGCACTGACCTGGAGGTAATCTAGACTTTGTACCTGAGAAATTTGGAGTCAGGTGGGTGTGTGGTTTGAGAGGGTGGTAGGTCTGGGAGCAGAACTCGAGGTGACCCTTCTCTCTTCCCCCATAACCACCTCGCATGGACAAGAAAGGTTCCCCTCTCAAGGGATCCACAGGCCATATGTTAATTAACCCTGTCTGTTCCCTGTCATAAGGACACCCCGCCCCAAGCTGAGCACTCCTGAGGCCCCTGAGGCCTTTCTTTATGTCCCTGGCAAAGACAGGCTTGTTCCTTGTTCTGCCCAGACACCCACTGCAGGCTGAGAACTTTCTGAGGATAGTGCTGGGTTACAGACCCCCTCCCTGGTCTTCCTGGGCCTGGATTTTCCTTCCTATGTTGCACTGGATCCCAAGGCCCCTCCTGTGGCTCTGCATTTGAGAAGAGAGCTGGGCCATGAGGAGGGGCCCCATGTTAGGCAACTCGGGCTGCCATAACAAAGTACACAGACATTCATTTCTCACAGCTCTGGAGACTAGAAATCCAAGATCAAGGTGTCGGCAGGTTTGGTTTCCCCCAAATGCCATTTCCTTGGCGTGTAGACGGCATCCTCTTGCCCTGTCCTCTCCCAGCCTTTTCTCTGTGCCTGGGCATCCCTGGTGGCTCTTCCTCTTCTTATAAGGATTGGGGCCCATCCTGATGGCCTCGTTTAACCTTAATCACCTCTTTCAAGGCCCTATCTCCAAATACAGTCACATTCTAGGGTACTGGGGATAGGGCTTTTTAACATAGGAATTAGGGGACCCAATTCATCCTATAGCAGGTCTGCTTGCCACAGAGGTAGAGGGTCTGAAAAGTCATTTTTCTTCTATGTGCTGGGCTCCACAGTGACAATTCTTCCTGATGTTATACCTGCTCTAGCCTTGCAGGGCTTGGTCAGAGGGAAGTGAGATGAGTGAGGAATGTCGAGAAGAGAGGAAAATGCATGAGCATATAAATGTGTTTTCTCTTCCATCATACCCAGAGTTTTTCACTGAGAAAGTTCCTGGTAGCCTGACTCTCCTTCTCGGGTGTGTGTTTGCAGATGCTGCTGCCACAGAACAAGACCTCCTCTTTAGCTCAGGGCAAAACTCAGCCCTTTTTGTTGTTTTTAAGCTAGAATGCTTATTCTGACCCCATGTGCAGTCCACCAGCTGGAATTCAAACACCCATGAAAAATCAACTCAAACACACATTTTTAAAACTCACTGTCCGTAAGTCCCCAGAGAGGACCTGTGACCACTCTGGAAAATTCCTCAGTCTACTAGTCTCTCAATTTGGCTTGAATGTGGGAGGAAGGGGTAATAATTTATTTAGGAAAAGATTTTGAAGTCTTCAGATACAGCCCCTGGCTAGTGGAAAGTCTGAAAAGAAATCTCATTTGCATTTCCTTAATGCTCAAAAATCTGATGATCAGGAGAGGCTCTTATCAAGATTTTTGTTTTGATTTCTCCCCATTTTCTATGCTCTTTATTAGCAACTCACAGTGAGAATGTACAGTGACCCAGAGGAGATTCAAAATGACTGAAGTTAAACGCTGAAGCAAATTAACATAGATACAGACAAGCTGAGGAGATTAGAGATTAAAAAAAAAAAAGTGTAACTGTATCTGAAGAGAAGACCCAACATAGCCTTCTGGCTTAAGGAAACACCTTCACTACTTGAGTTGCCCCAGTGACATCTGTGAATCTCCAAGAACGAAATCAAGACAATCACGTGAAGTCATTCCCAGGTGGCGATAGAACAGAAACTCCCCAGGCAAGCAGAAGGCAGCGGAGATGAAGGCCCACCTTGGCCCAAGACTTGTCTCTGAGGATGTGAAAAGGGGCCAGGCCGCTGTTCTGATAGGAATTTTCTCCCTCACGCAAAGGCAGACCTTCTCAGTAAGTTACCCCCCCTTCTGTCTCTAATGTAATTGTAGGATTTGATCAGACATGTATAGAAAAGGAGGGAAATATCATCAGATTGTGTCAGACTTTACAAGTAAGCAGAGAACAATGGCAGGACGTACCCCACCCCCGCCCCGGGGACAGGCTGGGAGAGCTCTCTTCTCTTCCCCATGGTTTTCCTTGTTCATTAGAAAGCTACCCCACTTTTTTTTTCTTTTACCTCTTCCTTTGATGAGGTGACTGACTGCTATGCTCCCAGACAACTCCACTCTTAAAATAGGCTGCTGGAGGAATGACCTTCCACCAACAGCTTGCTGTGATGAATCAAACCGAAATTGGGAATCCACGGACACTCTCTTCTTAGTCACTGGGGAAGCTAAGGGCCCAGCCTAATCAGGGTCTCCAATTCCAAACATAGTGTTCTGGTCACACTTGGAGGTCAAGGCTTGGGTGCATTTGCCAGAGGAATTAGATTATGATGCTTTCCCCAGGATCTATGTACTTCCATGAATTTAGAAAGGTACAGAAGGGGTTTGGAGGAGGGAAAGACCTGGGAAAATGAGCCCTTTTCCCCCTTCACTGAGGTTCAGCGATATAAAAACGGAGCTGGTGCATGGAGATGCCCACCCAAGGTCAGGCTGCTGGAACGAACAAGGGAAATTACCTTATGAATGAGGACATTGAGGGCAGTGTCATAACATCCAGCCTATAAGGGATCCCATTTGACACAACACATTGGCAGTATGGGTGTGCCTAGAGGGAAAAAAAATATGTCTTTTGGTTAAAAAAAAATAGTAACAATAACCTTTCAGAGTTCAGGCAGATTGCCTTTGAGACACCCCTTAATGATGGATCCAAAGTGATGGCATTGAAGGACATGAGCCTGCACTGCCAAAGAAAGAGGGAAGCCCGAGCATCCTTGGGGAAAAGGTGCAGTGTCTTTGCTGTATTTTTAATGGAGACAGCAGAGTTGTGCTGTAATTTGTATCACAAGACATGCTGGAGAGTTGGGATAAGCTCACTTCATGTACAGGTCTGAATCCCCAACACCCACACCAGATAAGCTGTGAGGACAGCCTGGCCTGACACCAAAGTCAAGGGTATGCTCCTACTTGGAATTCCTGAGAATGTCTGTGGAGAGGAGTCCCAGGGCAACACTAGAACTCTTGCTGCAAAGGGGGTTAGGAGGAGGGGAACATGCCATTGTAAAGGAATCCACTGTTTATGGGATAGAAATGTAAATGGAACCGCCTTTGTCCTTTGGAGCTGATAAAGTGTGAGATTTGCTGGTTCGAGTTATATAGATATTGTTCTCACCAAGCCACTCCTTGTTACTCTTCTGTCCTTAGTGATATGGCCCTGGATCCGTGGATGCCAGTGTTAAGGCAATGAATGTTGAGCCTATTGTATTAAGTTCTAATATGGCTATTATGGGGATGCCTGATAGGTCAGGTGGCTACATGAGGTTTTCCCTAAAGGGGGTGCCAGTGGCTGGCAGTCCTGATGTCAATAATTGGGACAAAGAGTTTATCAGAAAGGAAATAGGAACTTCCTGTCTCTACTAAAACAGACCGATAAGGGACCTCTGCATCTCACTGAGCTCACTGCATTCTGGACTTGGGAGCGTTAAAGACTACATGTGGGCTTCTGGTTGGAAAGCAGAGACAGAGCCCACCATTTAGAGGAAAACAGAAGCTTACATGCCGAGGTTCTCTGAGCATCCAGAACTGGGAAGCCAGACCACCCAACTTCATGCTACTCTTCGTATCTGTCTTCCCTACATTATCCCTGACACCAGCAAAGCCTTGTCTAAATGGCACGGCCTTGCCTCAGCTTTGCTGCTAGGGAAGGGGCATATGTCTCCATTTAAGGTTGTGTTGTTCAGGGGCATGGAGTCCGCTCAAAGAAACCCAAAGGCAAAGGAGAATCTCAGTGATCAGGGCATGGACTGTTGCCCCCTGATTCTCCCTCCATGGTCAACTTTGGAGGAGCTTTGTTTGACCTCAAGGAAACTTCAATCTCCCTTCAACCAAGACTAGAACTAACAAGATGAGAGGCAAGAGAAAGAATTGAAAGCACGTTTAGTGGAGGCGGGGGAAGCTGGGTACTTGGGTTTGCTGTTCAAGTTGACAACAGTATAGCCAACCTAGCCATCCTGAGAAGCTGGATGCTGGAGAGGAGCTCCAGGAGCTCCAGTTCATTGAGCCAGCCATACAGGAAACATACCTAGCGTGTTGCCTGGATAATCTCATACTTGATCTCTTGAGTGGAATTCTTTTGGGACCACTGTTGGGAGTGTGGGCTTGGGAATTTGAGGAATAAACAGTGAAGCTAAATATTTCAGCAGAATTTCTCAGAGGCACCAAAAAATGTAATAGAGTTCAGGAACTGAAAATACACTTTAGTTATGTCACTGTACATAGGGTTTTTTTTCACTGGGGAGCATAGAACATAGAGTGAGGGGGGATGCAGGATGCAAATCAATAGAACGTACATTGTGTACTCTTTTTTTGCCTGGTTTATTTCACTCAGTATAATAGTTTTTAGATTCACACACGTTGCGTGTATCAATTGTTTGTTTTTATTGCTAAGCATAACCCACTGTATATATATATACTACAGATTGTTTATCCATTAACCTGCTGATGGGCACTTAGATGTTTCCAATTTGGGGCTACTACAAATAAAGTTTCTATAAACATTTACGTACAAATTTTTGTATGAAAGTTTGCTTTCATTTCTCTTGGGTAAATATACAGGAGTGGAACGAATGGATTACATTAGAAGTATATATTTAACTTTTTAAGAAACTGCCAAACTACTTTCCAAAGTGTAGAAGAGTTCCATTTCCTCCATATTCCTGCCAACACTTGGTATACTCAGTCTTTGTCATTTTAGTCTTTGTCAAATAGGTATGAAGCTGTATCTCTTTGTGGTTTTAATTTGCATTTCCCCAAGATGTTAAGCATCTTCTAATGTGTTTATTTGCCATCCTTATACCTTTTGTGGTGAAATGTCTGTTCAAATCTTTTGCCCATTGAGGTATTGGTTTTTTTCCTTATTATTGATTTTTAAGAGTTATTTACATATTCAGGATGTAAGTCCTTTTTTGGATATTTGATTTGCAAATATTTTCTCTCAGACTGTAATTTGTCTTTTCGTCCCATTAACAATGCCTTTTTAAGATCAGAAGTTTTCATTTTCAGAAGTTGAATTCATCCATTTTTTCCTTTATGGATTGGTATGGTACCTTAATTTGTTGTTGTTGTTGTTTTACTCTATTCTTAAAGAATTTCTCCTATGTTTCTGACTAGAAGATTTAGAGTTTTAGATTTCACGTTTAGGTCTATGATCCATTTTGATTCAAGTTTTTATATATGATACAAGACATGAATCAAAATTCATTTTATTTTGCAGATGGATATACCATGTTCCAGCACCATTTGTTGAAAAGACTATACTTTCCCTACTGAAATGCCTTTGTCCCTTTCTTGAAAATCAATTGTACATACATGTGTGTGCCTATTTCTTGACTCTTAATTCTGTTCTATTGACCTATTTGTCTATTTTGATGCCACTATCACACTGTTTTGATTACTGAAGCTTTATAAAAAGTCTTTAAATCAGATACTATTGGTTCTCCTCCTTTGTTCTTTTTTTTTCAAAGTTGTTTTGGCTATTCCAGGTATTTTGAGTTTTTACTTTAATTTTACAGTCAACTTATCAATTTCCTCAAAAAAAGCCTGCTGAGATTTTTATCAGGATTCCATTGACTATAGATTAATTTGAGGAGAATTGACATCTAAATAATATTGAGTCTTCTGATTCATAAACAATGTATATCACTCAATTTATTTAGGTTTTATTCAGTTTTTCTAAACAACATTTTTTTTCTTAGTGTAGGTAGCGGACTTTCACAATTTTTGGCAGATTTATCTCTGTTTCATAATTTGGTGCTATTGTAAGTGGTATTGTTTTTAAATTTTAACTGCTGATTTTTGTTTGTATATAGAAATAAAATTGATTTTTGTATATTGATCATGTGTCCTGCAACCTTGCTAAACTCACTTACTAGTTCTAATAGCCTTTTTGTAGATTCCATGAGATTTTTCTACATAGGCAATCATATGTCCTAAAATAAAGACAGTTTTGCTTTTTTCTTTCATATCTGGATAACTTTTACTTCTGTTTCCTGCTTTATTTCATTGACTAGAACTTCAAGTACAATGAATAAAATGGTGATGGTGAGAGATGATGTCTTTGTCTGTATTTTTTTTTAGAGGAAAGGGGGTACTTTGTAAGTCTTGAAACCAGCAAAAAGCACTGCCTATGATGGTTAATTCTTGGGACTGATTATTTAATTTCAGAGACAGAATTTAGGGAAGGTTGGGTTCTCTCCAGCATCCTTGAAGGCTAGGCAACTATAGGTTACACAACCTGGGGTCACTGTATAGCTAAGATTTATGTACTTGCTATAATCGAGCCAGAAAGCTGAGGGCCACGGTTGGATAAGACATGGGTTCAGGTGAGCACCTGTAACTGCCGGATTCTCACTTTAAACACATTCCTATGCCTTACAATCTCATGGTGAGATTGGTGTTTCTTCTGGTCCTAAGCAAACATGTGAGGAAGATCTGTCTTATCAGAGTAAGGTTTTCTTTCTCCTAAAAATCTCTTCCTTAAACTCATTTAGCTTTGGGGTACTTCCACAACTTGAGATGTCTTTTCTCAGCCAATGTCACAAAGAGATTAATCTACTCCTCTTTCTAGTTCTTCCTCTCCAGCTCACTATGCAACACAATATAGCCTGACTACAAAAGGAGACTACCCCCTCTGCCCCTGCAACCATGTCCATCCACAGTTCAGGACACAGCCCTTACCTGCAGGTTGAGATCTATCCCAGCACTGAGACCAAGCCTGGCCTAAAACAAGAAACATTCCCAATCCAGTCTCCAGAGGGTTCCGCCTCAGGTCTTACTCACAGTACCATTGCCCTGACCCTGAATTCTTGCTTCATTCTTTGTGTTTGGATCTCTGTCTCATTAACCTCTAGGATGCTCATGGCTTATAATTGCCACATGTCTGGAAGGTGGGGTAAGAGGAACTGGGGATACTAATAGAGCTCAGGGCTTGAAAACCCATCCCCAATAGAGAAAGGAGAGAAGGAGAGAAAGAAAGAACACTAGCATTTCTTTGGTATAGTATATCATACTAACTACAAAAGAGGCCCTGGAGTTCCATGGCATGAGTTCCAATCCTGGCTCCACTAAGTACTACCAGCTTGATCATGAGAAAGTTACCTCTCTTAGAATCTTACAGATTCCTCATCTGTAAAATGGGGGGCAATAATAGTTTTGAGTATTAACTGAAATTATTATGTTAAGTGTTAAGCAGAATTATTTGCAAATAGTAAGTACCTAATAGACCTTCACTATCATCATCATCATCATTACTACGTTCACAACAACTTGCCCATCCTTGTCCTAGTTGCTTGGTCTTCATTATCTCATAAGGCCTCACAGGTCTGTGAGACAGGGGTCACAATTGGGCCTGTCTCCTTCAGTACCACAAGCCTGACCTTGGTGCAGGCTGCAGTCAGCAGAAGGTGCATCTCTGCCTGCAGGGTGAGATTGAAAGAGAAGAGAGAGCCCGGAAGCTGAAGCCTGGCCAAGGAGCCTTAAAGAACCCAGAGCCAAGGGGTCATCTGAGAAGAGAGACACATGGCAAAAGCCATAATCTGGGGGAGACAGTTCAGAGCTTGAGAGAGGGGCCAGGTTGTGTAAAGGTGCATCCCAGGGCAAACGAGCTGCCGCACTGAAGCTGACTCCATCCCTCCTGAATCCCCCACTCCTTGACATCATACCCAATAACCTGCCTAGTGCCAAGAGTCATTACGGCAAGTGTCCTGGCTACGCCTCACTTTATATGTGGTGTTGCTACTGCTGTTGCCCAGCCTCTTTCTTTTTAGCTTCAATGTTCCATGCATTCTCTTACTCAGCACCCTCTCCTTCAATAGCCACGTGTTAAAGCCATATGAGACAACAGCCATGAGTTAAAGTCATGCCTGAGCTAGGCATGGAGGATGCAAAAATTAAAAATAAGCAAATAGACACAAATATTTAAGCAAATAAGCAAATAAACACAAGCTCCTACTTTTGTGGAGCTCAGAGTCTAGTGAGGGAGACAGACAAACACAAGTAAAATGATGAAACAATGGGATTAACTACATAGGAAATGGATATAGAAAGTCCTATGAAATTAATAATAGCACCACTAACTACCTTGGTGAGTTAAAAATTGGCCCTTTAACTATATTCCCTATTAGATAGTAAGTTCTTTAGGGAGAGGGGAAGTTGAAGGGTGAGCAGGTCCTGGCTCCATTTATTTCTGAATTCTCCATAGCTAACTCAGGACCTGGCACAGAGCCACAGTTAAAGATGGATTTGAAACTGACCTTGACTTTTCCATTTTCTCCAGTGCTATCTATTCTGTATACTGCTGCCAGGTTTTTCCCAAAGCATAGGGCAAATACCATGCAACTCTCCCACAGTGAGCTTTCAACTGCATCTTCAGAATTAAGAGCATTTTCCTTAGTCCTGTAGATCACTTCGGTATTTTTGACGGCCAGCAGCAAAAGACAACCGTGGCTCATGAAAGCAGAAATGTTTTGCACTAGAAGGCCATGGATGAAAAGACAACCCCCAGAATGAGAGAAAATATTTGCAAACAAAGCAAGGGACAAAGGATTAATCTCCAAAATATACAAACAGTTCATGGAGCTCAATATCAAAAAAACAAACAACCCAATTAAAAAATGGGCAGAAAACCTTAAAATAGACATTTCACCAAAGAAGACATACAGATGGCCAAGGAGCACGTGAAAAGATGCTCAACATCATTATTAGAGAAATGCAAATCAGAACGACAATGAGGCATCACCTCACACGGGTCAGAACAGCCATCATCAAAATATCTACAAACAATAAATGCTGAAGAGGGTGTGGAGAAAAGGGAACCCAACCTGCACTGTTGGTGGGAATGGAAATTGATATAGCCACTATGGAGAACAGTATGGGGGTTCCTTAAACAACTAAAAACAGAACTACCATACGACCCAGCAATCCCACTACTGGGCACATACCCTGAGAAAACCATAATTCAAAAAGAGTCATGTACCAAAATGTTCATTGCAGCTCTATTTACAATAGCCAAGACATGGAAACAGCCTAACTGTCCAACGACAGATGAATGAATAAAGATGTGGTACATATATACAATGGAATATTACTCAGCCATAAAAAGAAACGAAATTGGGTCGTTTGTAGTGAGGTGGATGGACCTAGAGTCTGTCATACAGAGTGAAGTAAGCCAGAAAGAGAAAAAAAACAAATATCATATATTAACGCATATATGTGGAATCTAGAAAAATGGTACAGATGAACCTATTTGCAGGGCAGGAATAGAGACAAAGATGTAGAGAACGGACATGTGGACGCTGTGGGGGAAGGGGAGGGTGGAACGAATTGGGAGATTAGGACTGACATATATACACTGCCATGTGTAAAATAGCTAGCTAGCGGGAACATGCTATAAAGCACAGGAAGCTCAGCTCAGTGCTCTGTGATAACCTAGATGGGTAGGATGGGAGGGAGGACTAAGAGGGAGGGGATATATGTATACATATAGCTGATTCACTTCACTGTAGAGCAGAAACTAACACAACATTGTAAAGCAATTATACTACAATTTTTTTAAAAAGGCTATGAAAAGCTCAGAGAATAGAGATAGACGTTGAAGGACTAGACTTTCAAATGGATGGGACTCAGGATGGTTCTGGGATGTGGAGAGCATGAATTGGTAGCCTGTGCCTTCAGAGTGCAGCCCTTGGGGTGAATGAAAGACTAATGACTCATACTTCCAGTTTATTCACACATCAAAAGTTCTAGGAGAGAACGTTGGATCGGCCTGGCATGGGTACCTCCTCCTTCATTGGTCAGCAGAGATGGGGTGGGTCAGGACACCTTGAATATCAGTCCCCCTAGAAAGCTACCCAATGGAGAGAGACACAGCTGTAAACCCAAAACTGAGGCACTGGTACCAGAAGAAAAGATGGATGCCAGGTAGGCAAAGCCAAAAACAAACAAAAATCAAACTGAACAATGAAAACAAGTGAAAAAGTAATCACTTTTGGCCACTAACGGGGTCAAAAAATCTCCAAAAGTAGGTACAAGTGACTTTTCTCAGATACTTCCCTCTTTCATATACTGTGTGTTCCCATCAAACAGGCCCCTTTCCAATACAGGAACCACCAGACTCACATATGTGCAAACATGTAGTTTCTACTCCCTGGATCTTTGCATGCCTGGCAGCTTCTGGTCACTCACAGTCAGCCAGCCCAAATGTCACCCCTGCATGGCCTGTCTAAAGCACTCTGGTCATTCTGCAGCCAGACATCCTGACTGCCTGCTAGAGAACTGTTGGACCGTCCACTCCACAGGACAGCAAGGCTCTTTCTTCATCTCTACACCCTGGTTCCTAACCCGGGCTCTGCAACTGCATTTAAGCTCAGAGAGAGCTGAGCTAACACCACCTCCTGGCACAGCAAATAGAGTGACATTCAGAACCCAGGATGGTCTCCTCAGGGAAAGCAGGCGCAGCTTCTCCCACTTCCCTCCAACCCTGAGAAGGGAAGGTGGACAGGATCACTTCCAAACCACAGAGCAAGTGTTTTCCATTTTTGCTCATCTGTGCCTCATTCAGCCTTATAAACTCACTTGAAAATGACCAGCATCTAAAACTAATAGCACTCATAAAACTAATAGCACTCATTTCTGTAGGTAATCTTACATTCTTCAATAGTTCAATGTTACACATAAATGCATTATTTTTAAGTAATTCTAATCATTTATCTAAATTCTGGTGCCAAGAGCAAGTACTATGGCCAGGGTGCATGGCAGAGCAATGTGTGCAAGGCAGCCCAGGTCAGGGAATATGCCATATGCCATCAGACCAGAGCTGGGGACTTCGCTTCCAAGGTCTACTTTGATGCTGACTCCTTGTGTGACCTAGAACCTCCCTAAGGCTCCACTTTTCCCAGGATAGAATGAGGGTCTCTCACCAAGAAGACTCCTTGGCAGGAGGACAAAGGGCTTGGAGCCAGCTACGCCTGAGTGTAAATCATGGCTCTCTTCTCTACCAGCTTTGTGACCCGAGTAATTACCTAATTCAGTCCTTCCCAGACTCCACTGATCATCAGAAACTCCTGGTGAACTCTTGGAAACTAAAGATATTTTGACCCCAGAAATGTTGATTCAAGATATCTGGAAAGAAGCCCAGAAATCCATATTTTCCAAAAGCTTCCAGGTGATGCTGATGATCAGCCGGGTTTGGTGATCATTCTCTCAGTTACTATGAACTTCTGTTTCCTCATCTGTAAAATGGGGATAGGAACTGTGCCTCCCTTGTAGACTTGGTAAGAGGGCTCACGAGATAACGTGTGCACATTTCTTTGCACACAACAGTGCCTTCCTGCAGCCAGTCAGTCAGTGGGGGTGACTGAGCGCCTGTCCTGTGCCAGATACCAAGTCAGGCACTGGACACAGAATGTGAGCATGACGAGTGTGTTCCTGGCCCCATGGAGACCGTGCGCTGGGGCAGGGAGACAGCAGCACACAAGGAAACCTACAGGAATAACTCTCATTTGATGTCTCATACTCTGGGTCTGCCACTAAACCCCAACTGGTGACCATCACCATGGGGGTGGCCAGAGTGTAGAGGCCCCCAGACATACCTGAGTCTAGAGAACAGGTGGAGCTGGAGAGGCAGAGAAAAGACCTCGTTCTGAGTGGGGATCTAGCCTGATGCTGATGCTGCTGGAGATGAAAAGGGTCAAGTGCCTGGCGGGGAAGCAGGGGCAGTGTGGGAAGAATTCACTTGGAGTGTCCGGATGATAGGGAAGTTGGGATGTCAGACGTGGTATCCTGAGGGCAAGAAAAATGGACCCAGGCCCTCCATTCTACTGTCATTCCCCAAGTTGAGTGAGTCGAGCTCTGGTGAGGGAAGAAGCTCCTCTGGGATCACTTTTGGCCAAAGACAGAGCAATGGAGAGGGGATGACTCAGGTTAGGCTTCCAGCCCTACTGGGAACCCTCCACTTCCTGGAAAAGTCAACCCATCGTGTACTTCATTCTTCATGACTGTAATAGGAGAGAGGGGTACAGACTTGGGATGGGGGCTTAAAGCTTAATTGGTAAAGTTTAGAAAAATTTAAAGGAATAAAGAGGTCCTAAAGGGGGAAAATCAGCTATGAAAGGATAATAATTAAAGGATGTTTATTTGTTCATTTGTTTAAAGCAGGATGGAGCTACAGGGTTGCTCTATTTGGAAAACAAAATGTCAATGCCTAGGCCCAAGGCCGATGGATCAGAAACCAGTTCTAGGCAACAAATTCTGTGCACTCAGGTAGCAAGATGAACCAGCAAAAGGTCAACTGTCCCTAAAATGCAAAAAAGCTTAGAGAAGGAGCTGGGACCAATTTGAGAGGCTGTGAAGGGTCACATGCACCTGTAGCAGCCTGCAATGAGCAAAGACACCTTGTGTTATGTTGGTAAGGGTGACAGGTTCCAGCTCGGGACCTGAAGGCTTTAAGGAAGATTTGACAAGTAATTCACATTTAGCATGCTGGTATCTTTGAGCACTTGTAGGTTCAGTGAGCTGTCTGGGGCACATAGAATCAAAGGACACACATGCTGTAATGAAAGAATGAAAGAAGGACGTTGGGGTGGGTGACACCCCTGATCAGTGTTGACTCATCTGTACTGGCGCCTCAAGTCAGTTCCATCACTCAGGGACAATGCTGTCATGGATAGCCAGACTAATTACTCCACATCATTTTGTAAGGCATGAACTAGAATGCCTTTCCACTGCCCCCATCTTAAAGACGGAGAGTGGCAGGCTAAGGTGTGGGTTCAAGCCCCAGTGAAGACTGAGGTGTGATTCCAAAGCTTCCATCCTGGGTCCTGTGTGCTGCACCCCTGTACACATCAGAGGGACTCATGCATGTGCAGCAGCCCTGCGTCAGCTGGCGAGCCCGTGCCAATGGAAGGGCCATATCAGCACTGCAGGGGAACACCCTTCTAGATGAACATGAGGGCCTGGGGAGAGGGGTCAAGTTCAGGCATTTCCTCACTCTTCCAGACAGCAAACCTCACTCTGATCAGAATGATTCCCTGTAGGAGAGAATGTTTACCCTAATTCATGATTTGCAAACAACTAGGCTTTAATAAAATGCATTTAAAGCTAAAAGTGTCCAGAACAGAATCGAGTGTGTCTTTGAAGCCACTTTTGGATTTTGGCAGATCCTTAGTTCATCCTTGTCATCCTCACCTCACCACCAGCAGACTTCTGAAGCTCCACACTCCCTGCAGTCGAGGGAAGGGGCAGCAGCCCAAGCAGGGAGCATAGGACAACTTCATGATAGTCCAAGCTAGACAAGACACTTTTCTGAACAGAAAAGTGCAAGACACTTTTCTGAACAGATTCCTCTTGCTGGCTAAGTCTATAGGAAGACTTTTTTTTTTTCTTTCCTACAAACTTGAAGACTGTTTTAGATGTCAGTTTCATGGTTGACTTGCTTCCAGAAAAGCAAATAAAATTGACTATATTATGGAGATAACTCTAGATGTAGCCAAGCCTAGGGCTCATTGGCTGAAGAATGAAGACAGATGCAGAGGTGCACAGAGAATCTGAGTGGTAAAACATGGATGAAAGAGCACAGACCTGGAACCATGGTGCCTGGCACATTGCTTACTTATCCTGAGTCTTGGCACAAGTTATTTAGTCTCTTCCTGCCTCAGTTTCCACATACAGGAAACAGGATAATAAAAGTACCTCTTGGGGCTTCCTTGGTGGCGCAGTGGTTAAGAATCTGCCTGCCAATGCAGGGGACACGGGTTCGAGCCCTGGTCCGGGAAGATCCCACATGCCGTGGAGCAATTAAGCCCGTGTGCCACAACTACTGAGCCCACGTGACACAACTACTGTAGCCCAGGTGCCTAGAGTCCGTGCTCTGCAACAAGAGAAGCCAGTGCAATGAGAAGCCCGTGCACCGCAAGAAGAGCAGCTGCAACTAGAGAAAGCCCGCGGGAAGCAATGGAGACCCAACACGGCCAAAAATAAATAATAAAATAAATTAATTTTTTTAAAAAAGTACCACTTCACGTGTTTGTTGTGAAAAATAAATGGATTAACACATGTAAGTGCTTAGAACAAAGAGCCTGGCGCATAGTAACACTGTGTGGAGTAGTTATTTATATCATTCTGCAAAACTCTGAACCCCAGGCACCCTTTTACACTATTGACCTTCAAAGGGAAACTGACTTCAGAAAAGATGCCAATTATCAATTTCTGTGATCTACTGCCCTCGAGCTCGTGAATCAAGAGCTCAGAAATGACTCAGGCACTCACCCTGAACTCAGACCATTTCTGGCAGAACTTTTCCACTCCAAGGAATCGTCAACTAATTATACTGAATGAGCCTTGCTCTGAGCCAGAAATGTGATAACAAATTTCCTTAGAGGGATGGACTAGGAGTCAAAACACCAGAGACGCTGATGAAACATTTAATGCATTGCCTCCATGTAGAAGGGGAGGAAGAGGAGGAAAGGGAAAAAAATAAGGAGCAAGAAAAAGAACACAAATATTAAAGAGGACTTCCGATTCATGTCATCTTCACCCTGAGGTAGAAGTACACATCCAGACCTGCCTCCCCACTTGTACTCCATTCCTGGTCCTCTGTGGCTGTGGCTAAGCAGAGGCTGGACATCAGGATTTACCTCTTCTGTTTGCTCTTCACCCACATCTGATAGGTCATTAAGTGCTGCCGATTTTGTCTGACCCTATGTAAGTTCCAGATTTCATTTCCAACCAATGCCTCACTTAAGGAAATCTCACTGCAGTGGTTAGGATCTCCCAGGCCAAAGGAGTGGAGATGGACTCAAGTTATCAAGTAATGTCAGCTAATCCTATCAGGGAAGTAGGGAGGAAAGAAGAAAATTTAGCATCCACCAACCAAGAGTCCAAAATGCAGCCCAGCTGCAGTGAGGCCTCCTTCACCCATCTGCAGCAGATGGCCACTGCGTCCTGCCATTGCATCTCTTACATGGCAATTCTGTCTCTTTATCTTCTTTTGTTGCTGCCAATCAAATGCCCCTCTGCTCCCACTGGCTCTGCTGTCTGAGAGCTTCTGCTCATACACTCTCTCTCTGTGAGTCATCTGGCATGCACTGTTCCAATGTCTGCATCCCTGTGTGTCTCATTTTCAAAATCCAGAAGAAAGAGGACTTAACTGAGTCAATATGGTGCCACATGGAGCAACGCTGCTGGGCAGAGCTGTTGTAACAGGCCACTGCACAGAAAACCTAAAGGTAGCTGCTTTGGGGCAGGCTCAGACCCACAGTCCCATCATTTGTGGCAAGATAATATAAAAATAAAAATCTTTGTTGATTTTCAGTAGTCAACACATTCATTTATACTTCTAGATTTTTTGCATGAGCTGTGACTTCAGTGGGTATTGGCATGTAAGGAATACCTAATTACATGGAACATTTTGTAAGTGATATCAGAAAGATGGGAGCAAGGCAAAGAACAACCATTTCACGAACAAAGTTTGGGATATTGCGGGAATATTAAAGTTCTTTTGGTGTCCTTTTGCATTTCATGAATCCAGACCTACGAGCGAGCAGAACAAGAGTTTGTCATATTAGCTATTTACAAATGGTTTCTTTTAAAACGTCCTTTCTGATTAGCAGTTCATAGGAGGAGCTTTCTACCCGCAATGACCAGGGCAGCCCCTCATGTGAAGTCAGCGTTTAAACATTCAGCCAGGATGTGTCGGACCACCCAGGCTCTCCCAAACTCCCAGCCCGGCTGCCACGCTGGCTGTCCCCGTGCTGGCTGGAGTTCTGGGATCTGGGCCGCAAAGACGCTTCAAGATTTCTGACTTTACCGCCATGGTAACTGATTGCGTCATTATCTATAATACATCTGGAGGGAGAAGCACATATTGAGGTGAGTGAGACAGGGAGGTGATTTGAGAAAAATTTCCAGATCTTGTTAAAATCTTTTGTGGTCTTGGGAATCTTATTTAACCTTCAGCTTCCTGTCCATCAAAAGGAGATGTAGATGTGCACATCATATGCACATGGATTTCAATGGAGATTGATAATCGCAACCACTTATAAATAAAATGTCTGAGGAGGGTAATTTGGCAAGCGGAGACTTCAGTTTCTCAAATTGGCTTCAGTTTTAGTAATGATAGAAAGCAAGTGAGATCATCACTACAGCCTGAAAAACCCCTTCAATAGATCCCATTATTCTATTTAGCTCTTTATTTTTAAACAAGATATAGCTAAAACTGTGACTTTCACGGAGTTACTCAGGGGCTAATATTATTGTATGGGTCACTCCAGTTCCTTCCTGGGGTAGTAAATACTTGTACTTTTATGGTGCAGACTTTTGCTGGTTGTAATGAGTTTCTCTCTGTTCCTCTGGGCTGACAGCAACCATGGCGGCCACTCATGACTCAGCTTCCTGTGCACCTGGTCTTGAGTCTGGTCTCTAGGGCAGGTGGCCCAGGGAAATAGCACCCCCTTCATGAGATCAGCTTGGCTTCCCCCGACCTTGCTGGACAGGCTCCAAGGCCCTGCTCAGCCACAATGGCATGCGAGTCCAGTCTGCCCTGTGCTCACAGAGGGCTGCTCTCAACTAGATGAGCCAACCTCACAATCTCATCTTGGCTGCCCTTGGCACACAGACTGGTCTTCTCACACCACAGACAGAAGGCTGCCGCCAAGAGCACTGGGCCAGTTGCTCTCACTCTGCAACAGAGAGGTAGGGTGTCTTTTCCAGCCCCATGGAGGCAGGTGAGCACTTGCTGGGAGCCTTAGTAGATATCTGAGTGCCCAAGGACCTGCAGGAGCTCATAGCCTAGATCACTCCAAGAGGGAAACCAAAGTACTCCAGAAGACCCAACTGAAACGGGGCTTGAGGGAACAGGCCAAAGTGTACTTACAACAACCTTACAACAATTCCAAGTTACATCCAAAATGTATCCATAATTTAATAAATGGCTAAAAGCATTCATATGCTATAACAACTTTATCTCATGCTCCCTTGAATAAAATCAAGATCAGAGTGTCTTAGAGCAGAGGGGGAAATCTGAATGGGCTGGATAGATACAAATGTGATCAGCCTGGGATTTGGCAGAACTAGGTAAGATCAATTGCACACAATGCATTGAAAATGCTCAACTATGGGGTGGAACTGCCTTATTTCAGAACATATGATGCTGAGGGCTCACAATTATCTGAAAGAAAAACCCCCAGAAATAAGATGTCAATAACCTCATTTTTGTAGCCCATATTGATGACAGTGAAAAATTCTTTGGCATCAATGAAACTTGAGTGATTGCCTTTTCCAGTTGTCCCAAATGAGAAGCAGACCCAAACAGGCACGTTTCTGCCAAGGGAGAGTTCTCTTAATTATCCCTGAACCTCATTTGCTACAGGCCTAGTAAACAACTGGAGCTTTGCCTCTCTCTCCATGACCCCATATACACACACATTCTCACGTGAACACCCTTCTGCACACACGTGTATAAAATACACACCTATAAAGATAAACTAGCAAGGCCAAGCTGACTGGAAAAAACAACTATTGGACTTGCTACATAAAAATATGGGCAGTGCACAGGACAGATAAAATCTTTGCCAAAAGCTTTATCGCATGGGGCTAGTTTGCTAAAACATCCTTCAGCCTTTGTGTTTGGATAAATAAGGGTTTAAATTACTCAGAGTGACTTGCCTTCTAAAACCACATAGAATTCTTCTTTTTGCACTAAAGCCTCAAGACTTCAAAATCTCATAGAAGTAAAAAAAAGCCATGTCCCTCAGGACTAAAATAGAAAGAGAAGGAGGCGGTAGCCAAGAACATTCTTTCCAGCGTACAGGGGACCACCTCCTTGTTCACATACCCATCATGATTTGTAAAGAAGGCTAAGGGTCCAGCTTACGCCACCAAGATTAAAAACTTGAGGCCAAGAGGTGGCTGCCCAGAGCTGGGATGAGCAAGGCTAAGAAGAGCTTACATCTTTTCTGAACCACGCCAAGGACGCCATTCCCTTGGTGCTGAAATTCAAGAAGTCAAAGATAATTTTCCAAAAGACTGTATTTTCTAAGGCCAGAAGGTGAAGGGAACAAATGATGCTTCATCTCCCTGAGGATTTTGAAGATTATTAGATTACCATTTCAAGACAGGAACATTCTGACATGATGTAGTATTTGGACTAAAGAGTGGAAGCCTGAATCAAAAGCAATTCTGTTGAGTTTGGATGTTGGGGAAGCTATTTCTCTTTGCCCAACTTGACTATTTTCTTCTTGTATTGATTCATTACATCTACAAACCCTAGCACTTTTACCACATGACTTCTATGACTCTCTTTGTCTCCCAAGTCCCCTTTTGGGGATCAGCTGTTGGTCAAACATGTTAATGTGCCACAACAGGGACAATCTCAGGCTGTGACTGAAAGCCAGTACTCACTAGTCCTTTTCCCTAACCACATACTTTTCTCCTTTGTCCTCGCTCTCTCATGGCACTGGCATCAAATGAACCTGTGTAAGCTTCTGCCCCCCTCAACTAGTGCTGAGGGCTTAAGCAAGAATGCCTTTCTGAACTTGCTTGCTCATATCTGAAATAAAACCCTCCAGTGAGGATTAAATGATGTGATTAATAAGGCTAATGAAAGTATCAGAGTAGTGCTATCCTTATCACAAGAGTCCTTTAAAAGCAGAGAGTTTTCTCTGGTTCCCTGTGGGGTGTCAGCCTGTGAGCTCCAAGGAACTCATTTCATCAAACTTCACCACAAAGCTCTACAGAAAAGGCACAGGAGAGGCCCCTGCTCCCTCTGAGAGAGTTGGTCAAGACCACTGGACAGCAGTCTTCCCAAATAAGTAAAAATATGGAACAGGCTGGCATATGTTTGTTGAAAATCGGACCCATGTTTTTTAAGATTGCCATTGTTTTCTTAAGTTCACTATCCTTCCTTTGCTTCCTGTACCTAAAGAAAGTTCATACTCACATACTCAAAACACGTCACTACACAGAACGAGCATGATGTCATCCCGTGAGGACCTCTGGGCAGGGGAATTCCAAGTTACAAGCCACGTGTCCATTAGAAGCCATCACTAATCTTAAGCCACTTTCTAGCCCATATCAGGGAGACCAGCCCCACCATCCTCAGCATGTGCGCACGTGGGTCTGAATGACGGAGGAAGCTGTACTGGCAGAGAAGGAAGAAAAGGGAGCAAAAGAAGGATCTCTCCGTGGATGGGCTTTCCATTCGGCAATTTAAATCGTTCTTCTAAAATAAATAAATAAATAAGTTGTTCCGGATTATCTGAGATAACAGTGGTCCTACGTGTTTATCTTTTTCTTACAGACTTTTAAATTATAATAAATAAAAGGCTTTTAAATGGTTTTCCATAAGGGTATAAAATTACCTCTGGAAAGAGAAAAAGCATTAATGCATGCAAATAAATATATTCTGTTTATCATTTTTGGATTGAAGGAAAGGCCGGGGATACTTGTTTTCCTTGTGTACTCTTATCCCTTCCATTTAGAATGAATTCCTCATCTTCTTTATCCACTTTCTTCTGCTACCTACCCATCTTTGTGTTCAGATATCACCTCTTTGGTGAAGATGTTCTCTCCACTCCTTTCCCTCCCAATAATATAATAATATAGTTATTCTCTATTGATGGCTTTGTTACTTGTTTCATTTACCATGGCTACAGCATGGATTATCCTCTAGTTACCTCTGTAAAACTGCAATCACTCAAGTACTTCATGAAGACCTATAATGTTGATATCATAGGAGGGCTGCTGGCCCTGGAGAAAAACAATGAATTTGAAAATTGCACAACAGGAAAAACTCTGGACTCTGTAGAGTGGGCTAGTCATAGTATGGGTTGATCAAGTCCTTGAGGTGAATGAATCTTCCTCAGGAGAGTATGTTGCGTGATTGGAAAGAAAAGGCAGATGATCTGTTGAATTTTAGGTATGTGTGTAGGTCCCTCAGGTGGATGAGTCATATTCATTCCCGTATCACAAAGGCCAGGCATAACCAAAAGCCAACTTCTCAGCCTGGTTCGCTTCATGGTTGTTTGTACTATCCTTTCCATGAAGGCAGAGCTATAGCAAGAAAGGAAAGACTGTGGTTCCAAGAGTCTCCCTCCTTTCCTGAGAAGGAACTTGATAGAGAGGTAGTTTCTCCAGGACTGACTTTAAAAATCTGAACTGCAGTGGTCTCTTCACCCATCCAACCAACCGGCATTTAGTAATTACCTACTGTAGGTTAGGGGCAATGCTAGATTCTAGGAATAGAGTACAAATTCCCCAATTATTGCTGCATACAATCTTCTAAAGGAAGATAGAAAAGGTCTTGTTTAAAAGTTTTTTCATATCCAAGGAGGAAAGAACAGCCAAAACAAGTAAGACAGGGGTGAGAGGGAGAGGACCCCCCCAGCGGTAAGTCTGAGTGTTCAAGGAAGGTGAGAGCAAGAAGAGAGGTCCCCCCAGGAAGCCTGGGGCAGGGTCCCTCTGGTGGTGGTCCCAGGGACTACAGATGGAAAATGATCATCTTGGGGGGTTAACCCTGAATGTAGTAGCCCCAGTGCTGTGACTCAATAGGTAGAGCCAAGGCCACTAAAGTGTGACATTCCTACACAAACAGTCACCATTGAGGGGCTGTCTAGGCAGAGAGGTGCCTTAGCTGGAAGCTGCTTTCGTCAGTCCGCAAAAACACACACAGTTGAGAAATAATTCCCTGCCAGTTTTTGAGACACTGAAGCCGAAACATTAACTTTACACAAAATGAATGTATTAGGAAGCTGCGGGAAAGGGAGCCATTAGGGACACAGAGAGGGAGAAATCAATTCTACTCCATTTGGGGAGGAAAGAAGAGAGGTTTCAGAGAGGAAGTAAACGTAGCTAAAGCTGGAAGAATATATATGCATTTGCCACGTAAAACGGGATGGGGTAAGAGAAATCTTGGCAGAGAAAACTGTATTGACAAAAACATGGCAGGATGAAGTGTGACCAGAGCATAGGCTTTGAGAAAAGACACTGTAAGAAATAAGATGAGGGCCAGACCTCAGGGGCCTTGTAGGACATACTGGGAAGTTTGTATTTCATTGGAAATTCAAACTGTTAAAGAGAATGATCTCATACCCCCTAAGGGTCTTAGGTCACAGCCAAAGGGGAGCCCTGTGCACATAATTTACTTAAAATATCTTAAAATATTCCAATTGTATCTTCTACTTTATAATAAATTGATACTTGTTTTAATATTTTAAAATAGTTCTAACCTTCTAGTAAAATTGTTACTCCAGAATAATAGACCACATCTCTCAAAAGTTTCAAGTGCCCTGGAATACAAAGAAGTACCCCCCAGGGGTCCATGTAACTC
Organism: Kogia breviceps; assembly: GCF_026419965.1. NCBI lineage: Eukaryota > Metazoa > Chordata > Mammalia > Artiodactyla > Physeteridae > Kogia > Kogia breviceps. The sequence continues at coordinate 45,721,891 of NC_081311.1, read as the reverse complement.
AGTTTGAGAAGAATAGTTGTATGTAACTGGAAGTCTTCAAAGCATTTTAAGAAGTGGAATAATTTTAGTGAATTCAGAGAGCACTTAACTTATGAGGTTTGGAGTTGGTGAGGAGTGGTAAAATATAAAAGTCGTCAAGGTGGAGACTGCTAGGATATGGTGACTGGTGGAAAAGAATGGGCCAAGAAGAAGATGTAGGATGTTGGCTTAGAGGCCCTCCACTTGGGTAAGGAATGTAGGGGAATCAAAACAAACACGAGGTAGGGGCAGAACAGGAGGTTCTTGGTTTATGTCTGCAGATGTTAGCCCTGACTGCCTGTGGACCATCCGGCAGGAGATGCTTGGGAAGACAATGGATCTGCTGTTCGGGAGCAGTCTATACTAAAGACAATATCTGAGAGTCACTGGCCTCAGAGTAGCCAGAGGAAAATTTGGGGGAGAAAAGGTCAAGGAGAGAAACCAATGTATTTGGGCCTCCAGAGTGGGTTGGGGACATAGGGATGAATCAGATGTTTTCCTTCCTCCTGCAGAATTCAGCTTAGTTTGGAAGTGAGGATGGCCACTTAATGGCAATACCAGATATGAATGATCCATGGTAGCCAGCAGGCACACCGGGAATACTCAGGTTTGCCTAAAGCAGAGAGTCAAGTTAAGAAGTCATGGAAACTGAGATTAGAAAAGGTAAGTCAAGGCCAGCTTGTGAATGACCAAGAAATTTGAAAGACAAAGGGAAATGTCAGAGTTTTATGAGCAGGGTAATGCTAGGTCCAGGGCTCTGTGAAGCACTGTCAAATTCGACTAGGAGGAAGTATTTCATGGTCAGGTGACCAACAACATGTAGAAAACAGGGAGACGTTTATATATAGGGGAAGGGAAGAGGCAGTGTGGGCTGGCACCAGGTAGGGGATACATTTTAAATACCTAATGACCCTAATGACATGAGCACCATCAGAACAGATGCCAGCCAGGGCACGATACTGGCACAGTATCAGCAAATGTGAGCCCTTGCCAGAGAATCAGCAATGGAAAGAGTGAGGAGGAGGTAGCTATAGAGTGACACAACCCTCCTCTTATGAGGCATAGAATATAAATACGAGATGCAGGTGGCCGCTGTGATGGTTATGAAAGCAATGTCAGCAAACAAGGGAGGAATGATTTCTTGATAAACCATAGCTCTGCCCTTCACATGCGCTTTCCTGGGACAAAAGAGAAAAATGAGGGGATTCAGATGCAGAAGGCCCTTATGATCTGGGAACAGCTGGGTCATTGAGAAGGACCGCTGGCTTCAATTTCCCATTCACAAACTTGGCATGTCTCAGTCTTTTCACCAGGCCTGGGACCAGGTCTCTGAGGTAGAACCATACAGATGGGGTGAATGCAAACAGTCTCCTTCCTCCCTCCTCTCCAGTCTCGTGTTATTTCAGAGCTCTAGATATGAGCTGTCCATAAAGCATTTATGAAAGTTCCAGAGCTGGGCCCAGTGATCAAACTCCTTATTTCTAGTGTTAGAGGCTTTGCACCTTCTTTATTTCCTGGGAACTCCTGTGGAGGGTGGATAAGATTTAGGTGTAGATAGCAAGTCTCATTCACAACCTGGGAATCTCATACTGTATATATTTTATCTTCATATATGACTCGTGTTTTTGTAAGTTTTGTAAGACTTTATTGCATGAAGTATGCTACACATGAACAAAATAATTAAAACTAAACACAGAAGTCTCGTAAAACCAAGATTCTCATGCTGGATAAGGTCAGAAGCAATTTTCCAAAATACTTGACGATATCTATTCTTTATAATTTTAATATAATACTGCTCTGTTAAATCCCATTAAATGTTTTCATTAAGATAGATTATCTAAATTTGCCCTTGCTTGGCTTATTAACAGACTAGCATAGCTGAGCATAACTCTCTGGATGTATGTTTTGAAGAGAAACAGACTATCGAACTTGTAGTTCTTGTTAACTTGCACACTCAAGTTCACACAGCAAACTGGCAAGTGGGGATTGCTCATGATTCTTATAGTGTTTCTAGCCTGAGGTAGAAAGTGTGTCTCTTAAATAAAAGCAAAAATAAACAAATGGGACTTAATCAAACTTAAAAGCTTTTGCAGAGCAAAGGAAACCATCAACAAGATGAAAAGACAACCTACTGAATGAGAAAGAAGTATTTGCAAATGATGCAACTGACAAGGGGTTAATATCCAAAATATACAAAGAGCTTAGATAACTCAATATCTAAAAAACACAAACAACCCAGTCAAAAAATGGGCAGAAGACCTAAACAGACATTTCTTCAAAGACGACATACAGAGGGCCAACAGGCATATGAAAAGATGCTCAACACCGCTAATTATTAGAGAAATGCAAATCAAAACTATAATGTGGTATCACCTCACAGAGGTCAGAATGGCCATCATCAAAAAGCCTACGAACAATAAATGCTGGAGGGGGTGTGGAGAAAAGGGAACCCTTTTGCACTGTTGGTGGGAATGTAAATTGATACAGCCACCGTGGAGAACAGTACGGAGGTCTAAACTAAAAGTAAAATTACCATATGACCCAGCAATCCCACTACTGGGCATATACCCTGAGAAAATCATAATTCAAAAGGACACATGTATCCCAATGTTCATTGCAGCACTATTTACAATAGCCAGGACATGGAAACAACCTAAATGTCCAATGATAGATGAATGGATAAAGAAGATGTGGCACATATATACAATGGAATATTACTCAGCCATAAAAAGGAAAGAAACTGAGGTATTTGTAGTGAGGTGGATGGACCTAGAGTCTGTCATACAGAGTGAAGTAAGTCAGAAAGAGGAAAACAAATACCGTATGCTAACGCATATATATGGAATCTAAAAAAATGGTACTGATGAACCTAGTGGCAGGGCAGGAATAAAGACACAGATGTAGAGAATGGACTTGAGGACACAGCAGGGGGAAGGGGAAGCTGGGACAAAGTGAGAGAATAGCACTGACATATATACACTACCAAATGTAAAATAGAAAGCTAGTGGGAAGCAGCTGCATAGCACAGGGAGATCAACTCGATGCTTTGTGACTACCTAGAGGGATGGGATAGGGAGGGTGGGAAGGAGGCTCAAGAGGGAGGGGATATGGGGATATACATATACATATAGCTGATTCACTTTGTTGTACAGCAGAAACTAACACAACATTGTAAAGCAATTATACTCCAATAAAGATGTTTAAAAAAAAAACTCTTCTCAGTAATTATATTGGTAGTAGAAATATTAGTAATAGATTAATATTTTGAGACTGTTATATATATAATTTAAAATAAAATAAAAAAGTAACTATGAGGTTTTCTAATATCCTCTGTGTCCTTAAGAAGTAGGATTTTTAGCAGGTAGAAAAAAAGGAGATACAGATAAATACAGAAGAGGTATAGCTGAATTTGAAATGGAAGCATCAATATGACTTCATCAGATATTTTATTTAACATACGGTTTTTATTTGCTCTATCCACTGAAGAATCTTAGAAAAAATGATCAACCCATTAGCAATGAGCATCTCTGCTTCCCAGCTTGTGGCACTGAGATTCCAGTTCTCATTTCAAGACTTCTTGAAGAAATGACAAATTCCAGGTCTGGGAAAAGAACCGTACAAGATGAACCTGGAACATCATGTCATACCAGATAGCAAGAAAACTATCAGAGACTCAGGAGCCCACGTGAAAAAGCTCCCACTGGCCAAAAAAAATGGGACAATTTGAGCTCCCAGTTGGATAATAATCTCAATGGAATGAAACACAGCAAATATGCTTAAATCCATGAATTCATATTGATACTTAGAGAAAAGAAAGTAAATGACCATATTTTGGAGGATGAAAGGAAATCAACTCATTATTTTGAACACTGTAAATAAAGGAAAATAATTTTTTTTTTAAGTCTACAAATAAATGCTGGAGACAGTATGGAGGAAACGGAACCCTCCTACACTAATGGTGGGAATGTAAATTGGTGCAACCACTATGAAGAACAGTACGGAACTTCCTCAAAAAACTAAAAATAGATCTACCATATGATTCAGCAATCCCACTTTTAAACACATATCTGGAAAAGACAAAAACTCTAATCTGAAAAGATAAATGCACCCCAGTATTCACAGCAGCACTATTTATAATAGCCAAGACATGGAAACAACACAAATGCCCATCAACAGACAGTTGGTTTAAGAAGATGTATATGTATGTGTGTGTGTGTGCATGTGTGTGCGTGAGTATGTGTATGTATATATTACTCAGCCATAAAAAAGAATGAAATATTGCCATTTGCAGCAACATGGATGAACCCATGAACCCAGAGAATATTACACTTAGTGAAGTAAGTCAGACAAAAAGAAATATTATATGATATCACTTATATGTGGAATCTAAAAAATAATACAAATGAATCTATATATAAAATAGAAACAGACTCACAGACAGAAAAAACAAACTTATGGTTACCAAAGGGGAAAGGAGTAGGACAGAGGGATAAATTAGGAGTTTGGAATTAACAGATACAAGTTACTGTACATAAAATAGATAAGCAACAAGAATTTACTGTATAGCACAGGGAACTATATTCAATATCTTATAATAAGCTATAATGGAAAATAATCTGAAAAAAATTATATATATATATAATATGACTAAATAACTTTGCTGTACACCTGAAACTAACACAATATTGTAAATCAACCATACTTCAGGTTTTTTTTTAAAGTGTGTCCCTTTTAAAGGTTGACCAAAGAACAGTAAATGGACCTCTATTCGGGGACTATTTCAGGCAAAATGCCCTCAGTGGATGGATCTTGGGCCAGCTGCCCAACAGTGGAGGCTTTGCACATTTAAATGGCTTCCTCACTGGCTGAAACCTTATCTAAGGCCAGTGTGTCCCTCAATGACCCTTTTACAGAAGACACTGAACGCATCTGCCAGGTGTAGTGGATTACTGCTCTACAAAGACTTTAGGCTCCTGACATTAAAGTGAACCTTCAGTTGTAATGCTGGCATTTTAAAAAGAAAATTCTGAAACCAAAATGGCCTTTCTCTCCCAGCTTTTCCTTTGGAATGCACCAAAGCCAGACCCAAGGAACGTGATGACATCCTAAAAGCCTGTGATTAATTCATGCTGGTCCCCAAGCCTTTGCCCCTTGGTGCCACATGGTGAAGCATTTACCACTACCTGGTTTTACTCCACAGCCAGACAGCACTTCCAAGAATTCCAGTCATCACTTGAATAGAGATAGGATTGAGTTCATGGAGTTTCTTACAGGGTTATTTAATGCAAATCTCTTTTATCCATTCCCTCATTGAGATTCCCTTGCATAAACAACCCTGTTTACCAGTGGATTATTTACCCATGTAATTGATTGCTTGTTTTTTCAATGAGTTGTTCAGTGTGGGGTTTTCAGTTCCCTGTTCCAATGTTTTTCTATAAGTAAGAGGATAAGGTGGCAGGAAATGGGAGCTCCCCAGAGAAGAAGTAACTGTGATAAATGAGACTATGTCAAGCTATGTACATACAGGAAACAATACAAGCAAAGCCATGAGACAAATCCTCAAGGTTTGCATGTTGCTTTAAGTCAGTAGTGCTGAATTTTTTTGCCAAATTAAACTTTTTGAAACTTGTTGATTATTTATTATCTTTGGTTTAAAAAGAATCACTATAAATGAGAAAAATTTGATTGCAATTGTTTAAAGACTATACATAATTAAATGTGAGTTTTTCTGCTGGGAAGCATAGAAGATTTGCACAACAGGGCCCAAATCAAATTACAGGATTTTCACTAGAGTCTGGAAAAGAAGAATGTATTTGATCAATGCCAGAGTGATGAAAGACTAAAGAAAGGCAAAAGAGCATTGTCAACTTTTCTTCAGAGAAAAGGAGTAGTATTTCTGGGATTATTCATTTCTGGATGGCCCTGTCTGGCCTCAGTTGTCTGTAAGATGAGAAGTCAGGACTGAGAAGATGGGGTATCTACCTAGGACCTCAGCCCCTCAAGTACTGACGTGTAGCCAGGATGCTAAGAACCTGCTGGTCAAAGAGCTCAGCAGTAGGGAAGCCTGGACATATCTGACCTGACCTTGGGTTTCACCATAACATGGCAAGATCATGCCACCCCAAGTCCACAGAAGACTTCAAGTTTCCCCAGGGTGACTAGGCCTGTTCCATGCTAACTAGGGTGAAGCATCATTCTTTGAACTCTGACTGCTGGAAAAATCCAGGGTTCTAGGATTTTTTTTTTTTGTGATATGCGGGCCTCTCACTGTTGTGGCCTCTCCCGTTGCGAAGCACAGGCTCCGGACGCGCAGGCTCAGCGGCCATGGCTCACGGGCCCACCCGCTCCGCGGCATGTGGGATCTTCCCAGACCTGGGCACGAACCCGTGTCTCCTGCATCGGCAGGCGGATTCTCAACCACTGCGCCACCAGGGAAGCCCAGGGTTCTAGGATTAAGCGTCATCCAACTGTGCTGATTCTGGGTCATTGCTAAGGAAAGAGGCATTGTTACGGACTCCAAGTACAATTGCCAAGGAATAGACACATCACCCAAAACCATGCTAAAAGGCATTAGGCCCAGGGCTCAGCTCTTCTTGACCTAGATGTACTGATGAACTCATTCAATAAAAGAGCCTTTATCTGAGTAAACCTGCAGATCATCCTGGAATTGGTTAGCCCTGGGCCTTTATCACAATTTAGATTCCAGAGGTAACACTGTTATTACTGCTGCTACTGCTGCTGCTAATAATGATACAATGAATAAATACTGCTCAGGACTTTATACAGAAATTTCACCCAAGAAAATAATTCAAATAAAATACAATAAAACCATTAAAAACATTAAGGGAATTTAGTAAAACCTCTTCAGTAAAATGGCAGATCACAAAACATCAAAGAGCATTTCCTAAACATAAATAGCAAGCTTTTAGAAAATAAAATTATTATAAACATCCTGTTTAGAGTGGTAAAACAATTGCAACAAATATGTATGGGAGTAAACTAAACAAAAAATGTAAAGGAGCTGTATGGAACACCTTAAATTTCTGAGGAATATAAAAGACCTAAGTACATGGAAGTGATACTCTGACCTCAAGCTGACATAAAAATGTCAGCTTTCATCCCCTCTATTAACATTTTCTGAAACTATGCCACCTGTTTCTAAAGTTCATCTGGAAATATTATTATGTGTGTATAGTTAGGGGGAAAAATGAGTAGTAATGAGGTCAAGGCCTATTAGTTATTAAAACATACTCTAAAGTTGTGGTAATTTAAAGTTTTCCTCTAGAAAAAGGAATATAAAAATTGGTAATTGTAAAGAGAGTCCAGAGTTAAATACATACAGGATTATAACATATTATATGGCAGAATTTAAATCATTGGACAAACACAGATTATTAACTAAGTGAAAAAGGGACAACTGCCTAAAATCATAGGAGAATCAAAGCTCAGTTTTTACCTCACCCCCCTACATTCAAATAAATCCTAGGAATCAAAGACTCAAATGTTTTTAAAAGGTAAATGTCAATATATTAGAAAAAATAGGTGAATTAGACATATCTTTTGTTGGAGAAGGTTTTTAAAGCAAGAAACAGAAAAAGAGCCCCCCCAAAAATTATTGCTAAATTTGACAAGAACATCATAATCAAAATCAAAAGGCATAAAGAGGGGGAACAATTCTTAATATATAAAAACTCTACCAATCAACAAATAGAACAAAAACACTGTAGGAAAAATGAGAAAATAAAAAAAACATAAATGAGCTATTGACATTAATAGAAACTCAAATTGCGCATAAACAATTAAAAAGAGGCTAAACATCCCCCATAACTAAATAATTGCAGATAAAGATGTTGTTTTTCCCATTGTTCACTTAACAAAATCTTGATAATACACAATTAGGAGAATACATAGAAACCCAGCTGATCTCATTTGAGGTCAATACATCATTATCTAAATAAAATAAAATTGCTCACATGCTGTGAGATGGGATTTTACAAGGCCTAAGTAAAATGATATCAATGCTGACTTTGGCAGCCATGCAAAGACTAGAAACAACCAGTCCATCAACAGAGGTCTTAGATAAATCACAGTATATTCCTACAATGAAATACAGCACATCCATGAAGAAGAATAAATTAGATCTATATATCCTAACATGAAATAATACCAAGATTGATTGTAAAACGAAGAGCAAATGTGAAATACTCTATAGAGTGCTCCCAACTGCATAAAAAGATACATATATGTAGTTTTATATGTTTAAAACATTTTTGAAATGACGTATAAGAAAATTCCAAGAGTAGCTGCTTTAAGGAATGAACCCTAGAGGATAAGAGCTCTGAGGGAACAGAGGATTTATCTTCTTATTCCATTTGTATTTACTTAAATTTCCAACCATCTGTGTAGATATTTTCTCAAAAAACTCTAGCTAATTTTAAAATTATAGAAAGAATTCAATATTTCTAAGTCTCTTTCTCCTCAAATTAATAGGAAAATTATCAGTTGATTTATGAAGTATGCTTTTTAAATTAGAAGGTGATATTTTATAATATATTCTTTAAAATGCATTCATATATATATTATATATTATCTCAATTTTTAGTCACAACCATACTCTGACATGGATTTAACATTCTCTTTTATTGTGGAAGCTGAGTTTGCCAACTCATTAATAGCCTGAGTCCTTCTGAGTTGTTTCCCACACAAGGAAAGACATTCCCAGAGTCACATCTCATCTCCAGAAGACCTCTGGGTCTGCTGTGGCTGTGCTTTTATTCTGGAAGGAGTGCATCTTCTCTCTGCCTCACCTGGGACTGCTACAGCTTCCAGCATGGGGTCAGTGCATTTGGAGCCCAGGAATCCGTAGCTCACTTGATCTTGACAAGTGGTTTCACAGCAAACCAGAACCACATAGCTTTGAAGTCTCTAAGCCAATAATCCCAACACCTCACATTCTTGTTGCCCTTGGTCCCATATGTTGTATAGGCCTCCTCCCTTGCTCCCTACTGGACAAATGTCACCCGACCATGCTCTGCCCCTCCTCACCACTGCAACTCCCTACCACATTCTTTCTTCCCTATCTTTGCCACTGTGTCTTGGGCATCCTTTTTATGATGGACACTCTCAGCTGTGTCCTTGGCTCTTTGCAGAAGACATAGGCTCTCCTGCCTGACACTGCACCTAGGAGGCCACCTCCACCATGATCTTCTCAAGTGGACAGAGAGATACCCCTACTGAGTACAGGGACAGATGAGAGATCAGCATTCTCTCTGTTCGCCATGCCCATTCCTTCTTCTTTGTAGCGTATGTCACTCGTTGGCTGCCATCACCCCTTTCTCCTCCCCTTCACACTCCATTATTGACTGAAGACTACACCTACATCATTGCCTTCCTTTCTTCCATTTCCTCACCCCTATCAACTGTCCTTACCATCATCTTCTCTTACCTCAGTGTTACTGTGGGTACACATCAATCCCCAAGTCTAATGCCCTCCAATGCCATTCTCAATCAGCTACCCACTCTTGTGGTCCAGGTGTGGGTGCCCTCAAGTGGCACTGCCCCTCCTCAGACATTACTTTCAACAGCCAAAGAGAAAAGGACAAGCTTGAAAATTTCAGGAGAGAACAAGAAATTATAAAAAGTGGTGTGGATCTAGTATGTTTACGCTCTCCACCTTGTGTTTTTTATTGGCTCTTCCTCCATTAGAATAAACTCCAAGAAGGTGGGGATTTTGGTTTTTGTTGTTTAAAAAAAAAAGTAGTATGGCAGATTTGGAAGGTACCAAATATAGAAATCAAAGATTTTTAAAGTAAGAAGAGAAATAAGAAAGATTAGTTCAAAAGGAGTAACCATGAGACTAAAGTCAGGTAGACAATATGGAATGATTTCTTCAATACGCTGAGAGAAAATAATTGCCAGCCTAGAATTCCATATCTAGCAAAAATGTCCTTTAAGAATGTAAGTAGAATAAATACATTTTAGTTAAACAATGAGAGATTTTGCTACCAGAACACCTGTACAAGAAGAATTATTGGACAGTGTTCTTCAACCGCGATATAAATTTGGAGGTCAAATTTAATGAGAAAATAAATTTAAATAAATGGCATTTAAAAATCACCTAGGAAAAGTGAAGAGAGAGAAGAGAAAACATTCTGGACCAAACCTAAGGATCCCAACAGTTTGAGAATGTATCATGCATGATTCTACTAACTACCATCCCCCTCTTGGTTTCAGTTGGGTCTGATAATTCATCTCTTAAAACCCTTTTGTAAATATACTCAACTGTCTTAACCTCCAAGTTTCTGCCTCACCCGACTTTAAATGAGTCCAGCTGTATACTTTTCTTTACAAGTACATCTGAGATGCTGAGCAATGCTGCTGAACTCACACAACCTTGAAGACTGAGGTCAATGAAATTCTTGGTCTTCAAGTTTGCTTCTATAACACCCTCCACAGTCCTTCTTTTGATCCTTAGGATGTTTTCTTATTCAAAACAAAACTAGTTCTAACCTTCACAACTCTCTTTAAAGAGTCCCCTAGAACCCCCTCTTCCCTCATGACTCTTGCGACCACCTAGTTCACTGAAAAAACAAAAGGTGTAGTGGAGGCTGTGGTCTGCAATCTAGACTTCCCTTTCAGGGCTAAACTACTCATTGCTCCAGCTTCTAGGGGTATTGGCAGCTGATGGCTCTCAAATGAATCCCTCTCTTAGAATTTCCCTCATCCACAGAGAGTGCCTCTACCTGAATCCAGTGACTAGTTGACATAAGGATAGAAAAGCTCAGCCCCTTTGCCTCAAAGCAGGACAACTCCAAAGGGTCATCCCAGCACGAGAGCACCCTGTAGGATTGTCTGAGGTTTTTGTTGTGCAGCTGCATCACAGCTCAATTTCTTCCTCTTTTCCTACTTTTTTTACCCTTTAAAGTGTTGTTCCTGAAAGCACATAAATCTTCTGCTTGCAAACCTCCATCTCAGGGTCTGTTTCCCGGGGAACCTGAGGGACACAGGGCAACAACTTCCTCAGCTCCTGATCTTCCCTCCTCCAACCCAGAACTTAGTTAGAGAAATAAGTTATCACTCTATCATTCCCTCTTTTGAACACAAACTCTTCTATTTGTTTCTGGATATACACCAGGGCAGAGCACCACCCCCCACAACTTCCCCACCCTCAAGGTACCTGCTTAAGAGCTTTGTTCATAGATTTCCCTTCACATTCCTGTATTCTCAACATCTTTCTGGTGGGACATTCCCAGCAGCATATAAATGTGTTCAAATCACTCATTTTAAAAAGAAAAAAAAGTCCTCAGTCTTCTCTGTATCACCTTTATCTAGTATCTGTTTTCACCCCCTTCACTGTTTGGCTTCTGAAAGAACAGTCAAGTTCCTCACCTCTCTCACTTCTTAACTCACTGCAGTTGCCCATCCCACTTCAAAATATCCCCAAAAACCTTCTCAAAAGGTCATCAATTGCATCCTAGTGGCTAATTTCAAACAGCACTTTGAAGTAAGTCAATGCTGGACACCACTTCCTTCTCTTGCATGTAGAGGACTCTCAGCCTACCCCACCCTTTCCTCTCACGTTCATGTGTCAGGGTTCCATTCTTCATCCCTTTCCCACATTTACAACTCATCCCTCCCCAGGACCCCATCCTGTAGGATGATGACAACCCCATCTGTGTTTCCTGCCCACACCTCTTTTCTGAGCTCTAGACCTCCATATCTAAGTGCATATGCCTACCCACGCATATCCCCACCAACCCTCTGCCTTCATGCTCTTTAGACTCCAGTCAGACTACACACATTATGCACTTATGTGTCCAGGCCTTTGCACGTGCTGAAACTCTTGCCTTGAAAGCCCTTTTCTCCTGGCTCCTTTTTCTTTCAAACTGCTAACTCCCATTTATACCTCTAGTCTTAGATTAGATGTCCCCTCTTCTGGAAATGTTTTTCTGTTTAGTTCAGGCTAAATTAGATCTTCCTTTCAATGTATGCACATAGCAGTCAGTGCTTATCACTGTCTTGGCAACCAGAGCCATGACGGACAGCTGCACAGGCTGTGAACTACACAACAACAGGGCATGCAATTACATAGACTGAAAAGTGATGGAAACCTCTAAAATGTAAGATGCAGTAGTTCTGCTGGCATTTATCATAACATATCTAAATTACCATTCTGTCTCCCAATTAGACTCTGGGCTCCTTAAGTACAGAGACTGTGCCTTATTTTTCCTCAGCCCCATTGCCTTTAGGATACAAATCTAAAATCCACAGGGTCAACCCTAAGACTTTTAATAATCTGGCTTCTGCTTATGTCGATACTCTCATCTATTCATGCTTCCCCTTCCTATCTGAAGATTCAGCCAGGCTAATTTAACCATGGTTCCCCAAGAGTCTATGTCTCCATCCTTTGAGAGTATAACTCTTTTGATTAGAATGCCTACCTTCCCAACCTTCTTTGCAGATGGTTGAGACCATGGAGACCTCTGCCCTTCAGGATTTTCAGAAGGCAGCCCCGGGTCCTTCATACCTCAGGCTTCTGACATTTGCCTAAGCCTCTAATAACTGACTATTAACACTTATTCTTCAAAATACCTATATACAGTCTCTGACCTACCATGATTTGACTTAGGATTTTTCGATCACGCGGGTAAACAACTCATACATTTACAGCCATTCTGTACCCAGACAACCGTTCTGTTTTTTCAGTACAGTATTCAATAAATTACATTAGATATTCAACACTTTATTATAAAATAGGCTTTGTGTTAGATGATTTTGCCTAACGGTAGGCTAATGTGAGTATTCTCAGCATGTTTGAGGTAAGCTAGGCTAAGCCATGATGTTCAGTAGGTTAGGTGTGTTAAATGCTTTTTGACTTCATGATATTTTCAATTCACAATGGGTTTATCAGGATGTAACCCCATTGCAAATTGAGGAAGATCTGTAGAGTGGTACTTGGACCCTTGACTCAACTCCAACTGAAAAAACCTACATATTCTATTTATTTCCTTAATCCATAAGAAAAGAGTTTCCTAAGCAATAACTGGATCCCATGTGTTAGAATTAAACAATTTGTAAATAGTGGAAGGGAATAAAAAGTGTTATTCAACATAGGTACATTTGAAATATATCTTGTCCTCTCATTTTAGAACACGAATTTTGTATAAATTATAAAAGGACTGATTCTACTATGTTAAAGAGAATAGTAGCAACAGTTTTATTTGATGTCTTACCCACTGCATAGATTGCTTTAACTCACTCAGTTCACCTTATCTGCATATTCTGGGTGTGAATTCCACTACACCACATGGAATGCCCTGTCCAGGGCAAGAGCTGTCAGCACAGTGAGCTTCATCCCTGGTAGGACTGCAGGGAAAGATTGCATCTGACCACTTCCTACAGACTGGACTTACTGTACTTAAGCAGCCCCAGGTTGATTTATGGCCCATGGGCCAAGATATGTAAAAAGGCCTGCCAGGTAGATAAATCCTACAATCCATTATGCTTTCATCATATGGACCAAAGATGAGAGAGAACTTACTTTCCTCTGAAATAATAAGGTCTAGAAGATTATTTTTTGCATTATGTTAGGAGGTAAAGCATGTCTCTTCCAGCCCTCTGAGGATGCGTATGAATGAACATCTAACACCATTTAGCTCTTCTTTGCATTAGAAAATCATTTCTGTCACGAAGGCAATTCTAGCACCAGTGATAGCCGAGTCATTGTCCCCACCAGTTTCCTTCTCTAGATCCAAGCCAGTAAGACATTTGTACCCTCCTAGCTTGGGGAAGGCCCCTCTTTGCTGCCCTCTCAGAGCCTCCTGGATCTGCAGAGTTGCATCATTCCATGTGCTAGGATCTATGTTTCTTCCTCCTGTCTTCCCTCCTCCCTCCCTCCTTTCTTCTTACCCCAACCTCCTGCCCTCTTCCCTCCCTCCTTCCTGGTCCCCTCTCTTCTTCCCTAGCTCCTTCTTTCCTCCCGTCAATCTTTTTGAGCATCTTCTATGTGCAACTTTCTGTCATTAGGTGTAGGGGATGTTCTACTGATCAAGACCCAGTACACCTCTTCAAGAAACAGACCTTGTTGGAGAAGACAGTCAAAGAATCAATGATTAGAGGGCAGTTTCATGTGTGCTATACCAGGAATAGGACATGGCCCTTTGGGAGAACACAGGAGGGACAGCTCACATGTCTAGGGCAGAGCTGTCCAATAGAAATATAATGTGAGCCACATATGTAATCTTGAATTTTCATGTGGCTACATTTTAAATATTTTTAAATATTAAATTAATTTTAATAATACATTTTATTTAAATAAATATACTCAAAAGATTATCATTTCAGCATGGAATCAATATAAAAATTATGCTATGTCTCAGCTTAGGAATTCAGTTTCCATTTACACTGGCCACAATTCGAGTGCTCGGCAACCACATGGCACTAGAGGCTACTGCCTTGGACAGTGAGGTCTGGGGAGATGAGGAGGTGTTTCCTAAAGGATCCAGCTCAGCTGAGCTAAAGGGTGAGCTGGGGAGTTAGACAGGAGGAGGGAGAGGAAAGGACACTCCAGGGAGAAGCAAGTGCATTGCTGAGGCTGAAATATACAGGCAGAGAGCCCAGCAGGTTCAGGGCCACTGGCAGGGGGAGGGATGGCGGGAAGGCACAGGGAGAATAACAAGTGAGAGCTAAGAGGACACCAGGTGAGATCAAAATGAAGGGTTTGTGCAGAAAAAAAGCTCTGCTTCCTGTTGTGGGCAGTAAGGACCTCAGGTGCATGTGTACTGTGAAGTAACTTGGTCAATTGAGCTTTATTAGAAGGATTTAGAAAGATGCCCATAGTATAGAGTGAGAATGAGGGACAGAGGGCAGAACTAGAGGCAGGAAAGTCTCCTAGAAAGCTGCTGAAATCATCCATGCTGGAGATTAGGGCATAAGAGTCAGATAAGTAGATTCAGGAGAATTTAAAGGAATGAAAGCAAAACATTCTGATGACTAGTTAAGTGTAAGGAACCCAGGAGAGGGAAAAGTCAGGGGCCTCCCAGCTTGGAAAGCAGGTGTGTGATGCTATTCAGTGAGATGGAACATAGAGGAAGGTAGCTTCTGGGAGAAATCATGAGTTCTCTTTGGAAGATGCTGAGGTTTATCTTAATCTGCTCGGGCTACCATAACACAATACCAGACTTGGTGGCTTAAACAACAGAAATTCATTTCTCACAATTTCTGGAGCCAGTAATCTAAGATCAAGGTGCTGGGAGAGTCACTTTCTGGTGATAGCCTTTCTTCCTGGCTTGTAGATGGCCACTTTCTCACTGTATCTCCATAAGACAAAGGGGTGGAGGGAGAGAGAAAGCTCTCTGGTGTCCCTTCGTATAAGGACACTAATCGTGTTGGATCAGGGCCCTGTCCTTAGACCTCAATTAACCTTAATTACCTCTTTATAGTCCCTATCTTTAAATATAGTCACATTAGGGGTTAGGGTTCCAACATATAAATTTTGATGGGGACATAATTCAGTCAATAACAATGTAGTTGCGAGCCGTCCAAGAAGCTGCAATGGAGGATTTGGGTCTGGGACTGAGGAGGGAGGTCCGGGCAGGAGAGTGCTGTGGGTATCACCTTCACACACCTGAGCCAGCCCAGGGCCATGGGTTGGGCCCAACTTCCTGACCCTCCTGCCTGACTCAGACTTTCAGCATCACTCACCACTCCTCACTTGAAACTTCCAATCACTCCTTGTTTTCTGCCCTTTGCATTGTCTCCAAAGGCATCTTCCTGAAAAAAGTCCTGGAGTAATGTTGTATTGTTCAAGAATAAAGCCCTCATAATGATATCCAAAGCTCTTGTCCACCTGGGACATTCTTCATCACAAACTTTAGATCCAATCATAAGCACAAAGCCCTTCACATCATCCCCCAAACCAGCTGTTCCTTCCCCACCTCTGCCCACCTCAAATGTGGGCTCCTCTCTGAGTTTCTCACTCTCCCAACTTAGGACCCCCCCCAACCCCAACCCAGGCCAGAGTGACAGCCACTGCAGATGTTCACCTCACTGTTACTCATGCCATGCAGGACAGGGGGCAGCGTCATTTCATGTGATTCCCCAAAGCAAAACCAAGACCAGTGGGTAAGAGTTGGAGGTCTACACAGGGAGATCAGCTCGGTGCTCCTGATGTGGGGCTCAGAACCTTCACTCCAGTGGGTGGACTCCTGTGGTATAAGTGTTCTCCAGTTTGTGAGTCACCCACCCTACCATTATGGGATTTGATTTTATTGTGATTGTGCCCCTCCTACCATCTCATTGCAGCTTCCCCTTTTTCTTTGGATGTGGGGTATCTTTTTTGGTGAGTTCCAGTGTCTTCCTTTCGATGATTGTTCGGCAGTTAGCTGTGATTCCAGTACTCTCACAAGAGGGAGTGAGCACATATCCTTCTACTCTGCCATATTGAACAAATCTCTCTTGTTATTTACTTTTATTTGCTTGTGGTACATTTTTTTCTTTTTGTTGCTTCAGAGATTTTTCATTTGTACAAAATTCAAACCAATCCCCCCAGGAAATCTCCCCTAATGCCCCCAAAACCTCAACTTCCTCTGCTCCACTGTGCCAGGACAATATTTGACCCTAAACCAACTACTATCAGGACTCAGCAGAGCATGAGGTCAGCTCTTTAGCTAGCGAGGTCCCCAGCTCTCCAGAAGGCAGTTTTGCAATGCACTCACTTTCCCTAAATATTGCTCCCTCCTTCCTCTAGGTGCTTCTCTGGCATCTTTTCCAAATAATTACCATGTTCTTCCCAGGGGGCTTCTGGTGAATTAATTTTCCCTAAAGCATTACAATTACAAAGCCCATGTTCATTTTGGAATCTTATAAATATTCATCTCTCTCCCTCTAGATTATTTCCATTGCTTTACTTTTATTCTTCACACCATATGGAATATCTTTCACAGGAGAGGGAAGATAGTTTTGAAGTACCATCTCATATGAGTCTTTAATAAATGGTTTCTAATTTGGCATACATATACATACATATATATGTGTGTGTATATATATATATATATATACATATATGTATATATATATGTATGTACATATATATATGTATATATATGAGTATTCATGATGCCATCATGTTATGGCTTCAGCAGAGAATTGCAAACATCTGGCTTGTTTTTGCTGCTAAGCTGTGTGCAAGGAGGCATCTAGATATGTTAGGTCTAGAAGGCGGGGATCTGGACCAGGTGGCCATCACTGTAGGGGAGTCCCTGGAGGAAGCTGGGCCTTACCATGCTGATGGGTGTTACCCTGTCAGCAGCCCAGACAGGGCCAGCCTCAGGGAGTCCAGCCCCCTGAGAGGTGGATTTCTTGGCTGGGTGCAGGGGCACAGCTCCAGAGGGCCAAGGAACAGCCAGTAGACAGTGATCCCAGCAGGCAAGTGGGGACTCCAAAGAATAGAAGGCATTTCAGAAAGTGCTTTATACATCATAATTAAGCATAGATGAATTATATGTTTTAATCAGAACAATTCCCAGAAGTGAAAGCATTTTTTAACTGACATTTCTGCTTTATCCGCCTCTTTCTGTGTTGTAAATTTTCTTAAAGAAGGTAGAAAGGGTACAGCTACAGCTGGGAACATTTTGTCCTTTGGTCCCAAGACCAATGATTTCTGCGTTTATTTGGACTTCATAGTTTTCCATTCATTGAAACCTAATCAAATTTTGTGTCTTATTTCTGTAATAGAGTTTTATGTGAGGCTAACCAAGAAAATTTAGATCCTTAAAGAACAGAAAAACATAGTATGTGGAAAATGTAAACATTTGGTCAAGCAGAACTACAGGATGGCATTTGGTGCTTATGTGAGATAACTCTAGGGTAAAACAAATGCTTTGCAGCAGGAACCAACCTGGCCCAGCAGGCTTGGATCCCCAACCCTGAGCATGAGTCCTCATTCATACTGAGTTGTGTGGCCTTCAGAAAGTGACTTGGGCTCTCTGGTTTTTAGTTTCCCCTTTTACGGTAGACCCATGTTTGATTGTTTGCTAGTTTGTTGTGCTTTGTTTTAGGAGCCTGGAAGGCACATGAGACAGGCACCAATTCTTCCCTGTTACCAAGGAACACAGGTTTCATCTAGTACTTGGCAGATAGGAGAAAATAAATGATCTGGCCCAAACTGTTGGCATTATTTGCTCAGAAGTCTGTACTATGGTCAGTGGAGATGGCTGTTGATGCTCCACATGGTGCTGCTGTGCTCGACTGGGGTTGGAGGGTCACAGTGGCTTCATTCACACCAGATACTGCCACTGGAGCAGCTAAATGGCCGAGGATTCACCAGGTCTCACTCTCCAGCAAAGTATTTAGACTTCTTACAGACCAGTTGCTTCCAAGAGGGCAAAAGGGGGCATGACTAGGCCTCTTCAGGCCTAGCTGGAAACAGGCAATTTTTGCTGAGGCCAATTCTGTCCCATCTGGTGTTAGAGAGGAAAGGCAATGTACTCCAGCCCTTGATGGGAGGAGCAAGCACATGCAGGGAGAAAAGCCTGGATGGCAGCCATCTACAGCGCCCCATCCCCACCGCCACACACACAGGTGACCCTGAGGTTCTGGTATTCCTACATAATTTACATTTTAGACATATGAGACATAGCCTCACATGTCTAAAAGCTTGGGAAATTAGGCTTTTGGCTATGTTACTGTATTTGTTTCCTGTTGCTGCTATAACAAATTGGCACAGTGTTAGTGGCAACACAAATTTGTTATCTTACAGTTCTGGAAGGCAGAAGTCTGAAATCAGTTTTATTGGACCGAAATCAAAGTGCTGGCAGGGCTGGTTCCTCCTGGAGGTTCTAGACAAGAATCCATTTCCTTGCCTTTTCCAGCTTTTGGAGGCTGCCCACCTTCCTTGGTGCACAGCCCCCTACCCCATCTTCCAAGCCAGCAAAGGTCAGTCCGAACCTCACCCTGCACGTCTCTGACACTGACTCTTTTCCCTCCCTCCTCCACTTTAAGGACGCTTGTGATTACTTTGGGCCCAAAGGATAATGCAGGAGAATCTCCCCAACTCAAGGTCAGCTAGCTAGCAATATTAATTCCATCTGTTGCCTTAATCTCTCCTTGCAGTGAAATATAACATATTCTCAGGTTCCTAGAACTAGGACATGAACATCTTTGGGGGCCATTATCCAGCCTACCAAAGTTATTATTCCTGGTACTTTTTTAAAAAGTTTTTAATCACTTTGGATAAATTTTGTAAAGAAAAAAAAAACATTTCCATAAATATCTTTCCTCTGCTCTATCTGCTAAATTTGTTAAACATAGATAAAAGTCAAAAACATGGCTCTGAGTGAGGGCTTTAGAGAATCCTCTCTGCAGAATATTCATAAACTTTTGCCTTGGGGAGCAGCGTGAGAAAGGGGGAGGGGGAGATGGTAGGACCTGCTGTGATTGGAGAGTCGAGTGTGGAGAGATGGAGCTCCCAGAGCCTCGTCATAGGAACAAGCTGGTCCTTCCACCCAATGTCTGTGTGTCCCTCCCAGGCCCAAAGCTAGACACCAGTGCACAAAACCTATAATGCTGGTGGCCAACTCCCTTGTTCCCAGGGCAAGTGTGTCCAGCAGGGGATTCTGGCAGATGTGCTATTGAGGTACTTTAGAGGCTAAAAATATGACAAATGGAAGAACCAGAAGAGGGCATTTTCTTCATTCAAAGGCAGAACATAATTTCCTGAGATTTTATTGATAATCTAAGTGTAGAGGTTGTAGGAGAAATCTAAATGTCTATTCCTTTTGCTTTCCTATTACAAGGGAAGTAGAGAGAAGCCAAATACATCAATCCAAACTTGGCCAACTAAAGAGGTCATTAAAGATAGAATTAAATTATTAGGATGGACCTAGAGACTATCATTCAGAGTGAAGTATGTCAGAAATAAAAAAATAAATATCATATAATATAGCTTATATGTGGAATCTAGAAAAATGGTAGAGATGAACTTATTTGCAAAGCAGAAATAGAGTCACAAATGTAGAGAACAGCCTTATGGTTATGAAGGGGGGAAAAGGAAGTGGGATGGATTGGGAGATTGGGACTGACATATATACACTATTATGTATAAAATAGATAACTAATGAGAATCTACTGTACAGCACAGGGAACTCTACTCAATGCTCTGCAGTGACCTAAATGGGAAGGAAATCTAAAAAAGAGTAGATATATGTATATGTATGACTGATTCACTTTGCTGTACAGCAAGAAACTAACACAACATTGTAAAGCAACTATACTCCAATAAAAATTAATAAAAAAGAACTAAATTATTACACTGCATTAAAAAAAAGTTAGGGGATAGAAAGTCATAGACCAGCTCAGGTTGCAGACAAACCTACTGCATGTCTAGCAGTGGGAACAGAGTATTTGAATGGTTTTTAAAAGGGAGAGAGGGTGGCTAAGAAAAACCCTTGCACAGTAACCCTGTCTTCTTACTTGCCTGCCTGAAGCTAAGACTTGGCACTCTGCCCCATCTGTTTAGCAATAACATGGGTGAGACCACTGACGTTAGTGTGTAAAAACTACACGTGGAGTCAGCTTGATGACTGGGGCACCTTCCACGGGAACTTGCCTTTCTAATCCAAGGAGGCAAGGAGGCTTCCCAGAGAGAGGCTGTCGGACCACAGGGACACTTAGGCTCCGTGTGAGCAGCATGCTGGGGATTCGGAACTCCTAGTCAAACTTTATCATGTTCCGTGATGTGGGGCTCTGAGTCTTCATCTGACTTTCCACTGGGAGAGTTTTATGGGATCAATTGCTAAGCAGCCCACCAGACATCCCAGGCCCAGGCATATGACTCTGAGACTCAGGTGTATCTATCAGCAAACGTGTCCAGCGATCTCTTCTGCTGACCTCCTGCTGACTTTGTCTTTGTTAGCCCTAGCCTGATGTGAGCTGCTCCACCACGATCTGCACACAGAGCCCTCCACTGTTGGTGACCCTGAGTTTCCAGTATTCAGAAGAAAGGTCCCTCCATTTGTACTAACGCTAATGTCCTGCTCCAGGGTAGACCAGATGATAAATCAGAAAGAGAAACTACAGGCCTGGGTAACAGAGTTATTATCCCTTCCAATGCCAAATGCAAACCAGATGTTCTCAATCCACAAACATACTCCTTCCATCCTTACTCTTTTCCTGCAGTTCCCAGACTCAGAAACAAGTTACAACCCTATTAACAGGACACTCTCTATTGATAAAGGCGGGGTTGATTATCTAAAATGCTGAAGTGATCCTGCTATCATGAATTTAATCAAATGACATGAGCAGTTAAGCAAGAGCAGTGACTTAAGTCTCAGAAGTTTGAGAATTCTCATTGCAAATCTATTTCTGAGTCCATTTCCTTGTCTATAAAATGAAGATAAATAATCTTGGTCTTGATTGCTTCCTTCAGAGTGATACTATAGAGATTAGTTAAGATTATAAAATGAAAGTTTCTTGAAAAATGAAAAGGATTATTATAACCTTTATTGCAATATCTATGTGTTACTTACATGTTAGAAGTTCCAATAAAGAAAAAGAAAGAAGAAGTAAAAAATAATTCACCTCCCTGGATTCACGCTCCATGATTGACCAGAGGGCCTGGAACCCAATTATTCTTCAGGAAAACTCCCTGGGTGTCAGAAGTAGGTAAGGATTCCAAGGAAAGGCGCATTCATGATCTGGACATAAACTTCAAGAGATCCTTGCCAGTTATGCTGTAATGCAGTTTATTTGTTAACGCTAAGAAAAAGATTTTTCAAATTGACTAGCTTGACAGTTCCAGCCAAGGTGGCATAGTCTCATTTCCTCCCATGTCCTCCCTCTTAAAAACAGAAAATACTGGACATAACATAAAAAGTCAATCATAAAAAATTAAACATAGAATTCCTATGATCCAGCAATTCCACTTCTTGGCATATAACCAAAAGAATTGAAAGCAAGGTCTCAAATAGATACTTGTACAGCCATGTTCATAGAAGCATCATACACAATAGCCCAAAGGTGGAAGCAACCCAAGTGTCCATCAACAGACAAATGGAAAAACAAAATGTGGTACATACATACAATGGAATATTATTCAGCTTTAAAAAGGAAAGAAATTCTGACACATGCTACAGCACAGATTAACCTTGAAACCAGAGTTTCAGTTTGAGAAGATAGAAAGATCCAAATTTGGATGATGGTGACAGTTGCATATCAATGTGAATATACTTAATTCCACAGAACTGTACACTTAAAATGGTAAATTTTATGTTATGCATATTTTACAACAATAAAATAAATCAAACATAGGAAGACTCTGAAAGGTGGAAAGCATAAGGCACTTTCCTAGAGACCTTGGGATTTGAAGAACAACACGGCAGTGAGGCCCCTGGGTTTTCTTTACACTTTAGCCAGGGAACTGGAGAAGCCTGCCACCTGGAGCTACCAACCGGTACAGACAAAGAAGCCCCAATCAAAGCTTAATGCCTGTGGTTATGGGAATGGGAAAATGGCAACTTGACAGAACAGACTTTTTTTACAATAGCTGTTCTACTTTAGCCAAATAGCAATGGAAAACATACTCATTCCTGAACCCCACCACACTGTCCGCAAGGCTGACTGGGGCGCTAGACTTCCACCCCAAACTCATCTGCAATGAGGCACTGCTGGCATCACCCATCTCCCACCCACCCTCATTCTCATATGGGTACGGCTGATGGGGAGCTGAACATTTACCCTGATCTGGACCTATGACCTACACATAACCAGGATGAGAGCCTTCTAAAAAAAGAAGACAAAACTGGATCCAGAAACTCTCAACACCCCAAACCTCCAGGATACAACAGTACTACAGTCAGTCGTTTAGTCTAGTATTGTACTGTATTAGTTTCCTAGGGCTGTCAAAACAAAGTGCCACAACTTGGTGGCTTAACACAATAGAAATTTATTGTCTCCAGTTCTGGAGGCTAGAAGTATGAAGTCAAGACGTCAGCGGGACCATGCTCCCTCTAAAACGGAGAGCCTTCCTTGCCTCTTCCTAGCTGCTTTCTCATGGTTTGATGGCCATCCTTGGCATTAGTTGGTGGGCAGCTGCAGAACTCAAATCTCTGCCCTTGTTGTTGCATGGAATTCTCCCTGTGTCTACCTTCATGTGGCCATCTTCTTGTAAGGGCACCAATCACATTGGATTAGGAGCCTATCCTACTCCAATTTGACTTCATCTTAACTAAGTACATCTGCAATTATCCTATTTCCAAAGAAGTTCACATTCAGAGGTACTGGGGGATTAGGACTCTACCATATATTTTCTGCAGGGGATAGGACTCATTTCAATCCATAACATGCACCAGTGTCCATTTCACTTTTGATTTTATGTTATAGTTATATAAAGTTCACCATCAGGGAAAGCTGGGTGAAGGGACATGGGACTCTGTACCATTTTGCAGCTTCCTATGAGTCTATAATTACATCAAAATAAAAATTCTTAAGAAAATGATTTTGCTTGCTAATCAGAGATCAAGCAGGTGGGGGTGGGGGTGGGGTCTTACCCCATTTCCCATATTCACTGATGCATTTTTGGGCTTTATATTTTCAACTGGTTTTGACAGGGAATGAATTCTCTCCTGTATTTTTCCTGTGGTTTGCCCTAAGTGTTTGCTAAATATATAACAAATTTTTAAATAAGCTGGTGAGCAGCTTTGAGACTGGTGAGATTTCTCTTCTCATTGCAATCCCTCCTAAGAATTTCACAAATAAATCACCAAGACTCCTTAGAAATGATAGTTGGCAATTTCTAAAGCCTGCAGATGGGAGAAGCCACTATAATTCTAAAAAATGTTCATTCCTTTCTAATCTCGAGTTACTGTGGTCTGGGCTTGGAGAAATGGTGACATTTTCTTGACCTTTGTTGAGGAAAGCTTGGGAGATTGTTCCTAATTTCAAGCGGCTGGGTTTTGTGGCTCCTGTAAGTTCCTGGAAATGGTCTGATGGGAACAAGGAACATAGCTTTGTGGAGTAGAGCCCATTGGAGAAAGACCAAACCTTCTCATTTCTCCCTTGCATTCAGGTGGATGGGGCCAGCAGGCTGACCCTGGGGAGGATGAGCTATAGCCCAGAGCCCAGGAGTTATTATCCATACCACAGGCTCAGATCGTGTCTGAAAAATGGGATTCCAGGATGCAGGCCAATCACGAAGTCAGGCAGTAGCAGCTATCAGGAAACCTTGAAAGCTGTAATAGCCCCCTGAGCCACACAGTTGGGGGGATAGAAGTAGGGGTACTGCATTAGTGTTCTCTTGCTGTGTAACAAATTACCACTAATTTAGCAGCATGAAACAACGTGTTTATTATCTCACAGTTTCTGTAGGTCAGAAGTCTGGGCAGGGTCTCTCTCAAGGTATTGGCTGGGGAACATTCCCTTCTGGAGCTCAGGGTCCCAACCTCATATGTTTGCTGCCAAATTCAGCTCCTTGCAACTGTAGGACTGTGGTCCCAGCTTTCACGCTAGCTAGAGGTTGTCAGCTAGAGGTTGCTCTCGGCAACTAGAGGTCACACTTAGCTCCCTACTGCCCACCCCCCCACAATAGGCCCTCTCACAAAGTGACAGCTTACATCCTCAAGGCCAGCAGGAAGATCTCTGTCATGCTTGGACTCTCTCTTCAGGAAGGGCCGAGTCCCTTTCAAGGGCTCATGTGATTCCCTTTTTGATTATTCAAAATCAACATTAGGGATCTTCATCTGCAAACTGACCTTCACCTTTGAAACCTAATCACAGGACATAAATTCATCCCATTAACAGTCTTTCCCCCACTCAAAGGGAGGGGATTATTTGGGATATATACACCAGGGGGTGGAAATCTTGAGGCTTTCTCAGAATTCTACCTACTACAGGTATGGGACCCTAGGTGGAAGGCTTGAGATGCTGAGTCCAGCACTGGCTGGGGTCCAGGACAGGACAGCTGCAAATTCTCCAGCAGAAGACAGGAAGGAAAACAAGGTACAGCCCAATTCTACATTAAACCAGTGCAGAATGGGACAGGGAAAAGCCTGCAGCACTTCAAGTACTGAGGTAGGTAGATGATATACACAAAGGGCTATTTGGGAACCTAGGGTCCTGCAGGTACCAGAGCATGACTGGACTCTGGGCCGTGCTAGAATTTGACAAAGAAGCCACCAAACCTTCTCAGAAAGAAAGGCCAACCATTTTCCAACAATGCTCGTGGAAGAAGTTGCCATAATTCTCAAAAATGTCTACTTCTCTCTACTGGCTACTTAATGTGGCCCGAAATTGGAGCAACAGTGGCATTTTCTGACCCACACTGGCAAAGACAGATGCTGATATTCTTCGTACCAGTCAGAATTGGCTCAGGCGCAGATGGTGGAGGACGGGGTAGGTTCATCACAGACTCAGATCCTGGGAACTGGGTAAGCCAGCAAGGTCAGAAACAAGCTTTCCTGAAAAGAAACTCTCTCGATCTCACCGATCTGGGAAAGACTTCTTCCCCCCAGTCCCTGTGGAAAATGATGCACTGAGCTGAGTTACACATGGGCCTGATGTGCTGGGCCGGGAGCACAGAGGAACTGGGAAGCCAGCTGTGGCAGAGGCTAGAGATGGCCTAGGGGACATCTGTACTGGGCTAGAAATCAGCACAGTTAGGAGAACATGATCTCCCCCGATCTTAATTTTGTATTTACAAACTAGAGACAATAAATGTTTTAAAACAAAAATGCTCATAAAAGTGGTCAGGAAACTGTAAACCATCATACAGTGAAGGTATAACTCTTACTATAACAACCTTCTAACCAATGGGCAGCTTTGGTGACTAGAGATACTTTTCCTTTACATGCAGACAAACTGTCCTGCTGTTCCACTGACCATACAGTATATGTGACTAAACAGAAAGCAAGTCAACGTGGTTTTTTTTCACATCCCCCGGCCAAAATATTTAAGGCTGGCAAGTACAATTTGCTGTCTCTAGGAATTAAGATGGGTAAGACAAAGGGAAATCCATGTTCAAGGTACAGGTGCCCTCAGATCTGTGACCTGACCCTCTGTCTGTCTCCTCTCTCCATGCCTGTGCCTTTGGGATTTCTCAGCCTCTGAAGCAGAGGCTGGGAGGGAGGAGGTCACAGAGGAGAAGCCACAGGCACAGAGTGCATGAGCACCAAGGGGCAGAAAAGCGACCTCACAGGAGCAAGATCTGTAGGCCTGGTCCCAGGGCCCAATGCCTCGCACTCCTGTCCCTACTCCTCTGTGTCCTCTAGAAGGAAATGCCCCAAAATTGTCTCTGCTGAAACAAGGCAGCCAGTGCAGACAAGGGGCCACACAGAGGCCTCGGAAGGTGGAGTACAGGCATGGTCTCCAAATCCTGAAATGAACAGGCTGGAACACTGGGGAAAACACAGGATGTGAAAAGGGAAGCTAGCCACGTGGGTTCAGGGTTGCTCTGCTGAATAAATCCTCACTGAGTGGACATGAAATACACCAAAGTCACATGTGGAGCCCACTAGAGGAAACCAAGGGGAATTAAGTCACCACCTGTACTCTTTTGCCTGAGCTGCCATTACAAAATACCTCACACTGAGTGGCTTAAACAACTGAAATTTATTTTCTCACAATTCTGAAGGCTAGAAGTCTGAGATCAATGTGTTGATAGGTTTAGTTTCTTCCGAGATTCTCTCCCCTTTGCTTGTGGATGACCGTTTTCTCTCTCTGTCCTCACAAGGTTTCCCCTGTGTGCATCTGTCCTTATCTCCTCCTCTTATAAGGATACCAGTCTTAATGGCCTAATGGCCTCATTTTACCTTAATTACCTCTTTAAAAGCCCTATTTCCAATATAGTCACATTTTGAGGTACCAGGGGATTAGGACTTTAATATATGAATTTTGGGGAGACAAAATTCATCCCATAACACAAGCCTAGCCCTGAAAGCACTGAACATGGATGTACAGCACCAGTCAGCAGATCACCCCCCACACACCCAGGCCCCTTCTCCTCTCTGACATCCAGTGCCCTTCAGAAAATGACAGGAAGCTGCTGGGAAGTGAAGTGTCTCTGGTTACTTGGAGAGGTGATGCTCCAAGGGTCTATGACTGTAACCATGGTAATGTGCATATCAGAGAACTTCATGGAACAATAAGAGAGAAGGAAACCTGGAGGTCAGCTTGCTAAAACACTTAGTGTGGCATGCTCTTGGCCTGATCATTCCTCATAGATGGGACTCTGGGGTGAGAGGCGTGAGATGGAGCCACCACTTAACCAGCTTGCCAAGGATCAAGGCTATGAGTGGGGCCTCAAATCTGGGACCTCAGAGGTCCTTGCTCTGTCCTCAGATCCTGCGAGTGGAGGCCATCAACGGACATGAATGGCTTGCTCCTGTTAGCATTTGGAAATCATTCTTAAATTCAAAGTAGTGACTTGTGCCGAGAATTTTCAACTCAGAGAAGACTGGTGGGAGGGGTGACTTGCCCTCCTTAACTGGACACCCCACAAGTTGTCCTGGTCCTAGACAGAGAGATGCACTTGGGCGGGGAAAACACTCAGAGGGGTAAGTGTGATGGCCGCATTGAGCCAGAGGTAGGTGACATATGTCAGTAGGGGCCAAGAGCATCTTAGGGACTTAATTATTAGGGCCCACCAACCTGGGAAGTAGCCACAGTCTTTCCTCCTGTGGAAGAACCTGGGGCCGGATTAGAAAGACCAGAGAGGCAAAGACATCTGTGCCAAAAGGGAGCAAAGACGCCACATCCTTTCCTGGGAGGAAGCAGCACAGCCAGTCTGCGGAGCCACAGCTGTGCCGGGAGCACCCACCCTGTCCCTAGGGGAGCACACCCATCACCAGGCCATCTGGTCGGAGGAAGACCATCAGAGTGAATCCTGTCCCCAAGCATCTGCCCTGAGAAGTAGTCCCACAGCAAGAGGAATCCCAGAAACGGAGCCTCTCCCGGCTGTGGGATGAAGCCAGGCCTTGCTGTGCTCAGACTAATGCCACAGGGGACCTGCAGTGGTATGTCAGCTTGAAGATAATGAAGCCCACAAGACACCTTGTGTTCTGTGGGCATCTACTGCATGCCTGGACTTGTGAAGAAGAATCAGGTCTGATCCCTGGACCAGCCTGAACGGGGATAGGCAGCACACAGGTGGGCCTCAGTCAGGGTTCTACTACAAGCAGAACCGCCAGGGCTATGTCCTAGGCAACTGTTGCAGGGATTTGGCCAGATGCAGTCCATGGGAGGCTGCCGCTTCTGGGACTGATGCCTGCCGGAGCCTGCAGGCAGGTGGGTGGGGAGGGATGGCAGACAGGAAGTGCAGGAAGCAGAGCCTAGCGGGACCCCTCGTGCTACACTGGCCCAACAAGGACCACCTGGAAGCGCTTTGACCTCTAGTGGGAGAGGCTGGAGCAGAGGCGCAGCAGGCCCAGAGAGTTCCGCCAGCAGCTACACCATACTGGCCGGTGAACTGGCCAGTTAGCAGCGATGGCCTGCACTGACCTCTAGGCAGGCAGGCTACTCATCTGCTGTAGAGAGCCACAGCTCATACAGAGTGTAGTCCATGCTCTCTTGACACAATTCAGAACAAGAATTCTGGGGAACAATGTTCCAGCTTAGCTAAGGTGACATAACATAAATCCATCCAACAGGTACCTGTGACGCAACCTAAGAAATGATCATTTCTCCTAGGAAGACAGAGTCCAGGGACTCTGGGAACACAGCTGTAAGGGATTCAAGTGCCCTTTTAAAATGGGGTCCAGGAGTTAGGAAGCGTCCTTCGGAGGTGGTGGCATCCGAGGTAGTTTTGGAAATAATGTGGGATCCTGGATGTGGGGCTCAGATGCAGCTGGCCCAGTGGATAGGTTCTATGGAGAGACACTGGCAGCAGCCCAGGACGGGAGCCAGGGGCGGGCAGAAGCAGCCTCAACCTGCAGAGCTCAGAGAGGACTGGGAATGCGGAGATGAGTCTCCTGCTCCCTCCCCCAGGGCAAATAACCAGACATAAAGAATGTTTTACAGGCCATGAAGTTTCCTACTCCCTTGTGTGAAATTAAAGTCTTTGGACTGGAATCACTGTATCTTTTTTTAAGATCATGTTTCAGATGGTCCATTTTAGGTCTTGAACTCCCCTTGATACTTTATTTTATTTTTCCCCAATTTTTTACTACACTAAGTAAATATTAAAACATAAATGAGGCTCAGATCGCCTTTCATTATTCATCAGCTGTAGCTGGCTTAAAACTTGAGGGGATTATCTTTTGCCTGTAGCCCAAATAAGGCTGAACTTCCCTCTCTTTGTGTTCGCTCCCTCACTACGTCTTTCCTTCCTCCCTCCCCCCCTCAGTCCTTCCTTAATTTTTCATTTCTTATTGCTTCTTATACCCCCTTAAATAAATAAAAAAATAACAATAGCATTAATAAAGGACATCTAACAAAAGGAAAGCATCAGGTACACTGACATTAGACTATGACAAAAAACTGTTTTCAAGCCTGTGTTCCCCTGTGCTCCTGTCCACATGCATCCTTAGTTGTACCTGGTGGTCTCAGCAAGGCATAATTTTGACCTTTGCTTTTTTCACCTGATAATATCATAAAGATGCTTTCCACTTTGACAAACTGGCTTTCCCGTGATCATGTTATCCTGCTATGTAACAAGCCTATGGTTTCCAGGGAGTGGACTGAAGCCCATTTTGGTGATAGGAAAGCCTTGGCTGGTGCCTGGGTGTTGGGAGCTGTGGAGGAAGGTGCTTTAGCCTGATTGTGAGCTGCAGAGAGCTTCCCTTTTGGTCCTTGTGGGCAGTGATGGCCAGGTCCAGGACAGTTCCTTTGCATTTCAGGTACCAGCCTCTTAACGTGCTTGAAGTGACCTGAATTATCTCTAAAGGGATGCAGAGCAGGGAGAGTGGAGACTGAGGTGGTATGGGGCATTTCCCTAATCACATCTCATCCCCTCTATCAGAGCCCTGAGACACCCCCTATGTCCCCCTGCACCTCCTTCCTGGAGTATCTCACCAGGATCTGCAAGGTAGAGAAGAGACTTTTGGTGTTCCTCATAAGGAAGACCTTGAGGGAGAGTCATGCACAAAGGAAAGAAAGCAAAACAATATTTTGCCATTAAATATTGCAATTAAAACCCAAATCCATAGTTTATAATATGCCCTTTTAAAATGCTATGCCTGGAACAAAAAAAGACATGAAACAGAGAGAAAACAAAAAAGTAAAATGGCAGATACAAATCCAACTATATCAATAATATTAAATGTGAATGATTAAATGATCCAATCAAAGGGCCAAGATCGTCAGATTGGATACAAATAAAACAAGATGCAATTATATGTCCGTAAGAGACATACTTTAGATCCAAAGATACAAATGGACTGAAGATAAAAGAATTGAAAAGATATACCATACCAATAGCAACTATAAGAAAACCATAGTGACTATATTGATATCAGACAAAATAGACTTTAAAACAAAAAAATTCATAAGAAAAAAGAGATACATTTTATAATTATAAGAAGATGCATCAGGGTATGTTTGTCCCTGAAACCTACTTAAACAGAGATCGCACTTACTGTGTGCTCTCTGTGCACCAACTCTTCAGTCTGTTTTAACTACACATTGTGTTTGATCTACACAATACCCCATGAGAAGCCAAGGCAGCTTGCAGGGTGTGGGCCAGGGACGGGAGTGTGATGGGAAGCCTATGCTCTTTATTACCACCCCTCACTGCTGATTCAAACCCTACCAAGGTACCAGCTATCCAGGAGCCTCCCTCCAGTCTCCTGCGACAACCTACGTGAAACCAAAGCAGAATGCAGATAGGTAAGTTTGAGGGACTTTTATTTGAGATCACTCTTGTATTCTGAATGTGCAACACCATATGCTGTTAAAGGCTGAGTTTCCATGAGCAGCTGTTTGAAGGCTCCTCAGCCCCCAGGTAAACAAGGTGATACCTGGAATTCAACTACGTGGCTGCACCATTTAATTCCTCTACACTTCCTTTTTCTACAAGTGACCTCTGGGCCTAGAGCCATGCGGACGAGTCATAGTGCACTGAATGTGTCCAGGGTGACTAACGACTTGGGACATTGGAGAACATTTCTGGATTGTTTACATTAAGAGAACATGTATTTTATTTCATAACACAGAACTGACATTTGACACGTTGAGTCAACGTAAGTCACTGGTGAAGTCCCTGAATTATAGCAGGCAAGTAATTAGTCCCCGGAGGCCCGTGGTTTCAACAATTTTCATTTATCTTCTTTTAGATGACAACGTGGTTTGTTTTCTTTTTTAAATCTTAGTACCCACAAATGCCACCCCATCCCCCATGGCACCCTCCCCCCCACACATGCCCAACACTTGTCCATCTCCAGGTTCATCTGAGACCATGTGGTGATACCCTCAACTCAGAGCTTTAGCTTTGCTGGCTCTCCTGCTCCTGAAATTCTCAGAGGGTCAGATTCCCTGAATGGACAACTTGATTTTATTCACTGATAATACTAACTCCACTTCACATTCTAGCTTAAAGTGGTGTTGTTGCTGATCATCCACATACTTTAACTTATATAAAGAGAAAAATGACATTTTTACCAGATTAGAGTGCAAGGCAGAGGCCAACCTCAGGGTCACATATACAGCAGTACAACTTTCCTATTTATGCAAAAAGGAAACCAACTTTCCCCGGTTCAGGTTGTAAAAGCTCAAGACACCACGGAAGAGGATAGGGATTTGCCTTGCTGATTCCCAGAACAGGAGGTGCTTTCATTTCCAATCTAAACAGCAAGTTCTACTTTTTTAATGGGCTTAGGTTAAAATTACTGATAAATATTACAGGAACATTAAGACCTCAACTATACAGTTGCATTTTTAAGACTAGGGGACATTTAAATGGAATAAAGTAACCATTTGCTATTTTTTAAGATTTGGGTTTATTTGAAGGAGAGCAAAATATAGTCACTGATTTTGATTTTTCCATACAATAAATTTTCCAATTCAGACATATTGAAGACAAGCACGGTTTAAGTCAACATAAATTCTGCATTAAAGAGTATTTTAAGCATTTTAAGTATTTCCAAGTTCACATAGTAACTCAAACCAGGTTGGCAAAATGTTTCCTTTGTTAGAACAAAGAGGTCTTTACTGGTGATTTGTGGAGAGTTTTGGGTTTGGAGCAGAGAGAAGTTACTCAGATTCTGAGGTGGTTTCTGATGGAAAGAAACAGGGATAACTTACTGCTGGAGCTGACATTTTAATTAAGCAGGACATGTGGTTAACAGGAAGGTCATTCTAGATGAAGAGAGTCACGTTCGAAAAGACAGAAACAGAACGTGGGTAGATTCAGAGAAGGGTGGGATTTTGCACTTGGTGAGTGTACAGAAGGGAAGGTAGAGATGAAACAATAAAGAAGGTTGGATCAGGCCATCTTCTTATGCTGGCTCTGATATTGTTAGAAGCACCTTCAAGAAAGGACCCATGTAGGAAAAATATTTAATGAACACTATTTTGACCTGTGGCCATTCCAAGAGTTCAACTTTCTTTTTCCCTTGGAAGTTATGAGACACTCGAGGTGCACATCTGAGACAACACAGGCAGAGGAAGTGGAACTGGGCCTTGGACTAGAGCACACCTGAGCTGGGATCCCAGATCAGGTACTGAACCCTATGAGTGGTTCTGGGGTGGGCCTCTGAGTCGGAGATGTTAGTGATTGAAATATGCTCAGGGCAGAGCTGAAGAGAGGGAAGGCGGCCAGAAGCGAGTGATGGGTAAATGCACTGATATGTCCAGGTGACACCTGACCCACACTGGCCTCCCTGGGACCAGCTCTCAGGATGGAAGAAGCTGTCATCTGAGGCAGAGGAGGTCAGCCCTTCAAAGTGGATAAAAGCAGGTGTCCCTGATTGACTGACCACTGAGGGGCCAGAGTTACAAGACAGAGAGAGCAGGACCAAGCCTATAGCCCAGTGCAGATGTTGGAAGCTGCCACATCGCTAGGAGCCACAGAGGTGTAGGGGCCTCATGAGAAGGTCCACGTGCAGACCGAGGCTGCTCCCAGACCAGCAGTGAGCTCGGCCAGGCTGGGAAACTCAAGTACTTGAAAGTCTCAGATGTCCTCTGACATCCAAGACAGTTATCACCCGCAGAAGTCTGCCTCAGTGCATTCTCTGTTGTTCTCTTACCGTGAATTTCACCAAGAAGAGAGAAAAAGGAAATTCCCCACCCAGCCCAAAGAACTCCCAGACCAAAGGCCGAGACATGCTTGAGCTGCGCCCACACCCTCCAATTTATAACCTGTTGTAAAAAGGGCCTGATGGTGAGTATTAACCATACTACTAGGAAACGCTGGATGTTAAAGAAGGAAGACCACTCATCAGATCCATTGTCACAACCTTTCCCTTTTATTCCACATCATATTCCAAACATAGTTTAGCCTCTGTGGTTACATGTTGTGCACAGGAGTGCAAGTGGGTATATGAGTGCAGTCATTCATTTCATTGTGTTTTTCAGGTCTTGAGATAGGATTAAAAAGCTATTAAATTCAAAACACAGGCTAGGATGTCACAATATGATACTCATCTGGACGTTTCTGGTCTCCATGGATTTGGAGGGCTCTCGAGATATAGCACTTCTTATAGCCAACCTTGAGTTGGGCTTCTCCCAATAGCATTTAGCTTTATCATCATAAATTATCTCCCTCACAATATTTCTGTGCATTCATAGCTCTGTTTGTCTCCCATAAATCAACTGCAGGCCTGTTTAATTATCCCTCAGCAATTTTAAACAACCAACATTTTTTAATGAGGCAGAGAATGCGTAAGGCCAGCAAATAGAGTTTTAAGGGTCTACTGTGGGTCACTCTGTGTATATTTTTCAAAGTCAGGCGTCCCTGAGATAAGTCACATATTACCCAGATCTCAAGGCTTGGCCAAGGTCCTTTCCCACTGCATGACCAATGAGACTCTTGGCCATCGGCAGGCTGCTTTTTGTCAATGACTTTGAAGTGTGTCAGTTACTATAAACACACATGATGAATGAGTGTTATGGTTATGTGTGGAATTCAGTCACCTTGGCTCAGGCTGAGAAAGCGGCAGAGCTACAGATAGCTAAACCAAAGGACCGTGCCTACCACTAGAGCCAGGCCATTGATGGAGTGTCATTGAGACTTCTTCCTAAAATCCAGAAATTTCTCCATCTGGTTTTTATGGTCAATGTGATGGCTTAGTGAACTAGCACCTAATGCCCTCTCATGGGAAACATCCTTAGTGATTTTGCTAGAAGATGGATCCAGCTTCGCTGGCCCACCTCAATGAAGGCAGACCCTCACCTGTTGGTCCTCATCTCCCATAGGCAGTGGGATGTTCTCAGGTGAGTGGCTCCAGTTAGCTCTGCCCCACGACGGACATGGCCTGGTGGGGGGGGGGGGATATTGCTCAGCCAGGCTGCAGGTGAGGCTGCTGTGTTTGTGCAAAGCTGAGTGCCTGGGTCCAGTCTGGGGACCATGCTAGACCCAAAGGCCAGTCCCTGCTGCTAGGTGGCCAGTCCAGAACCCAGGGGATGGGCAAGGCTGGGCAGGGAAGAGAGAAGGTAAAAGAGAAGTTGCAGTTGGGTACCAGGACCAAGAGGAGAAAGGCACAAGGGAACAAATAGATTCCTATCTCCTCCCAAATTCCTGAGGGCCTTTCTGGAAATCTCTTTTTTTTTTTTTTTTTTTCAGGACATTCTTATGACCACAGAAATGGGAGTAATTTTAAGAAGACAGAGTCTGTCCCCTGCCCTAACAGACTTCTATCCCCACCGCTGCCCTCTGCTCTCCTCCTCCCCCTTCTTTTCCATCTCTTCATGTGCCCAGACACCGTGCTGAACTCTGCACATGAAGCATCTCAAAATAACCCATTTTATAGATGAGGAAACCGATGGCTCAAGGTCTTGACCAACATAACCAAAGGCACCCTCCCCCTCATAGAGCTAGATTCAGACCCCGTTCCAGGACTATTCTGGAGCCCAGTTTTGTTGTACCCAAGGCCCTGCCCTGGAGTGAAGAACAGGAGATCTGAACTGTCAGAGCATGTCTCTGTCTGCATGCCTCAGCTGACCTTTCTGAACCTGAACCTCAACAGGAGAATAATTAAGCAGAAAGCCTAGCAGACTAGTTAGGAACTCGAGCTCCAAAATCAAATGCAATCAGCTAGGGTCTCGCTATACTATCTAGAGAAATAGACCCAAGCACTCTGCATCCCAGGTAAGTCATATTCCAGGTGGGAATCATGGCAGAACCTTACCCAGAGGGGCTATAAAAATGTCCTGGGTGAAATATTTAGAAGAGAGTCTGGCTCTAAAAGTTGGCTGCTATCAGTAATCATTCCTTCATGTCTGCTCTGTCCCATTTCTTCCTTCATTCTCCTTGCAAGAGAACTGCATAGAGCTTGGGATTTCTGTCCATTTAGAGCAGTTACTGAAGAAGTCACAGCTGTTTACTCAAGGCCCAAGGATACTGGGACACGTTAGAAGCCTGCACAGGACAGGAATCCAGGAAATTGTTATTTTGATCTTCAATGCTTGTTTTCTGGCCAAGCTAAGTAACCTTTGTAGGCCCTGTAATATGTTAACATTTAGAGAGAGAGTTTATGAACTGCTCTAATCCACTTTTAGTAAGGCCCATCACCTCCAAATACAGAGTCAAGGTTCCAATTAAAGCTTTCCATTAGAGAATAACTGTTATTTGCCAAACCAGAGGAGAAAAGAACAATTTCTCATAGTTTTAAAGTTTATCTTCCTGAAAATGGCAGTCTCCTCACAGCATTCACAGACACGCAGTCCACTCATCCAATGTTTCAGAGCATCGACTCTAAAATGGAGAGTATTCTGGAAGCCTGGGCAAGACAGTGCCTCCTCCCTAAGGGATCTCAGATGCTAAATGGGACATACACGCACACACACAAATAGTTACTCTGGTACCCTGACGTCTGAAGCCAAGGTATGACTGAAGTTTTAGAAGCAAAAAATGAATAAATAATAGACCCCAATTTCTTTGGTCTTGGAAGCTCATAAAAGACTTATTAGGAGAAGTTGTTTTCACCGGGTTTTCAAGTTTGTTTACATTTTTGCTGGATAGCAAAGGCAGAGAAACATTCTAGGCCAAGTTGAATGCATGTGCATTCAAGACACATAGGTTGAGAACTGTGTGGGCTCTTGGTGATGCTGAGGCACTGTGAGCGTCTGTGTCCCAGAGATAGAAGGATGGGGTGCAGAGATAAGGGTGGAAAAGTGTCCTGGATGCCATGTTACTGCTAGGAATTTTTTCTGATGAGTGTCTATTACAACTCTCTGTAAAACCTTTATGCCTGCATTTCTGGGCTTTCAGAGTCGCATGGGGAGCCATGGACAGAACAGGCAGGGCAGGATGCCACCCTTGGACGCTGAGCTGCCCGGCCATGGACCACACTCATGCTTCTCAGTGGCTGTGGCTATGCCACCCTCATTGGTATTGCTGCATTTAGGAGAATGTTGGGGTATCTTCGTTTGCTCTTTCCCAATTTCTTTGATTTTACCTTCACTCCTGACTGTAGGCTGTTTCCTGAAGCTCCCTTGCTAATCAGTCAGGCAAGACTCTCCTTGTCGTACCCAGTGATAGTTGTTAAGGAGTAAATTTCTCTTCTGAGTTCCCTGACCCCCTCAAAGTTCTAGGATGATGGGAATTCCTGATAAGCTAAGGTTTCCAGGACAGCAGAGGTGGAAACACAGGGTGCGGCTTCACAGCACCTTCCTCACACTGAGCCGACTGTCCAGAGAAGCAGAACGAAGACAGCTCCTCTGGCTCCTTTTACCCTGATCTTTCCAACAGAGAGACTATTCATGGCAGCCCCTCTGCACAGGGACAGACAGAACCAGAGGAAATACAAATGGGGCTCAGTTCCATTTTGAGATGGGAAATGGGGACCCAGGGGCTCTGTTCATTGCGATGACCCTTGACTTCTGGAAACAGGGAGCGGCCCCAGCTCAGCTGGATGAGCTGCTCTGAGAGCAGCTGGGAGCCCTTAGGAACATTCTCAGTGGCATCCTGCTGCTCCCCAGGCCAGAGCACCGTGCTGTTCCTTAGGAGGACTCTGCAGGCCGCTCAGTGGGACAGGAGATGCCTCATGGGCACCGATCTCTGCTGGTCGCTGAGTGTCTGTGCCCTGGGAGGAGGAGCCTGAGGCTTTGTCAAGCTCTGTCACCCAAAATAACTATGAGGCCACTTTGTGGCTCCGATGTTCTTATCTACTGCATGAAAATAACATACCTTGAGCAATGCCTTTGTGTCTTTAACACTCACTTATTGAGTACATGTGGTACCTGCCCTTAAGGTCACAGTTGGATAGAAACAAAAATAAAGAATTCCAGTACAGTCTAATATATGCAGTACCAGATATGTCCACAAGATAGGGTTTATTAAAAAGGGGTAGAGGGATTCCCTTCAGGCAAGCAGGGGAGTAAAGAGGGAAGCTGAATAAGCCCCCTCATTGAGACGATGCATAAACAGGCTCTAGACGGCTGAGTAGGAATTCTCCAGGCAAAGACTGTCCATGCAGAGTAATTCCAGTAGAGTGAATCGGTACTTTATTTTCCAGACATAGGAATCTTGGAGACTGAAAGGGGCTGTTGTTAATAATCATGCTTGACTGATGGATATAAACCAGTTCTGTCCTGGGCCATTTGGGATATATGTTCACCCTACATCTAGGCAGAGAACACAGACTTGGAGGCTTGAATTAGCATCTATCGGATTTGGGCTATGGGTAAGAGAAAACCCTTGCTAAATTCAAAAGACTAGAGTCCAAGGAGGCCTCCAGATGAGGTGCCACTTACCAGCTTCATGCTTCCACTAAGGAATTGACTGTCCTCACAGTCAATTTCATCTAGGGGCTATCCCTCTAGTAGTGTCAAGATAGCGACCAGTGACGATACAGCTGAGGGCTTTGTTATTCACACCCAGCGAAACAGAGAGGAAGTAAAACTCCTCCCCAAACTCACCTTCCATTCAATCTGTCTGTCCTCTCTGGCCCAATTATGGAGCAGGGGGACATCATATGTAAAGAGATTTGAAGGCAAGCAGCTCTCCTTGAAGGAGCTGGGGAGGGTGGTGATCAGATGTGGTTCTATGAGGAGAGGGGGGAGGGGAATTGGTGCAGGATAGGCTATCAGTAGTGCCTGCAGCAAGGACAATTCCGGATTGCTGACGCCCAAGGTAGAGAGATGTGATGGGGAAAGAGATGTGATGCGGAAACAAATTCTGAAGGATCTTGTCTGCTTTGTGAGTTAATGGGATGCCATGGTGGATTTTACAATAAGTTTTGTACTTGTGGAAAACTCACCCTTAAGATGTTGTGGTGGGTGAACTAGCGAAGAGCAGATTATAGGAAAGGAGTCACAGCCAAGCTATGGCAGCTATTCGGGTGAAAGATGATGTGACAGTAACATTGGAAGTGAGGAGGAGAGAGAAAGGAGAGATATCCACAGATAGCCCCTATACCCGAAAGATCACATGGGGGGATTCAAGAACAACCTCTAGAATTCTGGATCAGGGAGCTGGGTAGGCACCCCACCATTAACAAAATTACAGAATTCATAAAGATGAGTATGTTTCTTTGGTGTGAGAGGCTACAGATGAATACGGAGTTTGAGACAAGTTGAGCTTAAAGTCCCTTTGGGGTATGTGAGGAGACAGAGCTTGAGTTCATGAGAGAGTCGGGGCTAAGGATATGCTTCTGAGAGTCATCAGCTTGGAGACGGTACTTGGAACCTTAGGATCCCAAGGCTGAGGTGGTTAAGGATGGCGAGCGGGAGCAACAGTATTTACTGGCTGGTTCTGTCTCCTTGGTCATCAGCTAAGAGTGAGGGGAGCGTACTAAAGCTAAGGATCTGGAAAAGGTCTGAAATAGTCTTTTAAGGAGCTGGGAGAAGGATTTTCCTCATGGCAGGATCTTGAGAGAGCTTAAAGTCAATCAACTTCAGACA
Organism: Kogia breviceps; assembly: GCF_026419965.1. Lineage (NCBI taxonomy): Eukaryota > Metazoa > Chordata > Mammalia > Artiodactyla > Physeteridae > Kogia > Kogia breviceps. The sequence goes on along the minus strand of NC_081311.1, from coordinate 45,682,891 downwards.
GAACTGGAAGCAAAATCTTCTGGGTTATGTGTCTTCATCCATGGACCAAGGTCTCTGCATCTAGGTTAATGGCTCTCTGTTCTGGGCTCTCAGATCTGGATTTACACCTATCTCTATCATAACACCTACAAAGTGGGAATGTTTTCTGGGTATCTGCTTCATTGCACTGTGGACACCTTGGGGCTGGGGAATATCCTTTCCCCACCTCCATATCTCCATAGTAAGAAGGTGGCTGTGCACACGGTAGATGCTTGATAAATATTTAATGCTTGAATGAACAACAGAATAGATGCCCAAATTAAGGGTCATGTTAAGTCCTAGCCTGCCTTGTAGACTTGGCTTTCTTGCCATACAAGTCCCAAGGCCATTATTGCCTTTGTTCAGGGCTATGTGGAAGGGCACAAGTCCAGAGGCTCAGAAAGCAACCCCTGATCACAGGGGTGCTAAGGTAAAAAGGCCCCTCCCCTGCCCTGCCCGGCCTGGCATGTCTCTAATCACAGGCTTAGAAAAAAGGCCAACATCCTACAGAGATCATGGCCCCGATAAAGTCTGACTTCAAATCTGAGAGGTCACAGTCTAAGCGCAGCTGCTGCTTCATTTCCAGTCAGAGTGGGAGGCCCAAGGTGGCCCTGAGCAATGCCAGGGCCCAGGAATGCAGACACAGTGAGGAGGACTCTGTCTTGCACAATGTGGGGGCATTTGGAAATCTGAAAACTATCTTTCTTTCTCCCTGGATGACTCCAAACTCTCTGAGAACTTTAACAAAGAGCATCAAATTCCTTCATGTGGCATCAAGGCTCTTCGTGGCCACACCTCTGATTACCACCAGGCTTATCTCTAGGACCCCCTGTTTCTTATGGCTCAAGCCCAAGGAGACCACTCTCGTGCCTCCTCCAGGATTTTCCACATGATGTGCCTGACCTAGAATCCTTCTGCACTTGGCTCAACGGTGGTATACTCAAGGAAGACCCCTGCAGTCTGGGCTAGGTGGCTGCCCGCAGAATTCCTCTACTCGCAGTATTCCTCTACTCGCAGTGCTGCCTGTGAGACTACAAGCTCCTAGGGAATAGCTTCCTTGTCATGCTTCATATGCGCTTTGTATGTACTTAACCAACATTAAAGAACAATGAACAGATAAAAGAATGGTCCTCCGAGATACAGAGAGCCCTTAGCCCTGGGTTCAATTTCCAGATTCTAGGGATTCCCTTCATCCTCCAATCTTAAGACTGAACCCTCCAGTCTTAAGGGTCTAGGCATGGATAAATGGTTCACTGATGATAAATGCATCTCAATAAAACAGAATCAGCATAGTGCAATGCAAAGGGCACTTAAATAGCACCAAAAGACCTGGCTTTACTACTCATGAGTCATGTGACCACTGGCAAGTCACATGACCTCTTTGAGCCTCTATTCCTTCCTCCGTGTAAAGGGGTTATTGTACATTGCTGTTAGGGAAGTGCCCGGCACACACCTAAATATAATAGACTTTGTCCAAGACACTCTACATCATCCAGCACTGAAGGCTAAAGCCTCCTCTAGAGGGGTCTAAACCCCAGCAAAGACACAGGTCAAGCTCGCCTTACTGACACTGCTGAAATTGGAATGTAGCAGCCCTCCCATTCTATCCCCAAATGGGCCTGAAGTGGGCCAAGATCATAATATGTTTGGGGGTGTATCAATAGAAGTATTGTCATTTGAAGGATCCTGGAGTGAGGCATTCCTCCTTTGAGGAGGCCTGGGGTGAGGGTACTCTCCATTTGGAGGGATCCTGGACTGAGGCACATTTCCTGGGGGCTTCAGTGGGTCACTCTTCCTTCAGGAGCTGTGGACTAAAATAGTCTTTAGATGTAACTCATTGTCACAGACATCTCATCGTAACAGATGAAGGACACCTCATGGAAATTGCTCTACCAAGGCCACTGTTGTGGGTTGAATTATGTTCTACAAAAAGATATACTGAAGTCCTACTTCCAGACCTTATTTGGAAATAGGATCTTTGCAGATGTATCAAATTAAGATGAGGTCACTAGGGTGGGCTCTAATCCAATGGTTAGTTAACTAATAATAAGAAGAAAAAAAACAGACACAGGGAGAGAATGCCAAGTGACTACAGAGGCAGAGACTGGGGTTATGCTCCACAGGCCAAGGAATACCTGGGTCTACCAGAAGCTGGAAGAAGCAAGGAAAGATCTTCTGCTAAAGACTTTGGAGAGAGCGTGGCCCTATAAACACCTTGATTTCTAGCTTCAGGCCTCCAGAACTGTGAAAGAATCCATTTTTTATTGTCTCAAGCCACCATATTGTGGGACACTGTTAACAGTAGCCCTAAGGAAACTAATACAGTCACCTACAAGTACATAGAATGTTCTGCCCTGTCAAGCTTGAGCCTGCTCTCTTTGACAAGGTGAGCCAGCCCTGCTTAAACTGCCCTGTCCTTTGAGGCAGAACTCTGCTCACCTCTTCTCTCCACCTGCCCCCAGCTCCTTCTCTGCCATGCCCCTGCTCCCCTCCATGTCCCCTCAGATGCAGCCTCTCCCTAGAGATCTGATCTAGCTTAATTAACGTACACACCACTGTCACAGCTAAGAACGTGCTAGGGGTATGACCCATTTTTTTAAAATAATATTTTTGTTCCTATCATTGTTTAGTCCATCAACAAATATTTGTTGAGCACATGCTATGCAACAGACATTGTTTCAAGCCCCTGGGATTCTGCATGAATAAAGATGACTCATGAAACTTTTGTTCTAGTGACTGTGGTGGGAAGGGGAGGTGGAAGGAGAAGGGGTCTGTCAGGAAAGAGAAAATGTCAACAAATTAAAGGACAAGATAATTTCTAGTCATAAGAAGTACTACAAAAAGATAAAATGAAATCTCGGGTGATAGAGAGTGGCATGAATTAGGAGAGTTCTTTCTGATGAGGGGAACTTTAACCTTTGATCTGAACAACAGGAGCATTTTGGGAGGTCTTCTCCAGGCAGAGAGAATTGTTTCTGCAAAGGCCCTGAGGGAAGAATAAGGAAGGAAGAGAAAGAAGTCCAATGGGCCAGAGAAAATAGGCTGAGGGGAGAATTTGAGGACATGCATTTGGAGAAGTAGGTATCTGTACTATTTTCTATTGCTTTTTATTATTTTTAATTACGAAAAACAGAAACAGAAATTTTAAACTGCAGGAACAAAATTTAAAAATCAGCTTTGGTGATCTCCCCAGAGTTGACAGCTAGAACAATTTGGGGGATGTTATCTTCTAGATCAATGGTTTGCAAAGTGTGGTCCCTGGACCAGCAACACCATTATCACTTAGCAACTTGTTAGATGTGCAGATTTTTGTGTCCAACTCAGACTAACTGAATCAGAAACTCTGGGGGTGGAGCTCTGCAATCTGTGTATTAAAGATTCCTCCAGGTGATTCTGTTGTATACCCAAGTGTGAGAAGCACTCTGACTGTTTCTGTCAGGGCTCCATTAACTACAGCTGGGTTGCGTGTTGGACTAGTATGCTGAGAGAGGCCAGAACTTCAAATATACCTCCCAACTGAGGTAAGACATTCACTGACCAAAGACCAGCTACAGGAAGTGATACAGGCAAGACCACAGGAGACAGTCACAGCAAGTTGGTGAAACACACAAAGCAGATGAGATCCAGCAAACAAGACCTTCAGGTACAAGTACGAGAGAACTTTATGCACTTGAACAGCTGGCAGTAAGCATCAAGGAAAGCTTGTAATTAATAGTAGGGTCCAGCCAGGGAATGATCCAGCCAGTTCATGCAAATCTCTAACAAGGACACCAGGAAAGATAGAATATCACCCCAGAGTATAGATGCTCTGAGGAATAGCAGTCTTCCATGGCAATATTCAAATGCAGAGAAAACGCCTTAGCTGGATTATCAGAATCACGGCATTCTTGCCCTGGGCTAGACTAACAGCAAAGCCAGTGCCAGGCCCCTTTGTGCTGGCCAGAACTTCCCACCGTCTTCTTGCCTTACCTCAAGACTGGCTATCAGACCCCGTGAGCCTTTGAGGCAAGGTGTTTCTTTTCTATCCTAAGATAGTAGCCCTTTCTAGTGCCACTGTGTTTTTACACACACCTCTTGACTGTTTAGCCCAATCATCTCTGCAGAAGCTGGGAGCAATCTGTGAGGTCTCTCCCATAGCATCTCTGAGCATCCCAATAGCTCCCCCTGTGTGGAAGGTCATCAACAGCAGGAAATTAACAGACTTATCAAAGACTCTGGATAGTCTTTGTGAAATGGCATGATTTGGAGTATAGACACTTGGTTCATTAGAGATTTCTCTAGGCCCCCAGGCAGGATGTTTTACTGTAATTACCCATAGCTTTGACAAGCTTCCAGTCAGCTTTGAATCTGAAAATTAGAAGGTATGAAAGAGGGTAACTATGGGCACATGGGCTGACAAAATAAAAAAAATTTAACAGCTGACTGGTCAAAGTTAAGGGAAGAAATTTTAAAACTATAAAATTCAAGCTAAAAAGTTCTGAGACCATATTATGCAGGAGAAAAATGTCTTCTATAACATTCAATAGTGGAATTGTGTTATAATGCTTTTTGAAAGATCAAGAAGATGGTAGATTATGATCCACCTCCAGTGTTTAAAAGGTGTGGAGACAGAGGACATGCAAAATGGTGTCATAATGAACTCAGTAGATCCTCTCTCCAGCAAAAAAACCATGTAGATGCAGAAAGTTCTATAAAACAATTATTTAAAGTCTCTGGGGATTGTCCTAATGGCATAATATGGGAAAACATTCATTCAAGAAAATCTATTAAATTTCAATACTAACAGTGAGAGTCCGTAGCACTTGAACCACAACCAAGCTCCCATCCTCACCCACAGCCGAGTGTCATGGAAACTCTATCCTAGGTGGGCATGGCCAAGGACAAGGGTCTCCCTCTCCCTCAAGATCCCAATCTAGGGCTGTGATTTCACCCCAGCATGGGGAAGTTCTCAGCAAATCTCATCCCCTCACCAGCTCCATGCTATAGGAGTTCTAATCCAGGCAGACATGCCCAAGAGGACTGGGGCTCCCTTCCCCCAATGAGCCTTCATTCATAAGGCCAAGAATACTGGGCTTCATCACCCCTGCCCCAGATAGCTTGTAGGATTGAGGCTCAGTACCAGGAGAAGCAAGAGGAGAAGACCTCTCACTCATAGAGAGAGGCGTCACCAGGAGAAGAGGGCCACTGTCCCCAATCCAACCTCTGGTTTAGGGGCATAGAGGTTCTTCCTAGGGAGAGAAGCAAGTTTTAAGAAGAGTGAGGACCTCATACCCCCTTAAAGGGACTGACTTTATAACATAGTTTGGGAAATTCATGACTAAGGACACTGTTTAAAAGCAGTGGAGATCTTGGTGGTGAACTGGAAAAGCCTGGTGGTTTTACTATGCTAGTAGTAGCAAGCAGCATGCTATACCAGCTAGAAATTTAACAGAGACAACTAGGGAAAGAGACAGTTAAAAAGAGCCCTTCTGGAGTCAGAGTAAGATCCAAAGACTGGGAACACCCTGCTCCATGACTTTAATTTATCAGACTATGGAGCAATTTATATCTAGCTATTGTCAAAAACAATAGAGCAAACAGCTAGCAACTAGTAGAGGCTGACATCTAGGTGAGAAACAAACAAAAGCAAAGGAGCCAGAAGCTTAAGAGGTAGATCAGGGAAAGACAGATTCAAAGAGTACACAAATAAACTACAGACATCTCTGGTGATAAGGGAGAGTGCATAGTCCCAAGGCTTCACACTCAGAAAAGAGACGTCACAGGCTGTACACTGCAGGGAAATAGACTTCTCTGAACTACTTAAAAGGCAAAACGAAGAGAAAATCTTGAACACAGCACAATAAAAATGATCCATCACATGCAAGGGAACCCCAAGAAGGTTAACAGAAATAGTGGAGGCCAGAAAGCAGCTGGATTCAAAGTACTGAAAGCAAAAAATCAACCACCCAAGAACCTTATAACCAGAAGAACTTAAAAAAAAGAAAGCTAAATAAGAAAATCCCAAATAAGTTTTTTTAAAAAAAACTAAGTGTTAATTGTTAAAGGGCCTGCTTTGAAAAAATACTAAAGGAATTTCTCAGGCCAGAAGCAAGTGACACCAGACATTAATTCAATACACACAATAAAACAAAGAGGATCAGTAAAGGTAATTATGCAGATAATAATAAAACAGAGTATACTGCATATTTACTCCTTTCTTTCTTAGTATATTTAAAAAACAATTGCATAAATCAAAACTACAATGAGGTATCCCTCACACCACTCAGAATGGCCAACATCAAAAAATCTACAAACAATATGCTGGAGAGGGTATGGAGTAAAGGGAACCCTCTTGCACTGTTGGTGGGAATGTAAATTGATACAGCCACTATGGAGAACAGTATGGAGGTTCCTTAAAAAACTAAAAATAGAACTACCACATGACCCAGCAATCCCACTACTGGGCATATACCCTGAGAAAACCATAATTCAAAAAGAGTCATGTACCACAATGTTCATTGCAGCTCTATTTACAGTAGCCAGGAGGTGGAAGCAACCTAAGTGTCCATCATTGGATGAATGGATAAAGAAAATGTGGCACATATATACAATGGAATATTACCCAGCCATAAAAAGAAATGAAATTGAGTTATTTGTAATGAGGTAGATGCACCTAGAGTCTGTCATAGAGACTGAAGTAAGTCAGAAAGAGAAAAACAAATACCGTACGTTAACACATATACATGGAATGTAAAAAAATCCTCAACAAAGTACTAGCAAACAGAATACAACAACACATTAAAAGGATCATACACTATGAACAAGTGGGGTTTACCCCAGGAATCCAAGGATTCTTCAATATATGCAAATCAATCAACGTGATATACCATATTAACAAATTGAAGGAGAAAAACCATATGATCATCTCAATAGATGCAGAGAAAGCTTTCGACAAAATTCAACATCCATTTATGATAAAATCCCTCCAGAAAGTAGGCATAGAGGGAACTTACCTCAACATAATAAAGGCCATATATGACAAACCCACAGCCAACATCATCCTCAATGGTGAAAAACTGAAAGCATTTCTGCTAAGATCAGGAACAAGACAAGGTTGTCCACTCTCACCACTATTATTCAACATAGCATTGGAAGTTTTAGCTGCCAAAGGAATCAGAGAAGAAAAAGAAATAAAAGGAATCCAAATCAGAAAAGAAGAAGTAAAGCTGTCACTGTTTGCTGAAGACATGATAATATTCATAGAGAATCCTAAAGATGCTACCAGAAAACTACTAGAGCTAATCAGTGAATTTGGTAATGTAGCAGGACACAAAATTAATGCACAAAAATCTCTTGCATTCCTATACACTAAGGATGAACAATCTGAAAGTGAAATTAAGAAAACACTTCCATTTATCATTGCAACAAAAAGAATAGAATATCTCAAAATAAACTTACCTAAGGAGACAAAAGACCTGTATGCAGAAAATTATAAGACACTGATGAAAGAATTTAAAGATGATACAAATAGATGGAGAGATATACCATGTTCTTGGATTGGAAGAATCAACATTGTGAAAATGACTATACTACCCAAAGCAATCTACAGATTCATTGCTATCCCTATCAAACCACCACTGGCATTTTTCACAGAACTAGAACAAAAAATTTCACAATTTGTATGGAAACACAAAAGACCTCGAATAGCCAAAGCAATCTTGAGAAAGAAAAACGGAACTGCAGGAATCAGGCTCCCTGACTTCAGACTATACTACAAAGCTAAAGTAATCAAGACAGTATGGTATTGGCACAAAAATAGAAATATAGATCAATGGAACAGGATAGAAAACCCGGAGATAAACCCATGCACATATGGTCACCTTATCTTTGATAAAGGAGGCAAGAATACACAATGGAGAAAAGACAGCTTCTTCGATAAGTGGTGCTGGGAAAACTGGACAGCTATGTGTAAAAGAATGAAATTAGAACACTTCCTGACACCATACACAAATATAAACTCAAAATGGATTCAAGACCTAAATGTAAGGTCAGACACTATCAAACTCTTAGAGGAAAACATAGGCAGAACACTCTATGATATAAATCATAGCAAGATCCTTTTTGACCCACCTGCCCGAGAAATGGAAATAAAAACAAAAATAAACAAATGGGACCTAATGAAACTTAAAAGCTTTTGCACACCAAAGGAAACCATAAACAAGACCAAAAGACAACCCTCAGAATGGGAGAAAATATTTGCAAACGAAGCAATTGACAAAGGATTAATCTGCAAAATTTACAAGCAGGTCATGCAGCTCAATATCAAAAAACAAACAACCCAACCCAAAAATGGGCAGAAGACCTAAATAGACATTTCTCCAAAGAAGATATACAAATTGCCAACCAACACATGAAAGAATGCTCAACATCATTAATCATTAGAGAAATGCAAATCAAAACTATAATTAGATATCATTTTACACCAATTAGAATGGGCACCATCAGAAAATCTACAAACAACAAATGCTGGAGAGGGTGTGGAGAAAAGGGAACCCTCCTGTACTGTTGGTGGGAATGTAAATTGATAGAGCCACTATGGAGAACAGTATGGAGGTTCCTTAAAAAACTAAAAACAGAACTACTATATGACCCAGCAATCCCACTACTGGGCATATACCCTGAGAAAAACATAATTCACAAAGAGTCATGTATCAAAATGTTCATTGAAGCTCTATTTACAATAGCCAGGAGATGGAAGCAACCTAAGTGTCCATCAACAGATGAATGGATAAAGAAGATGTGGCACATATATACAATGGAATATTACTCAGCCATAAAAAGAAACGAAATTGAGTTATTTGTAGTGAGGTGGATGGATATAGAGTATGTCATACTGAATGAAGTAAGTCAGAAAGAGAAAAACAAATATCATATGCTAACACTAATATATGGAATCAAAAAAAAAAACGGTCATGAAGAACCTAGGGGTAAGACAGGAATAAAGACACAGACCTACTAGAGAATGGACTTGAGGATATGGTGAGAGTGAAGGGTAAGCTGGGACAAAGTGAGAGAGTGGCATGGACATATATACACTAACAAACATAAAAGAGATAGCTAGTGGGAAGCAGCCGCATAGCACAGGGAGATCAGCTCGGTGCTTTTGACCACCTAGAGGGGTGGGATAGGGAGGGTGGGAGGGAGAGGCAAGGGAGAGGAGATATGGGGACATATGTATATGTATAACTGATTCACTTTGTTATAAAGCAGAAACTAACACACCATTGTAAAGCAATTATACTCCAATAAAGATGTTAAAAAATGATTATACACCATGATCAAGTGGGATTTATTCTGGGAATGCAAGGTTGGTTTAACATCTGAAAATCAATTCATATAACATTAATAGAGTAAGGACACAAACAACATGGTTATCTTAACAGATACAGAGAAAGCATCTGAAAAATCCAACACCTCTCAGGGTAAAAGACTCAGCAAACTAGGTATAGAAGGAACGTCATCAACCTGATAAAGGCCAGCTATAAAAAATCCATAACTAACATCATAGTTAATAGTGAGGAACTGAATACTTTTCCCTAAATTTCAAGAAATAAGACAGGGATATGTACTCTCACCACTTCTCTTCAACATTACACTGGATCCCTGCCAAAGCCATTAGGCCAGAAAAAGAAATAAAAGGTGCCCAGATTGCAATGGAAGTAGTGAAACTATCTCCATTTGCAGATTACATATCTTGTGTATATAAAATTCTAAGGTAATCTCTATGAAAATACCAGTTGACTTTTTTTGCAGAAATTGACAAGCTGATTCTAAAATTTATATGGAAATACAAGTGACTCAGAAAAGCCAATATAATCATGAAAAGTAAAAACAAAGTTGTAGGATGCACACTTCCTGATTTAAGGCTTACTACAAAGCCACAGAATTCAAGTCAGTATGTTACAGTTGTAAGGACAGACAAATAGATCAATAGAATAGAACTTAGAGTCCAGAAATAGACCCTTACATTTGTGAGCAACTGATTTTCAACAAAAGCATCAAGGCAATTCAATGAGAGAAAGAAAAGTCTTTTCAAACATGATGCTTGGACAACTGGATATCCAATGCAGAAGAATAAAACTAGGACCCTACTTCATAACATATAAAAAAAAAAACTCAAAATCATCATAAATTTAAGTGTAAGAGCTAAAACTATAAAACTTTTAGAAGAAAACTTAGGAGTAAATCTTAATGACATTGGGTTAGGCAATGTTATCTTAGATATGACAACAAAAGCAACAAAAGATAAAATAGATAAATTGGACTTCATCAACATTAAAAACCTCTGTGCTTCAATAGACATGACCAAAAACATGAAAAGAAAACCCTAGAATGAGAGAAAATGTTTTCAATCTTATATTTGATAAGGGACTTATATCCAGAATATAAAACAGCCTTTTACAAAACAATAATAGAAGACAAATAAACCAATTAAAAATGGAAAAAGGATCTGAAGAGACATTTCTCCAATGAAGATGTACAAATGGCCAATAAGTACATGAAAAATTGCTCAACACATTTAATCACTAAAAAAATGCAAATCAACACCATAATGAGATACCACTTTACACCTGAATAGCTATAATCAAAGACAGTCAATAACGGTGTTGACAAGGAAGTAGAGAAATTGGAACTCTCATATGTTGGTGGGATGTAAAGTGATACAGCTTCTTTCAAAAAACATTTTGGCAGTTCCTCAAACAGTTAAAGTTACCATACGATCCATCAATACTACTCCTAGGTTCACATCCAAGAGAAATGAAAGCACATGTCCACAGAAAAATTTATACATGACTGTTAATTACAGCATTATTCATAATAGGCAAAATGTGGAAACAACTCCAATATCCATCAACTGTTGAATGGATAAATAAAATACAATGGAATATCATTTATCAAGACACAGGATTGGATTACTGATAGATGTTACAAAATAAATGAAACTTGAAAAAATTATGCTAAGTGAAAGAAACCGGTCACAAAAGACCACATAATCTATGATTCATTTATGTAGCTTGTTCAGAAGAGGAAAATTTATGGAAACAGAAAGTTAGAGTAATGGTGTATAGTAACTGGGGGTTAGGAAGGATTGGGAGTGACTGCTAATGGATAGAATTATTTTGGGAATGGCATAAATGTTCTAAAATTAGATTGTGATGATGGTTGCATAACTGAATATACTAAATCATTAAATGTATACTTTAAATGGGTGAATTGATATGTGGTTTATATCTCAATAAAGCTATTTAAAAATAAAGGTGTGGAGATGTGTATTAATTTTTAAAGAGATTTGAACTGAAAATATAAAGTGTTAGTTCTCTAGTTTTTTTAGGAAATCTGGCTTTATAGAGCATCATTCGCCCTGGGGCAGCAGGACTGGATGGATGGATACAGAGCACAAAGCAGCACAGATGTGGTGCCAGGTTAGGTGGGTTCAAATCTCGATTGCTATGCTTGCCACTATTTTCTCTTAAGTAAGTGACAATTTCTCTGAACCTCTCTAGAGAAATGATTGTCTATTTCATAGAATTGTTCAAAGTGTTAAATTAGGTCCCATGTCTAAAGTGTCTAGCACAATACTTGATAAATGCTATGGTTTGACAAATGATAACTATTTAATAGTATCTTTGTTGTTATTATCATTTGTTAACAGGGACCAGATTGAAACATACAAGACCTTTAAGCACCCATGGCTATGTATAGGCTCCAATCATCCAGTTACCTGCTTTTATTTCATACTGAGGGATTTTGCCTTAGATTTACTGAGCATTTATTAACCTCCCAAGTATCAACAGACACTTATTAAAAAGTACTTCTTACTCTACTCCTCAATGTGTTATTAGAAAACTATGAGAGGGAATTCTCTGGTGGTCCCGTGGTTAGGACTCTGCGCTTCCACTGCAGGGAGCATGGGTTTGATGCCTGGTTGCATGCTGTGTGGCATATCCAAAAAGAAAAAAAAAAAGAAAAGAAAACTCTAAGAAACACTTTGGGGGCCTATTTCTGGCCTTGTCATCTACAGAGGGTTTTGTCTTGGTAGCCAAAGGCCAGCTGATCATCCAGTTGAAATTAGCAGTTGGATTTCTGGTAGCTGGTGGGGTTAAGTACAATTTTTTCCAATGGTTTTCTGCTCCTTGAATATCTGGGTAAGAGAATTTGCTGTTTTCCCACTGGGAACTTGGGAGTGGAGAGAAGTTTAGGGATTTGAGCGAGACCACACAGTGGGAACCAGTGTCTTACCACCAACACTGCAGTGCAGACTTCCCCGTCCTTATTCTCTGAACAGTCAAGGAGCACATCCTAGACCTGACAGCGATTAGTAATTCTGTTAATATTTTTCCCTCTAAAAGTAAGTTTCTCAAGCAGCAAATCCTTTCAGGACCAGGACCATGTTTTAAGTAATTCTGCTATTACCTAGAGCAACCTGTCCTTGTCTGATACATCGACTGCACCTCTGAGGTGACGCTGATGGAGCTCTCGTGGACCAGAGACAGTCAGACCTTTACAGCATTTGTGTATTTGATTGAAAGAGCTACACACTTAATCCTGACTGCTCATAACTGATGGGATAGTGTGAACCTTCAGGCACTTCTGGGGGGGTCACACCATCGCTGGACATGGGAGACTTGCTGAGAAAACAAGGGCTAGTTACTTCTCCAGGTAAATGCCTGGAGTAGAGACGGTTAGGTCAGCTGAAGTTGATTTTCCCGGGGTCAGGATTTATCCAGCATCTTAGCAAGGGGGAGGGTAGAAATGTGCTTCTAAGTATGAAAAAGTTTTTCAGGAAGGATGTGTCACTTCTGACTGTGAGAATAATTTCTTCGCAACTGTATTTGTCTAGGGCTTTGAGACTAGGAGACAGAAAGGATTCCTGAGCAGGAAGACTGTTGTTAGTCTCCCCAGTGTGGAAGCAAACACACTTAAGGGAGGTGATGAATGATGGGCACTTTCTTGCTAACAGATGGCCTCTAGTTAGGTCATTTTGTGTGCTTTTACCTGATGGTGTTCTCAGTGGGGTCAGGGGCAGACTCTGGAAGCTCACACACACACACACACACACACACACACACACACACACACACACACACACACACGATGGGCCTGATTTTTCAGGTTGTCTATTTTTACATTAGGATTTGGCTGCTGGACTAGGTTAAACCATCTGTCACCTTTACGACTGGTAAGTGGTGGGCTGAAGTCTCAAAAGTACATCAAAAGTGGGGGGCTAACTGGACTGTGATCCTTCACTCTTATCATATCCCTGTATAAATACCCAGCTTCTTCTCAACCCTCAGATTCACAAATCACAGAGCATGAAGGTCGTCCAACTCAATCCCCTCACTTTCCAGTTAACAAAAGTGTGATCCACAGCAGGGAAGAGTCTTGCCCTCAGTTACGATGCAGTTGGTGACAATGCCATGAGCAGACCCCCAGTCTCCTGCCTTCAAATCCATCTACTTCCTGATATGCCCCCTCTGTCTCCCCATGCACATCTGTTCCTTGGCAGCCCAAGAGTGAAAAGAGTGCTCATGGCAGCTTAATTAGCCATAAATACTCTCTTAATAAAGCCACCCTGTTACGGGTTGTTTCTGTTAGAAGGAATTATTATTGCCACAACATAAATTTCCTGAAAAAGATATGGTAGGGTCACACAATGTAGCCTATTATGAGAACCAGGGTAATAAAACAGCCAGATTATTTATGTGTCTCTCTGGGTTCCTGGGGCTTATCTCAAAGAAAAGAGCCAAGATGTTGAGACAAATGGAGAAGTAAATGCATGTGGCTGTGACACTACGGGCAATTTGCTCAGAACCATTTCTGCAAAGGCACTTTTCAGATTAAGGCCTGACATGGCTAGTGATGAGCGCGATTTCTCTGGGAGACGATCAGCCATCCTCTGTCCTTGCCGAGGACAAAGGAAATGGGATTAAACCACAGCAGAAGTCATGTTCACTTCATAGTGAGGCAGGATCACAAGTCTGAGAAGGGTTTGGGGTCCAAAGGCATTTTTGAGTCAGTGATGAGTTGTGTGGCCCGCCCTCTGTTCTTGGTTGAAGCACGTGCCCCCTCTGGACACAGAGGGCTAGGGAATGCCATATGAGCTCTCCCCCACAGGGCATTTACTCTGGCAGATGTGGTGACACACATCCCCCTCCCCACACCAGACATTCGACTGACAGGGAGATTTCAGGAATGTACAGGCAGTTGCCGAGCCCCAACTTTGTTCCTCTGGCTCCTGTCTTACCAGCCAGCCCATTTGCTGAGGCTGAGCATCCTGGGACCGACCTCCAGCCAGATTGCTGCTGCCCACAGGCATCTTCCTAGACCATGAGTTGCTTTCAGGTCCCGGACTCTCTGAATGCTTTTATGACACCCCCTGCCAGTAAGGGGTGGGTGCAAGTGACTGGTATCTCATCAGGCACCATGGTGACTTGGGGAAAAAAGAGAAAAATACTCTTTTCCTATAGGAAAAGATTCTTGTTCACATCTTGACAAAGCAAATTTCCGAATATCCTTAGAGTTGAGGAGTGGGCAGAACAGCTCAGGGGGAAGCACAGCCCTTCATCCCCTGCCCAGCATCTCCCACCAAGTAACACCCCCGCCCCACACCTACCCAGGCCTCCGCAGGGGCACCAGGACGGGCAGGGCGTGGATTGGTGAGGCTGTGGCCTCTCCTGCTATGAGGTGACACTCGTGTTTATCTTTCCTTTAATTTATGTCTTAAGTCTGTGATTTCCTATGTTGGCAGGAAAAATAGAGAGGTAATTTGCTTTCACTGAGAATGGAGCTCAGGGCATGTTCTCTCCTAGTACAATGAGAGAACAGTTACTCCCTCATCTCTACCCCCATCTACAGTGGCACTGGGACATGAGAGGAGGAATCGGGGGGACACCTCCCACCATCGGGGGAACATCACATCTGTTGGGTAACACTTCAGATGACTAATATTCTTGTTGGTACACAGTTGCCAGATAGACTTCCCACAGAGTACGAATTTTCGAAAATGTAGGACAACCAACATAACTACCACTAACACTACATTACCCAGAATTGGCCTCTGATACACTGTGGAGTCGTCTGGTGTCTGAGGATCAGCTTTAGGCCACCAGCGTTTCAGTTTTATTCTGACAGTTCGCTTAGAAGTCCCATGTATGGAAGAGAGTAGGATGTTTCAGCCTGAAGGGATCCCAGGAAGAAATACACCACTTGGCAGGAATGGGTCATTCATTACCTGGCTTTGTACTGATTATACAAGCTCTGGGCCATTGAACCGAGAGAGACTATTTTGCCACTGCTGATTTAAGTTGGATCTAAGAGCCTGAAGCAAACAGTGTAAGAAAATCTGATGAAATCAGTGTTTCCAAGTAGCTTTGGAATCAGCTCCTGTCTTACGAGTAATAGCTTTATTTCTTTCCATGAGAAGGAAGATGTTTCTCCTTAAATCACATGCCCACCTGGAGATGATAAGAAGGCATGGCCAGACTCCTTGGCCCTCAGGTTTCCCTCACGTCCTTGTGTTCGGTCCAGGACACTCCCTGCAAAGAGGCACTGCTCCCACCTTTGTGCTGAGAGGCACAGCATTCCTGAATGGCAGGATCTCTGCACAGCTGCTGAGTCCATCAGATTCTTCTCAGATACTGAGTGTCCTCCCCAAAGAGATTTGGACTAGAAGAGCTTGCAGAAACACCAGGCCTCACAGAAGGTGGGCGAAGACTCCATGGTGACCATGGCCCCCTGACAGGTAAGCCAGGAGCACAGCAGCTGAACTTTGCTTCCTTCAGTTTTACCCTCCCCAATCTTCTGTCATCACATCTTCCATCAGTCACTCCCCTGCTCAGAATCCTTCCATGGCTCCCACTGATAGGGCAGGAGCTCCAAACTGGGCAGCAAACACTCCCTGTAGTGTTAATTCCTGTGGGCTCTCCTCACTCCATCCATCCATTTGCCCTGTCACATGGGATACTTACTCTTCTCTGCATATTCAGTGCCTAGTCCTGCCTCTGTATCTTTGCCCAGTTTATCCCTCTGCCTGGAATGCATTTTCCCTTTTCTTTTTTTTTTTGTTTTTTTTTTTGTTTGTTTGTTTGTTTTGATTTTTGCGGTACGAGGGCCTCTCACTGCTGTGGCCTCTCCCCTTGCGGAGCACAGGCTCCGGACGCGCAGGCCCAGCGGCCATGGCTCACGGGCCCAGCCGCTCCGCGGCATGTGGGATCTTCCCAGACCGGGGCACGAACCCGTGTCCCCTGTATCGGCAGGCGGGCTCTCAACCACTGCGCCACCAGGGAAGCCCCATTTTCCCTTTTCTTTTCCTAACTGATGAACTCCTAATCATCCTTCCAGGCCCAGACAGCCTTCTCTGACTGTCCTTTCATTCCATTGTTCTATCTTGTTGACTCCAGAATTGACTGCTCAGTTTCTGATGGAAGATGTGATGACAGAAGATTGGAGAGGGTAAAACTGAAGGAAGCAAAGTTTCATCTACGTTCCCATGGCACTTTGCACCACGCCTCTCTTAGGACACTCATTTCAATGCCTTGGGAACTGTCTCCTCCACTGAACTATGGACATCTACTTCCCATCTTTTCTCTCCAGCTCCTAGGAAAGTCCCTGGCACTAAGAGTTCAGTTAATTAAATGTAGTGTGTGCTTCAATTAGCATTGCCAGATTCCCCCAAACATTACCAGGGGAGTACAAAATACAAGGCTTGGCTAAATACTCAGACCGAAGGAAGACAGTGTCATGGAACACTGTTGAACAAGTGGGGGAAGCATATTAGGAAGTGCATATGGTAAGTGACAGATCAATGTCCTGAGGCCACGAGGGGCAGGCAGACAGGTTTTGTGCTCCTAGCGGCAATCTGCTTGTGGTCTGTTCTGGTAACGAAACATTAGGAAGATTTCTGCAATGGTGGACCAGGCTGACCAATTGCAGGGCAATCTTACCCAGATACCTGGAAGCCCAATGGTGTGGTTTGCCTCACAGAAAGACCATTCCTCAGCAACCTGCCCTACTCAGGCTCACACACGTCTGTACAAAATAAAACGCAAGGGACAAGACCCAAGTCGGCCCTGACGGCTGTTTTTGTACATTATAATACAAAATACCAACTATAGTTTAAGTGGAGTCCCCAGTGCCTTGTTAATTCTGAACTACTAATGCTTCTGATCACGCAGCATCTTTAAAGGGAGGTGTGCAGAGCACTTTGTAAGCGGAATATCATCACACTTCCTTTACTGCCTCCCCTTGAGAGATTCCTGCATGGAGGGAAGCCACTGTCCAGGTTCCCCACGCTGCAGGGGGGATGTGAGGCCCCAATGGAGAGAGGTACCACAACCCTCCCAATGTTCCAGCAGCCACGGGAAACACCACCTTCCTACACCTCCCTACCTGATAGAGAACTAGGCTTGGTCACAAGAGAGAGCGATAGAGAAAGAAAACATTAACAAGTGGAAAAAGTGAAAGATAAGCTGACAAAACTAGAAATGCAAAACAAATAAACCCACTAGCCAAAGAGAACTGGGAACACAAGGAAGCTGCTTCCAGAAGTGTGGCATTCTGGAGATCTGAGAGTGAGGAATACGTACTTTATGTACAAACAAACTAGTGGCCAGCGGTAAAATTCACTGCGACCTGTTGAAAGCTGATTTGGGAAATCACCACAGATGGAAATAAAAAAGAAGAAAGAAAGTCAGGCTGTTACTAATGATACCTCTTACTGATCACAGGTCAGAACTGAAGGTCATGGTAAACATTTAAGCCTTTCATTCTCTGATTCCCACCGCCTTACCTTTTGCAAACGACTTCACTTTGAAACCTTAGCTCTGGCAGCTATTACACACACACGCACACCAGGCACTTCCATGCTGCTGCTCAACAACAGAATTAGCCTCTATCAGCCTTACTAAACCCATCTGAATCCATCAGCTCATTTCTGGAGGACATCCGAACGACACTGATAGCCCTCGCAGCTGGTGAAAGAGCATGGTAAACCTTTCTTGACTGCCAGCCCTGGGACAAGTCGCACTGTTGGTTCCTTCTTTTTCCTCCTTTACTCATACACATAACAATATGCAACTTCCATGCCCCTCTCTTTGCAGTCTCCACATAAAAATGCTCCTTCTCTCCAGTAAAAATAAAACCTTGTCTCAGTCCCACATCTCTTGAATAACTCTCATCCTTTCCGTGTTCAAAGGCAAATTTGGGCACACAGATCGCCGGGCTGACCAGACGCTTCCTCAGACCCCACCCCTGCCTCCGTTCCTCCACCCCCACTGCAGCTTCTCTGGTCACTAGGCATGAAGGACTTCCGAGTCTAAAGCCAATGATTCTTTCCAGTCTTTCTCTTATGTGACACTGTTACAACGTTCACTGAACTTGCCCATCTCCTATGACACCACACTTTCTCCTCTCCCTTTTCCTTGGACCACCATGGCTGCATTTGCTTAGCCTCTTCTACAGAACCTTGGATGTCAGAGTTGCTCAGGGTTCTCTCTTAATTGACTCTCCATGTGCCTCTACCCTGCCACATGGCTCCATCACTGTGGTGCTGGAGACCTGCCTATCTCTCTCTCCAGTCCAGCTCTCCCTCCAGGCAGCAGACCCCTGAGAAACTAGCTGCCTGCTGGTCGTTTCACTGGGCATTTCTCAAGTGTGTTAAACTCAGCTTTTTAAAAATGTCGTTCATCTACTTTGTTCCAAATGTCTTTTCCTCAAGGATTCCATCTCAGGAAACGCCACCAACTGTTGATTCTTCATCTTGGATCTTGTCTGTACCAGTTATCAGTTTAATGTGTCTCAGCTCCACATCCACTCTTTATTTCTTGTTCAGCGAGCTGTAAGCATTTCTTGTCTGCTACTGGCGCCCATGTGTTGGACTTTATCAGTAGAGGATGCTGGAGGAACAGTGCAGGAGGAAGGGGCCTCTTCCTGGTGCCAGCATGCTTCTGTTCGCTTATTCTTCCAACCAGGTTGGGGTGAGGGGCATCCAGTGGCGCTCGGCCCTAGCAACAGGTCCAGAGCACTCAGTCCTCTGGCAAGCTTGCAGCCTCGGCCCAGCCCAGTGACACCTCGTCACCTTCCCCTGGCCACTGTTCCAACCTCAGCTCTCAACATCCCTCCTCCTCCCTCTATCCTTCCTAATGTTGGTAATCTGTGCTTTCTTTGCTGCTTAATCAATCTTGCTGGTAGAACTGTACCGTTCCACAATGTGTCTTCTCAGAAAATAGCTTTTGTTTTTGTTTTTTTATCTTGTATTTTTTTTAATATCCTACTTCATTAACTTCCTCTTTTTATTATTTTTTTCACACTTTAGGATAAACTCAATTTTATGTTAACTTTTTGAAATGACAATATAGCACATTTAAAGTAGCATTATCCCTTTAAATATTGCTTCAGCTATACTCCACCACTTTTTTTTTTTTTTTTTTTTTTTTTAAATTTTTGTGGTACGTGGGCCTCTCACTGTTGTGGCCTCTCCCGTTGCAGAGCATAGGCTCCGGACGCGCAGGCTCAGCGGCCATGGCTCACGGGCCCAGCCGCTCCACGGCATGTGGGATCTTCCCGGACCGGGGCACGAACCCGTGTCTCCTGCATCAGCAGGCGGACTCTCAACCACTGCGCCACCAGGGAAGCCCTCCACCACTTTTGATATACAATCCTTACATTGTTATGAAGTTCTAAATCTTTGATAATATTCATGATGATTTCTTTTCATCCACGAAATTTATAAAGGTGTGTTTTTTAGTTTATTGTGTTTTGTTGTTGTTCTTTCCTTATTTTTTTCTTTTTGCCTTTTAACTTTTGATATCTAATTTTATTTCTTTGTGGTCAGAAAATATGGTCTATATGATAATGATTTGTTAGTATTTGCTGAGATTTCAATCTTTACACATTTCACAAGTGTTTAAAAATAATGACTAATTTCTCTTTTTGTTTCATGTAAAGTTATTTCTATAAAGCTATTATACCAAGTTTATTCAATTAACTCATCAATTATGACAGACATGTATGAAAATCTCCCACTATTATTATAGGTTTATCAA
Organism: Kogia breviceps; assembly: GCF_026419965.1. Classification (NCBI taxonomy): domain Eukaryota; kingdom Metazoa; phylum Chordata; class Mammalia; order Artiodactyla; family Physeteridae; genus Kogia; species Kogia breviceps. Next base: position 45,662,792 of record NC_081311.1, on the reverse strand, counting down.
TCTTTATGGAAAACTTTAATCAATTCTATTTTATCCCTTTGATATTATGTTTTTTAAATATATACATATTTTCCCATTGTTATATCTTTCTGATTAATATTTCCTTTTCCTCATTGAGTAATTATGCTTTCCATTCCTATTAGAGCTTTTTGGTTTAAAAAATATATTTAGTCTAACATTCATATTGCTTTAGTTTCTAATTTTTACTTTTATTTTAGGTTTTAGGTTTAGTAGAACTTCTTGCAAAAAGAACGAACATAGCTTAATATTTTTTTTTTTTTTTTTTTTTTTTTTTTTGCTGTACGCGGGCCTCTCACTGTTGTGGCCTCTCCTGTTGCGGAGCACAAGCTCCGGACGCGCAGGCTCAGCAGCCATGGCTCACGGGCCCAGCCGCTCCGCGGCATGTGGGATCCTCCCGGACCGGGGCACGAACTCGTGTCCGCTGCATCGGCAGGCAGGCTCTCAACCACTGCGCCACCAGGGAAGCCCCATAGCTTAATTTTTTAATCTAACTTAGCAAAGTTGTTTTTAACTGTAAGATTAATCAACTTAAATTTATTGTAAATATTGATATAGTTAGACTTATCATTCTTTTTTATTTTTAAGTTACTGTATTTTTTTCTTTATTTATTTTTTCTTTCCTACATTTCTGTATATTTATCCAGGCTTAATTCGTCCTACTTCCTTGTTCGCTAACAGTTACAATTACACATTCTATTTCTATTAGTTTTATTAGCTTCCATTACATTTTAATGCACATACTAGACTTTACAAAGTATAAAAGTTAGATTTTTAACTTCCTCCCAGACAATACAAGAACTTTAGAATTTTTGTCCAGCATATCTCCTCCTCCAATCTGCCAACTTACTGTATTGTCTAGTGTTTTAGTTCCACCTTTTTTTTAAATCCCCAATTTTAGTCATTTTTAAAATTGCTGACAGGTGTACTTTTTTCTTCCTGAGTGTTATTTCACTGGGAGACCTTCCTTCTGATTTTAAAACTTCCTTCTGGCTGAATTATATTCTTTAAGTCTTTCATTAGGTTTTGTAGAATCCATCAGATTTTCTACATGGACCATCATGTCATCTGTGAATAAAGACAGTTTTAATTCTTCCTTTCCAATCTGGATAACTTTTATTTCATTTTTGTGCCTATTTGCCCTGGCAAGAACCTCCAATACAATGTTGAATAGAAGTGGTAAAGGCAGACACCTTGCTTTGTTTTGGATCATAAAAGGAAAACATTCAGTCTTTCAGCATTATGTATGAATGTTAACTGTAGGGATTTTTCTCTAGATGCCCTTTATTGGATCAGGAAAGTTCCTCTCTATTCCTAGTTTTCTGAGAGTTTTTATCAGGAATAGATTTGGATTTTGTCAAATACTTTTCCTGTGTTTATTGAGATGATCACATTTTTTTTTTTCTATTTCAGTTTGTTAATATGATGAATTGCATCGATTGATTTTCAAATGTTAAATCAACCTTACATTCCTGGGATAAATCCGTTTGGTCATGATCTATTTTATACATTATTGGCTTAAACTTGCTAAAATTTTGTTAAGAACTTTCGCATGTATGTTTATAAGGGGTAGTGGCCTATAATCTTTTCCAGGAAAGTTTTGGTACCAGGATAAAGTTGGCTTAATAGAATGAGTTGAGAGGTACCATACTCACCTCAATTTTCTGGAATAATATATCAGAATTAGTAGTATTTCCTTCTTAAATATTTGGAAGAATCACCAGTGAAGTGGGCCTGGAGTTTTCTTTGTGGGAAGGTTTTAATAGCAAACTATTTTCCTTTTTTTTTTTTTTTTTTTTTTTTTTTTTTTTTTTTGCGGTATGCGGGCCTCTCACTGTTGTGGCCTCTCCCGTTGCGGAGCACAGGCTTCGGACGCACAGGCTCAGCGGCCATGGCTCACGGGCTTAGTTGCTCCGCGGCATGTGGGACCTTCCCGGACCAGGGCACGAACCCGTGTCTCCTGCATCGGCAGGCGGATTCTCAACCACTGAGCCACCAGGGAAGCCCAACTATTTTCCTTTGATATAGATTTACTGTATTCAGGTTATTTCCATCTGAGTGAGCTTTGGTGGTTTGCGTCTTTCAGGAATTTCTCCATTTCATATAAGTCATTGATTTATTTGCATTAAGTTGTTCAAAATATTTCTATACTGTATTTTCAATATCTGTAGAATCTGTAGTGATGTCACTTCCTTCATTCCTGATATTGGTAAATTGGTTCTTTTTCTACTTTCCTAATAAGTCTGAAAAAAGATTTATGAATTTTATTAATTGTCTCAAAGAACCAGCTTTTTATTTTATTAATTTTCTCTATTTTGTTTCTGTTTTATAGTTCCTTGATTTCTGCTCTGATCTTTATTTTTTCCTTTACTTGATTTGGGTTTAATTTGTTCTTCTTTCTCTGATTTCTTAAGGTACATGTTGATGCCATTAATTCGAGATCTTCTTTTCCATAATTGACCTATAATGCTATAAATTTCCTCCTGAGTATTGCTTTAGTGGATTCCTACAAATTTTGCTAGGTAGCACTTTCTTTTTCATTTGGTTAAAAATACTTTATAATTTCACTTTAAATTTCTTTTTTGATCATGATTTATTTAGAAGTGTGCTATGGTTTCCAAATGTTTAAGGACATTATTATTGATTTCTAATTTAATATCTTGTAGTCAAGGAACGTATTTTGTACAGTTTGAATGCTTTTAAGTTTATGGACACTTAATTTATAGCCAAAATATGATCTAACTTGGTAAATGTCCTTTGTGCACTTGAAGAGAATATATATTCTGTAATCGTTGGGAGGAATATGTCAATTAGGTCAAACTGGTTGATAGTGTTGTTCAAATTTTCTATAACCTTACTGATGTTCTGTCTATATAGTCTATCAGTTTTTGAGAAAGGGGTACTGAAATCTCTGACTATAACTGTTGATTTGTTTATTTCTTCTTGAAATTCTCCCAGTTTTTGCTTCATATATTTTGAAGTTCTCTTTTTACAAAAATTTAGAATTGTTATGTTCTCTTGATAAATTTATCCCTTTTTATTTTGAAATTACCTTCTTTATATCTGGTATTATTTGCTGCTCTGAAGTCTACTTAGTCTTACATGAAAATAGCTACTCCAGCTTTCTTTTGATTAGTGTTATAATAGTATATTTTTCCACTATTATTTTTTAATTTATTAATATCTCTATATTTAAAGTGAGTTTTATTTAGGCAGCATACAGTCAGCTTGCTTTGCTATACAATCTGATAATGTCTTCTTTTTTAACTAAGGTATTTAACCCATTTACATTTTATGTGGCTATTGATTTGGTTAGGTTTAAATCTATCATCTTGACATTGTGTTTTATTTTTCCCATCTGTTCTTTACTCCACCTTTTTCTGCTTTCTTTTGGATTAACTGAATATTTTGTAATTGCATTTTATCTCCCTTGTTAGCTTACTACCATCTTTTTTCATTTGTTATTTTAATGGTTTCTTCATGGTTGGTAGCATACATCTGTAACTCTGTAACTCTATAAACTCTACTTTATAACTCTAAACAGTACACTTCCATTTCTCTCCTCCCATCCTATATGCTATTGTTATCCCTTAATTCACTTCCTTGAACACATTTATTGAGATGCAACTTACATACCATATAATTTAATCATTAAGTATACAAATATGTTTTTTGTAAAGTCACAGATAAGTGCAGCCACCAAAATAGTCAATTTTCACGTGCTCATGTTTTCATCACCTCAGAAAGAAACCACACACGCTTTAGCTATCACCAAGTTATTCCTTTCCCTTACCTCCAGCCCTGAGAAATCACTAAAGTATCTTCTGTCTATGTAGATTTTCCTGTTCTGGACACTTCATATGAATGGAATCATATAATGTATGGTCTTTAGTGACTAACTACTTTTTACTTACTATAATGTTTTCAAGGTTCATTCACATTGTAGTGTGCATCAGTACTTCATTCCTTTTTATAGTCAAACAATATTGTATTGTATAAATATACCACCTTTTGTTTATTGGTTCATCAGTTCATAGGCATTTTATTTGTTTTCAGCTTTTGGCTATTATGATCATGCTGCTATAAATATTTGCATACAAGTTTTTGTATGGACATGTGTTTTCATTTCTCTTGAGTATATACCTAGGAGTGGAATTGCTGGGTCATATAGTTACTCTATATTTAATTATTCATAAGAACTGCCTGATTGTTTTCCAAAGTGGCTGTACAGTTTTACATTCCCACTAATAGTGGGAGAAGGAAGCATGGAGCTGAATGGGGAGTGTCCAGAATTACCCATTTTCCACCAGATTGCTACATTTTCCACTGATTTGTATAATTTGCCATCTTTATCAGAAACAAACATAAGATTTCAAAGGTTTTTTCCTTTGAAAAAAGGTGATGATAGACTACCTGGTTTGGGTGGGAAAGCTGAGGATGCCTACCATACTCTGTACCTTCACACTCACCATAGGGACCCAAAGGGACTTAGCAAACACTAAATGAGAAAAAAGCACAATGTATTAAGTGTGATTGTAGGTTCCTGAACTAACACCGACCATACTGGGACTCCTGAGGTCAGCACAAGGTCAGGACCCCACCTGGCTTCCTGCTGCCCTGTGCTTTATTTTCAAAGGTGGGTAAATTATCACTGCCCTTCTCCATGGGTGTGCTCTCCTTGACATGGTATATCCTCTCCAGCCAAGGCAAGGATCCCTCCCATCCTGGATCCCAATTTATTTAGGTGAAGTTTCCTGTTGGCCAACATAATTTTTATAATTTGTAATTCAACTTAAACAAGTGTATGTGTTTTTCCTTTCCTTTTGTTTCCCCTGGGTGGGGGGATCAGTAATTATTTGACTGCTATGGAAGCCTAACACATAAAGACGTAAGTGTAAAAGTAAAGACACAACCAAAGCGATTAGGCAAGACAAAGAAGTAAAATGCATCCAAATTGGAAAGGAAGCAGTAAAATGATCTCTGTTCACAGATTATATAATCTTATATGTAGAAAACCCTAAAGATTCCACAACAAAACTTAGAACTAATAAGTTCTAAGTTGAGTCAGCAACATATCAGGATACAAAGCCAACACACAAAAATTAGTTGCAATTCTGTACACTATAAATGAACGATCTGAAAAGGAAAATAAGAAAATGTTTATTCCACTTATAATAGCATCAAAAAGAATAAAATACTTAGGAATTAACCAGGAGATAAAGGACTTGTACAATGAAAACTATAAAACATTTCTGAAAATAATTAAAGACATAAGTAAATGTAAAGATATCCCATATTCACTGTTTGGAAGACTTAATATTGCCAAAATGTCAATACTACCCAAAGCAATCTAAAAATTCAACATAAACTATCAAAATTCCATTGACATTTCTTCCAAAGTAGAAAAACTCATCCTAAAATTCATATGGAATCTCAAGAAACCTTGAATAGCCACAATAATCCTGAAAAAGAAGAAAAAAGCTCAAAGACTTATACTTCCTGATTTGAAAACTTAACTACACAGCTACAGTAATCAAAACAGTATGGTACTAGTATAAGGACAGACATATAGACCAATAGAATAGAACAGAAAGTCTGGAAATACATATTCACATATTTAGTCAAATGATTTTTGACAAGGGTGCCACAATCATTCAATGAGGGAAAAGATAGTCTTTTCAACTAATAGTCCTGGGAAAACTGAATATCCACATGCAAAAAAAAAAAAAAAATGGAGTTGGACCCTTACCTAACACCATATACAAAAATTAACTCACAATAGATCCATGATCTACATGTAATACCTACAGCTGTAAAACTCTTAGAAGAGCACATAGGACAAAGCTTCACGATATTGGATTTGGCAATTATTTTTTGGATATGACACTAAAAGCACAGTCAACAAAAGAAAAAAATAAGAAAATTAGACTTCATAAAAAAAATGTGTGTGTGAAAAAACACCTTCAGTTGAGTAAAAAGGCTACCCACAGAATGGGAGAAAATATTAGCAAATCATATATCTGTTAAGGAATCAATGTGCAGAATACATAAAGAACTCTTACAACTCAACAAAAACAACCTGATTTTAAAATTGGGAAAACACTTGAATAGACATTTCTCCAAATAATATATACAACAGATGGTCAACAAGAACATGAAAAGATGCTCAACATCACTAATAATTGGATAAATGCAAATCAAAACTACAGTAAGATACCACCTCACAACATTAGGCTGGACACCACCAAAAAAAAAAAAAAAAAAAAGAAAATAACAAGTGTTGCACTACTATATATAAAATAGATAACTAATATGGTCCTACTGTATAGCACAGGGAACTCTACTCAATACTCTGCAATGACCTATATGTGAAAAGAATCTAAAAAACAGTGGATATATGTACATGTATAACTGATTCACTTTGCTATACAGCAAACGCTAACACAGCATTGTGAATCAACTATACTCCAATAAAAATTTTTTTTTAATAATTAATTTTAAAAACAAGAAAACAACACATGTTGGTGGGGATGAGCAGAAATTAGAACCCTTTGTGCACTGTTGGTAGGAATTTAAAATGTTATAACCACTGTGGAAAATAGGCAGTTCCTCAAAAAATTAAAGATAGAACTATCACATGATCCAGCAATAGACAGATTTAAGACACAAATAGCTATCTATCTACATATTTATATATGTAGATATAGATATGGCTGTGATATATATCTATATATATATTGAATAATGGAATATTATTCAGATTCAGCCTTAAAAAGAAAATTCTGATACATGCTACAATTTGGATGAACCTTGAAAACATTATGCCAAGTGAAATAAGCCAATTACAAAATGACAAATACTGTATGATTCCACTCATATGAGGTACACAGAGTAGTCAAATTCATAGAGTAATAAAGTAGAATGGAGGTTGCTAGGGCTGGGGAAAGGGAGAAATGGGATGTTAGTGCTTAATGGGTACAGATTTTTAGTTTGGAAAGATGAAAAAGTTCTGGAGATGGGTGATGTTGATGGTTGTACAACAATGTGAATATACTTAGTGCCACTGAACTATACACTTAAAAACAGTGAATATAGTGAACTTTATGTTATGTACATTTTACCACAATTAAAATGAATTGGGGAAAAAAAAGTAAAGACTTCTTCCTTCAGATATGTTTGTCTGAGTCAGTTTGGTCTCTTGACTTCATTCTACATATGGAGCTCTGGTCAGTGGTCCAGGCACCTCACTGGGCATTCAGGAGTGTAAGTATAGTTTGTTCTCTTTTCGTTTGCATACTTGAAATTTGCTGAGAGTAAATCTTAAGTGTGTTCTCACTACCCCCCCCCCAAAATATGGTAACTATGTGAGGTAATGGACATGTTCATTAACTTGACTGTGGTAATCATTTCACAATGTATATATATATATTACAGCATCAGGTTGTCCACCTTTAAAAAAAAATCACATTAATAACCTAAATATATACAATTTTTTTCAATCATACCTCAAAAAAGCTGGGGAAAAATTTTATAATTTACATTCAATTTAATTAAATATCATTAAAAAGCAGCCATGTCTACCCCTCAGTGCCCTAGTTATACTCAGAGGGAAATGGAAACCATACTGAGCCCCTCTGAGAAACCAGAGCCCTCGACAGGAAGAGTGGATGACTAGAACCACGTTATCAGTTCTTCTCAGTCCCAGAGGAAGGAACTGATTAACCAGATCACAGTAAAGGATGAGTTAGTTTTACACTGGAAATAGCTAAAATTGCTAAGCATTTATTCAACAAATATTTATTGAATGACTACTGTGTGTTAGGCGTTCTTCTAATCATGAGTGCAGCGGTCTTGACTATTAATCTTTACTCATGATAGCTGTCATATCCCATGACATCCTAGGGAAAATAATGTGTTAAGGAGACTTCTCCTGTGTCCAGGACCATTGAGATAGGTGGGCCCCCTTTCTGGAAGATACTGGATCTTTTTAGACATTTGAGACAAGTGGGCCCAGGCAAGAGGAGGCAAGAGACCAAAGGCATCCACTAATATCCTTATCCCCAGAGTGGCCCCAGCTTCAGAACCCTAATCTATACCAGGGAACTCAGTTCCTTCTCATCCCCAAGGGGAATCTGGCCTTGAGAATAGTGCCGGGCAGTTGCCTTTGAGGAACTGGGAGCATTAGGATAAGATGTCCAAATAAGCACCAGATCATCAATATTATTCTATCACCCAACAAATAGTTATTAAACCCTTATTATATACCAAGTATGGTTCTAGATGCTGAAAATCTAAGAACACGGGTAAAATCCCCTACCCTCCTGGAGCTTATCTTTAGTGGGAATACAAACAAGAAGCAAATGAATCAGTACATTGTATGATAGGGTGTGATAAAGGTTATGAAATGGCATACAGGAGAAACTGAGACAGGAAATGCTGGGGAAGCTGGGATAGCAGAGGCAATTTTAAGTAGGAGTCAGGAGAAGTACCGAGAATTGCCATCTAAGCAGACTCCAGGAAGTGAGGGCTCCCATGGTCCCTGCAGGCATCCAGAAGGGGAGGGCCAGCAGCTGGAGCCAGGGGTGGATGGGCAACCCTAGGGAAAAAATACAGAATGAGAGGAGAAAGGGACTGAGAATGAGACTGAGAAACCCGATGTTTAAGAAAAAGGCTAAAGGACACCAAGAGTTCACAGCAGGAAGAGATCAGGAGAGAAAATGGGCAATTGTGTCAATGCTTCTGGGATAGTAAGATAGGGCATTAACAGGAGCTCTGCTTGAGTAGAGTTCAACAGCTCTGCAGGGCTGGTTACAGGACTCCATGAACTCAACACTCCTAGCACTCGACACCAAAAAGAGTGAATGCTATTGTATGCAATATTTTAAGTAAACTGATGGGGGCATCTACTAAATTTGCTATTAGAAGAGCACTGGTGACCCCAAGAGGTGCAGCAGCTTCAGAGGAATGGCAGGGAGGGGGAGAAATGCCATTTTGATGGTGAGGCAGGTGTGGGGTGTGGTGAACATCCAAGCTTCTGGGCTCCTCGGCTGGAAGCTTCCCCGTGGCTTCTTATAACACTGAAACGACCCACCAGGGAAAGCCTTGGCACACGCTCTGCTCAGCTCCAGTCTCCTGCCTGCTCTGCTCAAACCCTTCTGGCCTTCTTGCTGGGTCCCAACCCGCTACTTGTGTTCCCCACGCAGGATCTCGTGCTCCTCCCTGACAGCCTTTCACATGGCTCCTTGGAAGACCTCCTCAATCACTTCTAAAATGCACCCCTCCATCCATCACTCTCTACCATGTCAGGATGCTTTATTTTCATCACACCACTCTGTCGCCCTGAAAATTATTTAACATTTGTGCTACCATGTTTATTATTTAGCTCCTCAATAAGAGGAAAGCTCCAAGAGATTGGAAACGTGTGAGTCTCGAGGCTCACCATAACCCGGGTGCCTAGAACACTGCCACATATTAGGTGCTCAATAAAATTTTCTTATTTTTATTTTTATTACTATTATAAAGTTCAAACTGCTAGATTTTGAAAATTGAACAACAGGTTTCATTTCGAGATTCCTGATGGCCATGGAAAAATGGGAAAATAAGGTGATTGATATTATCCATGAAGTAAAAACATAAAAACCCTTCAGGGTAAAGCAAGATTTTCAGATAACTTGCTTTGGCCAGATCATCATTGTGGCCTTATTGAGCAACACAGAAGAAAATATTTTTAACGTTATTTTTGGAGTCAATAAATAAATCCCATGCAATTATTTCTTCTTTAATTCTTTCAAGTAAGCTGAAGTCAAAAGACCAAAGAACAGCCACAGGGCAGGAATTATTTCTAATTCAGCCTCACATCCAGCAAAAAAATTCTTGCACTGACCTCATTGACAGTGTGGATGATCCTCTCCTTTTTTATTTTAGAGGCACACATTTAATTAGTGCTTCAGAAGTGCTACATTTCACCTAACCTCTAACTCTCTGAAATATGTGCTGCATACCCATTTTACTGATGCGGAAACTGAGGATCACAGCCTACAGTCACAGAACTGATAGGTGATGGAGACAAGGCTTGAACTGAGGTCTGTTTGACTGTCTAGAGTAGGGGTTGGCAAACTATGCTGGAAGATCCGATCTGCTTGCTGCTTGTTTTTGTAAATAAAGTTGTGTTGGGACCCAACACACTTATTGAGATGTATCATCTATGGCTGCTCTCACACTGCAATGGCAGACTTGAGTAGTTCCATATGGTCTGCAAAACTGAAAATGTTACAGCCTCTTATAAATAAGTTTGCCACCCCCTGCTCTAGACTTTGTGCTCATCCCTTTCATCTGTCTACCACCTTAACAAATATGTCTCAGTTTATCTGTTGCTCTGAAGGGAAAAAAAAGGCTTTGTATAAAAATAGAAAGAAGAAAATGTAAATTGGGAGCTCTACGTGCAAAATTATTCTGTTATTGAAACATCAAAGAAGAATGTTTTGTAAACACATTTTCTGGGGGAGAAGTTTTCATCTTTTTTTTTTGGTCCTGGTTCCTTCCAGACCACTTAACTGAAATGGAACACATATAAAAAGGATATTAAAAAATACATTCAATAAGATCATGGCAGTGTAGTATATGCAACAAATCACACAAGCAGCTCTGGTTTTGAATTCTGTGGCTTCACAGCAAGCAGAAGTAAATGAACCTGTTGATATTTATGAGGACAACACCCATCGTCAGTGGGTAACTTAAATGTAACTCTATATTTAATCAGTCAGGTTAACTCAAGTCCAGCAAACACATCCAAATTAACTGGTATTTAAGAGGTCTTCCCAGTTAATCTAATTTTCACTTTATGTATTTCTGGGAGAGGTTACAATAAATGAGGCATAGTACATGCATTGAAGTGACACCCCAGAACTGCACAAGGAGTTTCACTTGTGAGGAGGACCGTCACATTTACTTTCAGAATATGCTTGACAGCAAAGGAATAATGATGATGATGATGATTGTCAAGACTCATGCAGCTGGGTCTGTCCCTGTTTGTGTGCCCCTAAGAGGACAGGAAGCAGAGGAGCCCGTCGGGGGTGGCCCATCTCCAGAACAGATGCTCCCCATGCAGTCACACTCAGCAAGGATGTGTACAGAAAGTGTGAGGTTATTGATTAGAATCTGGGCTAAGGAACACGGCTTCTCCAGGGCTCCATGTAAGGGCTAAATGTGGTGCTGCCATCAGATCTGGAAGCAGCTTGGGGGGTGTGGGGCCAGTCCCACTGCATATGGTTACTGTGGATGAAACGGTATCAGATCCGATGTCTGGTCACCTGGTGATGGAGAGCACGGTCTGTGGTGTGAGACCCCCCTGGGGGGTCAGGTCCAGGCTACGGGCTTCTAGGCAAGTCATCTGAACTCTGAACCTCAGTATTTCCATCTTTAAAGTGGAGTTAGTAGTTTCTTCCTCTGAGAATTATTGTGAGAATTCAGTGCTGCATTTGACTGCATGTAAAGTGTCCAGCCCAAAGGAAGCAATTAATAATTGCTCATTATTTTTATTATTACCTCAAATTACCTATTTCATTCTGTTGGTGGTCTTTCTCTAATTAACATTACATTATATTAAAATATGAGCTATTTATTTGTGGAATAAATATTCCTTGGCAACTGTTATATGCCAAATTTGGAACTAGTTCTGAGTTATAGAAAAATGTATAAGACCTAAGTCCTACCTTCAGAGAACTGGTAACATAGAAAATAAAATAGGTGCATGCAATTACCTAAAATAATGAGAACAGCAACAATTAATAACCTGGGGCCTCAAAATGTGCCGGTGGTACATGGGCTGTAGACTGTTCTACAGTGTACGGCGTACACGCTTATATTTTTAAACCTCATGACAATCACCAAGTTAACCACTGTTTTTTACAGATGAGGACACTGAGATCTGACAGGACAAATAACTTGTCCAGGGTCAACCCAGCAAGCACAGACAGAAGTGGGACCTGGATTGAGTAGAGCAGAGGCCATCTGGAAACTCTTCTGCTACCAATTTAGGAATAAGGTTACAGACCAGGGTTCTGTGATGGTTCCTGGGACCTGTGCAGCTTTATCAAAGGCTCCCCCCAACCCCAGTTCCCTTGCCATCCCCCAGAAGGGGAACAGGAAGAGCATCAATCTGGCCATAGTCCAGTGATACATACACACAGTGAGGCTAATCTTCTGGTGCATGAGCCTTAGTCGCTGCACAGCAGCTCAGTTGGTGGGTTCCCCAAGGAACCAAACCTCAGCCTGGAGGCCCAGGGAGGTCAGGCCAGGCCCAGAACATGCCATGGTCTCAGCTGGGCCTCCTCAGCCTGGAGGATTCCTCTGGGCTGATAGAGTGAACTCCTTATCTCCACTTAGGGAAGATGCAGTTCAGCCTCCCAAAGGTCACTTTGAGAAGTCCCATTGATTAAAGATGTTTCGTGTCATTATCCAGGAGAAGGAGTGGATTTTGCTTCTTAAAGAGGACTAGCCTATATCCACATAGACTCCAGAGAATCATGGTGCCAGAGGTGTCGTAGTGATAGCACAGGCCTTCTTTCCTCTGCTCAGATATTCAGTACTCACTTTGTAAAGCAGGCACCTGCTTTTTGGACACCTTGAGTCATTAGAATATCTTTGTATTTTAAGCCCAAGTATTCCTTCCTGTGACTTCTGCCCTCCAGGTCTGTCGGAGCAGTTGCTTCCAGTCCTCCATGAGAGTCTTCAGAGATGGAGACCATGTCTTAGAGAGGTCTTTTCCAGGATGAATAACTCAGTCTCCTTTACAAATTCCTCCTGTGAGAAGGTGTCAGTTCCTGGCTTGTCCATGGGTCTTCAGGGTTCTTGGAGCTGAGCCAGATCAGGGTCTGCCAGAGCTGCCTGGGCTGTTTCTTTCTTTGCCACAGGACAGTCCTGGCTCCCCATGACTCACTATGTGCTAAACTGAAGTCACAGAGTGTCTCCTTAGATGCTGCATCTACCCAGCTACAGCTCTTCTATCTTATGCTTATGAAATGGATTTCTGGAATCTAATTTTAGAATCTTCCATGTACCCCTAAGAAGCTTCACCTAGTTGGTCTTGGCTCAATTTACCATTTTTCAAATTTATTTCAAATCATGATTCTGTTTTCCATTGTATATGCTTTCATGTTTTAAGTTATTAGAATGTTAGATAAATGTCTTCCATGGTATCACTCAACTCACTGATCGAATGTTAAAGAGGATAAATTCAATGACAGAGCGCTGTGGCCATCCACTAGAGAAAACACCAACTTGACAAAGAGCCAATATTTAACATTCTTAGATGCAACTGTCCCCTAACCAACAATCGCTAAACTGAAAATCCAGTAGACCAGAGATGATTTCAAAGGGACTCAGAGAGCCAGACCTACACCACTTGCCTTCATCCAGTGTTTCCTGTCCTCAGAACTGAAGCCTCTGGGTTCTCCTCCTTATTTTTTGGATCCACTGCCCTAGACTAGTCCTCAGTCTGCTGATCCAGGGTCTAACTTAGACTCTCAGCCCAGCGTGTAGGCCCAGAGCCCTCAACCGTGACCAGATGGCCCAGGCACAGCTTCCTAAAGCAAGCATTTTCACTGTTTTTGTCGTGTTAATCTTGCTATAAGGGGCACACAATTTCTCTCTAGTACCCCCTGGCAGACTCTTGGGGAAAATCCGTGTGTGAGTGTGTGTGTGTGTGTGTGTGTGTGTGTGTGTGTGTGTGTGTGTGTGTGTGTGAAGTGTGTGTAAAGTGTGTGAAGCCAGAAGGACTGAATTCCCCCACTAAGTGGGGCTCCTCCCATCCTTCTTTTCATAGCTAATTTAGTTAAGTGTTTAAATAACGTAAATCTGGCAGCTCCCCTCTGTTAAAGCCACAAGATTGAGGACAGCTGCCGCCCAGCTACCAGCCCTCCAATCCAACCTCCACCAGCTTTCCTGAAATAGCAAGGCCTGCTTCCGTCCCTGCTTCCCTGGAATAACCCTGGGGGAAGGATACTCCATTTCCTACGCCCAGACTGAATTATTTATTACCACCTCAGGAGTCCATATTTGGAGAAAAAAATACCACCACCATGTGGAATGAAATCATGCAGTTGCAAATAACTGATGTGTCTGAATTCAAAGGAGCTCTCAAGGAGATTGTGTATGTATGTAAATAGGCATGCACTTCTCAGACAGAGAGTATATGATCTCAACTCCGTTCCTTGACACGCAGAGTGACCCAGGACAGGGCAAGCAGGGCTCTGGCAACCTCAGGGACCCTGGGGAGCTTTTCTTCTTGATCACTTTCAACTCACCTGGATGAGGATACCAGGGAGTTCATCTCCTTAAAAACACAGTCACTGCCAAGTCAGTGGTTAGAATGGAGCCCACACAGCACGTTGGAGCACATGCCCATGCTTTTTCTTAATTATCTACTTACTAAAAACAATCTACTCACTGTGCACCAGGTGACTTAGTTTTAGGCACAGATCACTCCTGTCCAGACCACACATGGTCTCTTCATTTTATACTCCAGATGGCCATGGAGAGCTTCAATGATTTTCCTTCCTAGGGGCACATTGGCTGTACCTTCTGCAATAAATGCATTCCAGAAAAGTCATGTGGAACCCTAATCTAGTTTGCAACGCACTAAGAGTGTTCAGTATTTAAGGTCCCTTGAGTTAGTTTGTGCAGTGAAGAATCACTTTATAAATCACTTTATAATCACTCTATAAAGGATCACATGTGCTCCTGCAATGTTTCTCAAAATAAGACATGACTTCCCAAGTTACACAGTTTATATTTCCAGAGCACTTTAGGCTCCATAATAAAAATCGCTTTTACCAAAACACAGCCCTTCTAGAGTAAGTTATTCTCGTTCCAGGACGGCAGTCCTCTTAAGTGTGTAAGTCTGAAATCCAAGGCAGGGGTGAGAATGAGTAAAAGGTCACTGGACTCATGTTGGAAATGGGATCTATTTGCTCCATGGACACTAACTAGATTTTAATTCCATCATTGACCGAGGGGTCAACAGTTGCCATCTAGATGAAGAATCAGAGCTTGGGAGTCATTCACAATGGATCAAAGCCTAGTTTCTCTTCTTTGCTTTTTTTTTTTTTTTTTTTTGGCGGTATGCGGGCCTCTCACTGTTGTGGCCTCTCCCTTTGTGGAGCGCAGGCTCTGGACACGCAGGCTCAGCAGCCATGGCTCACGGGCCCAGCTGCTCCACAGCACGCGGGATCCTCCCGGACCGGGGCACGAACCCGTGTCCCCTGCATCGGCAGGTGGACTTTCAACCACTGCGCCACCAGGGAAGCCCTTCTTTTCCTTTTTAATGCATGGCTATGGAATCTCCTGACCTCCTGTCTATGGCACGTGCAGGGGGACGTGCTCATCACAGGCTCTCAGTGAATATTTTATGATAATAACCATCATCATCGGGATCTGTCAAAAGCACTGAGTGGTCTACAACACAATGAAAAACTCATGGACTGGTGGTCCACTGGTGGAATTTTAATTGCTAGAATCTACTAAGATATTCTTTGTGATGAAATTATAGAAATGTTCTAAGTACATTTTGAAAAGTGTACCTTCTCCATTTTAGGGACACAAATAAGTTACATTGTTTAAACCTTCTACACACTCATTTTTGTCCACTAGATTTGTCCCAACAGAGTGTGTCAACATCACCTACTACAACAGCACTTCTCTTCCTCTTGTTGTATTGCTAGAAACTTTTGTTTACTACATTTAATGTTTTTACATTCAGCATAGAAGAGTACAACCTGTTATATCTTCATTGAGGATTTTTTTCTTTTAATGGAATAAATTAACACTATTTATCATATTGACTGTGTCAGCCTTGGGTTCCACCTTGTCTCCTAATCATGTTCCACTCTTGCCTTCTTTTTTTTTTTTGCGGTACGCGGGCCTCTCACTGCTGTGGCCTCTGTTGTGGAGCACAGGCTCCGGACGCGCTGGCTCAGCGGCCATGGCTCACGGGCCCAGCTGCTCCGCGGCATGTGGGATCTTCCCGGACCGGGGCACGAACCCTCATCCCCTGCATTGGCAGCCGGACTCTCAACCACTGCACCACCAGGGAAGCCCTCTTGCCTTCTTTTTTAAGAAGAAACATCACTTGGTCAAGATTTATTTCAAGGCCTGAAAACAGTGACTAATCGAAAATGGCCCTACTGTGATTTCTTATAATATATGAATACTTAATATAAAACTTTAAAAAATGTAGACACTATTCACTAACTCCTAAACCACACACTATAGGTTTTTCAAAAGCAATAGTTATTTAACAAAATGTAAGATGACAATATCAAAGAATTTTCACACTTAATGAGGACACAATCAGTCGCAAGCTACTCAAACACAAATCTTTTTTACATTTTCCATGTTTGTTTTTAACTTTGTTTCATAGAACCACTGATAATTGAGGCTTCTTTCAAGTATAGGATTTCTGACGTTAAATTACATTTTCTAAGTATTTCTATAAAGAAGAAATGAAAAAGACACATACTACATTGTTTGCCATAAATTCATACACCAAAAAGTCAAAACAATCCAACTGAATTTATTCCTGCTTCCCTCTTCTCCAACATTAGCTTTAGATGTTTTTCTAAATATTATATAAACAGTTTTGTTAAAATCAGTTCTCCCATTTATGCAGATTAGGGGAAAATGGTTTTATAATGAGTTATTTTTAAAATTACCTTCAAGATAGCACTCTTTAGCCTTAAATTACATTGTGCACACACAACTACAACTGGTTGCATTTGCTCAGGAACATATAATCACATTAAAAACAAATAACTTTGTATTTCATAGTTTAGTTGGCTCTTAAATAGTTTCCCAGGGCGGGGGTCAGGCGGAACAAATATTTTGTGTTGTTTAAGAAACTGGTATATATAAATGAACTGCTAGGTGTTCATTTAAACTATGAGGAAACCTACAGATGAACTTTTGGGTGTTTTTTTCTAAAATGCAAGAGATATGCACTTAATCACTGTTCATATAGTGAAGGGATGGGATGGCAGATACAGACACAGATGAAACTCTACATTTTGTAAATGTAGAGTTGGATATTCTAAATGGAAAACCTGACACTGACAATTGTATACAGGAAACAAAGGTTAAGAAAAATATTGAAGAATATCTACTCTTAAAAAGAGAGAAGCGTTACAACACAAAATGAGACCTAGAGATTTGAAAAACACTCATTTTACTTTTTTAAAAGAAAAACAAAAAATAATAGGGAGAGAGTCTAGACCAATTAGAACTGAGGCAGCTGTAACAAAAATGGAACACAGTACAATGATTTGAGCCCTTAAAGGAAATGACTAATTAAAATGAAATTTCACAAGTCTTCGTGTCTATAATAATATATAAATGCACAAAATACAAGAAATACCAAGTCTGAATTTTTCCCCTTAGGTTTGTAATAATAAACTGTCAACCCTCTGCTTAATATAGTTACTTTTATAAGCTTTCTGATTAGCACAGCATGCTATACAGGTACATGCATACTAAAATTTTACCATGAGAATTATAATTCTCATCTCAAACTAGTGACTTGCCTGTTACCCGTATTTATATATATTTCATTTCCATTATAGAACACTTAAGACCTTTCCAGTGGTCCATTTTAGTCAACATATTACATAAAAAAGAATCTTGATTTTTAAAATGAACCTTTTTAGTACTGTAATATGATGGGTTTAATTGAACAGTTGGAACGTAATATGGTAACTACATTGTACTGTTTAATTCACAGCTATAGGAAAATGTTTGATTTTTAAAATATAACCAAGATGAGACTGTAGTTATGAGCAGTAAAATATTAGAAAACAGTGAATGAATAAATAAGATGCTTTTCCATCAATGGCCATTATTTTACTTTTAGGAATCTGGAAGAATTTGTCTTCTCTGAGTTTCAAATGTTCTGGTAAATCTAGTCGTTTCTTAGCTTCCTCGATATCACCTTGAATTGCTGAAATAAGTGACTCTGAAGAATCAAAGTTCTTTTCTGGTCTGAGGTTGCCAACGACGGCCACATTGAGAACTTCCCCATAGAAGTCCTCTTTGGAAGCATGCATGGTATGAGTTTCCATGGACTTTTTTGTATTCTTGCAGTATGGGTTCCATCCTATGCTCACCACCATGTTATGGACGTCTCCACTTCCAACACTGGCCCAACCATAATATATGCCAGTGGATGCATCAGCTGGAGGATTACCTACTACTTGTTCAGGAAAGTTAGCAGCAGGGATGCCCAGCTGCTTGGAGCCGCGACCGAAGCCCAGCACCACCTGGCCGCGGCAGAAGTACGGCAGGCGCCTCATGACTCCGTCCGCTCGGGGTGCGGGCTGCGGTCCAGTCCGCGCGTCCGGCGGAGCCGCAGTCGAGGCGGTGCCCGGAACCCCCAGACCAGCGGGGGGACACGGGCGGGAGCTCCGCATGCCGGCCGGCCGGGCGAGCTCACCTGCGTACACGGGCAGAGCGGCGCGGACGACACGGCGCAGCGAGACTCTCAGGCCGCTGACCGAACAAAAGGTGCCGAGTGACTCAGAGGCTGTGTCTGGGCTCCGGAACGCCGGCGACCGAGGAAGTCTCTTGCCCTGCTTTTGTTTGGATTCATCTTCTTATGTCTTTGCCCACTGCCTTATTTTTATTATTTTGTGATTGACTGGGTACACTGATACAATATTTAGTTTTAACCCAATATAAAAGTCTATGATTCAAAATGAGAGTTTATCCTGATCATTTTATTAACAAGATTTATATGTTTAGTTTTATTTCTACTATAAAACATGGTTTTATGGGCTTTGTTGTTTTATGGTTCTTTTTAATGGACCTTTAAAAAAATTTTTTTATTGGAGTATTGTTGCTTTACACTGTTGTGTTAGTGTCTGCTGTACAGCAAAGTGAATCAGTTATACCTTTTTATAGACTACATTTATCTTTTTTAACTTGACTTTTCCCGTGATTTTGGAAGTCATATCTACTATTTTTATCCTATTAGTAGTGACATTAAATTAAAATGTATTGATATCTATTTTCTCTATTTTTCATTATCAAAAATAGAGCAATATCAATTGATTATTCCTTATGTAATATGAGGAATTTACTTTGCTTTTACTTCTTGTCAACACACATTTTAACTGACAATCCCATTTGGGTCACAATCCTTTTTTCCTCATAATTCTGTAGACAATTCTGTCTTCTTCATGTTGCAAAGGAGAAGTGGGAGGCAAGCTTTATCTGCATGGATACTCACTGAATCTGTTTTTATTCTTGAAATTAAAATAAATTATCAAGATTAAGTCTAGGCATTAAAATTTTTTCATTATTTTTGTCTGATTTTCAGAAAACTCAAGACTTTAGCTCAGGAAAACTTCCCTCAAATTGTTTTTTAATAATGGCTCCATTTTTATTGGTTCTTTTTCTTTTTCTGAAGTTCCTAGTGTCTACATATTAAACATGTCTCTTGCCCATGCTTTTTATATATTCTCCCATTCTTTTTAGCTCTTTGTCTTTTTTCTCTGAGTTTTGTGATGTAAAAGTTTCTGCTCCATCAAACCTGTTTGCTGCAGGATCCATTTTGCTGTTCACTTCCTCCATTTCAATCTGAAATGAACATTTTTTTAAAAAAAAATCTCCGTGCTGGCTTCCATAACCTGTTTGTTTTTCTCTTTATGGTTCCCTGCTCAAATTTCATAGAAGAAATGTCCTTTTGAAGCTTTTTGGAAACACAAATCAGGAGTGCTTCCTGCGTCTCTTGTAGAAACTATATTTCATAGAAAAATATTTTCTCTGATTCCTCAGAGTGGTCCCTTCTGTTGAACTCTGCTATCTTTTCATTTGCCTGGCAATTTTTCTCTGTGTGCTCATCATTACAAAGGGAGCACAATATTTGTCCAGGACCAGGAATTGAGATCCCAGTCTGAATTGTTCCGACCCAAGGGAAGGGAAAGGAAGAAAATATAGGTTTAGATTTACTAAATACTCAAGTTTTGCTTTGCTGATTCAGTGGCCTGGGGAGCTAGGCAGCTCAGGAGTGAACCAGCAGAGGTGGCCCCGCAGGAAGCTCTTCATCTCTGCTCAGTGTTTTTCCTAAGTTTTGGAGGGCGTCAGGTATTTTCTGGGAGTGTCCTTGTTCTTTGCTGAGTGCTGGCCGAGGGACACTCCTGTTCTTGACCTGGGCTCATCGTCCACAACAGGTGTCATCTGGGGGTTAGAGCCACCGTGGGTTTGTGAACTGACAGCGTGATTTCCATCTACTGAGTCCCTAACTCCCCCCACCGCCCCTCCCCCGCAGCGCACTGCCCGGCAAAACTACGACAGGGCATTGGAGGGAGTCTCCCAGCCTTTCCTCCTAGTACTTCCTAGGTAAATTCCTCCTTTACATATGAGGAACTGCACATCCTCACAGTGCTCGTCTAAAAGAAGCTCTGGGACATTTTGGACATGAGGCTGTCATGCTCCCCTACTCTCTACAGCTGATTCACATTTCCCTGTTTTCATAATAACTGAACATGTTAGCTCGAAAGTTGCTGAGGATAATTTCTCTTATTTCACAGTATACATGTTTTGCTGAATTTTCTTCCTGAAACTGAAAGAGTCCAGTTTTCTTTCCTTTGGAGCAAATGGTATGTAAAACGCCATATAAACCCCATTTTAATTTGGAAGCTGTTCCATGGAATATATTGTCCAGTTTAACAATGAGTCCCATTGTCAAATTTATTCTCAATATAAAAAGCAGTCACAGATTATCAAAACTTCCAAGCTGGTCAGTGTTCTTTCTATAGGTTTCTGGTGGGATGTTTTGCAGATAACATTTTGTGTAGGAAGCAATCATGGCTTCATTCCATGATAGGCAAGTTGCCAGGAAATACTAAATCAAGTGGCAATAGAGTCCCTAAAGAAAGTTGTTCCTGATTTATGATGATTGTTCCAACAATACTGCTGCACTTTTTACACATGGAAATGACCACTGAGTTATGTTTTGCATTATGTCAGAGAACAGCCAACCTGCCAGATCCAACGTTGCAGCTGGAATGCAGAAAAGCCCCATTATGTTAATTTCCAAAGTCTGGGAAAAATGACTTCTTATTCCCAAAGGGCAAGTACTTTTTTTTCCCTCCAGCACATCTCACACTCTGAATCTATGGTGGCATTTTAAAAAGTGGGAAACAGCCTAAGCTGGGTTTGAGGTGGGGTGTGGTGGAGGCAAAAATGGCAGGAGTGGAGGGGCTGACGACAAGGGGAAAAAAGGAAGACTGATCAATAGCAGGGGGTCGCCAAGGGCCGAGGAGGGGTCTGCATTATTTTCGAGAATTGATCACAGTTTCAAGAGAAAAGTTCAGCAGACTTATCTTCCAACTGTTGGGAGTTGCCTGGAACCCTCAAAAGAGTGTGTGTGTGTGTCTGTGCGTGTGTGTCTGTGTTGTATCTGTGTCTGTGAGATTGTGTGTTCCTGTATTTTGCTCCTGAAGCTTTAAGAAAAGCCTAGACGAGCATTATCCAGCAGAAATGTAATACAAGCCACATATGTAATTTAAAATTTTCTAGTAGCCACATTTAAAAAAACTAGGGCTTCCCTGGTGGCGCAGTGGTTGAGAATCCGCCTGCGGATGCAGGGGACACGGGTTCGTGCCCCAGTCTGGGAAGATCCCACATGCCGCAGAGCGGCTGGGCCCGTGAGCCATGGCCACTGGGCCTGTGCGTCCGGAGCCTGAGCTCCGCAACGGGAGAGGCCACAGCAGTGAGATGCCCACGTACCACCAAAAAAACTAAACAACTGGTAAAATGATTTAACAATACAATTTATTTAACCTAATATGTCAAAAATATTATCATTTCAACAAATAACATACCTAAAACTTATTAATGAGATAGGTAACACTTTTCTTTTTATAGTGGGTCTCTGAAATCTGGTGTATATGTGGTGTGTATTTTACACTCACTCACAGCACATCTCCCTTTGGACCAGCCACACGTCTCAATCCCAATAGCCACATGTGCTAGCTTGTGGGATGGAGCAGGCTGGACAATGAAGAACAATCACTCTCACAGTTCTGACTCATTCAACTCTGCTCAACTCTTTGTGCTTCCCTAAACCTACAGCTCCCCCTCCTCTGGAGACCCCAGAACACACCTGTCAAAGGAACCCCCACTACCAGCTCCTTGAAGAACGGTACATGAAGCATCACTCTTTTGGCTACTCCATCAGCCTTCCTTACTCAACAGGTCAAGAAAAACCTTATGATTAAAAACCCAAGAACCTGGGAAATACATGTGTAAAAGCACCTTGACACATCAGCATTGCATTTGGACTTCCAGGAGGAAGCTATTCTTTCTCCCTTGGTCTTCGCTGCCCCCTTCCAACCTTTGTCTTACTAACATTTCCAATAAATGTTCTCCTTCCTTCCTCCCTGGTCTCCTTTTCCAGACTGAGCAGGATGTGGGCGAGGGGGGCTGCTGGGGGCATTTCTGTGTCCTGTCCTGGGGAAGATGCTTGCAGAGGGGAGGCAGGGAAGGTGGAGCCAGCTCTCACTTCACTGTCAGTCCTGCAGCAGAAGAGTCTGAAGCTGGACCAGTGCATCTACATAAAACAAAAGGCAAGGCTGGAGGGACTCCCTGCAATGGTTCTTGAAGATCTACAGAGGGGTGGACACATGAATGAAGCTGTCCAGATGTCAGATGAGATTGGTGGGAATTGTGGAGAACTGGAGGACACTGGCCCCACCCAGCACATTTCAATTTACTCTTTAACCCTGTGCAGGCCAAACTACACTGGACAGAGCCCCAGAGTCATTCGTTTGTGGTACACACTGCCCTGCCAAGTCACACAGGTAATGACCTTTCCTAGTAAAGGGCCATGTCCTGGGGATTCACATCACAGCCTGACAGTGGGTATCTGGAGATCTGATGTTTTGCCTCCTGGCTCCCCCTACTTGGGATCTGCTGTCTATCAACTGCCTGGCTTGAAGTTTGGGGAACCTGCTCACCTTCATCTTCATGTATATTGACAACCACATCACTGACCTTACAACCAACCTCCTGACCTTGCAGACTCTCAGTCCTCACTTCTAATGGCCCCAAATTCCATTCAGAACTGGGTCCTCAAATGGGGTGAAATGTAACATGCAACTTGGAATCATGGGGCAGTTGGTTACCTCTGAACCCATGTCAGTCACTGACTTTCTCCACAAAGCTGTAGGCACACCAAAGCCCAAGTATTTGGAGGCTTAAACCCACCAGCTCTGCCCAGAAGTCCAGGTGGAAGCACTGATGCCCTGCCCAGTCCTGACCAGACCTCTTCTCAAGAGGTTAGACTCTGCCCTAAACTTCCAGCAAAGTGCCAGACAGATCAGGTTGAATAAAAACGTTGTTATCTTCCTATTTCACCTGCATTTACTGGAAACTTCTGCTATTGCCCAACTACTAGAACAGATTTCCCCTTGGAAATGACACTGGCTTGGATCTTGCCTGCCTCTGCCACACCTAGTCCCAGCTTCCTCTTCCTTCTGGCTCCAGCCCCAACACACTGCCCTGCCAAGTCACACAGGTAATGACCTTTTTTTCCCCATGTCTTTCTTCTTCTTGGGAGGAAATAAGCTAGAATGAAGAGAGGAAGGGCTTTTGAGTCTGAGAAATCTGGTTTTGAATCTCGGCCCCAAGATTTAATGATTCTGTGATCTCAGGCAAATTACTCAACATCTTTGAGCCTCAATTATTTTCACCATTAAAATGTGATCAGGGCTTCCCTGGTGGC
Source organism: Kogia breviceps (assembly GCF_026419965.1). Lineage (NCBI taxonomy): Eukaryota > Metazoa > Chordata > Mammalia > Artiodactyla > Physeteridae > Kogia > Kogia breviceps. Next base: position 45,639,001 of record NC_081311.1, on the reverse strand, counting down.
GCAGTGGTTGAGAGTCCGCCTGCCGATGCAGGAGACACGGGTTCGTGCCCTGGTCCGGGAAGATCCCACATGCCGCGGAGCGGCTAGTCACGTGAGCCATGGCAGCTGAGCCTGCGCGTCCGGAGCCTGTGCTCCGCAACGGGAGAGGCCACAACAGTGAGAGGCCCGCATACCGCAAAAAAAGAAAAAAAAGAAAAAAAAAATGTGATCAATCTTATTTCATAAGCTTGTGGGGAAGATCAGAAAAGATAGTGCTCCTAAGATACTTAGCCTATAACAGACATTTGGAACACATTGGCTAGTGTTACCATTGAACCAGCACTTTGCCCATGTTGCAACTACCAGTCTCTTCTTCCCTCTTCCCTGTTCTCAATCACCATTAGGAGCCTTTTGACCCCATTGGTAGCAACCATAGCCTGGGTCCCACGGATTGCTATTTTCTACTGGTCTCCCATAGACCGCCTAGCAATGCCCTCCCCATCCCAAGCTCTCTTGGTATATTCTCTGCCTGTGGCCGGGACCCATTTAGTCCTTCTTAGGTCCCTCCCTGTCTTCTTCCAAGAAGCCACATCCCATGCTCTGGATGACTGGATTAGGGAGGGGCACTAGTCTCAACCATCAGGACGGCCAGAAAGAGATGAGAAAATAGTCCAGCTCCTAGAGATTTCCAACACAGCATAAACCACTATGGGGTGAAAACAGCTTCTCTAAATATAGGCTAGATAGATATAGCAACAGTTCACTGCCAAGACCTTTCCAGGGTTGCATCTTAATGGGTACAATGTTTATTTAAAGCCAACCATACCTGAGCTATCTAATAAGAGCAACCATTGAATACTGTTCTTGTCTCTACCTAGAGTCTATTCTAGAGCTCAGCCCTTTTAGGTTATAAATCAATGTCTCAGGGTGAGTGATGCTAGCTCCTACAACTAACCCTAATATCTCAGTCACTTAACACACAAGGTTTATTTCTCAGACAGTATTTGATGTGGGTCAGGCAGCCCCCTCCATCTTGAGCTATATGACCTAGGACAGTGTCCTCCAAAGTCCCAGCAGGAGGGAAAGAGGAGGCACACTGACCTGCTCATCCTGGAAGAGACCCTTGTCACCTCTGCTTACAGTTCATTGTCCAGAACATTTGACTCACTGCAAGGAAGCCTGGGAAATGTGGAAAGCGTATGAAATATTGTTGAGCAGGGCTCTGCTCTAGAGTATGTGTTTGTGTGTATGTGTGTGTGAGGGGTGTTTATGGACTGCTGACGCATGTCCCTGTATGTGTGTGCCGGTGCCTTTTCTATTCCTAACGTGTCCTCGCCCTGCTCCTCTACATCCCTCTATTCCTTTGAGGGACTTGTGAGGGACCAGCCTCCCAAAGTGTTTGCAGAAAATAGGTGCTTTATCATTTCAATTTAATACAACTCACTCAGCTTCTGATGAATGTCTCTTATAGTAACAATAAAAATAGAAAAAGGTGTCATTTATCAACTCTCCTCAAAGTTGTAGGTTCTATGCTAATAAGCACTTCATATTTCTTATGTCATTTAATTGGCCTACGAAATAGGTGCTGTTTTTATCATCATTTTACAAATGAAGACAGAGGTTTGTGAAGATAATATCCCATGGTCGAAAGCAAATAAGAGGAGATCTTGGGACTCAGCCAACCCATCCAACTGAGACCCGTTGGGGCTGGCCTTTACACCACACATGTCTCTGAGGAGATGCCAGCATGACAGGGTGAAGACGGGAGCTATCTGCAGGCTCACAAGTGAAATGATTCCTATGGGGTTTCTTGTTTAGATTTTAATCCCCCAAAATTCAGAAAAGTATTGGGAACATTCACAAATATTTGAAGTTCTCATTTCACAGCTTATACATTTTTTTTCTTACAATGCAACACAACATTTCCAGTGAGACAGCATCAAAAATCCTTAGCACCATGGGGCTTTGCAAACTAAGACTATAGCGTGATACAAATAAAACTGTTTTTCTTAAGATATTTATAATGCTCTTGGATTTATTTAAATAAGCTTCATTTGTTATATCAGCTTTCGAATTGTTGTCAACTTTAAAAAGGCAATCACTAATACTCCATAAAATTTGTTCCTAACTTTTTACAAATTTATTTTTCCTCACTATTTTAACGTATCATGATTTTCTCCAAAAGGCTGAAAATTAATTTTGGGAAATATAGATAGATATACTGCACTAAAGTTGCAGAGAGCTAAGTGCTCATGAAGACTTACACCACTTTCCAAAGAGGGTTTTTGATTCAGGTCAGGCTAGATGTCAGCACTGCAAACACACGAAACCCGGCTGTTGAAAGAATATTTGACTTTTGTGTCCCCAGTTCTCTCTCACTGGATTTTCAGTTTCATGTACCTGTATGAGTGTATCTGTATCCTTTCATATTCCCACATCACCCTAGTATTCTTCTTCAGTATCTGATTTTGTCTAATTTCAAAATTTTTCTTTTTAATAAATAACTCTGGCCCTGGGACTACTCAATTTTCACCTAGGGACCAGGAGAAAATAAACATCAACACACTGATAATAAAAGTTGCTTTCAGGCTTCCCTGGTGGCGCAGTGGTTGAGAGTCTGCCTGCCGATGCAGGGGACACGGGTTCGTGCCCAGGTCCGGGAGGATCCCACATGCCGCGGAGCAGCTGGGCCCATGAGCCATGGCAGCTGAGCCTGCGCATCCAGAGCCTGTGCGCCGCAACGGGAGAGGCCGCAACAGTGAGAGGCCCGCGTACCGCAAAAAAAAGTTGCTTTGAAAGTGCTCCTCACAAGTCACGCTTGTTCAATGTCCACAATGAAGCTATATTTCTAGTTATTTCCTTCAATTGCACACAGGCGAAAGGCTCATATTTCCAGCACACTCTTGCTCCTAGAAAGCTGAATTGCAGGGGAGCAGCTTGGCCCCCTGCTCATCTTCAAGGTGGATGCAGCCCTGCAACAGTGCAGACGAGGCCAGACGGAACTCATTGTGGCAGCTAAATCCCCAAGGTTTGCTCACAGAGCCTGTTCCTGTGCCATTGTCATCAACCTGTCATGAGACTCCAGCCATCATTCCCAGAAATCCATGTACCTGGCCATCTACTCCCAAGTCAAATTGCTTACTTTGGGGCACACCTTCTACACAAAGAGAAATGAAACTTGAGGAAATTCAGACTGACTCCAAGCCAAGCTCCCAGGCTGAAATAGCATGCCAGTGCTGAAAGCGTCTGGCCCTTGCCCTCCTTCTCAAAGGCCTCCATCAGGAGCCTGGACCCTTGCAGCCCTTAGAATGCCCAGCCGTGCATGCAGTATATAGAGTTCATAAAGCACTTGGCCAACTTTCTATTCAAGATGATTCTGGTTACAACTTAGTTGTATCCCCATATGAGACAGGTATAATTTAAAAAAAAAATCGACCCGAGACATACTCCATTTCACCCTTCAGTTATCAAACCCAGGTCACCAGCTGGCACTTGGAAGAATCCTGGGGACAGATTTGCATAAACTTGAGCAGTCCCTCATTTGCTTAATTCCCAAGATATTTCTGAACACCACTGCCCTAAGCCCTAGTTGTGGCAGCTCTAATTCATTCCTCTTTCCTCTCGCAACCCTCAGCTACAAAAGAAAAAAGGAAAAAAAAAAAAAAAGAAAGAAGAAAAAACAGTGTGACAACTAAACAGGATAATATCAAATATTTAACATTTGAATAATGCTTCACAGTTTAAAGTGTTTTGTGTGTATTATCTCATATAACCCTCATTATAAAACTGTGAGGAAATATAGGGTAGATATTAACTGCACCATTTTTTCAGGTGGAAATAAATGAATTGGCCCTTGAGAACGCTAATGCTGTAAATACAGCTTGATTGAACTTTTAGAGGCATGAAGTGCAGAGTTCTCTGATTTGAAAGCACAAATGTACTCTAGATGCAATCACAGTAGGGCCGAAAGAAAGGAGATAAATCCTGCAAGGTTTTGCTCCCCCTGGCGAAGCCGTAGCATCCAGTGGTCTGGGGTGTGCTGGGCCATTTCCTCCCAGACGAAGGGCACACTGTTGCACCTTATACCTCCCTGCCACTAAGACAGGACATGATGTTTTAGTAAGCCTTATGGATTTTGGAAACAAAATAGACCACACTTGGAAGTACTGATTTGACCCACTTATCAGATGACTCAGTAGGCTGCCAATTCTGAGTGGAGCTCAGAATAAGAAAAGGCTCTGCCGCAGATCCAGCTATGCACTAAGTGCCCTGACTCTCAGGCAATGCAGCATCTGGTGGAACAGGACTCTGCAGGGTCTCTGGAAAGCCCCAGGAGCAGAGCGGGGTCACAGACCCCTAGAAGGCTGAAGCAGGGCCACCCCTTCTGTGGCAGAAAGCTACTCACTCTTTGAAAAGCAGCTCCAGGCATGTCAGTGGGCCCTGGTAAAAATGAGCTCCTAGCCCAGGGAGGGCAAGTTACCATGCAGCTGGGGCTGGATATAATCATGAGTTTGGGTGGGCACGGCAGCAATCTTTTGCCACAAAGAAACTGGCATGTTCAAGATCTGGCCTATGCAGACCCGAAGGGAAGAGAACATTATGTAAACTGATGGCCCAGTCTCCTATGTCTGCCCTGCTGTTTCACTGACATCTGGCTTCAGCTCACACCTATGGACTCGGAGTTTCTATGTGGCCAGCTGCCAGAGGACGGAATAACTAGGCCTGGTCCCACACCTGAGCTGGCATCCTAAGTTGATGTTCACAGCTAAAGCAAACTACCGCTGTTCTCAGTCCACTCATGGGTCCCTAGAGGAGGACAAGAGTAAAGGGAAAAATCCCCTGGTAGGCAGCACTGCAAGCAACACATGTGGCTGATGATGAAACTGATTAGAAGATGGGGGAAATCAAGCAACTTATAGAAGTAAGACTGGGCTCTCACACCATCACCCCCTTGACCTTCTTATGGATTTTTTTTTAACATCTTTATTGGAGTATAATTGCTTTACAATGGTGTGTTAGTTTCTGCTTTACAACAAAGTGAATCAGTTATACATATACATATGTTCCCATATCTCTTCCCTCTTGCGTCTCCCTCCCTCCCACCCCTCTAGGTGGTCACAAACCACCTAGCTGATCTCCCCTGTGCCATGCGGCTGCTTCCCACTAGCTATCCACCCTAAGTTTGGTAGTGTATATATGTCCATGCCACTCTCTCACTTCGTCACAGCTTACCCTTCCCCTCCCAATATCCTCAGGTCCATGCTCTAGTAGGTCTGTGTTTTATTCCCGTCCTACCCCTACTCTCTTCATGACATTTTTTTTCTTAGATTCCATATATATGTGTTAGCATACAGTATTTGTTTTTCTCCTTCTGACTTACTTCACTCTGTATGACAGATTCCAGGTCCATCCACCTCACTATAAATAACTCAGTTTCGTTTCTTTTTATGGCTGAGTAATATCCCATTGTATATATCTGCCATAGCTTCTTTATCCATTCATCTGTTGATGGACACTTAGGTTGCTTCCATGTCCTGGCTATTGTAAATAGAGCTGCAATGAACATTGTGGTACATGACTCTTTTTGAATTATGGTTTTCTCAGGGTATATGCCCAGTAGTGGGATTGCTGGGTCGTATGGTAGTTCTAGTTTTAGTTTTTTAAGGAACCTCCATAATGTTCTCCATAGTGGTTATATCAATTTACATTCCCACCAGCAGTGCAAGAGTGTTCCCTTTTCTCCACACCCTCTCCAGCATTTATTGTTTGTAGATTTTTTGATGATGGCCATTCTGACCACTGTGAGATGATATCTCATTGTAGTTTTGATTTGCATTTCTCTAATGATTAATGATGTTGAGCATTCTTTCATGTGTTTGTTGGCAATTTGTATATCTTCTTTGAAGAAATGTCTATTTAGGTCTTCTGCCCATTTTTGGATTGGGTTGTTTGTTTTTCTATTATTGAGCTGCATCAGTTGCTTATAAATTTGGGGGATTAATCCTTTGTCAGTTGCTTCATTTGCAAATATTTTCTCCCATTCTGAGGGTTGTCTTTTAGTCTTGTTTATGGTATCCTTTGCTGTGCAAAAGCTTTTAAGTTTCATTAGGTCCCATTGTTTATTTTTGTTTTTATTTGTTTTTATTACTCTAGGAGGTGGGTCAAAAACGATCTTGCTGTGATTTATGTCACAGAGTGTTCTGCCTATGTTTTCCTCTAAGAGTTTGATAGTGTCTGGCCTTACATTTAGGTCATTAACCCATTTTGAGTTTATTTTTGTGTATGGTGTTAGGGAGTGTTCTAGTTTCATACTTTTACATGTAGCTGTCTAGTTTTCCCAGCACCACTTATTAAAGAGGCTGTCTTATCTCCACTGTATATTCTTGCCTCCTTCATCAAAGATAAGGTGACCATATGTGTGTGGGTTTATCTCTGGGGTTTCTATCCTGTTCCATTGATCTATATTTCTGTTTTTGTGCCAGTACCATACTGTCTTGATTCCTGTAGCTTTGTAGTATAGTCTGAAGTCAGGGAGCCTGATTCCTCCAGCTCCAGTTTTCATTCTCAAGATTGCTTTTGCTACTCGGGGTATTTTCTGTTTCCATACAAATTGTGAAATTTTTTGTTCTAGTTCTGTAAAAAATGCCAGTGGTAGTTTGATAGGGATTGCATTGAATCTGTAGATTGCTTTGGGTAGTATAGTCATTTTCACAATGTTGATTCTTCCAATCCAAGAACATGGTATATCTCTCCGTCTATCTGTATCATCTTTAATTTCTTTCATCAGTGCCTTATAATTTTCTGCATACAGGTCTTTTGTCTCCTTAGGTAGGTTTATTCCTAGATATTTTATTCTTTTTGTTGCAATGGTAAATGGGAGTTTTTTCTTAATTTCACTCTCAGATTTTTCATCATTAGTGCATAAGAATGCCAGAGATTTCTGTGCGTTAATTTTGTACCCTGATACTTTGCCAAATTCATTGATTAGCTCTAGTAGTTTTCTGGTAGCATCCTTAGGATTCTCTATGTATAGTATCATGTCATCTGCAAACAGTGACAGCTTTACTTCTTCTTCCCGATTTGGATTCCTTTTATTTCTTTTTCTTCTCTGCTGTGGCTAGAACTTCCAAAACTATGTTGAATAAGAGTGGTGAGAGTGGGCAGCCTTGTCTTGTTCCTGATCTTAGTGGAAATGGTTTCAGGTTTTCACCATTCAGAATGATGCTGGCTGTGGGTTTGTCATATATGGACTTTATTATGTTGAGGAAAGTTCCCTCTATGCCTACTTTCTGCAGGGTTTTTATTATAAATGGGTGTTGAATTTTGTCAAAAGCTCTTTGTGCATCTATTGAGATGATCATATGGTTTTTCTCCTTCAGTTTGTTGATATGGTGTATCACGTTGATTGATTTGCACATATTGAAGAATCCTTGCATTCCTGGAATAAACCCCACTTGCTCATGGTGTACGATCCTTTTAATGTGCTCTTGGATTCTGTTTGCTAGTATTTTGTTGAGGATTTTTGCATCTATGTTCATGAGTGGTATTGGCCTGTAGTTTTCTTTCTTTGTGACGTCTTTTTCTGGTTTTGGTATCAGGGTTATCGTGGCCTCATAGAATGAGTTTGGGAGTGTTCCTCCCTCTGCTATCTTTTGGAATAGTTTGAGAAGGATAGGTGTTAGCTCTTCTCTAAATGTTTGATAGAATTTGCCTGTGAAGCTATCTGGTCCTGGGCTTTTGTTTGTTGGAAGATTTTTAATCACAGTTTCAATTTCAGTGCTTGTGATTGGTCTGTTCATATTTTCTATTTCTTCCTGGTTCAGTCTCGGCAGGTTGTGCATTTCTAAGAATTTGTCCATTTCTTCCAGGTTGTCCATTTTATTGGCATACAGTGCTACCGTAAGAAACAGCAAACATCTCGAATAAACAACCTAACCTTGCACCTAAAGCAATTAGAGAAAGAAGAACCAAAAAAACCCCAAATTTAGCAGAAGGAAAGAAATCATAAAGATCAGATCAGAAGTAAATGAAAAAGAAATGAAGGAAACGATAGCTAAGATCAATAAAACTAAAAGCTGGTTCTTTGAGAAGATAAACAAAATTGATAAGCCATTAGCCAGACTCATCAAGAAAAAACGGGAAAAGACTCAAATCAATAGAATTAGAAATGAAAAAGGAGAAGGAACAACGGACACAACAGATATACAAAAGATTATTAGAGATTACTACAAGCAACTGTATGCCAATAAAATGGACAACCTCTTATGGATTTTGTGCTTCCTGTCACTGCCACCTTAGGCTTTGACAGATCAGAGGCCCTGGCTCAGGGAATGGAAGAGTGATGGTCAGGGTGAGGCTTCTCTCTAAGTGAACATAATAGTCTGGTTAACTTGAAGTAGGAACTCTCACCTGGTCACTTCTGGACCACTAATGCCAGTGAACCAGTAGATTAAAAAAAAAAAAAAAAAAGAGGAGTTAGTGGTGGGGGTCCTGGATCCTGATTGCTCTGAGGAGCTAGGGTTTCTCCTGTGTAGTGGAGTCAGGGAGGGGCCTATAGAGAACTCAGGTGATTTATTAGTTTATCTCTTGGGGTTTCCATACTGGTGAGAATGGTGAACAGGTAATTGCAGCAACTGCCAGCTGACAAAGGCAAGAAAACCAAGGACTTAGATGCTTTGGGTAAGGAGATCAAAGTTCCCACACCAAGAAAGTGACCTAGACAAGCCCAAGTGCTGGCCGAGGGTAAGAGAAATCTGGACTAGGTGTTGGAAGAATGGTCACTGAATACTAGTTATTGCCACATAGCAAGCTGAAATAGTGACTTGTTTCATTAATAATACTTAATTAAATATTTGCAGAGATTGCAGCAGCTGCTACCTTGAAGCTGACTCTGTGACAGATGGCACTGAATGGATGGCCTTAGCAGATATGACTGGTACAAGTGTGGCCTGCAGTGGACACCTGCTGGGCATCCCTTCAAATGCTGTCAGCCTCACCTGCCTCTTGTTCTAGCTACTATGGAGCATCCGGTATTCTGTAGGAGCCAACATCCTTCATGCAGGTACAACCCGGAAGTATCACTCCTGTGTGCCTCTCATTTCCTGTCAGTGTTTCTCTGTAACCTGCTTAGTAACCAGAGATGCTCAACTCAGTAATTTTGGGGGGATGTCACCCTATTGGGGGGGGGGGGTTCCTTTGACTAATGGGGATGGGAGTCAATGCATAAATGTTTCCCTCTTTCTCCTCCATAGAGAAGATTCTGATATTCCTTTCACATGACTCCTTAAACTGTCCCCTGGGATCAAGCATCCAGTTGCCTGTGGCAGTGAACAACATGATGATAAATCTTTGTGTGTTTTTTTCTTATTCCTTGCCTCACTCCTCCTGACCTTACTCCTATCCCCTGGAACCCAATAAAGCATTTTCACTCAAGTCTCTGTTTCAGGCTCTGCTTTCTGGGGAAATGAGGCTAAGTTACATCACCCATTTCCAGCTAATATCTTCATCATCTTCCAGCCTTGTGATCATTCCATTGCCTCCAAGTCCTATCACTACCCTGGTGACTTTAACATTCAAGCCCTACACCTTGAGTTCTCAGTCCTTTGATCAGCTCATTTCCAGTGACCTTCACTGACATTCCACGCTATCACCTTGCTTGCATTGCCTCCTTGAATGCTGTCATCACTGATTACTGCTGTATGCATAAGTCCAAAAGTTACAAATCCCACTCTCTTCCTCAACCTTTCATCCTTCAGTCCCTTTCATTCAGTTACTCCCACTGCACCAATGTTGTAACATAATGAAGACTTTGTGGCCCAGGAACTGTCTATGTTCCCAATACCCAGCAGCTTTCTCTTGTCCTTTTTTTTTAATCCAGTTAAAATTCCACAGAACACTATTTCTATCATGCTTGCCAATTTCTACAACTCCCTTGCCCTCCCAACTCTCTTCTTGAAAAATCCCTCTCAGAATTAATGCATCTGTCCAACTTTTTTTGTATTTATATCCCAGGTGTTAATCACTGTTAGAGAAAAACCACAAAGCTGAACAATTTGCTGCCATTATAATAGCTGCCAGCATTTATTGAGAGCTTAATCTTTGCCAGGCACTATTCAAAACACATTACATAAATTAACTCATCTTGCTTCCTACATCAGGCTGGAAAGTTGCCCAGAAATTCTGTTCTCAAACCTCTGAAATTCATTCTCATCAGAACACTTTCTCTGCTGCTGCTCAGAGAAAACAGAAGTCATCAATTAAAAACATGGTACACATCATCCCTCACATTTCAGTAGCATTCAACAGAAATGAGTCCTCCCTTCTAATCCAAACTCTCTCTTTATCCTTCACACCACACTCTGCTAGGTTTTTTTTTTTACCTCTTTGTCCCCATTTTGCTTATTTCCCATATTCCTTTTTCTCACATAAACTTTTTTCTTTATCTCTATCTCCATCACCATCTACCAAGCCCTCCAAAAATAGCAATGTGGGTTGCACCCATAACGTTCCCTCTCCCTCACTGTCTACCCCCACACCTTCCAATCTCTAATTCCATAGTTCCTACTTCTTAAATATCTCTGGGGATTGTCAACTTCTCTTTCCATCTATTGCTGTAGTCTAGATCACCATCTCCCACCTGCATGACTGCAAGAAATTTCTAGCTAGTCCACTTGCCTTCAGTTATGTCTGTATCAAATGCAATTGACTTCTTCAGCCTCATGCCCACAAGTCTTTTCTCACACCTGTCAACACATATTGATATATGTTTTTAGGACTGACTCCCCACCATTGGGCTCCCTGGGAACAGGCACTATGTCTTGCTCCTATCTTGGTTTTCCCCAACTCATGCCCTGCCATGAGGTTGTTCTCTATAAAGTTTCACTGACTGAGTGGATGACCATTAAATAAATCAAAGACTTAATCCATCAGTTAACAAGTAGATAAGTAGTATCTATTTTAAACTCCTCATGACTGACTCAGTTTCCATATTTTATTTACCTCCCATCATAATACAAACCAAACTTGAAATTACAATAATTATTAAATTTATTAAATGAGTGTATGCATCTCAGTTCCAGATAAAAATTCTAAAGCATTTAGGTATATTTTTGAACACACTGGATAATATTTTACTTCAATGGACCAGAAGGATCTGTGAGCAAATTTGTTGGACTTCAGAAAGATAGACACTCCACATACCTCCATCTTCATTTTATTTCCATAACTGGGGTTTTGTGACCTACAAAGGGGTGAAGGTGGGGCCTGAGTACCCTGAAACAGTGAGTGTGGACATCTGGATTCTGAGGATGCTTGGCTCGGCTGTGCCATGGATAAGATATGGGGACATGTCTAACGAGCATGGCCAACAGCAGGGCGTATCTGTGGCAATCTTCAGACTCTTGAGTCCAGAGGCTTAGTGTGAGAATGAAGAGATATGGCAGAAATGAGAGGAACCTGGAGGGGAGGCAAGGTGCCTCAGATACAAGGGCAGGTGGACCTTAGGTCTAGGGTTCTGTCCAAAGATAACTGTGCTCCAACCCCTTCTGGCTCCTTTTTCTCCACTCAGGTTTTCATAGTCCTAAAAGGGAGAATGTGACTGGCTTGAATCAGGCTCCTCTCCCTTGAATCAATCAGCCATGGCCTGGAGCAGGATGGATGACCACCACTCAACCTTGCAGGAATTGTGAGCTAGATAACACCTACTTTTTATACTCTGCACATCGCAGGAGAAGTTTTTTTAAAGTTCTAATTAAAACTTGCTTAACCAATTCAGGCCTAATTCCAGTGATGCAAATTTTACATCTATTTCATACAAATAATTTATGGGTCTTGATGTATTTAGTCTTCAAAAACATAGGATCATGGGCCAGATCAAGCAGTAGCAAGTGGATATTAAAATTGGAGGTTCAATAAATGTCTGAGAGGCAGTTATGGAAAACAAGATGAAGGCAAAGATTTTGCTCTGATAGGAGCCGATGAAAGAAATGCGCTTGCTGTCTGCCATCCAGCATGGAAAGGGGCAGATCTGGGCGACTTGGAGTCTGAGCTGTCCTTCACATGTGCATATCTACAGCAATAAAGAATCCAGGGCATTAGCAAGTGACACCAAATCAGCCTGCACCATTTAGCTCTGACATGCATGAGTGTGAACTCTCCATAATATGTCACAGTGCAGAGAGAACAAGAGTGATAGGGGACCTGGTGACCTCTCCAAATCACACACACACTGCCCATCCCTGAAAGCTGCTGGGAGACATGGGCCTCTCAGCAGAGCATGGATTTAATGCACCTCATGATATCTACTCCCACATAGAAGTGGAGGAAATGTTTGGAAAAGGAGAGCTTTGTATCAAGGCCTCGCACAGATGTGTTGCATCAGTGGCAGTGCTGCCTGGGGACTACCCTCCCCAGTATGCACTCAGAAGGGCAGACATTGTCTGTCTGGGGCCCAGCAGTCACCCATTCCAGGAATTTAGTCACAACCACAGATGTCTAATTTGTAATATCTGTCATTGTTCTGTGGTCATGCAACAGAGCCTAAGGGCACATGGTACAATGTCTTTGCAATAAAAACTTGTAGTGTCTCAGAGAAAGTGCAGTGTTTTACCAAAATGCATTGCCCTGTAACTGCTGCCTTGGCTACCTCTGAGTATCTCAGCCCACGATTTGTAGAGTACTTAGTAATGATCAAGGTGGCTTTAATCCTTTCACCTAACTTTTCACTTTTCTATGATACAGGTCAAACAAGCATTCAGTAGTTCATCCATTCAGTGGGCAAACATTTAGTAAGCATTTGTCTCATTGGTCCTTAGGTGAAGTAGAATTGTGACTACAGGTTCCTTCCTAGCTCAGCATGACTTACATCCTAATATAGGATCTAAGACATTCTTTTAACTTGGCCTAAGGAGACAATCAAAATGTTTTCCAGGTTAAAAAAGGGAAGAGAGTCAAGAAAATTCTACCCATGTTTTTGGTTATTCAATTTGAATAGAACTGACTCTATTCAAAGATAACCATATTTAAAATCACAGCATTCAATATTAAATAAAACTTTAACAAAAGGAGGAAGACAGAAGCAGATACAAGATTAGTAGGAGAGAAGAAGAGGGGAAAGTAGGAGAGGACAAGGGAAGGAAAGCACGCAATATGCAAAAGGTAACTGAAGAGAACACTGTAGGTGAATTACTCCAGGAAAACAGAGAAGAAAATAACAATGGTAAGAAAGACAAAGAAATGCAAGTTAGAGGGGCAAAACTAACAGAGATGAATAGGAGAGAAATGGAAACCTAACATAAAAATAGTTAGGATACCTAAAGTAGATACTAAAAAAAAAATTGTGAGGCGTGTATTCAGACACAAATAGGATCTTTCATGCAATGAAAGAAAATATAAATACAATGCAAAGTCTTAATATGTCCCAATAAAAAGAATATAGGATGAAAAACACCAAGATTTGTCCAATAAAGAATCACAGATTCATTGAGAAAGTAAAAACTGGTACCCTAAAAAGAAAACAATTCATTGACTATAATATTCTCCTCAGCATTTCTCCATAACAGAACACAATGAAACTATAGAGATTTGAAGGAACAGTGTGTCTCAGGAGATCTATTACTTCCCAAACTGTCATGTGTCTAGTCTATGGGCAACAGAAACGCATTTTAAGATAGGCAAGTCATCCAAAAGCAGATTATCATGTAACTTCCTGAAAATTATTCTTTAATTTAGCAACAGCATATTAATCAAAACTAGGTACTAATTCATTGAGAACATAACAATTAAATGACTTACAGTGAACACTTAACCTACTTAAACTAAAATTAATTGTAACAGAATTTATGTTTTAAGTAACTTAACTGAGTCCAAGGACAAAGATCACAAATATTTATAGGAAGACAAAAATATTGAGCATCTAACAAGATAAAATTCATAATATCTAGCATCCAATAAAAAACATTACCAGGCATGCAAAGAAGCAAAAAAAAAAAATATAACCAACAATGAAGAGAAAAATCAATGAACTGAAACTGACCAAGAAATGAAACAGATGCTAGGTTTAGTACAGCAGGACATTTTTTAAAAATGTTATGACTAATTTCCATATGCCCAAGGAAGTAGAAGATTGGACAGATTAAGTAGCAAACTGGAAGATATAAAACTGACCAAAATAAACTTAACTTCTATAAATGAAGACTATAATGTGTAAGATAAAAAATACACTGGATGGAATTAATGGTAGATTACACAATCTTGCAAAAGATTGCAAAGATTAGTGAACTTGAACACAGAAATAGAAACAATTCAAAGTGAAACACAGAAACAAATAAGAAATTTCAAAAATGAAAAAAGCATTAGTGAACTGTCGAAATACTTCAAGAAGCCAAGTACGTGTATAAGTTGAGCCTCTGAAGGAGTCAGTAGGTGACTCAAAAAATATTTGAAGAAATAACTGCCAGAAATGTTCTAAATGTGAGAAAAATTATAAACCCACAGATTCAAGGACCTCTATTAACCCTAAAGAAAAGAAACATGAAGAATAACTGCACCAAAGTATATCATTATCAAATTTTTGAAAAACAATATAAAGAGAAAATTGTAAAAGAAACCAGAGAAAAAAAGACTTATTACTGCAAAGAAATATAGGGATGACAGCATATTTCTCACCCAAAAAGTACAGGCTAGAAGACAGTGGAGCAACCCCTTTAAAGTACCGGAAGAAAAAAACCTTTCAGGCTAGAATTTTGTAACCAGTAAAAATATTTTTCAAAACTTGTTCCAAAATAATGGCTTTTTTTTGACATATAAGATCTGAAAGAATTCATTACACGCAGGCTTAAGTACAAAACTGTGAAGTCTTACAGAGAAAGGAAAATAATATCAGCTAGAAATCTTGATCTATACAAAATAATAAAGGAATAAATCAGTCACTATAATCATCATGTTAATAAACATTAAGAAAATCACATTATCATTTCAATAGATGGAGAAAAAACATCTGAAAAAAATCTATCATCAATTTCTATTAGAAATTCTCAGAAAGAGAAAAGACTTCTGGTTCCTGACAAAATAAAATAGACCCATTCCTCCCAAGTCCTCCCTCTTACAACTAAAAACCCTTAGCATAACACAATAAATAGGCATTGGAAGGGACTTCAAAAACAAGATGGTAGTGAGTTCTCTGGGTGTCTTATTGCCTTCCATATATTCTGGACTGGGTCCTGCAGAAAACTCCAACTGTGATGAGGCACAGAAAAGTTCCAAGAAAAGACTATTCCCTTAGCCAAAGGAATGGGGAAAGGAAGGCCTTGCAACAAGAAATCTTTCCTGTAGTACCTGCCCTGCTCTAGCAAACACCAATGGAAAATCACCTACCAACTCCTCCACCATGGTTTCAGTGGGTCAAGCAGGGATCTTTCATCTCACCCTCCCCGCATACTCACAGCCTACAGAAGCAGATGGCGGTGCTCAGATTCCCTGAACCAGTGGCATCACTGGGGCTGAGCAAGAAGCTAATTTCCCATCATTCACTTGGCAGAAGCAGGCATCACTCTGTTTCCCTGCTAAGATAGTGTCCATGGACCTAGTGGAGAGCCATCAGAAGTAAGCAGTACCCCCAATTCACTGCCAGGGTAGTGTCAGTGGTGTCCAGAAATGAGCCCAGTCTGTACTCCCACCAGTATCAAGGAGTCAGTGTGAGTCAGGGCTGCTCGGTACTCCCCTGCTCCTTCCCTGGGTGTCCTAGAGCCCAGTGGGGAGTGAAACCTCCAGAAACACACAGCATCAAGGAGACTGAACAAGGTCATATAAAGCAGGGCTAGACGATACTCTGCTCTTCCCCTTCACCAATGTCAGTAGGGCCAAGTGAGAAGCTAAGACTCCACCACAACTTAGTTGACACTCTGCTCCTGTTCCTATCTCCCCGCAGTGTCAGCATAGCCTGGGGCGGGGAGGGGCGGCTGAGTCTCAACTCCCACACAGAACCAATGAGATGGAACCAGTTGGTCAGCAAAGGGGCTAATTGGCACTTTTCTTCCCTCACTCTCCTCCCTGATGACAGCAGGTCCCAGCAAAGAGCTTCCACTCTCATCCTGAAGCAACAAAGCTGTAGTCAGCCCTTCACTCCTTGCCCCAAGGTGTCAGGGCACGCAGCAAGGAACTGAGTTTATACTCTCATTCAGAGGCAACAAGTTAGTGAGAGCTGGTTTCCCACCTGCACAAGGAGGGTGTCAGCAGCACCAAAGGGGAAGCTGAAGCCCTACCCTTGTCATTTGCAGTGAGGCAGCATGAGCCAGTGCTCCATTTTTGCTGAGGTAGTGTCAGTGGAGCACAGCGGGAAGACTAATAAACTCATCTACCCAGACCTCAGGCTACACCTCAACAGGGGGACTACCTGATAAAGCAAGATTAGATAGACTCCAGAGTCTCTAATATAATATATAAAATATCCAGAATACAATTGAAAATCAACTTATACCAAGGACAAGAAAAATCACAACTTAAATGAGAAAAGAAAACATGCAATGGCACTCAGATAAATTCATGTTAGAATTATCTGACTAGGATATTTAAGCAATTTTATTTTATAATAAAAACTGGCAATGACCAATTCTCTTGGGAAAAAAAAAAACAAAAAATAGAAAATCTCAGCAAAGAAACAGAACTTATTAAAATAAAGAACCAAATAGAAATTATAGAACAAAAACATGCAATGTATTTGTTCAGGCTGCCATAATGAAATACCCCGAATGGGTAGCATAAACAACAGAAATTTATTTTCTCAGAGTTCTGGAGGCTAGAAGTCAAGGTCAAGTGCTGGAACATTCAGTTTCTGGTAAAGGCTCTCTTCCTGGTTTGTAGAGAGCCACCAACTCACATGTGTATTCACATGGCCTTTCCTCTGTGAAAGCTCAGAAAGAAAGACAGAGAGAGAGAGACAGCACTCTGGTAACCTTCACTCTTCTCCTTTTATAAGGACACCAATTCTATCAGATTAGGGCCCTACCCTTATGATCCCATTTAATATTTTTTTAAATTTATTTATTTTATTTATTTATTTTTGGCTGCATTGGGTCTTCGTTGCTGTGCGCAGGCTTTCTGTAGTTGCAGAGAGAGGGGGCTACTCTTCTTCATTGTGGTGTGTGGCCTTCTCATTGCAGTGGCTTCTCTTGTTGCTGAGCATGGGCTGTACAGCGCAGGCTCAGTAGTCGTAGTGCACGGGCTTAGCTGCTCCACGGCATGTGGGATCTTCCCAGACCAGGGCTCAAACCCGTGTCCCCTGCATTGGCAGGCGGATTCTTAACCACTGCACCACCAGGGAAGGCCTCCCATTTAATTTTAATAACCTCTATAAAGGCTCTATCTCCAAAACAGGCGGATTCTTAACCACTGCACCACCAGGGAAGGCCTCCCATTTAATTTTAATAACCTCTGTAAAGGCTCTATCTCCAAATACAGTCACATTCAAGACTGGGGCATCAACCTATAAATTTGGAGAAGACACAATTCAGTCCTTAATATGCAGTAAGTGAAATTTTAAAACTGTCTGGATACATTCAATAGTAGAGAGGAGCTGACAGAGGACAGAATCAGTAGACTTGAGGACCAACAAATAGAATTTACCCAATCTGAACAACAGAGAAAAAGCAGACTGAAAAAAGTAAGTGCAGTCTCAGAGACCTGTAGGACAATAACAAAAGAGCTAATTCTTATAATGAGGATCCCAAAAGAAAGGTTAGAGAGTAGACTGAAAAAGTATTTGAAGAAATAATGGCTAAAAAGTTCCCAAAGGTGGACAAAACAAAACAAAGACAAAAGAAATCTACAGGTTTAAGAAACTTAATGAAACCCAACAGAATAAAGTCAAAGAAATCCAGATTAAGACATATCGTCATAATTAAATTTCTGAACTCTTTAAGACAAAGGAAAAAAAAAACTTGAAAGTAACCAGAGGAAAATAACATATTACTTACCATGGAACACAAATTTGAATGACAGTGGAATTCTCACCTAAAACCATGGAGACCAGAGGAAGCAGCACAACATTTTTCAATTACTGAAAGGAAAATATTGTCAACTGCAACTTCCATATCTGGCTAAAATCTCCTTTTGGAAGGAAAACCACATAAAGAAATTCTCAGATGAAGGAAAACTAAGAGGATTGGTCACTAGCAAACCTACCCTTGGAAAATGCTTAAAGGAAATTTTCTAAACAGAAAGGAAATAATAACAGAAGTCTTCAGGGGAAAAAATCTGAATGGGTAAAAAGAAGATCAAATATAAATATAACTTTGAGTTTGTTAAATCATATTCAATAGTTAAAAGATTATAAGACCTTCTGATGCAGTGTATGCAGAGGAAATGCTTGAATCAATTATATTTTAAAAGAGGGGAGGGTAAAGAGACCTAATGGAGGTAAGGTTTCTACATTCATTTAAGGTGGTAAAATATTAATACTGTAAAAGTAGACTGTTACATAAGTATGTTGTCACACAGAGAGCAAACATTAAGAAAACTATTTTTAAAAAAGCAGAAGTAGCTATATTCATACAGAAAATAAACTTCAGAGCAAAAAAAAATTATTATAGCCAAAGAAAGATATTACATAATGATAAAAGAATCAACCCTCCAGAAAGACATAATGATACTAAATGTGCATGCACTAAACAACAGAGCCTCAAAATACATGAAGCAAAATGGATAGAGCTGAAAAGAGAAATAGACAAATCCGCAACTGTAGTTGGGAACTTCAACATTCCCTCTCAACAACTGATATAACTTGTAGGAAGAAAATCAGCAAGGACATAGAAGAATTATCGAACAACACAATCAACCAAGATGATATAATTGATATGTATAGAACACTCCACCCAAAAACAGCACATTTATTTCAAGGGTCCATAGAACAATTCACCGTACACTGAGCCATAAAATAAATCTCAACACATGTTAATTTTTTTAAAAAACTGAAATCATAAAGAATTTTTTCTGACCATAATGGAATCAAAATAGAAATCAGTACAAGAAAGACTACTGGAAAATCTCTAAACACTTGGAAATTAAATAACACATTTTTAAGCAATCCATGGATCAAAGAGTAAGTCTCAATGGAAATAAAATACATCAAACTAAACGGAAATTAAAATACAACCTAACAAAATACGTGAGTTGTAGCTGAAGTAGTACTGAGATGGAAAGTTATAACACTAAAATGCTCACATTATAAAACAGAAAAAGTATCAAATCAGTAATCTAAGTTCCTTCCTCAAGAAACTTGTAAAATAAGAGCAAAATAAATACAAAGCAAGCAGGAGAAATGAAATAATAAAGGTAAGAGCAGAAACAAATAAAATGGAAAACAGAAAAACAATGCCTCTAGGAAGATCCAAATCATCAGTATCAGAATTGAAACACGACATCTAGGAAAATACAAATCATCAGTGTCAGAATTGAAACAAGAGATAGATATCATTACAGATTCCATAGCCACTAAAAGGATAATAAGGAAATACTACGAACAACTTTATACTTAGAACAATTTAGAAGAAATAGACCAATTCCTTGAAAACCACAAACTATCAAAATTCAACCAAGATAAAAAGTCTAAATAGTCCTATAACTATTATAGAAATCAAATTCATAATTTAAAAGTTCCCACAAGAAATATGCAGGCTCAGTAGGTTTCACAGGAAAATTCTATCAAACATTTAAAGGGTTAATACCAATTTTATACTACTCTTCCAGAAAATAAGAGGTAATAATACTTCTCAACAGATTTTAACAATACAATAAAAAAACTACCAATTAATTTATCTCAAAACTTAGACATATTAATCTAAAACAAAATATTAACAAATCAAATCCAGAAATCTATAAAAAGAATTTTACAGCATGACCAAGTAGAGTTTATTCCAGGGAATGTAAAGCTGGTTCAATATTCAAAAATCAATCAATGTAACCCACCATATCAATGCACTAAAGAAAAAAAGATAAGTGCTCATATCTACTAATACAGAAAAGGCTTTTGACAAAATCTGAAGCCATGATAAAAAGTACAATATCCAAAATTATCATAAAAATGCTCAGCAAACTAGAAGTAGAGGGGAACTACTTCAGCTTATATAGAGCATCTACAAAAAGCCTACAGGCAACATCATACATGGTAGTGAAAGACTGAATGCTTTACTCCTAAAATCAAGAATAGGGCAAGGATGTTCACTCTCACCTCGCTTATTCAACATAGTAATGGAAGTCCTGCCCAGTGCTATAAGAAATAAAAAGATACAAAAAACATACAAATTGGAAATGAAGAATTGAAACTATCTCTATTTGCAAGTAACACAATTGTCTACACAGAAAATCCCAAGGAACTGGAATCTACAAAAAGAAAAAAAATCCTGACACCAATAAGTGAGTTCAGCAAAGTTACATGATACAAGATCAACACACAATAATCAATCAAATTTCTATTTACTAAAAATAAACATGTGGAAACTGACATTAAAAGCACAATACTATTTATAATTGCTTCTCCAAAAATGAAACACTTAGGTACTAATCTAACAATACATGTACAGGATCTATAACCTAAAATTAACAAAATTCTAATGAAATAAATAAAAGAAGACCTAAATAAGTGGAGAGACGCCCCCTATTCATGGATTGGAAGACTCAACATAGTAACGGTATCAATTCTGCCCAAACTGATCTGTAGACTTAATATAATTTCTATCAAAATTACAGCCACATTTTAAAATAAGACAAGTTTATCCTAAAATGTATAGGGAAAGGCAAGGACTTCGAGGATTGAAACTATTTTTTTAAAAAGATAATGAGGTAGGAGAAATCACTCTACACAATGTTAAGGCTTACTATATAGCTACAGTGATCAAGAAAATGTGGTATTGGCAGAAGTAGATCAATAGAACCTAAAAGTAGACCAACTCAAATATACCCAACTGATCTTTGACAAGGGTGCAAAAGCAATTCAAAGGAGAAAGCAAGGCCTTTTTAACAAATGATGCTGGAGTGATTGGACATTTATAAGCAAAAATTTTTAAAGTAGCCTAAACCTCACAGCTTGTGCAACTATTAGTTCAAAATAAATCGTGAACTTAAATGTAAAATTATAAAATTTAAATGTAAAATTATAAAACTTTTAAAATTATAAAATTTTAAATGTAAAATTATAAAACAGGAAAGAGTCTTTGGGACCTAGAGATCTTAGACTTGACATTCAAAGCACAATCCATAAAAGGAAAAATTGGACCACACCAAAATTAAGATCTTTTTGCTCTGCAAAAGACTGTTTAGATGATGAAAAGGCAAGTTAACAGACTGGGAGAAAATATTTGCAAACTACACATCTGATCAAGGAACAGAATCTAGACTATATAAAGAATGCTCAAAACTCAGTTGTAAAAGTCAATCACACCAATTAGAAGATAGGCAAAAGACATGAAGAGACATTTCACTGAAGAGGATTATCACATGACACAACGATTGCACTCTTGGCCATTTATCCCAGATAAGTTTACCCCAGATTTATGTTCACACAAAAAATCTATACATTAATGTTTGTAGCGTCTTAATTTGTAATAGGCATAAACTGAAAACAACTCAAATGTACTTTAATGGATGAATGGTTAAACTGTAGTACATCTATACCATGTTTGGCAATAAAGAGAAATGAACTACTGATACTAGTAACAACTTGGGTGGATCTCCAGGTCATTATGCTTAGTGAAAAGGCCAATCTCAAAGGGTTAGACACTATATGATTCCACTTATATCACATTTTTGAAAAGACAAAATCATAGAGATAAAGAATAGATTAGTGGTTGTCAGGCCTAGGGAGGAGGAAAGGAAGGGAGGTGGCATAGAGATAAAAGATTAGCCTGAGGGATCTTAGTGATGGAATTGTTTGTGGTCACGGTCACAAAGCTATACATGTGATAAAATTGCACAGAACCACACACACACACACACACACACACACACACACACACACACACACACAGACACACACACACACAAATGAGTAAAATCACAAAACTGGTGAAATCTGAATAAGGTCAATGGTTACATCAGTGTCATCTTTCTGGATGTGAAGTTGTGCTATAGTTATGTAATATTTTATCTTTGTGGGAAACTGGGCGAAAGCTGCATTATTTATTAAATCTGCACGCCAATTATCTCAAAAATAAAATTTGAAAAAAAAATCTCTCAGCAAACTAGTAATAGAAGGGACTTCCTCAATCTGATAAATGTCCTGTACAAAAACGCCAGCTAACCACATCATTAGAGACTGAATACTTTCCCCAGGAGGTCAGGAACAAGGCAAGAATGCCTGCTCTCACCATTCTTTTTTTGACAAATAAAGATTGTGTATCTTTAAGGTGTACAACATTTTGATATATGCATACATTGTGAAATGATTAGCACAATCAAGCTAATTAACATATCCATCACCTCTCATAGTTATCTTTTTAAAAAAATTCTATACTGAAATCAAAGTTCTAGCTGAGGGAAGAAAAAAATATATAAGCCATCTAGATTGGAAGGTATGAAGTAAAATTATGCTTAGGTGCAAATGACACATATAAAATCCTGTAAATTCTATGAAAAGCTACTAGAACTACTACATGAGTTATCACAGTTGCAGGATGTAAGATCAATAACAAAAATCAAATTATTTCTATAAACTAACAATGAAAATTCAGAAATTGAAAAAATTTTAATTAATATTAATAACAATATCAGCATGAAATATGAAATACATAAGGAATTGTTTTATCAAAATTTATAAGACCTATATGCTAAAATCTACAAAATGATGTTGAGAAAATATTTTAAAGACCTAAATAGAGAGATATATTGTGCCCATGGCTCTGAAGACTCAATATTGTTAAGATAATTTTCTCCAAATTGATCTACAGATCCGATGAATCCTAATCAGAATCCAAGGAGAAATTTTCTTGTAGAGATTAACAAACCTACTCTAAAATTCATGCAGAAATGCAAAGCACCTAGAAAAGCCCAAACAACCTGTGAAAATGACAATAAGAGTGCAGATCTAATATTACCTGATTTCAAGACCTATCAGGGTGTAGTAATGAAGACAGTGTGCCATTGGCATAAAGACAAACTGATCAATGGAACACAATCTAGGGTCCAAAAATAGTCCCACACATTTATGAATAATTTCAACAAAGGTGTAAAGAAAATTCAGTGGAGAACAGATAATCTTTTCAACAAATGGTGTTGAAAAAATGATAATCCATATTTTTAAATGATCTTGAACCTATATCCTGTATCATATACAAAAATTACCTTAAATGAATCATAGACCTAAATATAAATGTTAAACTGTTGTATTTCTAGAGCAAAGCAGGAAAAAACCTCGGTGACCTTGAGTTAGGCAAAGACTGCTTGACTTGACAGCAAAAAAATGATCCATAAAAAATATTGATCAATTGGATTTTATCAAAATTAAGAAATTCTCCCCTTCCAAATGCACTATGAAGAGAACTCATGGGAGAAAATATTTGCATATTAATAAAGAATTTGTACCCAAAATATATAAGGAACTCTCAAAACTCAGTAATAACAACCAACACAATTAAAATGGGCAAAATATTTCAACAGATATCTTACCAAAGAAGATACATGGATGATAAACAAGCACATGAAAAAATACTCACATCATTAGACATTTGTGAAATGTGAAATAAAATCACAATGAGACCACTACACACCTATTAGAATCTCTGAAATTAAAAAGTCACCAAGCGCTGGCAAGGATGCTGAGCAACTGCAATTCGCAGACACTGCTGTTGGTACTATAAAATGGTACAACCACTCTGGAGAATAGTTTGGCGATTTCTTAAAAAGTTAAACACACACCTACTATATGATGCACCCACTGTGCTCCTAGGTGTTTATCCAAAAAAAATAAAAGCATGTGTCTATACAAAGACTTGTCCAGAAATGTTCCTAGCAGCTTTATTTGTAATAGCCTAATACTGAGAAAGACATGTCCATCAACAAGAGAATGAGTAAATAAATTGTGGTATAGCTATATGATGGAATACACTCAGAAATAAATAGAATTTAACTACTGATACACATGGAAATGTAAAGAAATCTCAAAAATAATTATGCTGTTAATGAAGCCAGACAAAAAGCATACATACTAAATGGCTCCATTTATATAAAATCTGGAAGATGCAAACTAACCTATACTGACAGGAAAGAGATCAGTAGCCATCTGAGGAACAGGATCAGAGAAGGGTAAGAAGGAGGGTGCAAGGAAATTGTTAGGGGTGATGGATATGCTCATTACCTTGATTGTGGTGATGGTTTCACAGACATATGTCAAAGTGTACACTTTAAATATGTGCAGTTAGACATAGAGAATGGACTTGAGGATACGGGGAGAGGGAAGGGTAAGTTGGGACGAAGTGAGAGAGTGGCATGGACATATATACACTACCAAATGTAAAACAGATAAGCTAGTGGGAAGCAGCCACATAGCACGGGGAGATCAGCTCGGTGCTTTGTGCCCACCTAGAGGGGTGGGATAGGGAGGGTGGGAAGGAAATGCAAGAGGGATGGGATACGGGGATATATGTATATGTGTAGCTGATTCACCTTGTCATACAGCAAAAACTAATACACCATTGTAAAGCAATTATACTCCAATAAAGATGTTAAAAAAATAATAATAAATATGTGCAGTTTATTAAATAAATAATTATTTCCTTAATAAGGCAAAATAAATATAATAAAATATAAATAACTTAGGTAATTATAATCCCAAAACAGAATAGGGAATTTATCATTCTTAAAAAGAACACCCCTAATGTAAAAATATTAATAATTTACAGTAGTACAATAGAGCTAAGCTTCCAGGATATGGAATAAAAAATTGGGAAGTGACAAGCAGTGAGTGAAAAATTACTTATTTTCTCATCTTGGGTGACAATATATAGTAATTTATTTCTAAAATTGATACAGTGAACAAAATGTTTAAGAATTTAACTAAAAATTTTAAAGGTTGACTTAAGGTTATTACTTAACATTATAAATATAGAACTAAAAAGATGCTCTATCTTCCAAAGTAAAAAATAATAATAAAACACAGGCCATACTGCAAAAATAGAAACCAAAGGAAAATCAACAAAGCATAACATAAGCACCATTAAAAAAAGAAACAATTCCAAAACCCAAACATTGGCTGTGAACAATAAGTTCACATTTTTAAAGAAAAGTAAATACTTTTAGATATTTTCAAATTTAATTATTTTTAATCTGTAAAAAAAACAAACCCAAAACATAGGACCTCCAATAGGTGGAAGCGAGGATGGGTAAAAACACATGTCCCCTGGAAAGTGAGGATGGGAAATAAGGCATGCACTCAGAAGTGAGGCTGGAAAGAACACACGTACCCCCAGAAAATGATGGTGCACATCTCCATTTGTTGGCCAAGAAAGTGGTTCCCAGCACATCACTGAGCTAAAAAAGCAGGTCAAACAACAACTGTTCTAATGTGATCGCACTCATATAAAAGTACTGGCAAAGTGTCAGCAGTCATAAAGGAATACCGAACAAATGCTGATCTGAATGTTAACAATGGCCATCTTAGTCTATTGGGACTTGGGATTTTTAACAATGAAGCTTTATCACTTTACAATGAAACAATAAAGCTATTTTTGAAGCATTTGTCTTCAAATTAGAAATTCATGCTATTGAAGGTGTGTTGCATGCATTTAGACAGAAGCTATTAAAATTTAAAGTATGCATATGCACTGGCCAGGGATCAGATCTTATGTCATAAAGATATAAATATGTTGGCAGCGTCACAAAGTCACCATTTGGGCTTGGAGGGTACAAAGATTTTACAAGATTACTTGTACAGACCAGAAGAAAGAGGAGAAATGAGGAGCAGGGCTGGGAGGAAGCACAGGAAGAGTAAAAAGGACAAGAAGAGACTCAAGACTTAATCATTATATACCCTTATTATGGAGTATATGAAATACATTTTGAAAAATAAGCTAAGATCTATTTGAGAGATGTCCAGGATGTACTGTTTAGGAGAAAGAGGTCCATTTATTTAATATTAAGTCACAGAAACAAATGAAAATAATAACTTCTCACTTTTTTAATTAAATAAATTATCCTATACATTTTTGCATGAGTTTTATGACCACTAAGAAAAATGTGGAGAGATGCATACCGAAATATTAACATCAGTTACCTCAGTGGTGTGAGTCTGTGGGGAGGGATGGGCATTATTAGCTTGTAACTAATACACATCTGTATTGTGTAAATTGTTACACATATTACTCTTTATCATCTAAAAAGTATGATTTGAGAGCAAACTGCAACTATGTGAGGCAAAGATCTTTAAAATTCTCTTCAGAATGCTAACTCCTTTGTCCTTTTGCTTTGGTTTTTCATTTTCTAGTATTCGGTGCACGTTACAGTTAATTCTTTTCTTCATTCATCCATCCATCCATCTGCCTTCAGTCCATCCTTCCAGCCATCAAACAAGCACTCTGCCAGGAGCTGGGGACTCAGAGCCTACCGGGGAGCAGCTGGAGACCTCGCAGCATAGCATCGCAGACAGAAGCAAACAGAAGAGCCCACCACACTGTAATTAATTCGTGCTAATTAGTGCACAGAAAGGGCCCACTTAGCCACTTTCTAGTAATTGAAATGCCAGTGGAAAAATGAGTGGAGATTTTAGACAGAGTAAATCCAAGGACAGACTTCTGGTTTTGGAAATGTAAGAAATGTTTCTCAGGGAGAGCTCCAGGGACCAGCTGCATTAGAATTAACTACGGGGTGGTTAAAAGTCATCTTTTACTGTCTCAGTCACTCAGATACTGCATTTCTAAACACCCGAGATAGATGATTCTTTAATACAATCAGAGTTTAACAACCATTTTTCTATAGACTCTGCAAAAGCCCAGGTAGAGCCAGATATTACAAAACCCTGAATGAAAGCTTCCAAAAACCCTGCAGGTACTGCGATCCCTGGGACAGAGGGAACCAGCACAGAAGGAGTAAGAGCTAGAGGGAAGTCGCTGCTCCAAGGGTGAGCCATAAAACCTGCTCCTCCCAGGAGGCTTACAGGTGCAGGAACCTTGGAGCCAGGAGTTCTGTGCAGTGCAGAGTGATGGAGCTTGGAGACCCAGAGGTGGAGAGAAACATGCAGGGCAGACAACTCGAGCTTCACTCCCTGGAGAAGCACTAAGTTTTCAGTTTTAAGAGGCCATTGTGAGGTGGGCGGTGAGGAAACAAGCACTGCATGTTGTGATGAAGGTACTATCGCTGTCAGCTCACCTGGGAAAGCATCAACGTGCTGCTCAGAGAAGAAGGCACTGTTCTCCTGAGACCTGAACACCCAAGTCCCAAATTTCAGGAGGTAGGACGGCAGTCTTGAAGACTCAAGCTTTTGCATTGGAAAGGTGGACCATCAGGAGAAATCGCACTTTTTGTATAAGAGTGAAAGAGGGATGATGGTGCTTCCAAGACAGGGAAGATGCCTGGGCAGAAAGGGCAGGTGAGCCCTGGGAACCTGTGCCCCACCCCACACCGAGGTCTGGGGGCAGCCAAGGCTCTGGGGCAGGGGAGTCAGTCTTCCATGCACAGAAGCTGCAAATTACATTCTGCTGCTTCTGAGCCCAGTGAGCGGCAAACACTCCCTCTAGCCAATGACATGTTATAAGAGGTATTTCTGTGCCCTCCGCCAAGCCCCAGTGCCCTACAGATGACAGGAGAATCATGTAGCAAGGAGGATGCAGCAGTGACAATGATGCTAACCACACACGCTAAGAAGAAGCTCTTGCCCATTCCCATGGACTTGTGAGCTCCGGGATATTTGTGTGATCTAACTGAAGGGGAGAGAGCCCCAAGAACGGCCAGTATTGTGTTTCTTTCTAACCCTGTTAGCGAGGAGAATAGATGCTCAGAGCCAGATGTAATTTGATTTAGAAAAATTAAGAAATATGATGCTTCTTGCACCTGAATGTGGAAGGGCAATTCATACCTTACACCATCCTCTTATTAATTCCTCTCTCCACGTGTAAACGATTTTAGATCACCTTGACTTCACTGCTGAAAGCTGCATTCCCCTTATCATTCAACATTCAGAGTATTCGAGGCACTTTTGCGGGAGCTAAAGTTTATACAAATATATTATGTCTTAAGTCCTTATCAAAAATCAGTTTTCCAGTATTTATGTTTTAGATTTCTTGCACTTTTGCAGGTGGGGCAGGGAAGGGTGGAGTGAGTTCTCATCCAGAAAATTTTAAAAGTGGCTCCCAAGAGAGTGAGGAGTTGAAAAGTAAAGAAAGCAAGGCTTGAAAGTTTTTGCAGCAGCCTGAAGCAATTTAAGAAAGTAGGGTTAGAGGGCTTGCCAAAGATACAGGCATGGAAATTATTTCCCTTTTTAATGCAGATAGATGAAAATAAGAAAACTGTAATCTTAAGAGGTAATTCACACAAATAGAAAAGTCTCAGCAATGCCACCAACTGTACATTTATTTTCCAGTGAATATAAATGTAATATGTATATACATTCATATATACACATACATATATTTATATTTACTAGAAAACAATTGTAAATGTATAATTGGTGGGAATTTGAGACTATAGATATATTTTTTAATTGGTACAAAAATCCAAAAGTGACCAGAGAAATACAAAGAAATAAACACAAACATAAAAACTGGTCTTTTCTCTCCTTTCAGTCTTGCAGTCATCCTCTCCAAAGGAGGATATGTTACTGATTTTGTCTCTATCTTTGCAGAAATATTCTATGGACATCTACATATATACACATCTAAATACATTTTAATATGACACCTCACTGTACAAACTGTTCTGCACTTCACTTTTTAAAAAAAATTATTTATTTATTTTTAGCTGTGTTGGTGCCACGTGCAGGCTTTCTCTAGTTGCGGTGAGCGGGGGCTACTCTTGGTTATAGTGCGTGGGCTTCTCATTGCAGTGGCTTCTCTTGTTGTGAAGCACACATGGGCTCTAGGCACCCAGGCTTCAGTAGTTGCAGCATGCGGGCTCAGTAGTTGTGGCTTGCGGGCTCTAGAGCGCAGGCTCAGTAGTTGTGGCACACGGGCTTAGTTGCTCCGTGGCATGTGGGATCTTCCCACCAGGGCTCGAACCCATGTCCCCTGCATTGGCAGGCAGATTCTTAACCACTGTGCCACCAGGGAAGTCCCACTTTTTTTAATTAAAAATTTTTGTTGTTAGGATGAACCATAACTTATTGAACCAGACCTCTGTGGGACATGAGAATGACACCAATTACAAGCTGTGCTGAAATAAATACTGGTGATGTATTTCAAAGGCTCTTTTACATTAGTGAAGTCAGGATTTGCCTAAGACACAGGAAATATACTTAACGGTTAGTTTTCTGGGTTTAGCTGGCTCATGGAAGAACACCTGAGAAGAGTGTTCAAGACTCCCCTGACAGCAGAACCCTGGCCTCCCCATGGCTCATACCCTTTCTCCGTGCTATCAGGACACATTCATTCCTCAAGACTCTCTTAGGAGGAGGTCCTATTAGTTAATGGAGGAAAGATGCTTCATCCTCAAGAAGAATCCTTTTCCTCATCACAAGGAAAGGTTTAGAAAAATGAAAAGAAAATTGAAAAAGTGGAAAACATACATCAAGATGAGGCTAAATTCAGAATAACTTCAGAACCTAAATAGGAAATCAGTTCAACAAGCTGAGAGCCTAGACCACGAAGGTGGCCAGAAACCTGAGTGAGATCAGAGAGGAGGAGTGAACTTGTAGAAAATTCTCAAGACATTTCCTTTCCCAATAAACCTTCACATAACAAAGCTATTTTTGACAGGGTTGAGGTTTCTGTGTAAGTGATATGGAAGGCTTTGTCTTGCAGGTGCAAGAGGCTCCCAAGATAAGTCTGGTGGGGTTCTCAGAGCATTTCACTTGTGGCTCAAGGTTGACATAGTTGGAGGACAAGAGAGAAAACTGGAGAAAGACTTGTCCTGGGAACACCTCCTGCAAACAAGTGAATCCACCCAAGCCCCATTCTCTTTCTTTCGGAACAAGGTCGTAAAGATACAATGAGGTTACAGAGAGGGGAGAAACAAAGGAAAAGCACTTCATAATCATTACCTCATTTAATTCCTGCAGAAGAGGAGGGAGAGAGCATTGTTTCCATTATATTAACCACATTCCAGAAAAACTGGAGAATAGTGAAAGAGAGAGAAAAAAATCACCCCTAGTCCCACAATGGAAACAAAACTATTGTTACCACTTTGGCATTTTTTCCATCCTGACATGTTAACATATTTATTATTTTTTATATAATTATAGTCAAAGTGGTACAAATTTATAACCTCCTTATTTTTTTTTTTTTCTGTTGGCCGCGTCGTGCAGCTTATGGGACCTTAGTTCCCCAACCAGGGATTGAACCCGGGCCCGTGTCAGTGAAAGTGCCGAGTCCTAACCACTGGACCACCAGGGAACTCCCAACCTCCTTCTTAATTTTTCACTAACCATTATAGCATATCTATTTCCCATGTTGCCAAATTCTACAAAATCACCACCTTCCTAAATATTAACCAATTATTTCAGTACCTTCAGCTTCTTTTGGACATTCCCTTTTTGTGGAACATTTGCAGTGCTCTTGGGGTTTTATTTCTGCATTATTTAAAATAATCCTACAATTTCAGATTGTTTTAGTAAGATAAAACCCCCTGATGGGCAGGGGAGAGAGAAAGGGAAGGGAAGGAGAAGTGGGTAGACAACCATCCTGAGATGCCCTCAGGAACTTGCAAATAAGATTTCCTTTGAGAGTTCCACTATAATAACCAACCCATAGTTGGTGAGTATAGAAATTTGAGATGTTACCCTGAAGGGATAGAGGCAGCAAAGAATAACACTATTAAAGGCATCAGTGTAGCTAAAGAATATGACCATCAGAAGTAGAAGTAGAGGTGGGTTGGCCAGAGAGGCCCAGAAAAAAGTAGCCAGACAAGTAAGAGTGTTGGGGGGGTTCATGGGTGGGGTGGGGCAGAGAGCTGGATAGTCCTGGTTTACTCCTGTTTTCTCAGCATTATTATTAATACCTCCTGCTTGCCTCCATTTCGCTCTCAAAACTGTCTTGTTTTGGAAAATAAATTACATGGTCACCTTCTACGGATGATTTGACAATGACAAGGTCTGTCTCTTCTAGTGGGGCCAGAGGATGAGCCCTAATTTGCACATAAAGTTTGGGATAGACCCTTTTCAGTCTTTTAAGCTGGAAAAAGGAAAAGTGAATCTGAGAGGAGGAGGATGGTTACCGGTTCCTCTAGTAACACAGATGCTCTGAGGGCACGGGGCCTCGTAAGGGATGGCTGGAAAGTGAGCTGCAAAGACTGGGCACTAGGCCACCCACAGGAGTGGTAAGGAGGGACTCTGAAACCATGATGAGTTAGGAGAAGTGAGGGCATCCCAAAGCATCCCCTGGCTGGGCTGAGCCCAGAGTTGCCTTGTGGTTATGGCACCTGTGAGCTGAAGGAACAGATCCCTCCATCTGGAGAGATGGTGGGCTCATTGAACTGTGTCCTAGGCTTCTCACATGATCCAAAGATCCAAAGGGCAAGCCAACATTGCAATGGCCTTCCTGCCAATGCTGGGCAGGACTGTTCAAGAAGGTTTAATGATGTTCTGGGAAAACAAGGAGATGTGATGTGCAGCAATTCTTAATTTCCATGTGGTCCAGCAGGCTGTGGATTAAACACTGGACCAGGGTCAGGCCTCTACTTGCTCTGATTCCACACTCACCATTTAGCATCCTGTGGGATGAGGACAGCCTTGACAGGTCCATGTCTCACTATAACTTAAGAAATTGTCACTAGATCTTAAACATTAGTTTTATGAATTTGGACAGCTCAAGTCAGCACTCAGGGGTTTGATAAGCCCTGGAACAATAAAAAAATATTGAGTTTCTGAGCCCACAGGATGAAGGACAGACCCTCCCTCCAAATATCTGATGAAGTTTTTCCTTTCATCTCCCTTGGTTATTCTGTATTTTAACTTTCATATTAATTTTTAATCAATTTGAACTTTACTTTGTTTTCAGCCTAAATTACTCTTTCTCCCCAATTTCTAACAGGTTATTCCTATGTGATTTGTAGAATAATATATTTATTTGTGCTGCTTTAGGTACCATATCATATAGCCATTCATAGACAGATGTATATATATGAAAAATATACATGAAATATATATGGCAATCTATCTACTTATCTATCTATATCTATATGTATATCAAGATCTTTGAATTATTTTTGCTTCACTGACTTTTTTGTTCATGAGCAAAAGTCAGATTGTTTTGAGCATTGTATCTTTATAACATAATTTAGTAAACACAAGACTAATCACTGTTTTAACTCAATAATCTATTTTAAGCACATTAGTAACTTCACAATTTGTTTTTTTTTTCTAAAATAGCCATGAGGATATTGAAATGACTTACATTAAATTTGTGCATTAATTTGGGAACAATTAATATTTTCACAATAGTCGTCTTCTTATCCAGGAACATGATATTTGTTTAAATGTATATATTATTTTAGGTGTACATTTTATAGGTCAATAAAGATTTGTAATTTTCTTCATTGCAATCACATCCATTTTCCTTAAAAGTACTCCTAGGTGTTTTATGGTTTTTGCTGCTATTCTTTATTTTGTCTCACTAAATTTGCTTATTCCTGGAGAGATATATATTCTAACAACCATCTTATGTATGAAAAAATTAGGGCCTGGGGAGGTTAAAAGATTGCTCAGGATGTATTGAGCAATCAAGCAGGAGAGCAGGCATGTAAAGCAGGTGAGAACGAACTCTGACACCCTAATGAGCTGTTTTAGTTATTCTTTGCTCTTTCCATGGCTCTTTTCTTTTTTTTTTTTTTAACATCTTTATTGGAGTAGAATTGCTTACAATGGTGTGTTAGTTTCTGCTTTATAACAAAGTGAATCAGTTATACATATGCATATGTCCCCATATCTCTTCCCTCTTGCATCTCCCTAACTCCCACCCTCCCTATCTCACCCCTCTAGGTGGTCACAAAGCACCGAGCTGATCTCCCTGTGCTGTGCGGCTGCTTCCCACTAGCTATCTATTTTATGTTTGGTAGTGTATATATGTCCATGCCATGCTCTCACTTTGTCCCAGTTTACCCTTCCCCCCTCCCGGTATGCTCAAGTCCATTCTCTAGTAGGTCTGTGTCTTTATTCCCATCTTGCCCCTAGGTTCTTCAGAACTTTTTTTTTATTCCATATATGTATGTTAGCATATGGTACTTGTTTTTCTCTTTCTAACTTACTTCACTCTGTATGACAGACTCTAGGTCCATCACCTCACTACAAATATCTCAATTTCATTTCTTTTTATGGCTGAGTAAGTAATATTCCATTGTATATATGTGCAACATCTTCCTTATCCATTCATCTGTCGATGGACACTTAGGTTGCTTCCATGTCCTGGCTATTGTAAATAGAGCTGCAATGAACATTTTGGGACATGACTCTTTTTGAATTTTGGTTTTCTCAGAGTATATGCCCAGTAGTGGGATTGCTGGGTCATATTTTTAGTTTTTCAAGGAAACTCCATACTGTTCTTCATAGTGGCTGTATCAATTTACACTCCCACCAACAGTGCAGGAAGGTTCCCTTTTCTCCACACCCTCTCCAGCATTTATTGTTTGTAAATTTTTTGATGATGGCCATTCTGACCACTGTGAGATGATATCTCATTGTAGTTTTGATTTGCATTTTTCTAATGATTAATGATGTTGAGCATTCTTTCATGTGTTTGTTGGCAATCTGTATATCTTCTTTGGAGAAATGTCTATTTAGGTCTTCTGCCCATTTTTGGATTGGGTTGTTTGTATTTTTCATATTGAGCTGCATGAGCTGCTTGTAAATCTTGGAGATTAATCCTTTGTCAGTTGCTTCATTTGAAAATATTCTCTCCCATTCTGAGGGTCGTCTTTTTGTCTTGTTTATGGTTTCCTTTGCTGTGCAAAAGCTTTTAAGTTTCATTAGGTCCCATTTGTTTATTTTTGTTTTTACTTCCATTTCTCTAGGAGGTGGGTCAAAGTTGTATGGAAACACAGAAGACCCCAAATAGCCAAAGCAATCTTGAGAAAGAAAAACGGAGCTGGAGGAATCAGGCTCCCTGACTTCAGACTATACTACAAAGCTACAGGAATCAAGGCAGTATGGTACTGGCACAAAAACAGAAATATAGATCAATGGAACAGGATAGAAACCCCAGAGATAAACCCATGTACATACGGTCACCTTATCTTTGATAAAGGAGGCAAGAATATACAGTGGAGAAAAAACAGCCTCTTCAATAAGTGGTGCTGGGAAAACTGGACAGCTACATGTAAAAGAATGAAATTAGAACACTCCCTGACACCATACACAAAAATAAACTCAAATGGATTAAAGACCTAAATGTAAGGCCAGACACTCTCAAACTCTTAGAGGAAAACATAGGCAAAACACTCTATGACATAAATCCATGGCTCTTGGCAGTGGCTTCTGCAGGGCATGCAGGAGTGGGGAGCCTGAGACCTAGTCCCTTCATCCCGTGCTCTACACACTCGACTACACATGGTACCTCTGGCCCCCTGGGTCTTCATCTAGATTGGATTTGCCTCTCCTCTTGGTCACACTTCCATCTCCAACCTTTTCCAAAATTCCCTCCTTTTCTGAGTAAATTTACCACTTCCTTCTTCAATAGGAAATATTAACTCTTATTTTCCTCATGATCATTTCAGAAGCCAGGTTAGTGAGCAGGCTGTTGGGTACATCATAATCCACACAAAAAGACAAATTAGATCAGAGGACACCTGAGTGACTGGGCTGCAGCGGCCTAACTGCACCCACCACCTGCTGAGCACAAGCCGGGAGGAACTCTGGAGGTGCCGAGGCTCCCAGGAGCTGATTTTCTGAGGCTGCCTGGCATGGGACTGGAATTGGATGCTTCCCGTCAAGTGAGCCATCCATATCACACCTTATTTTATGTCCACCAGTCAGGTGCTTTTCATGAAAAAAAACTTAGTGGGTGAAGTGCAAACTGTCCCCGAGGACGGTAGTGTTTTCCTCAGTCTCATGCCCCATGGCTGTGATCTGTGTTCTTAAATCAGAACTGGATCTTAACCAAACCCCAACTGGTGTTTCCCTTCAGCTGCAGCTTTTCATTCTGTTGCTCCAATGAGGAAGATTGATGCATCATAATTATCCCACACTTATGAAACTCTTCTGGTTTGGGGAGAGGGCTTCCTTGGGGTTTGTTAGTTAACCTTCACAGTCCTCTGCAATATCTTATTGTTAACTCAGATGAATTAACTGAAGCATAGCGAAATGATGAGATTGGTCTCAGATCACACAGTAAGGCAGGGAACTGGCAACACAGATCTTATAAGCCATAGTCTGCAGTCTGTCAGGGCTACAGCTTGGCTGCCCCAGGGTTGTCTACAACTCAGGCTTGCTGGCTGTTGTGAAGGGCCTACTGCTGCATCAAGGACTGTGTGCATTGGGAAAGGTACACAGGTTTGATTCCTGACTTGTGATGCTTGTGAAGTGTGACTTGAAGAAGGTGGGAAGGGTCACAACCAACAATAAAGACCCTCAGAAATCAGAGAAGGGAGGGCTTCCCTGGTGGTGCAGTGGTTGAGAGTCCGCCTGCCGATGCAGGGGACACGGGTTCGTGCCCCGGTACGGGAGGATCCCACATGCCACGGAGTGGCTGGGCCCATGAGCCATGGCCATTGAGCCTGTGCGTCCGGAGCCTGTGTTCTGCAATGGGAGAGGCCACAACAGTGAGAGGCCCGCGTACCGCAAAAAAAAAAAAAAAGAAATCAGAGAAGGGAGAAGTCATTAGGAGCAGAAGGCCAGTCAGGCTCAGCTCCTCATAGGGTCTTGTAGAAAGGTATGGTTTAGGCAGGAGGGGCGTGGGGCACCCAGGTGGGGACTACTGCCCAGGCAGAGGCAAAGAGAGAATGCTATTCTTTCTTATGAAGGATCAGAGTGACTGAGCAAGCCAAACCCTGAATTATCATGGATAGGCATTCTCATCTAATTCCTCCACTGGCTCTCTTTATAACTCATCTTAAATCACTTTTCCCCAGGGAATGCCTGCCAGTTAATTCTCAGAAATGGGAGTAGGCACTTTGACATCTTCAGAATAAAGGACTCCATAAATACAAGTGATAGGAAACTCTCATCCCTTATAAAGGTGTTTTTCAAAAGACCAAATCATAAAAGGGTAAGTAACAAAAGCACCAATACTGTAAGTCCAGGCATTATTTTTAGACCATTCCTCCTCATTCAAAACAGACGTGTGAGATTGGAGAGGTGATGCTGGCTGCCGGTCATGTTCCATTTTGGTCCTCACCCCCCGGGAAGTGATGAATCCTTAATTGTTTTGTTGAAAACATCCCAGAATGGATTTTGTTGTCAACTGCTCTTGACCTCTTAAAATTTCCTGCATTTACTATTGACCAGCATTCCTGGCCTTGATAGAAATCCAGACAAAATTATTAGCCTATGAGCTGCTGCTTTGTAATCAGCAACTTCAGCCACCCTGGCAACTGCTGTTGGCCGGAGCCCCAGGCAGCCTGGTGGCAGGAAGTCAAGCTGCTCAGCCCAGCCTGGCCTGGGACTGGCCAGCCGCCTGGGACCAGTCCTTGACTCTTGGTCTCTCCATTCCTGCTCCAGCTCGGGACAATGGGTGATGTTCTAATGTCAGAAACCTGTAGAGAGACCTTGCCACAGACACAAGCAAAGCTGTGTGTAACAAGGTATTAGAAATGCTACTAAATGTTTCGTGTAGTTGAACGCAGTGAGAGTGTAAAAATGGGTACCAAGTCTTGCACTACACAGCCCCCAGGCCTGAAATGAGGGGCCTTTCAAAACACAGAAGGACCAACTCACTGTAATTTAATTTCTCAATTTGTTATAATTTCTGCAATAGTCTAG
Organism: Kogia breviceps; assembly: GCF_026419965.1. Taxonomy (NCBI): domain Eukaryota; kingdom Metazoa; phylum Chordata; class Mammalia; order Artiodactyla; family Physeteridae; genus Kogia; species Kogia breviceps. Next base: position 45,601,986 of record NC_081311.1, on the reverse strand, counting down.
CTGAGTCCTCCTAACTTTTAAAGAGTTAGAATTAGTGGTCCTCCTAAGGAGGAGGGGAGTTAATCTCAGGGTCCTCAGAGTCTAATCGAGGCCAGTACGTGATTGGTACTCACTGACTGGTAAAGGAGAAGAGGTGGAAGGAGGGAGGGAGGGAGGGCAGGCAAATAGGCTAGGAAACATGAAGACACAAAGGAGAAAACTGTCATTCACCCAGCTCCAATCTCTCTGTCCCCAGAGCCAGAGTACACCAGTATCCAGCAGCTTCCAGCTTATGGCAGAAAGCCACCTGAAGCACATGTGCCCATCAGAGAGGATGACAGAGTCACCGCCAGCACATCCCAGCTTTCCAGTCAGTCAAAGAGGCCTTCTTGTTGCAGAGACTAAAACTGGAGGAGCCACTACTTGTCAAAGACTTGGACATTGTCCTCCCATAGTGTTTAACAACCCAAATAGTTTGTGCCACTTTTTTTCTCAATACACGGACTCTTCAGTTCCCAACAACTAACTGCTAGGACTAACTTGTGACATAGAGCTCTATCATTAATCCTGAAGGAAGTCAGGTGAACTTCAGAGTGAGAAGACTTGTGTTTCTGTTTCCTCGGGTCCCTAAACATGTCTTCAACTGTCATACACTGAAACTATAAAATACGAGTTTATAACAGTCAAGGGCATGAAGGGAAAAGAGAAGGTTCCATTCTCTAACTTCTATTTCAATTTGTTGGAGGGTTACAAGTGCGGGGGGGCGGGGAATTGGAGCCTGTGCCACATGATTTGCAGGGAATTGTGCCACCTTCTCACACTTCTTTGCAAGTTGCAAAGATATTGGATCTAAGAAAGCAAAATACACACACTTAGTTCATCAAATTGTAGTTTGACTATAATTGCTGAAACAAAAGATGAGAGGAATACCAATTTTCATGAAAGGCAGACATAAACACACCCCATCAAAGCTCATGACTTTCATTAACCTAAATATGTATAGTGTGGTCTCCCTTGAGAGGCCACACCACTGCATTTCTAATAACTAGTTGTAACATTTCTAACAACTAGTTGTGCAGTTATCCATGAGACAAGAGGAGTGTTAGATGTGACCTCTGACCAGGACACAACAGAAGTGGCCTCCATCTTGTGGAAATCAGAGTTGATGAAACTAACCCTTAAGTTAGATAAGAAGCAATCTAATCAGAATGTCCTTGAACAACATTATTTTTAAAGCTCTTTTATTTTAGCTTCATCTCCCAGTGGCCATTACACCTAAAAAAAATAATGCACAGGCTATTTTCATATCGATGGGTAGACACACAGTTTTAGAAGCACATTTTACTTAAGGATATTAAATTATATTACTCTGAAAACCTTCCTCAACCTTAAGAATTTTAAGAGGAGCAAGTGCTATTGCCTCTACTTCACAGAGGGAGAAATTGAGTCACAGAGAAACTATGGCTTAGATGAGTTCACCCAGTATTCATCTTGGAGTCAAAGTTAAACTTCAGAATTCCCAAGAACTCAAGCTCAAGAACACTATGACCTTAGGAATTCTGAGTTCTAAAGGTACGGCAACTACTTGATTAAGATGTAAAAAAAATGTAAAGGAAAAAGTCCCAAGGTCGAGAACTGGGATTCCACTAGTTAAATATATGCTCTGCCTGCATGTGTGCAAAGTCGGGAGTTTGGAAAAACCTCATTTCAGAAGGTATGATCTCATACACCATGATCAAGTGGGGTTTATCCCAGGAATGCAAGGATTCTTCAATATACGCAAATCAATCAATGTGATACACCATATCAACAAACTGAAGGAGAAAAACCATATGATCATCTCAATAGATGCAGAGAAAGCTTTTGACAAAATTCAACACTCATTTATGATAAAAACCTTGCAGAAAGTGGGCATAGAGGGAACTTTCCTCAACATAATAAAGGCCATATATGACAAACCCACAGCTAGCATCGTTCTCAATGGTGAAAAACTGAAACCATTTCCACTAAGATCAGGAACAAGACAAGGTTGCCCACTCTCACCACTCTTATTCAACATAGTTTTGGAAGTTCTAGCCACAGCAATCAGAGAAGAAAAAGAAATAAAAGGAATCCAAATAGGAAAAGAAGAAGTAAAGCTGTCACTGTTTGCAGATGACATGATACTATACATAGAGAATCCTAAGGATGCTACCAGAAAACTACTAGAGCTAATCAATGAATTTGGTAAAGTAGCAGGATACAAAATTAATGCACAGAAATCTCTGGCATTCTTATACACTAATGATGAAAAATCTGAGAGTGAAATTAAGAAAACGCTCCCATTTACCATTGCAACAAAAAGAATAAAATATCTAGGAATAAACCTACCTAAGGAGACAAAAGACTTGTATGCAGAAAACTATAAGACACTGATGAAAGAAATTAAAGATGATACAAATAGGTGGAGAAATATACCATGTTCTTGGATTGGAAGAATCAACATTGTGAAAATGACTATACTACCCAAAGCAATCTACCGATTCAATGCAATCCCTATCAAATTACCACTGGCATTTTTTACAGAACTAGAACAAAAAATTTCACAATTTGTATGGAAACACAAAAGACCCCGAATAGCCAAAGCAATCTTGAGAACGAGAAATGGAGCTGGAGGAATTAGGCTCCCTGACTTCAGACTCTACTACAAGGCTACAGTAATCAAGACAATATGGTACTGGCACAAAAACAGAAATATAGATCAATGGAACAGGATAGAGAGCCCAGAGATAAACCCACACACATATGGTCACCTTATCTTTGACAAAGGAGGGAAGGATATACAGTGGAGAAAAGACAGCCTCTTCAATAAGTGGTGCTGGGAAAACTGGACAGCTACATGTAAAAGTATGAAATTAGAACAATCCCTAACACCACACACAAAAATAAACTCAAAATGGGTTAAAGACCTAAATGTAAGGCCAGACACTATCAAACTCTTAGAGGAAAACATAGGCAGAACACTATACGACATAAATCACAGCAAGATCCTTGTTGACCCATCTCCTAGAGAAATGGAAATAAAAACACAAATAAACAAATGGGACCTAATGAAACTTAAAAGCTTTTGCACAGCAAAGGATACCATAAACAAGACCAAAAGACAACCCTCAGAATGGGAGAAAATATTTGCAAATGAAGCAACTGACAAAGGATTAATTTCCAAAATTTATAAGCAACTCATGCAGCTCAATAACAAAAAAACAAACAACCCAATCCAAAAATGGGCAGAAGAACTAAATAGACATTTCTCCAAAGAAGATATACAGATTGCTAACAAACACATGAAAGAATGCTCAACCTCATTAATCATTAGAGAAATGCAAATCAAAACTACAATGAGATATCATCTCACACCGGTCAGATTGGCCATCATCAAAAACTCTAGAAACAATAAATGCTGGAGAGGGTGTGGAGAAAAGGGAACCCTCTTGCACTGCTGGTGGGAATGTAAATTGATACAGCCGCTATGGAGAACAGTATGGAGGTTCCTTAAAAAACTACAAATAGAACTACCATACGACCCAGCAATCCCACTACTGGGAATATACCCTGAGAAAACTATAATTCAGAAAGACTCATGTACCAAAATGTTCATTGCAGCTCTATTTACAATAGCCAGGACATGGAAGCAACCTAAGTGTCCATCAACAGATGAATGGATAAAGAAAATGTGGCACATATATACAATGGAATATTACTCAGCCATAAAAAGAAATGAAACTGAGTTATTTATAATGAGGTGGATGGACCTGGAGTCTGTCATACAGAGTGAAGTAAGTCAGAAGGAGAAAAACAAATACCGTATGCTAACACATATATATGGACTCTAAGGGAAAAAAATGTCATGAAGAGGTTAGTGGTAGGACGGGAATAAAACACAGACTTACTCGAGCATGGACTTGAGGATATGGGGAGGGGGAGGGGTGGGCTGTGACGAAGTGGGGGAGTGGCAGGGACATATATACACTATCAAATGTAAATTAGATAGCTGGTGGGAAGCTGCTGCATAGCACAGGGAGATCACCTCTGTGCTCTGTGACCGCCTGGGGGGGTGGGATAGGGAGGGTGGGAGAGAGGGTGATGCAAGAGGGAGGAGATGTGGGAGCATGTGTGTATGTATAACTGATTTAGTTTGTTGTAGAGGGAAAACTAACACACTATTGTAAAACAATTATACTCCAATAAAGATGTTAAAAAAATATATATATATACCATATTAAACCTTAAAAAAAAAAAAAAAAAAAAAAAAGAAGGTATGATCTCCCTTGATGGTGTAGCACCTGTGAGAAGCATAAATAAAGTACTTGTGAATCAACTGTAAAGAATTCTTCAATCTCTTGTTAATCTAGAGTTAAGTATTCTGAAATGCAGTGCAAATTTATCCATATTCTTGTTGATAATATATGTTTGCACTAATGCCAAACTTATAAATATATATAAATAGTTTCAGGATATTTGTCCATGCCAGAACCTCTCCTTAAATAGAAGCTAAATCTTTACTTCCTTTATCAGTGATTCCTGGTCACCCTGACACTAGAACTAAGAGGCACTGAATAAGAACAGGGCTGGTCAGTTTTACAGAATTTAAGGGTTTGGCCATTTTTTAACATAAATCCAAAATCTGAAAATTATCATTTCAATTAATTGGACTTGTTTTTGTCCATGCCAGCAATTTTAAAAGCTGAAGACACTTTCTTGATCACAGTGGGATGACATGTAGGTCAACTCATACATTTTAATCAACCATTGGCTCATCTGATTATCTGTTTCACAATAGTTTTCAGAAGACTTAATACATTTTAGCCAAAATTTAATACCCTTGTTTCTAAAGCCCACTTTATCTTAAAAACAAAACAAACAAACAAAAAACTTGTAACTGATTTTTTTAAAAACAAAAAGAAACTTCCCTATTAGGCATTATTTGTAATTTAATAAAATCCAGCACATGAGAAGAACTTTCTGTGACATGTGATAGCCCTTGAAAGGTCTGCAATTCATGCACACCAGCCTGCACGTGCAGCAGCATGGAAGCTGGTCAACCATTGACCTTACACTGCTAACAGCACTCTGCCACGGGCTTCATAAAACGAGCATCTAATGCTCTCTTCCTCGTGAGTTTATCAATGGTTAAGCATAGATGTAACAGATGTACAGAATCATGTCACCTTAAAACGGGGAAGGACTTTAAAGTCATAAGTCCTAATTCCCACCTGGAATAGGAACTTTGCCACTGCCTCTCCGACATTGAAGCCCCTCTGCAGTGGAGCATCCCCGGAGGCCTGCTCTAAGGCTGAACACCTCCAAGGTCAGCAACAGAAAGGGAAAAAGAAGTAACTGGTGTTGAGCTCCTTAGACGGTGTGTGTCCAGCACGTGGCTTGGTTACGTGGCACAGTGACTCTGATCTTATTCTCTCCATTTCAGATATTCAGAGGTCCAGGGATTGAGTGAGCTTCCCTGTATCATAGAGCTTTGAGTGAAAGGGCTGAAGTGAAACCCATTTTTGACAGACACCAAATCCCATGTTTTTTCTACCATGTTGCTTCTTTAATGAAAAAGTACAAAATTAAAATATGCCTTCTATCAGTGTCACCATTGGCTCCAATTTGCCTTTGTGAGTCTAATCCTCATTATATGCCAATCATATATGTAATCCATATTATATACAGAAATATACCCTTTTCTTCATCTACAATGCCTCCCAGGTCAAACACAATGATCTCTGGTTCTACAACTGCCCTTTGGTCTTCTGTGTCCAGCCTCTCCCTCTGCTCCCAGTAAGTCATTCTCCATCTAGCACTCAGCATGATTCATAAACACATAAATTAAATCCTCCACTCCCTGTTTAACCCTTCCTAGTGGCTTCCCATGCCTTCCGAAAGCAATCCAAATTCCTCAGTGTGACTACAGGACCCTCTACTGTAGCACATACATGGTCTTACCCACTAACATTTCATATTCAATGGTTCAGATGTAAGGGGTACCTCACTTATTGTGCTCTACCCTCTTTACAGTCCTCAAATATCCGAACCTAGCTCATGCCTTGAGATCTTTGCTCTGGTGCTTTTCCCCTGCCTCGTGTCTCCTTGGGGCTGACTCTTTATGCCATTCAGTTCTCATCTGAAATGTTCTCATGTAGAGGCTTTGATATTCTGGAAGCCCCAACTCTGTGATTTTCTACCGCCTTATCTTGTTTTCTTTTCTTCACTGCACTCATAGCTCTCTGGTATTACCATACTTTCCCCTTGTTTATTGGCTCCCACCACCTTCTTTTAATTAGATGTCAGGGCCTTAACAGCAAAACCTTGTTTGCCTGGACCATAGCTTTGAACCTGAACTGGGCTTAGAAAAAGCATGGATAAAGATCATCCACTGCATTTCTTGAATGCTCCATATGACAGTCCTGGTGTTGAAACCAGGCTCCTGTCCTCTGGATTGTTTCTTCTCCAAGTAAAATGCACCTGGTGTGTTGGCTTTCCTTGACACTGCTTCTAGGTTTCTGCCACCCTGCCTTAAAGTCTCTCTAATGCTATAGAATCCAGATCTATATGATGAGCACAGCCCTGCACTTGTCATGTAATGGATTACGTGACTCCAGGGAGAACCTTAGATACATGCAAGGACCCGAGGTTAGCAAAAGTAGGCTAGGCTGGCAGATAGCCTCCACATGGAGGCTCTCAGCTTAGGAAGCTACAGACAGACCCCTGTCTCTGCCCCCCAACCCCGCCCTTCACTCTGGGGCATCTCTGGGGGCAGGCGGGATGGGACAGGGACTCCTGGATGGTGGGAGCTCTGTCTGCTCCAGGCAGATCCTCCTCTTCCAGCCCCTTCCAACACAGTGGCTGGCCTCCACACACAGCTTTAATGTGGAAGACGAGACTACAGACTCAATCAAAAGCACCCACTCCTAAGGATTGGGAAACAAAAGCTAGAACTTGTCTCCAGAAATGTGCTTTTCAGAGGGAAGGCCAGAGAGATGCAAAGAGTGCTAAGTTCATGATCAGCAGGGGCCACTAGCTCTTCAGTTTCTCTAAACCTCTTACAGGCATCTACCACCCATTTTTGTCTTTCAAGGCAGGAGATGAGCTAATTTCATAGCTCATAATGAGATAGCAATGAGGCAATGAGATAGCAAGTCAAGATGGTTTGGCATCCATTTGATTTGGAATCAGTGTAATTGGTCAATCCAGAAAATTCAGTCCACAATGGGACTGGTGAATTTGATTGTACTGTCTCAACAACCAGGTGTTGTAAATGCCCCTCATACTTTCTGAATTCTACTATCTAGGAATTGGAAAGGCCCATAAGTCTTGAAAATCCAACTAATATGAGAGAACTCATAAGGGGGTGCCAATGGAAAAGACATGACCACACTGGGAGCCCAGACTCCTGGGTCCTAGCCATGCTCTTCCTTTAACCCCCATGTGATTCTGTCCTGGTCGCAAACATCTCTGCACCTATGCCCAGGCATATTTACACTCGATTACTCTCCAGGTAAATTTCAGCTCTGGAATTTTGCAGTCAGGATTTATAGTTATAATCAGCTCCATTTCCTTGATGAGGTCTTCTTTGATAATCCTGGTCTAAATTAGTTCCCTAACTTATCCTCTGTCACTGCACCCTATTTGTTTCCACCAGGCACTTATCCCCACCTACCTTGAACATTTGCTTCATGCTTTCATACTCTGCCCCCCACATCACACTCTCAGCTCCAAGGCGAGAGGGACTCAGGTGTTCTCTTTCACTATTACAGCCCCAGGGACATAACACAATAGTAGGTACTCAAATTTGGCGAATTATTTAATTATAGTATCTACCTCTGATTGAAGAGTTGTGGCATAGGGCAGAATTCTTCACAAGGCTGAGAGTACTCCATGGGAGCAACCACAAGCACTGAAACTTCCAGACTGAGCCCAAATCTGCTTCACTGTAGTTTCTAGCTCTTGGTCCCAGTTCTAACCCTCCTCTATTCTTGTTAACAGTTGTTCAAAGCATGAAGTTTCTTTGGAACCCTGCTGTAAAACCCTTCAGGTTGATGGCCTGGAAAATAAGGGAAAGACAACACCTAGCAGTGCTGTCCAAACCATAACCTTTCCCCAGGGGAGAAGACTTTAAATGCAGATAGACCTCTGTCTGCCAAGGCTCTGAATGAAGAAACAGCAGAACTGAGATGGAAGTAGGCAGGCTGCCCTTGCTGCTGTTTCTGTGCTTCAGCCACTGTTCTGGGAAAATAACCTTTGAGATAAGGCTCCAGTGGAAAGCTAGCCTAGCTGGGATTTCCCCAGAGCTTCCCTTGCCACTGCATCGTATACCATGGCGCAGTCTGAAGAGACCAAGAACATCTCAAGAAAGAAGGACTGTCCTGGACAAGTGCACATTTTTTGTGTATTGAAGTGTTTGGTTTACATATTTCAGGTAAGTTAAAGTCATACGCCTCTCTCTTATCCTCCTAGCCTGTCATTTATAGAAATCACAATGGCCCCATAGGACCTATGTATGAAGAGATGGGGCTGCATAGGCAGGATATTGCCTACCAGCAACCCCACCTGCTTGGCAAACACAGGACCCAGTATCCACAGTGCCTTGTGGCACAGCCCTCCATGGCACTGAGTGACCATGGGGTGTTCTCCTCCTGTAACTGGGTCAACCTTGAACCTCTCTTTTCAACTGATGCCAGCAAAGGAAGGGAGTCCACTTCAGTGGGAATGTTGAGGGCGTAGTCCTTGGGGAAGTCAGGGGAGGTCAGCTGAGTGCACAGAGCAGCAAGTCTCCAACAGGGCCATCAGGCAATTGGCAGGCTCCAGGCGACATTGGCCAAGCCCTCATCCTCTGTGATCACAAAGCACGTTCACCTCACATGGTAAGCACGGCTTCTTTTGTTCTCTTAGGTCTCCATAGGGTGCTGAGCCTTTGGCAATGAAAATGCACAATAACAGGTTGCAAAGTCCTGAAGATTGTTTCTGTCAACAGCAGCTGTGTGAGCCGTGGTCCCCAACTGCATTTTCACAAAATCTTTTAGATACAGACATAGATAAGTAGTCACCATGTAGTAAAAGGGCCATGAAAACAAAATGATTCAAGCTAAAACGGTCATCACCATCCACCACCCTCTCTCGGAAGATGCTTTATGTTCTCAGTCCTTTGACGAGTCTCTGTGGAAGTTTTTCCATTTGCATAAGTCACCCTCCTCCTGTCATGGCGTGGAGGGGAGGCACAGATGGCGTTATATGAAAGAAAAATCCAACTTTCAACAAATCCCTTATTTCTACCACAATGGAATCTGCCTCAGAATGCTTATGGTAGATCAAGATTACAAGTCCAGGGCTTCCCTGGTGGCGCAGTGGTTGAGAGCCTGCCTGCCGATACAGGGGACGCGGGTTCATGCCCTGGTCCGGGAAGATCCCACATGCCGCAGAGCAGCTAGTCCCATGAGCCATGGCCACTGAGCCTGTGCATCCGGAGCCTGTGCTCCGCAACGGGAGAGGCCACAACAGTGAGAGGCCCGCGTACCACAAAAAAAAAAAGAAAAAAAAAAGATTACAAGTCCAAATATCTGGTTCTCAATCTAAAAATGTAAGGTTAGCAATCTGGAGTAGCCTTTCCAAGCATTACCTGTAAGCAAAGAAGGTGTCTAAAACCAAGATAAAAATGCAGCAGCCACATGGGTCAAGGTCCTCACCAGCCACGGTTACACATTAAAAACCTGAACAGCTTTAGCAGCTCCGAGACTTAGGCCCAAGCCCAGGCCAATGAAAGCAGGATCTCTCTAGAGGGGGGAGTCATCTTTATTTTTTTTGAACTCCCCAGATGATTTTAATAGGCATCCAGGGTTGAAAACCCTGAGTCAAGCCTTAAAGAGATACTTTGACTGAAGTCTGTTGCTCTTTCCATAAGCCTGTTTGCAATTCTCTCCATACAGGTAGTATTCCATCCCACAGATGTGTCACAGGATGCCATATTATCTAGTCAGTGTTTCTGGGACTTGGACGTGTTTCTGAATCACCTGGGAGATCATAGAGACCACAGAGTCCCCAGCCCCTTAGAGAAGGCTGGGATGTGGGCTTTGGGGCTTCAGAAGCCCCAAGGTGATTCTGACGCCCACCAGAATCCATCAAGCACTGGCCTAGTCCTTCCTGAGCATAACGTGCCTCATAAGCAAAAACAACGATTCCCATTCATGTCAGTGGTCATTGGGACAGTGCTTGTTGCCTATATAACAGCAATATTAGTTATAAGTCAATTGTCCCTCCTGTGGATCTGAGCCAACTTGAAATCTCCTCTTAAATTCCCCCTTCCCCACACACCAGATGCCATTCTGGAGAAGTATTCTTGAGCAGAAATTGGACTGTGGACCTGGAGGAGTCTTCTATCCTCTCTACTCACCAACCCTGGAACTCTGTCATGTGGGACCCTGCCTGGTTTGTCTGTGCCCCATATGCTCATGAAATGCTGGGTGCCCAGCCTTTCTGTACATGAAACAAACAAAACAGGGTGAGTCAATGTGGTCAAACAAGAAAACCCCAGCAACAGTCACTTTCCTGATCCCATGTGTTGGCACTTCCCCACCAGGACCACCACAGTCTCCATCATCTATGAGGAGAAGGGCTTATGGATGGCACCTCCTCCCCGGAAACCAAGCTTCTGTCCACAGCTCGCCAACGGCTCCAAGACTGATAAGTGCCAAGGAGAGAGCCAAGAATGGCTGGTTATCTGGAGAAAGGAAGGGGGACTAGAGTCTTTGGCCCGCTTAAAGGTGTCTTTCTTAGCTGTAGTTCCCCTGACTGAATAAACTGAGAATGGGGAGGATGAGGTGTGGAACCATCACCCACTCAGCCTATCTCAAATCCAGCCGGCAGCCCCTCCAGGCACCTGAGAGGTATTGATAGTAATGCCTGAATCCAGCCTGAATCCCAGGATGGAGGCTAGGAGAGGAGACAAGCGTGAACAAGCCCACTCTGTCCAGACAGGCAAAGGGCCCTGAGGAGCCATCCCCGCCCAGGTGCTCAACCTGGGACTCTATGGCAGGGCCCATCCTCTGCATGGACCTCACTTGCCTGCCTTCCCTGTCCATTCTGTGCCACCACCCTCGGCCTGCCTCTCCTTCCCTCTGCTGGACTCCTGCCTCTGCCCCCTTCCCCTGCAGCTTTACTTTGTCTAGATGCAGTCCTTGTCTTTTATCTTCAGAACTTAGGTCACACTGCAAACAACATTTACTTCTCTGCTTGGCTGCATACATTTATGAACTGCCCTAGAAAATTTCTCTCCTGGCAACACCAAGCCACCAAGGGGCTGTTGGCAGGGCCATCCTCATCTTCCCAGGGTTCTCTGCAGCCAGGAGCCCAGCACCATCTAGGCTAGGGGAGGGGCTTCTCAAGACAGAGAAGGAAGGACTACTCTCTGGCTGCCCTGAGGACTATTTTCCAGAGAAGTACTAGGTCAGCATCTACAGGGGTGGAGTTGAAATAAGAAGGAAGCTAAGGTCAGGTTTTTGGAAATGGAGTTCAGATCCCAAAAAGTTAACACCACAGAGACTGCTGTTTTCAAACCTTAGCGTGTACCTGGAAGAAATGAAAAGGCAGATTTCAGGTCCCTACCCCCAGAGGCTCTGCCTCAGCCCAGGAAGTTGAGGAAGCTCCATTTTAGCAAGCCCTACAGGGCCCATGGACACAGGAGGTCTGAAGAAAGATGCTGAGAGACACTATTATAAAGCAAAAGCAGAATCCAAGGATGGTCTGAGGCCAAATGACCAGAGCCAGAGTGCAGTACAGAAACCTGAGAGAAGCTGAGGTTCAAGCCTGCAGGATGGGAGGGAGAAGCAAGAAGTGTGTGGGTTCAGCTCCTGGAACATACCTTCCTTTTATTCTGGAAGCCCCTGGTGTCTTAGTCCAACCCTGGTGCCACACGTGAAATATGAGCAGATTGTAGGGAATCTCGGGGACTATGAAATCTTCCTCCTTAGAAATAGACTCCTAATTTATAAAGTTAAGAATCCACTCGAGAGCAAAGAGCTGGATTTATTGCTGGTAAAATATGAAGGATGTAACATGATAGCTCTTCAAATTTCCTTATATATTTTCACGGCCCAGGCAGTAATTGCCTCCAGAGGTGAGCCCCTGATGGGTCAGTCAGGGGAAGAACTCCCACCAGGAGGGGGTTCTGAGGCCAGGCAGGGCTGCAGGAGGGCTGAAGAGAAGAACAGAATACAGTAGCACAGGCAGAAGACAGACATGGGTGGGTCCACCCAAGGGCGAGGGATCAGAAAATGAGGAAACCACAGGGACAGACAGAAGGTAGTGGGCAGAGTAGAAAGGAGCCAGGAACTTGCTCACTACAAACGCAGGACCCCTGCTCCCCTTTCAGGTGGTGCTGAAATTGCTCTGGAGGATAACTGTTCATGCACAGCTTCCTCCGGGTGAGACAGGCACAATGAGGGGCCACCGGATGAGTCACCCTTGCCCCCGTCTCGCCTTTTGTCCTCTTGGGCTTTGCTTAGACAGAAAACTGTAGCCGAATTAGGACACTGCAAGCACCTAAAGGCTTGGCAGCCCTCCTGGCTTGGAACGCAAAGCCTCCAGACTTTCCAGCTAATTTGTGATGCTCCTTAAATCATTGAGCCTCATTTTCTTCATCCATTAAGGATGTTTATCAAAGACATGGTGGCTTGTGCAGGGGACCACTAAATGGTGTCTATATGATGCCAGAGCTGGGCTGGAAAAAGAAAATGTTATTCTGTTAACTAGTGGTTGAGGAGAAAGAGGCATGATTCCCACAGCACTGGGAAGACCTCTATTTATCAGGAATCATGCAAGTGAACACTATGCAGGAGCTGTAGGAGGTGTGGGAAGACAACTCAGTGCACGATGAAGTTATAGGACCTGCTGCTCCAAGACTCAGCCAAAGCTTCTCTAGGAAGCCACACTGGACTGAGATCTGGAGGACAAGTGTGTGTGAACGGGCCAAAGAGCGGGAAGCAAACAAAGTAACACAAGGAAGCCCAAAAAACGAGTGGCGGGGGCAAGAGCACAGAGGCCCTGGTGTGAGAGCATCCTCAAGAAAGAAGCAGAGACCAGCTAGAGAGAGCTTTGGGTCCAGTTAAGGATTCTGCTCTTTGTTCTGAAAGAAAAAGAATGTAGAGCCACTGAAGGGTTTAGGCAGGGAAGTATGATGAGCTCTGAAAAAGATCACACTGTCCAGATGCAGCTGTTGGAAATGGATTGCAAGTAACAGGAGCAGATGCAGAAAATGTTTCTAGGCTATGTCAGTGATGCAAGAAAGAGACGCTGCAGCTTGGACTAAGGTGCTGACTATGGGTAAAGGTGGATGTGACTATGGGTAAAGGTGGTAAAGGCAAAATCAGCAGGGGGAAGACTGCATTTGGGGTGGTTGAGAGGACAGTGTCAGCCTGGTGACTTCCTAGCATGAAGGACACAGGAACAAGGGGTGACTTGGAGCTCAAGATTCGGATTCTGTTTTTATTATGTCAAGACCGAGGTGCCATTGACGCAGAAGCTTCAAGAAGGCAGTTGGATATGTATTTCTGGAACTGAGAAGAAAGTTCTAGAAGACTTCAATGTCCATGTCAGCTGCCCACAGGAGCTCACTGAAGCATGGTCCTGAGTGAGGGCCCAGGACTGAGCTTAGTGAAATGCTACTATTTAATGCCTCAGGCAATGAACCTGCAAAACACATGCCCAGAGAGATAGGAAGGAAACCAGGAAAGAGTCGATCTTGGTTATATTTAGGTAGCTTGAAATAGGGAAAAAAACATAGCTAGATATTCCAAGAGCTGGATAATGCTACAGTCTGGTAAGAACTAAGGAGGTCCCGAATGAGGAAGCAGGGGCCATGGGGAATGGACAGTTGATCAAGTCGTGGTCATTGAGTTCATGGTAACTGAATTAAGGGATGACCACACAGAGTTGGAAAAGAGAGACTTAGTGGAACTTACTGGTTACATGGGCCGCTATGAGGTGAAGGCACAAAAATAACTAGGAGATTAACAGGAAAGAGAAGCACATTTCCCACTCTCCACGTCAGAGCCTAGACCACCAGGAATTCTGTGCTGAACACTGTAGTTGGCTGCTGTTTTCGATCCCAATAGAATGTCACATAGAGATGTTCACCAGTCATTGTGACTTTCAGAGCTGGCTCTCAGGAGGACTCAGAGAAAGCAAATATGGGGTCACCAGCAGGGACTGAAGAAGATGGAACCTTGGGAAGAGAGGGAAGTAGATGGCAAGGAGTCGTTAGGAGTGGGGCACAGATGAGGCCCAGCAGTGTCCCTGCAAAAGGATGGAGAGCCTGGTCAGCACTGTGGGACACAAGGGTCAGGGTGCAGGGTGAGGCTCCAAGATCCTTTGGGTGTGGAGGGCATAGTTTCCACATATTTGTAGGAGCAGGAGCCAGATGGAAGGGGCAGGAGACAGAAGGGGGAGGTCAGAAGAAGAAGCAGCTGGTATAGGACCATCTGAAGGGGAATGGTGCCAAGAGGGTTTGGGAAAATAAATAGCCTGAGGGTTCAGTAGAGTCCGAGGGAGGGAATTTTGCACTTGTCTTGGTTGTGGGTCCCAAGGAAGGAATATTTTGCAATTGTTTTCTCCTTTAGTATGTTTTTAATAAAGAAGACTTGGGTATGAAGAAATAGAAATAGCCAATATTCTATTAAGAAAAAAAGATCAATCACACTAGTTAACCAAGATGCTAATTAAGACAATAAGACATTTTCCATCTCTCAAAGTAACGAATATAACCAGTTTCTCCAGACACACCGCTGGGGATTTAAAATAGGATCAGATGTCACAGGACAGCAGCTTTTCTTTGTGCCGTTTGACCTCCTGGCCCTCGTTCTCGGCACATCTGGATGCATTCTTTGGGCCCCAGGCACAACCTGGTCTGGTTTCCCCTGCAGGGGTGGCCATTTCCCCGGGCTGGGCTGCAGTTGCATTTGTGCATTGATCTGCCGCGGAGACCCCTGAAGGGCCCCCGGAGCTCCAAGATGCTATGTCAGCACCTGTTCTCATGCCAGGCAGGACAGGCACTCCGTGGTGTACTGGAGATTGCCTCTAGTGTCACAAAAAGAAAAGAGACCAATGGAGCCATATTCAAGGTGCAAAACCAAAGCAAAGTGAGCAGAGGAAGTTAGCATCTGGCTGAACTGACCTGATCCACTAACACACAGCTGGTAAGCGGCAGAACCAGGAGGTGACCCAGGCTGTCAGAACTCAGACCCAGGCCCCATTCACCATGCTCTCCTCCCTCCTTAAGTCCATCAGTACCCACTCCCATTCCAAAGCCAGGAGATGGTGGGAGGAAGTCGGCTGAGGGAGGGAGCAGGGACCCACCTGTCATAGCCATGACACGGACCTGTCCCACTTGATTCCATCAGGTGTAACACATCCTGAGCATCGCCTCACGTGTCAGCAATTGGATGTCCAGAGCATGCCACGGGCAGCTGGTCATCAGAGTAAGGATGGATGGACAAGATGAGTTGCAGCTAAGGAGCCTACCCAGGGTCAAGGGCTTGCCACCAGCCAAGCCTCGCAGGGAAAACCTCCTCAACCTTCCTGGCCTCACTCTCCTCCTTTGTACACTGGGGCAGGGGGAGGTTAGAAGGGATGAGATTTTTAGTCCTCTCTGGCTCTACAGGCTCCAAATCCAAGTTATTGGGTGACAGTAAATTCCAACTAGCATCATTTATGCTACATTACAGGTGTCCTTAGAGGCTCTGTTGCTCAAGAGTAAAATGTGAAAATGAGCACAGGTCCCTCAAACCACAGACCATGAAAAAAATACAAATAACAAGCAAAACAACATCTGCCTAGCTCAGAACGAGCCAGATTTTCAAATGGGGAGATGAGGGAACAATTCCTAAGCCTTCGCCTTACTATACACAGCCTCTGAGTCTGAGGGTCACACCTATGAAGGGAATAAGTTATAAAAGCCGCCTGTTGGGGCCGTGATTAGGACCTCCCAGATGAAGCAGGTGAAAGTGCTTCACCTCACCTGTACCGAAGGCATGTCACTACAGCGACCCCAGAGTTGTTGTTCTTCATGACACTGAATAGGCCAGCAGATAGGAACTCCCTTCTACCCAGAATTGGCTTATTTCCAGGGATCTAGTTTTTTTTAAGCAAAAACAATGACAACTTTCTGTCTGTTGTCATTTCCTAAGAACACTTATGAGACAAAGTCTGTGCTGTAGTAAACAGGCTGGGAAGCCAAATGCCTCTGGCTCCAGCTAGGCGTGATTCATCTGGTGAAAATTCTCTCTCTAAAGAGGGAAAACCAGGTTAAACAAGGGCCTGCACAAAGTTGTCTTTCCGTGAGAAACAAATGCCTTGGCCAGCCAGCCTGTCAAGCAAGCTCAGGAGAGTTCATCAACCAAGCCCACATGTGGCTTACACACAACTCTCCCTGATCAGACTCTTGGGGATGATAAGACGGTGGTGGTGATGCTGGTGGTGATGGTGGTGATGGTAGTGGTGGTGGTGGTTAATGGTGGTGGAGATGATGATGGTGATGGTAGTGGTGGTGGTGGTGATGGTGATGATGCTGGTGGTGATGGTGGTGGTGGTGGTGGTGGTGGTGATGGTGATGCTGGTGGTGGTGGTGATGGTGATGCTGGTGGTGGTGGTGGTGATGGTGATGGTGATGATGCTGATGGTGGTGGTGATGGTGATGATGATGGTAATCATGATGACATAGCATTCCTCCAGAAGAGCCCAAACCTTCCCAGTGCAAAGTCTTCTCTGGGAAGCAATATCATCCTGGCAAAGTGATGGGACCAAGTGACCTCTAAGTCCCTCTAGGGCTGGGGGAGAAGGAGAAGGTGTCTTTAAAGGGATGAATGAAGTATGGTGAGCTCCAGAGGGAGCTGAACTTGAAACCATGGCTTGAGGAAGAACCTGAGGGGGTGGGAGGGTCCAGAACCATCTAGAGGACACAGAGAGCAAATAGTGGAGGGGTGGGCAGCCCCATGATTTGGGCATCCAGGGCAGCAATGTCAGGCAGAGTGCAGTGGATCTTCTGAGCATGACAGTTTCACTCAGGGCCAAGATCAGTGCTGAGCAAATAGTTTACTAGGTGTGTGGGGTCTGCAGAAGCTGTCATTATCCTGCCTGCTCTCATAAGCCAGGCCTACCTGCCCTGACCGTCCCATCCAAAACCACAATCACACCCTTCCCAGGGCACCACAAACCCCCTTAGTCCACTCAACACTTTCTTTGCCATGGTCCGTATCACTTTCTGACTTGCTCTGTGATTTATGGATTACGTTAGTTATCGCCTAGAGCACGGGCTCTAGGCGTGCGGGTTTCAGTAGTTGTAGTACACAGGCTCAGTAGTTGCGGCTCACAGGCTCCATAGTGCAGGTTCAGCAGCTATGGCACATGGGCCCAGCTGCTCTGCGGCATGTGGGATCTCCCCGGACCAGGGCTCAAACCCACGTCCCCTGCATTGGCAGGTGGGCTCTCAACCACTGCACCACCAGCAAAGACAGTTACAATCAATATGCATCAGCTCTGGGAGGACAGGGAACTTTGTCTTGCTCACTGATTTACCCCAAGCACCTAGAACAGTGCCCGGCACATCATAGGTATTAATGATATTTATGAACAAATGGCATCTATAGAGTTACCTGCCTTACAGGGACCTGAACTGGCCCAGCTGGTGGTCCACACCATCAACTACACCATTGCCTGTTGGGTAATTGTTCAGCTGCAGCTCTGCATGCAGCTATTCCTGCATAGATACTCAGCCCTTCTGTCTAGGCATGGTGCCCCCTCTGCCATTGATGGGAACCAGATGGAGTCTTGCCTGTAACATGACTGAGCACTGATTTCAGTAAAGTAAGTGAATTACCAAAATGTAGTCATTACAATCTATCTTCATCTTGGTTGGTGACACATTTGGCGAGCTGTTATAAACCAAGACTTGAAAAGTAAATGCAAACTTATAGACCTCTCAACTCTGCCCACAGGACCCAAGTCTGGCAGAATCGTCATCTCTATTGAGCTATTACAATACAACAGGATAAGAGCCTTCTGCCCACGATTTTTCTCTGAATACAAGGGTAATCCAGCTAATAGAAGCTGCCTGATCATTCATCCTAGGACCTCAGTTTTGGAAAGACCTTTAACGTCACCTAAACAAATTCCATCTGCTTAAACCAATGGCAGTTAATCACCACCACTACTCTTTTGCACCATGACAAGATCCTGCACAAAGAACTCACCCCATTCCAACAATGGTCCCACAAACAAAACAGGTCATCCACTTCTCAAAGCTGAGTAAGCTTTAAAAAGTCTGAGAGGTTGGGCAACTTAGTGCCCAGGCAGGACAAGTAATTGGCAGAACCAATACTTGAACCCAAGTATTTCTGACTCCAACCTATTGCCCCTGAATCCTGGAGCAAATTAACAGTAGAAATGTAGGCAACTGGTGATTCCTAGGTCCACAACACCTGAACTCATCAATCTTAATAACATAAAAGTGACATGAACAGACATTATTGCTTCCCAATATGATTCAGTAGGAAGTACAGAGCATTCATATAAAGCATTCTTGCTGAAAAAGATAAAAGGCCTAAATTTCATTGAGCCTTAGATATAACCACCAATATGCAGGAAGTGTAGAAGATAAAAAGCTTATTCAATGAGAGGGCAGTAGCTAAATCCAGAACACAATGCACTCTACAGGACACTGACTCATGACCCACTTCTTTAACAAATAAATGCATGATAAAGGGAAGGAGAACTATTACAGATTAAATGAGACCTGAAAGACACATCACTGAAGTGAAATGTGGGAACTTTGTCTGGATCCTAAATCCAGCAAAGTAACTGAAAAAGAAAGTTTGATAAATTTTTATGTGAATACCTATTAAAGCATTAATGACTGCTTTATTAGATATGAAAACAACACAATGATTGTGTTCTTTAAAAAACTCTTCTGTTAGAGAGGTATACTGAAGTATTTATGGATGAAATTACAGGATATATAGAATTTGTTTCAAAGGAAAAAAAAGAGCAAGGGATAGATGAAGTAAGAATGGCTAAGTTGATCATTATTGAAGCTGGGAGATGAATAAATCAGGTTTCATTATACTATTTGTTCTGCTTCTCTGTTTAATATTTTCCACAATAAAGTTAAATTTGAAAAGAAGTGATAATATTGGGGAATCGAATTTTTAATCCAAAAACAGCATCATGCTCCATGAGAAAATGGTCAAGATATTCCTTTGAAAAGCCTCCCCATTATAGGAGATGAAGTTACAGACTTAGAAAAAACCCCAAGAGTTTTCAACGTAGTGAGGGACTCCCCAGGAATGTACCACAGAAACCAAAAGAAAAATGATTAAGAGATAAAACCATGTAAAACTTAAGAAAATATGCATGTTTAAAATTATTAGTTAAAACATTTAAAAGCATGTGATGAACTGGAAAGTATTTGTAAAGTACATGTCAGAACAAAGCTTAGTATTATCATTAAATTAAGAATCTCTTATAAATCTATAAGAAAAAAAGAAAATACTCCATCCAAATAGGCAAAAGATATGAGCAGAAAGTTTGAGGGAAAAAAGGAAAGAAAGGTATACAGATGGTCAACCTGTAAAAGGGAAAAACAAGAGCACAGGTTCACTTGTAATAAAATCAGCACATATTTTAAAAGCACACCAAGGTCTACACATTACTGACAAAATTAACCTGTTAAATAACATCCCACAACCCCCTTGTGAACAATGAGCTCAGGGAGACGGTCCTTCCTCTTCACCGCTGGTGGGCCTGGAAATTGGCTCACACTTCCTATTTATATGTAGCAAAAGCTGCATTAATGCCCTCTGTCCCAGCAATTTCTCTTGCAGGTATTTATTCATTAAAATCAGAAAGAGGTTGTCTTATCTACAGTGTTAGGTACAGTTTTCTCGGGCACTGTATGAAAATTATTAGTGCATGACTCAGAACTTCAAATCATGGCCAGAAGGCTTGAAGTCAGCTAGTGCTGACCCTACTCTTACAGTTGGTTTTCTTTTTACCCCATGGGCTAAAAGTTTGCACTGAAGTACACAGCTGCTGAAAAACTGGAATGAATCTAGGAGACAAAGTGTTTATTTTTGCTAATATATGTAAGAAGTGACCTATTATAAACCTACTTATCCACTGGATATCATGTTGTGCATAACAAAAATAAATAAGAAAATAAAAAATAAGAAAATTTAAAAATGAAATAAATATATAAAAGATTTTAAAATAAAAAAATAGTTTTCTTTGGTCACATCACCTCTTGAGTCTCAGAATCTTAATCCATTCTGTTTGGTGAGCGCACTGGGGTTAGTTTAGAAAATATACCCACCCAACTGGTCAGTGTTCCAGTTCTAGACCAAAATAGAAAATGTTCCCTTGTATGATCCCAGACCCAAAGGTAGAGCTAAATTCCCTTAGATGTGTTCTTGGACTTCTCCAGAAAACTGATTTTCTTGAGCCTTAGACTGCTACTGGATTGACCTCACAGATTAACAGCCATAAGAGAGAAATTTACCAGTAGCTGAGAACCCATGAACTGAGGGGCACACTGCCCAGCTGGCTTCATTTGCATTCCCCCTGAGAAGAGTGAGTCTGTGTGGGAGGGAGCTGCTGAAGGCTGCAGTTCTAAAGTGCCAGAGCTCTTCTGAGTGCAGTTAGAGGCCAGCTACAGTGGAAAGAAGGTCAGTCCCACACCTCCACAGCCTGAAAACCTAAAGCTCTTGGTCCCTGGAGAAGCAGATCCATGGACAGAACAACAGGCTGAGCGGCCCATCCCATAAAACCAATGAGACTTGTGAAATAGATTAAGGAAGAGCGGCAGTAAACAGAATGAGTGAGTCCTCGAGCTGATCCCAATGGTGATTTTGAGGAAACGCTTTGGCTTATCCAAACCCAGATCTGAATGGAATGCTGCAATACTTCCAGAAACATGAGGTAGTGATTCGTCACCAGAAGAGGAAAAAAAACCGATGTTGACTTTTATGATGGGAAC
The DNA here is from genome assembly GCF_026419965.1 of Kogia breviceps. Taxonomy (NCBI): domain Eukaryota; kingdom Metazoa; phylum Chordata; class Mammalia; order Artiodactyla; family Physeteridae; genus Kogia; species Kogia breviceps. Next base: position 45,580,955 of record NC_081311.1, on the reverse strand, counting down.
AGAGATTCCTGACCCGGCTCCACCCTCCTTTCTTAGAATGACACTTAGAAAATCTGGCATTTAAACAAAGCCAAACCAAAGAAGAAATGGAGGGTGACAGCTAGAGAAAATATCTTGTCAATAAAATCTTGGATGCATGAGCCCTATTCCTCAGGATGCATTCCCAATTTGGCACAATCAGTAATATCAGGGATGAATTAACTAATCAATGAATATTTAGGGAAAGGAAGTACTTGATCCAGAGAGCCAGTTCTCAATCTGAACTACACGGTGGGCTCGCCGGGGAGGTCTAACCAATACTGATCCTGATTGCACCCCCCAGAAATTCTGATTTATTTGGACTGATGTGCAGCCTGGGCATTGGGATATTTAATACTCCAGGTTATTCTCATAGGCATCCTGGGCTGAGGATCACTGATCCAATGTGACAGCCAGATGAGTGTGATCAGATGGAGAGCTGTTGGCTATTACACTATATTCAATTCCTCCATTCCTCAGTTTCTCCTTGGTATAAATGAGGATATTGACCAGTAGTAGCTCACATAATTGTCACCAAGGTGAAACAGGATTATCTGTGTGAAAGCACTTTGAAAAGGTCAAAGCACTACACAAGTAGTCAGGATGTAGAAATAGTTCTCAGTCCACATCTACTGAATTGTCACCAGCCAAATTATACTAAGAGGAATGAGGCCAAACTCGTAGGTCTAAACACATACTGCTTTACAAAATTGATAATTAGGGGAAAATCATGTAAAATATATGCTGAAAATCATATAAAATATCCTCCAAATTGTGTGAAGCTTTTTCCAAAAGCATGAGAGTGAGGTGCATCTAAAGGAATGTCCTGGATGTGTGTGACTGAGCATCTATTAAGAAGCTGTTCTCAAGGGCAGATGTGGATGCTGAGGGAAGGTAAGAAGAGGGTGAGGGGAGAAGAGGAGAGAAAAAGGGAGAGACAGGACTGGAACTGAAGTCTTGATTACATTTGCTTACCTGGGTTATCCTTCTTCAGGTTAATAAGTACCTGGTACAATGCTGAAGGGTTTTTTTTCTAATTTTCAATTCAGAGGCCAATTTAAAAAATATATGCTCTTTACTGGTTTATGCACACAATTGATTTTATTAATGTATGCATGCATCCATGCATGAAAGAGCTAAAAGTTTGCATTGAAGTATATAACTACTGTAGAACAGGAATATATATGGCATAAACCGTTTTTCAAATATGGAAACATGTCACGTTTAAAACCCTGTTATGTTCACTGAGCACCATTCTGCACACAAAAAAATCTTAAAAATAGCCATCAATTAATATTAAAAGATCAGACTTGTAGCCAATGAATGGAGCAATATCAGAACCTGTTTTCCAGAACTAACTAGACAATCATTCTTTAAGATTCTGCCCGGGGGAAAAAAAGAAATATTATATATATATTTATATATATGTATATTTATATAAAGATTCTATAAAGAATCTATAAAGATTCCTTCCTGAGAAATTTCTCAGAAATGTGGTCCTCATCACTGAACACAACGCTGTGTGTGCTGCCTGATTTGACTCTGACTCTCCCCAACCACACTAGTGCTTTGGGGTTTTGCTCTCATGATACAGAAAAGTCCTTATTTATTAAATGTGTTCAAAATAAAATACAAATAGCAAAATTTGACTCTTTTCCTTCAAACTGATTGCCATGTTTCTCAGTTTCTGTCTAAGCTATTTTAACAAAATCTTTCAAAGTCATCTTCAAAGAATTGAAATGATGATTCCTTCAAAGTTTGTTTTTCAAAATCCCTGCTTCCTTTTCTCTTTGAAATTCAAAATTACCATTACCATACTGCAGATATATAGTGCCTTTCTCCAGAAAGCTCTAGTGGCCAAGTAGAAATGTTTCTCTGCAGATCCAGGAAATGGTGTTTTACAATTAAATTATTTTTAGCACCACTGCTCTGCGTGTTTTATATTTCAGAGCAGTGATTTTCTAATACTGTAGATGGCTCTGACATTCTTATACTGAGACCAGTCTTAGTTTTCCAACTTCAGTTAAAATCTTTAAAATGTTTGCTTTGGAAGGAATTGCTATACAAGGGAGAAAGAACCATGTGCCACACCTTATCATATAGGGAAAATATTCCATAAAGAAACTGGATTTCATTATGGCCTGTTTTGCGTAACCAGGCTACAGGTTTGGTTGCTACACACGTTGTTAGGATATTACAAGTCTCTGCTTTTCGTTACCTTGGCTGCACAGCCCAGCCTTCTGCATCTGTATGCACTCATGCTGTGATTCATTATAATAACAGGAATTTGCTGCTGTTAAGATTGAGATAAATCAACTTTGTGGTCTGGGCAGCCTTTTTGATAACCATGACTCCACCTCAAGTTTGCTGCCTGGTCTTAAGTCATCTGCAACATAGTCTGAGTGAAGAAGCAAACACATACTATACTATCTTAGAAATTTTTTTTAAGTAGTTACTATGGGCCAGGAATTTAACTAATGCCTTTCCCTGTATTAATTCATTTAATCCTCACAACAGCCTTAGGGTATTTAGCCTTCTCTTATCTGCTTTAGGTAGATTAAGGGACTGCTATCCTCAGTTCAATAACTTGCCCAAGGCACCACAGCTAGTATGAAGCTCAGGTTGGCCCCAGGGTCTTGTCTCTGAACAGCTTTTCTTATACACTGCCCACCAGCCCTGCTGGATCCAGGGAGAGCGCCGGGATCTCCCACTGTTCATTTCTGTAGCGGGTCCTAAAAGGCGGAAGGACCACGCTTGGTCATCCACACTTTCCCCCACTCAACCACCTGTCTGCACTTTGGGCTGGGTTCATCACTGGCCATGGGATAGACTGGTCTCTTCAAAGCTGAGGGGAGGCCAGCCAACCCAGAGGTTTCTACCTAGTCACCTCGCTCTAAGTAGGAATGGTATCTGCGACTTCTCTCTCTTCTTTCTTCTATCCTTTTTTTGTATTTACTTCCACAACAGAGAAATTTAATATTTTCTGTGGGACATACTTATACTAAAAAATTATTTTTTGTTTATCTGAAATTCAAATTTAACTGGGTATCCTATATTTTTATTTGCTAAATCTGGTCCTCCTCACTAGATGCTAACCAATAAAGAATGCCATTGGACTCCTCAGGTAACCAGAAAAGGACACAAATGCAGAGGGTCTAGAGACTGCTGTTCTTTCTCTCCTCCCTGGTGCACTTTCCCTTGGAGTCCAGCATCGTGGCCAGCTCATCACCCCTGTTTATGACCTTGGACTGTACTGGTCCCCTTGCTGTCACTCGGTCTCACCTCAGATGTCACCTCTTCATGATCCTTTCCCCAACCAGCCCCATCTTGCCTACCCTATAATGCTACTTTGTGGTCTCCAAGGCCTCACCATATTTATTTAATTTCTGTGTCTGGTTATGCTCAATCCTGCCCCATTAGAAAGCAGAGATCTAGACTGTTGGGCATTGGGATAATGCACCAAGTAGAGTTCCTATTAGCAACTGAATGAATGAATGTATGAATCCCCCAAGGGAAGCTTGCGCATTCTTTGACACATTAATGACTCTGACTCACATTGCCTAGTAAGGCTATGTGCTAGCGGTCTTACCAACTACCCCTTCTGGTGTGACACGCCTCTAGCCATGACAAGGACAGCAGGCTAACGCTGGACGTTACTCTTCCTTCCACTCCAGGGCCAATTTGCAACACTCCTCCATCACCCCAACTGTCTTGGGATTCCTTGCGTATCTATATTATCTTCCTAGCCAGACGGAGTTCACACTGAGCAGAGACTACTTCCCACTTGCCCTAGCAGCGTGGACGGCACAACCAGAAGTTGCCAACCCCAGAGCCTTGGGATGTGTTGTACAGGCGCTCAAGCATCCAGATGCTCCCTGGAGTCTCTGTCTAGGCCAGGCTGACTGGGATCAGGCCATGGGACAGGGGCTTCTTAGGCAGACACTACACAGACACATGTGCAGCCATGGCCAATTAGGATAGACTACTAACGCCTTATAATGCTTGAATGTTGTAAGCCAGATGTGACAGCAGGAAGCAGGAGCTCTAGTTGCCATGCAAGGTGACACAGAAAGTCCCAGAGTTGGACGTGGGACCTAATAATCACAGAAAAGAAGGTAGTTAATGTGTCCATCAACTCTTTCCAATATATCTAAGGAGTGCCTACTTTGGTGCCAGCTGCTCTACCAGTCACTAAAAATACAGATGAATAAGATGTGCCCCTAACCTTGGGGAGTTTGTGGTTTTCTCCCTCTCTCTGCTCAATTTTGATGTTTTTGAGGACAAGGAAATGTACTTATCACTTTGGATGCCTGGAGCCTAAGAGATAGTTGGCCTTAGTAAGGAACATTCGGCTTGCTTCATGTTTCTCTAAGAGAACAAACTAGAACAAAAGGGAGAAAGACTCAGAGCAAAGGAATTTGTCACAATAATATAAGCAAGATACTTTTAACAGCCTCAATTCTCCAGAGAGGGAATGGGCGTCCCATTAAGAGGTTACATTTCCTTTTTCTGAACATGGTCAAGTATAGGTTGGGTTACCCCATAATGAGAAACTTCTGGAGGAAGGTCAGCCCCGTTTGACATGACTGTCAGCTCTCTTTTGTCCTAGGATTTGCAATGTTCACTTGGTGATGATAGTGTTGTTTTAAGATACCCTTTACAGGGACTGCTACAGTCATACTAGGTGATTCTCTTAACATTTATCAATTAACTTGCAAAAGAGGGCAGGATCATGGAATTGTTCTTTCTGGGTGATCAAAGTCTTTATTCATTGATGCTGTACCTGGCAAGGAAACATCATCCAGACATCTTTCCCTCCACTGCCTCAACGTTTTGCCCTTCCCTGCTCTCCCTTTGCATCTGGCATCTATACAGTGGGATTCCATCACCTTACAAATCAAAATCATGCAATGGAAAACTCCACAGGAGTAGAAGACGGGGCTAGAACTCTTCTAGGAAGCAGACCCTCGTCACAAGCTGTGGTCACATTCCATGCTGGTGACATGTGTATTTGGAAGGACATGTTCTTTTAGGCACAATAAAATTGAATCTCATCTCCACAACTGGAGCTAAGATGGAAAATTACCTTAATTAAACACAGCAGAATCCAGATTTATTGCTCAACACACAGAGTCCTCTTAGTCTCTGAGGACCAAACCCTGATATTCCAAAAAAGCCATTTTCCACTGGCACTTGTACACTTGTCCATCAATGGCCTTTCAGATGCATGGAACCAAAGAGAAGAAATGTGTTCCTCAATTTTCAATATGGTAAAGAGATTTACAGTGTAATGAAAAACATAAGGCCAATACAGCTAGTTGAAAAATGAATACAAAGTCAAATAGCTGTTTAGGCCACATTTCTTTCCAAGGAAGTAGGTGGACTATTTGTTCCCCTCTCCTCCCACTGGAAGCATAGATGATTTTCTTTAACTTGTGCTTTGGTATCCTGTAGGTTGTTTTTAGTTCCAGGTAATAAAAACTATTGGCTGTGGGAAAGAGATTAGAGAAATAAAGTAATAGATCAACAGTACATAAAACTGAAGCCCTGAGAAATGAATTGTTTTCCCTAGCAAGTAGGTCTAATCCGGAAAGAAGGAAACAAACAGAGTGCCCGGAACAAAGTGAATGGCCCAATTGTACCACAAGCAATTCAGAAAAGCAGGCAACAAGGCTTGCCCATCTAGCAGTTCTCATGTTGAGCTAGAATTCCCTCTGAGTCATTTCTTTTAAACACCACTAATAATAAAATGCTGGAATTTTCATTGAACATGAAATAAAAGGCCCTTTATAGATAAAGAAATACTTCAAGTATACATTAGATCCTTACTGCACTCACTGGCCTTGACCATGATCTTCCTTGGCTTGTTTTCTTTGTTTCAACAGGAGCAATCTCACAGATTCCCATCATCACCATAACCATCTCTCAGGCAAGGACTCAATTCCTGACTCCTCTTCAAGGCTCCAGAGCCCCATTCCAGTGCTTGACTGGATGTCCCCACTTATCTACTGGACATCCTTAATGCGGGTCCCACAGGTGCCTCAAATTTCACATGCCCCCAACTCAACTCAGCATCTTTTCTCCTAAGTGTGCCCCTCCTCCTCTCTTCTCCATTCTGGTCAACTCTCCCCATGACCTCAGACAGAGAACTCAGCCATCGCCATCATGCTGGGCCCTGAATCACCATGGCGCCAGAGCTGTGAGGCTCCCTGTCACTGACAGCCCTACCAGCGGTGTTCCTGGCTTCCCCACTCAGTGCTTCACGTGCTTCCCCGCTCATCCAGCCCACATCCTCATGAGCACAGTAAGCTCCTTTGACTGGGGTTCTGACCAGGCTCATCCAGGTTGGAGCCCATCTTGCCCTGCAGTGCTCTCCCAGCCTAAGCCCAGCTCTGAGAAAGGGGTCCAACATGCTCTGCTCTCATGCCGAGACCCACGACAACACACAGGATGCTTCCTGTCAGTCAGCTTGTTTGAGTAGTGCCACCTAGACAGCACTGTCTTTGCCCCTGAGGTGCATTCCTATATTCGTCCCAAATAGCCAGTGTCTGTCCTCCTTGGCACACACTGGAACCTAATACACCTCTGCAATCATGCCATTGCCCTCCTGAGAGCTTTACATCATTCCCCACAGCCTGGTAAATACAATCTTACTATTTCAGCAAGTAAGGCTCTTAAATACCTGGATCTACCCACTCAGCTTGCTCAACAGCATCCCCAACACCCCCTTATGTTCCAGTCAAAGGAGACTTCTTTCCTCAAATGAACCCTGCAGGCACTTCCCTGCCTCTCTGCCATTTGTCACAAATACTGACAACTTCATGACTTCCCAATTCCCTTCTCCCTCTGCTGTGCTGCTGCAAAACCGGGAGTCTATTAGCTTTTATTGTCCTCTGCCTGTCCCACAGTTCCCCTGGAAGCAGCTGTCCCCCACCAGCCCCCACAATCCCACGTTAAACACTGGTCCAGAGGGGATGCCACCGTGAGTTGGCAGAATCGACTTGGTGCCGAGCAGAAAAGAATTTTCTTATGAGTTTATTTGAGTAGGAATCCTGAAACACCCCATGTGACAGATGAATTAAAACCCAGCAAACACTTAAATCTACATTCTGAAAGCCTCATTGATTTTTTTAGATTCTAACTCTGGAATCAGACCAACAACTTCACTGCTGTCCCAATGGGAGGGGGCCCCACCTGTCTCCTCCTAAGTATCACCCTCCAGCCAGGGAAGAAGAAACTCAGGTGGAGGGCAGGGTGGAGAGCTTGGCAGGGTAAACGGAACTCTGCCTTCAAAACCTGTACACTAATGTACAACCACTACCCAATGTCCAATCCAGAACTTTCTTTATAAGTGTGAATGCTAAATGGTCACCCCAAATTTGAGGAAAATCAACCACCAAGAAGGAGATACAACAAACTGGACCAGTAGAATAATTTGCCTTTGAGGAAACAGAGGTATTGCAGGAAACACAGAACTCAGAAATGTTGGTCAAAGGGTACAAAGTTTCAGTTATGAACAGGATGGACAAGTTCTAGGGATCTAATGTACAGTGTGGTGACTACAGTTGCTAATACTGTTTCGTATTCTAGAAATCTTATGAGAGTTGATCTTAACTGTTCTCACCAAAAAAAAAAAAAAAAAAAAGGTAACTGTGAGGTGATAGGTATGTTATTTTAGCTTGATTGTGGTAATCATTTTGCAATGTATGCATGTATCAAAACATGTTGTACACCTTAAATATACGCAATTTTTCTTTGTTAATTATATCTGAATAAAGCTGGGAGGAGGAATGATTTCAGTTAGTATCCTCAGAGAAATTCAAAAGTAATCATGTGAATTAACCCCAAAACAAGGCTGTTCTCTAACACAGCTATTCAACGATGAGAAATAAATAACGCCCAGTATAAAACTCATCACAAAGGCCAAGCAATGCTGCAAACTAAGGGATAATACATAAAACATCTAGGAACAAGACCAAATCTATCAGAGATTATTACACGTGGTTTAAATTCCCATATCACAAATCAAAAATTTACCAATGGGGTGAGGGGAGGGGGGAGAATCCAAAATTAAGATTTTATTTATAAGACCAACAAAAAGGATACAAAAATATTGATACCTAATTGCATGGATTGTATGACTGTCTGGATAAATATGTGTATAATGTGAGTACCAACAAAAAGAAAACTGAATCATCAATATTGCTAACGGAGAAGTCAAGCCAAACCTTAAATGAGAGAGAAGCGCTTTCATAGTAATAGAAGGTACTGTTCCCCTTGCCTGGAGGACTGCCCCCCAGCTTTTCATGGGGCTGACTCACCTTGTCCTTTGGCCTCCTATTCAACATCCCCACCACAGGCTGGACTTCCTGACCCATCCCACCTCACTATCTTTAACATTGGTCCATTGGTTTGCTTCAGAGCACCAGTCATAATTCTTTCAAACTAGCATTCACTTATTTACTTCATTATTATTTGTTTCCATAACTATACATGTATGAATCATGAAATGCAGGAAACTTAGGCTTTTTAAAATTTACCATTGTATTTCTAGTGCTTAGCACAGTGCCAAGAACATAACAAGCATTTAGTATTTTTAAAATGTACCAATATATAACATCACAAATCTTCAAGTACCCAAAAGCTTCAAGAATACCCTAAAACATATTTAAATAAAGAAAAATTTAACACAAATTTAACAAAACTACATGATCAAAATAGAAGAATTTAATACAACTCTGAAAATGATGCTTCATATAGAAATAAAACTAAGGATATAAATTTTTTTAATTCATTCAGTATGAGTCAGATCCTGTTAGGTATTTGCGGCAGGGCTGAGAATGAAACGGACAAGTCTGCCTCAATGAATCTGCACTGAAATTAATTCAGAACTCATCTAATACAGCTAACCATCAGACTAAATATATAAATATATGCACATGACAAGGCGTAGATGTGTGTGTTACTATATCTTAACATATAATATATATTCCATTATATGTATTTGGAACCCTGACAGAAATTGAGCATGTTCTAGGCTACCAAAAAAGATACATTTTTAAATAATTGAAATCCTTCAGACTACTTTCTCTAACCACAATGTAATAAAACCAGAAATTAATAACCAAAGAAGAGCCAACAACTTTAAGCACCTGGACATTCAAATAAATCTGGAGCCAAACATGGAAACAAAATTGTAATTGAACCACAATTAGGATACCTCACACAGAAACCTATGGGATTTAGTCAAGGTAACACCTAGAGGAAAATTTACAGAATTAACTACTTTTTACAAGTAAAATAGTGAAATCAATGAATTAAGCATCCAACAAAAGGATATAGCAAAATAATAATAAGATAAACCAAACAAATATGAAAAAACAGTAAACTCAGAAATTAAAAAAATAAAGGGGAAAATTACTTAATGGATAAGTAAAATGAAGAGCTTGTTATTTTTAAATAATAAAAATAGACCTCTTTAAGTCAGACCAAGAAGAAAAGAGATCAGACACAAATAGCATTAGAGATAAGAAAGGATAATACCCATACCTGAGTTCGACTCTAATTGCTCCAATGGAAGGAACTTCATAATAATAACCTAAAAAATAGATATTATATTATATTACAGTCTATTAAAAATTATATTATAAAATTATTTTATGGCTTTGAAGGAGAAAAGAGCATTTTTTACTTCTAACTGAGCAATCATCAATAAAATATCAATAAATGACAAATTTGGAAAATGTTTGATTAATATATTTACAACAAATGCAAAGGCTTTATGAGAAGTTTAGCTACATTTCTTAGGTTGCATAAAATAATGTTATTTTTCTACAAAGTACAGTAGTATGGAACCTGGCATCTTTAAAGATACTTTTTTCATTGGAGAAATTATTAAAGATGCATGATGATGGGTATATGATACTTATTACATTTACATAAAATATTTGCCTAAATATAATGTTCAGAACAAATTTAGAGTCTTTGTAATGTTATGTGATCACAGTTTATTTTTCAAAGAACACCTTGTTTTTTTCTGAGTACAAAGGAAACATGGGCTCACTACACAAAATTTGAATGTTCTAGGAATGTATAAGGATTTTTTCTAATTCAACCACTCAGAGAAAGATGTACATATATGTCACACTTTCTTATATCTAAGTTTTACAAAATTCATATATTTTTTCATTCTAAATTTTTCATATAAGATTATATTTGATACATATTGAATGATTATGCTGTATACCTGAAAGTAATATAATGTCATATGTCAATACCTCAATAAAAAAAGCAAGGAAATGGAAAAAATATATTTGATAGATACCATTGTTTCATTTAATAAAATAATATCCCTTTATGAATGTAAAAAAAAAAGAAAGAAGAAAGCGTTTATAAACACAGACAGTGGAGACTAAATAATTATAAGAGAGCACCATGTTGAACCGTACACAATAAATGTGATTATGTAAACAAACTGGGCAGTTTTTTAAGAAATCACGTATAAACAAAATTAAGCCAAAATGAGAGAACTTGAATAGACCATGGAGAAACTACTGAGTTCAGCTGCGCAGCTCGCATCACCAGGATCCTGACCCTAGTTTTTGGACCCTGCCTGGAACTTCTGTCCCTGCAGCCTTGGGTCACTACTTCCAATATCTCTAATGACACCTCCAAATCGATGATGTGTGGCCCAGCTTTTGTTTCAAAGCTCAAGCACGTGCAACTAGTTCTCAAAGTCTGGGTCACATGGCCACACCGTAGTTCAAAGAAGCCTTGTCACATCTTTTATGGAAGGTGGGCTCTGCTCATAAAGGCACAAAGCCTCTACCTAAATACAGGTAAGGGATTCAGAGAATCAATGATCAGAAAGGACACACAGCCACCATCGTGGTCATAAAAAGCCTTTTTTGGAAAGTAAAGTAGATTTTAATTAGCATTTCAGCAACCTCATCCCACTGCCCAGGAGGTTGCAAAACAGACTCTCATCTACCCTCTCAAGCTCAGTACTACCCCTGGAGGACTTACTTCCCAATTTATATCTCACCCCAATTTCATTCATCACTTATGTACAGAGTTCCTGATATGAGCAAGGTGTGATTCCAATGGCTTATTTCTATATCTCCATCTAAATGCCTCTTATGGGTACCTCAAAGTCAACAAGCCTCAAACCTGACCGTTGACCTCCATTTATTCTTTTGTAAAAGAATAAAGGATAATCAGAGGACCCAACTAATAAAGAGATTACAAGGTTTGAATGGGATCAGGCATGCAGCACTGTGCCTGGAACATAATTAGGGAGAAATAAACATTAGTATGTCATCTTTGTTATTATCCTTTCTTGCCTCCAACCTGAGCCTTCCAGGAGTCCCACATCCTTATAAACCCACTTGACCCACATGCAGTTTTTAATCCTTCAAGACCTAACTCACATGCCATCTGCTCTGTGAGGGGCAGTGACACCCAGGTAGAGTCCTCTGTGTTGCAGCACTGAGGCATCCCTCCCTGGCCTCTCACATCACTCCTCCTACTGCCCAGTCACAGAGCTCCAGCCACACTCCCCTCCTTTTGTTCCTTGAACACCCCAAGACCATTCACGCCTATGGCCTTTATTTGTACAGTCCTCTCTGCCTAGAAGCTTTTGCCCCAGATGTTTACCTGGCTGCACCCTTACCATTCTTCAGTTATTAGCTTATCCCTGCTGTCCTCTGAGAGAATTTCCCTAATCACTCTACCTGAAATGCAACTCCCTTCCTGCCCCATCCCCTCAGTCCTCTCCCCATTTCTTCATCTTATTTTCTTCGTTATCATTGCCTGCAATGATTCTTCTCTGTTAACCTGGATATGGTTTATCTCTCCCCCATGAGAATGTAAGCTCAGTGATCTAAGCGAGTTTAGCCCCAGGACCTCAATAAATGATGCATGGATGGATGGATGCATGCATGCATGCATGCAGGCAAGCATTCATGAATCAATAGGCCCTTCTGTTATTCAGTTGTAATACTTAAAATCTTAATGACTATCTGCTTAATATATTAGAAGGAGTGCTGAAAGACAGAGATTGGGTCCCTGTACACTTAGTGCCTAAAACCATGACATAAACCTTCTGCTGACTTAATTTAACTCATTTCTTTATCCCAAGGCAAAGCAAAAAATGGGACACTAGAGTACTATTCTAGAAGGCATCTATAATGGTAAGAACTCAGGCCTGTTGTAGAAACCAAAGTGCCAATAATTAAGATGTGTCTGTTAGAAATAGGATGATGACTCAGGGTCAAGTAACAGGAAGGATTCTGTGATTGTATTGTTTTGCTTTTTTTGTTTGTTTTTGGTCTTGTTTTTAAATAAACGGTATGATAATGTTGACAAGTTGCTTGTTACACAAGGTGGGGGCTAGAATTTAGTGCAGGCTGATACCCCTTTCAGCTCTGACATCATAATTCTGGAATTCTGAGCCCTTCCCTTTCTTTCTAAAGCAGAAATCTGATCATGCGGCTTCCCTGCTGAAAATCTGTCAGGTTAAGACTGTCCACAGCTAAAAACAATTCGAATCATGTGGCCCTGTTCCTCCCTCACTGCCACCACCTCTCACCATCTAGAACCCCCTCTGGTTATGCTGAATCAGGGGTCCTTACTGAGGTGCTGTGCTCTTCCTTCCTCAGGATGCTCATCTCTTAAATAGCAAGGTCCGAGTAAAGATGTGATGTGCAGGTTGCGTTTGCTGGTATTACTCCTCCATTACCTGTTGAACTTCCCTGAACTGCACTGCCCTTGGACTTGGAAATCATTTGGAACCAGCTTGCTTTAAGATTGCCCTCCCTTGGGGTAACAGCCTGGCTTTACATTGACTGATTGATTAGTTTTAGACTTACCTGATTCTTACTGTACCTTCCTCAGACTTGGTGAGCCCCCCATTCCTCAGCTGACAAGAAGAAATTCTTCACCCCTTTCTCCCTCGCAGCCCTGTCTGATGCTTCCCCACTCATCCTTGCAGACAGAACAATGACCGACATGCCCCACTTTGCACACTGCCATGCACCTCTGCCCAAACGCCCCAGCTCCTCCTCTGCCATTAGCATCGGGAACACTTCTACTCATTCTCAAGTCTGTCTTTTAATGCTTCCTGTTCTAGGAATGAGCACTTAGCACAGAGGTCAGCCTTTAATAAGGAAAAGCTATTTTTTATATCATTTCCTCATCCATTTTTTAAATTATATAAATAACTTTTCTATAAAGAATACACAATACAAAGTCAAAAGGTATTTTTGGTTAAGAGGCACAAAATTTGAAGCTTCTAACTGCATATTAATTTTATCCAGCTTCCTAGTGTTTGGCATGTAGAATATTCAATCCCAGGTGGTTTAAAAAATACCCCCAGGAAACTTCACTTTCTCTTTAATTTGCTCAATAAATTCAGCATGTCTTTCTTTTGGTGCTGGAAATGTATTATTCTCAATGTGTATATGAATATAAGACAGTCAGTGTCTTAAGTGCTGTGGAGCTTACTATGCTTTGATAAATTTAAAATATTCTGATTTTTAAATGCCACAAAAATATAAATGTATAAAAAAGTTTATGATGAAAGGCCCTATCCCATCTCTGTTCCCTGACCAACCACCTCCCTAATTTTTGTTATTAACATATTAAGCTATCCATCTGTAGAGCTGAGCATTTCCTCCTTTTGCCACTGTAATGTCAAATATCACTTTACTTCTGGGCACTAATTAAGATATTACAATTATTTTCCACATCCGTCTCCCCCACTTGACGGCAAGCATCTTGAAATCAGGGAATGGGTCTCATTTGTCTTTACATCATTAGTTTGTACTGTGTGAGGAACGCTAAAGTTTCAATAAGGTTGACGAGGCTGCCCCTGCACAGAACTTAGTAACTAAGGGAATAAATAAACTACACATCCTTGTGGAAATTTGGGGGACCAGGAGCTCAGAAACCACCATATCTACATCTCTTCTCTTCCCATTTCCAGAGTAGCAACCAGGGCCCATACTGCCCCATCACATCGGCATCAGACACATCCCTTGCCATTCCCCACGGATGCCAATTTCCCAAATTCTGAGGCCACTTCCTGTCTGGCAGGAAGTGCCTGAAGGGGAAGCACAGAGGTCAGAGCGCTCTGGCCTGAGGGTCAGGCTCACTCCAGGCTCGTTTGCTGGGATCCTGATGACTCCTTTTGATGCACTGGGATCCGGACTGTCCAACAGCAGAGACTCCCTTGTCTAACCACCATCCCCTCCCCACCATTCTGGTTTCTCACTTCACACCTGCCTCTGCCCACCAGCAATCCTAAATACTGGCCTGACTTGTAGGTCCCTTCACTGGTTACGTTTTATACCACAATCCTTTCTTACTGTTACAATATCTAAGATGAGAAAACTGAGTCAGAGACAGTGAAAGTGACCTGCCCTAGGTGACAGGCCAGGAGGCAGAACCAGCCTTCGGAGCAGGCCTCCCAGCCACAAGCACTGTGCTCTTAGCTCTGGGGCCCGAGTTCTACCCTCTGGGTGAACCAGTCACACACATAGGCTAAGTGGCGAGTGGAGAGTGGACCCAGGCTTTAGAAATGGTAGTGTGATTTAGGTTCTAATAGATAATAACCAGTAACCCACAGATCCTGCCCCAAGTCCCTGCCAACCCCTCAAGCTCAGAGAGGTGACTATGCCCAGGGAACCTGTCAAATGGAAAAAAACAGTGCTTACTTGCCAGCTGGGCTTTGCATGGGCCACACCTGAAGCAGAACTCCTGTCACTGCTGGACAAGAAGGCCTGACCCCAGGTCTGAAGGGCCTCCCTGGACCCTGACCCCATCACTCCCTCCCACCCCTGGGAAAATCAAACCTCCCCTCACTCTGGCCACAAAGAGCAGAGAAAGTGACTGAGAGAGACATTAGGCAGTCAGGCCTGATTAGGGGCTACAGGCCTTGGTTCTGGTTATCACATCTGTTATGTGAGCAGCTGATTTTATAGAGAGCAAGAGAGAGGGGGCCACTGCTGGCCCTCCTGTGCTGCCCCAGGAAGGAGGAACTGGAGGTTTCCACCACACAAATGAGAGAATAAGTGAGTGAGCATACCACACGCTTCCCAAGGAACTGGCCACTAGCACGTCTGGCTCCACCAGAGCCCTGAAGGTGACCTGAGACTATTTCTTCCTGGAAACGTTGTTAGGGAGACAGGGTGCCAAAGAAGAATCAGCCAAAAGGATCTTCTGGAAAGTTTCTAACAATTGGCATTTTGAGTTTGCCCTTTCCTGTTCTCCCAAAATGTTAGAGAAGATAAGACATAAAATAAATTGGTACTAAAAGCATTGAATGACCTGTAAGTGAAACCCCAGTTAGTCACTCAGAATGTGCTTATTTCTTTCAGTCCAGAGTGTCAGCCTCCCTCAGGGAATAATGCAGAGCCTTCTGAGGGTAACTGTTCAATCTGTCTCATTCCTACTATTCTCCCTGGCTTCCCTCCTAGACAGTCTCTGGGTGTATGTGGGGAGGAGTCACGTGGCCTTACGGCAGTGGAGGGAAGTAATGAGTTCCAGAGACTGCTCAGCTGCCAAGCCACTACTCAAGTGTCTGAATCCGTTGTTGGCCCCGTGCTAGGAACCAGATGCCTATGTAGTAGATGGAGTGGAAGTCTGTCCTTCCTGAGCTCAGTCAGGCCCCGCGTTCCCTCTCTGCTGATTCCACTAACCACAGAACATGCCCATGACGCTGACTCACCCACCGTCTCACCTGGACCAGGGGATCTCACCCAGCCTCTGATGCGCACTAACTGCTTCTGCATCCTGATGAACCCACTGGCAGGCCCACTGGCTCTCCATCAAGTGTTCACCCCAAACAGGGGCCCAAGGTTGGATGAGGAATCCAGCGAGACCCTTCTCTGGCTGACCCTGCCTTGCACGGCAGTCGCCTACAGGAGCCCCACGCAGGGAGCTCCCCCACATACCCTACGTGTCCCTCCCTGCTTGTCCAGCACATCTGCTCTTTGGGGCAAAGCCAGGGGAGCAAACATCAGTGCACACATCTGCTCGTCTCCTTCTCCTGCCCCCCTCTTCCTCCAATCCTCTACCAACAGAGGATGCAAACTTCCCTTACTTGCCCTGCCTTCATCAGTGCACACTCCAGACTCATGGTTAATCCTTTGTGGCGGGTTTCTTCTCAGCACTGTGGGAGGATCTCTGTCTAGCCTGATGAATATGCAAGAGAGAAAGTTATGTGTATGAAACACATCAGAAAAATACCACATTTCTCTTTAAAAAGAGGATCCTTCCATATGCTACCTGGGGAATTCTGCAGAAGGAGCCCCTTGTTGAGGCTGGAGACAGAATCCCACCCAGTATGCCCCTCCAGGGGATGCTGAGTGCAAGTGGACTGGCTTCCAATTGGAAAAGAAGGCTTAGTGCACCTGGGGGACCCTGGGCACCAGGAGGCTTCATGGACAGGCCCTCAGCTGTCCCATCCTTTCTCACGGGGTGATTATCTGGCCCTAAAATAGTCAACTAAACCACTGCCCTAGAGTCTAGTCAGTAGGTTAATTTTAAGGAACTTAGTGGGGAGTCAGAGGGTGATGGGTATGCTGGTGAAGTGTAGGTCTGAGTGCCCCACTTGCACACAACGTAGGAAACAGGCTCCGCCTCCTCTGCAGCTGAACTACAGTCCTGGGCTATTAAGCTGATCTGATACCACTGGGAAAAACACAGAGCCCTGGAAGCCTCTGTTTCCAAAATAAAAGAACAAGAATATCTCCTGCATTGCGAATACTCTATCAGGAAATAACCACAGGGCCCTGCCTGCCAATTCTCCTTTGAAGACAAATGGAAAAAACAAACAGAATCCTAAAACAAAGACTATAAACCACTAAAAAAATTATTTCAAGGAGGGGTTGTGACCAGACGGCCAAGGAGGGTAAAAAAAAATGTGGGTATGTTATAAATCAGCCACTCTTTTATGCACCTGCCAATGTTCCAGGTTACTACAGGGGAAGTCACTGGGGGATGCAATCATCGAAGCAGAAATGCTGAGCCCTGAACTGGAGCTCTGGCAGGAGAAAATGACAGTAGATTTTCTCAAACAACTTGTGACCCATCTCATTAGGATTTAGCTGAAATATTCAGAGGAGACCTTTGGGCTCTGAGGACAAGAAAAGTGAGCTGATAGTCAGGGTAGGTGAAAGTCATCCTTTCTATCAACATTGGGGTGACTGTGGTGCCAAGTCACCCTTGTTCCTTCCTTCAGGAAGGTGATGGGCCAAAGAAAGGAGCAGAGAGGTATGAGTTGATGATGGGTGTTAGAATCTTGACACAACCACTGCTGGGAACTTGGGGGTATGGCCTGGCAGACTGGAGAGAAGCCCCTCAGATCGTTTGGCATAGCTGGGGAGGAAGCCAAGAGACTGAGTGGAACTCCTTGCTGGAGTGAGGAAGACAGGAATTTTTTCTTTGGTTTTGGAGGATGGAGGAGTAGATGCCGGCCAGGCAGGAGGCATGAGGATTAGAGGTGGGCATCACATCTCCCAACTCCATACCAACTCCCAGCCCCCAAAGTTGCATCCCTATAGGGACTTCCCTTCAACAACCCTTTATTCTGCACCAGGCCCCATGCTAGCAGCTGGGGAGGGAGGAATGCACCCTCTTCATCACTATGGCCTATGGGCCGGTCATCCTGCATGGACGTGGCCCACCTTGACCACCCTGTATACTGTCCTTATTCCAGCCCCTCTCCTGGCTCCTCTACCTGCACATGCCAATTCAATTTGATTATTTTTGATTCTTCCTTCGTCAAGTTGAAGGAGGTCATGTTCTCCTGTAACTCTCTAAGCACTTCATCTTCTAAGGTTATTTTCAGCTCTGTTCTATTGATTCATCCCCAGTTCAGGAACATAGGGAAAGCCCTCCTCCTCTCTGAGGGTAAACCTGGCAGCCAACTGGGTGAGCTCAGGCGGATCTGAGAATGGCAACTCTGCCCACCAGGACTAACTCTGGAATTGGAAGCCACGTTCAGGGCTGACAGCAGTTGTGAAACTGTCAGTCATTGTGTATTAGCACTGAGGAGATGGCCCCACTTCCTAGTTCAAGAACACCACCCAGCTCCTTGTCTGGACGATTCTCACTCATAGACTCACAATGCCCATTGTTTTCTTTTATTGATACTTCCGTACAGGTGACCTTGGGTAACTATTATTCAGTGTGGTTACGCACACAGTATAATTATAACTTGTGACTATTATTTGCCTTCCCTCCTGCTCCACTACCTTTAGCCTTGGTCCTCATCATCTCTCACACTGACTTTACCTTCTTGAACTGTCTTGCTGTGTGTGTGTGTGTGTGTGTGTGTGTGTGTGAGAGAGAGAGAGAGAGAGAGAGAGAGAGAGAGAGAGAGAGAGAGAGAGAGAGAGATGGGGTATGTGGGTGTTATTTGGTGTACACGGGACTGTGGGGTTTGGTGTGGTGTGTGTGTGTGGTGTGTGTGTCTGCCCCTCTACCAGATTCCAATGGGTAGAAATCTTGTATTTACAGCCCACGTTCTGCACAATACATAAAACATGGTAGACACTCCATAAATATTTGTCTGTTGAATTAAACTGAACCTTATAGTTTATAATTTTCAATTCTGGAAATAGAAGAGTAACTCAAACAATGGGCACCTGAACATTGAATAAGCATGTTGTAAGAGAGACTACTAATGCTCTGGTCATCCCTGTGTGGGTCTGCACTGTGTGTGAAGGTGGTTACAAATGGAACAGTAGATATTTCTGCCCTTCCTCTCACCTGGTAACTTCTGTGACATTTTCCACCCACCTCAACAAATGTAAAGCCTACAATGGTGCGGATTCATAAACCGGGTCTGCTCAGGTATGAGGATGAGGCCGTGTGGACAGCTGCAGGGTTCAGGTTTGGGGGATATCTATAGCTCCTGTAGAGGAAGTTATTCTAAAGCTCAGGGGACATTAGGAAAATTCATGCATTTCAGGACCCATGAATTTTAGGGACTCAGGAAGACCGCCATCAGGTCAGCATTTCCCTTTTCATAGCTATTTGACATGTGTATGTGGGGAACATTCTAGAGTCATTGGATCTCTTCCCCTCTGGCCACAGAGACTACTTAAGAGATCTATCTTGTCTTTGAAAATACCTATCATAAAGCTGTGAGCTTTTTTGATAATTCTTACATCTGTGTGGCTGTTGGGAGTTCTGGAAATTTGAAACAAAACATTAAGTATCAAATAAAAGAAGTAATGGAATCACTTCTGGCATCTCATGGCCATCATAATCATTATCATCATAGAGTTTGTATATGTAGTCTCACTGTACCTTTTCAATGACGCCATGTGTAGTTATTATTATCCATTTTTTAAAGATTTATTTATTATTTATGTATTTTTTTTTGGCTGCATCGGGTCTTAGCTGCAGCACGCAGGATCTTTGCTCAGGCACGAGGGATCTTTGGTTGTGGTACGCGGGCTCTCCATTGTGGCGCAGGCTTCTCTCTAGTTGTGGCATGCAGCATCTAGGGCGCATGGGCTCTGTAGCTGTGGCACACGGGTTCCAGAGCACATGGGCTCTATAGTTTGCAGCACACAGGCTCTCTAGTTGAGGCATGCAAGCTCAGTAGTTGTGTTGCTCAGGGTTAGTTGCCCCACAGCATGTGGGATCTTAGTTCGTTGACCAAGGATCAAACCCGAGTGCCCTGCATTGGAAGGCAGATTCTTTACCACTGGACCACAAGGGAAGACCCTATTATCCATTTCTTATACACTGAGGATCTGAGGATCAACTCACCCAGGATCACAGGTCATGGCAACCAGGACTGCTGATTCCATCCTTTTCTGTTGTATGAATACATCTGTTTAGTGCACACTAAATAGAAACTCCTTCACTGGACATGCCGTGGACGGGGGGCAGTGGTAATTAAAGAGCAAGTAACAAGAGTGACAGCAGTTTACATGCCTGTGAAACAGGGCTGGAAGTGGGGCCAGACTTATATGGGTCTCTTTGGAATAATCTTCTAATAAAGGGAATTTGATGGCAAAAAAATCATTAGATGTCACCCAACCTTACCTACCAAGCAGTGCTTCTGCCTCATCCTGAATACCGACCATGAATGCATGACTTTACGAAGCAAATTAATCACATTATATCTGGCCTAATAAGTGGGTGATTCTTCCTTCTATATGTTGGCCTCCATTTGGACAAGACGCACTTAATCTCTTTCATATGCCAGAAGCCACAGATGTTCTTGTTCAATCCTGGACTACGATTCAACATATTTTCTATTTCTGTTAATTTTACATCAATGTCTCACTAAAACACCTCTGGATAATTTCCCTCCCATGTGATATCGTTGGCTACATTCACTCATCCAGGTGCATACAAACCTATCTTCTAGTTTACCATTTAACAAGTGGTAGGCAGTGTCAAGTGTGTGCTAGGTGTTGGTTACCATGAAGGTGAATGAGATAGTTAACTGAGGCAGTGAACAGAAACATTAAGGGTTCTTGTTGATGGCTTGAAACCCTAACATTCAAACAAAATCCAACCCTCCCAGACCAGTAATCCTGTCAAATAAAGAAAATTATTCATTTAAAATACCCCAGTCTTAATGGTCATATGAAACACACAAAAGCAAGTGATGATTACTACTTCATCTTATGGTGGCTTACAGACGATCGTTTCTAAAAGTCCAACATGAAATATTTCCTTAGATCATTGTCACTCATTGCTCTGTTTTTTAAAGAAGTCATATTATCAAGTTTCGTTTTATTTTGTTGTAGTCATGTTTGGTTTAGGTGGGGATGGATTTATCCGTCTAATTTTTACTAACAAATATCACTTTCTTCAAGCCTCTGTGGTAAACTTCCCAATGCTAATGAAGGTGACCATTCTGGGAAGGCTGGGAAATACTTCTCAGCAAAATAAATGCTGGGCTCAAGAGGCAAGGGAAGGAAAGGGACTTATGGGCTGAGCATGGTAATGTGGGGGTGAGATTTATAGACAAAGGGAACAGCAAATGTAAAGGGTCCATAGAATATGAGATCATGGCATAATGCAAAAGAAACTGCAAATCCAAGAGTGTTCTTAGGCAAAATGTTAAGACCCATAAGAGAAAAGTTATAAGACCAATATTCAAAAAAATAAAATTCACCATGGACAACCAACTACAAAAAGTATTTTAAGAAAGAGGATTTCATTATAGTAACAAGAGACTTTATGGAATCTGGTGAAAAATCCAACAGAAGAGACACAAATCCATTATGGAGAAGATTTTTAAACTTTTTTAAAAGACATATAAGAAGACCTGAAAAAGTGGACCAGACATCATAGTTATGGTTGTAAAGACTTAATATAATATAGATGTCAATTTCTACTCAAATAAATCACATATACAATGAAATTCCCATCAAAATTCCAAACAGCATTTTCACAGAACGTGTTGGAATGATCTTAAAAGTTATTCAAAAGAGTAAAGGTGGGGCTTCCCTGGTGGCGCAGTGGTTGAGAATCCGCCTGCCGATGCAGGGGACACGGGTTCGTGCCCCGGTCCGGGAAGATCCCACATGCCACGGAGCAGCTGGGCCCGTGAGCCATGGCCGCTGAGCCTGAGCGTCCGGAGCCTGTGCTCCGCAACGGGAGAGGCCACAACAGTGAGAGGCCCGCGTACTGAAAAAAAAAAAAAAAAAAAAAAAAAAAATGAGTAAAGGTACAAAATAGCCAAAACGATTTTGAAGTCAAAGAAAGAATAAGAGAAAAATCTGACATACAGTGTCAGATATGACTTATGAAAAAAGCTTGAGTGATTAAAATAGTGTGGCACTAACCTAGGGACTAATTTAACAACACAGAGAGCCCAGAAATAGACCTCACATTTATGGGAACTTGAAATATGACAGAGGTAGCATTATAAATCAGTTGGGAGAAGGAGACGTTCAAGATGGCAGAGGAGTAGGACATGGAGATCACCTTCCTCCCCACAAATGCATCAGAAATACACCTGCATGTGGAACAACTCCTACAGAACACCTACTGAACACTGGCAGAAGACCTCAGACTTCCCAAAAGGCAAGAAAATCCCCATGTACCTGGATAGGGCAAAAGAAAAATGAAAAAACAGACAAAAGAATAGGGACAGGACCTGCACCTCTGGAGGGAACTGTGAAGGAAGAAAAGTTTCCACACACTAGGAAGCCCCTTCACTGCCGGAGACAGGGGTTGGGTGGGGGGGAAACTTTGGAGCCATGGAGGAGAGCACAGCGATAGGGGTGCAGAGGGCAAAGTAGAGAGATTCCCGCAGAGAGGGTCGGTGCCGACCAGCACTCACCAGCCTAAGAGGCTTGTCTGCTCATCCGCCAGGGCAGGCGGGGGCTGGGAGCTGAGCCTGGGGATTCGGAGGTCAGATCCCAGGGAGAGGACTGGGGTTGGCTCCGTGAACACAGCCTGAAGGGGGCTAGTGTGCCACAGCTAGCCAAGAGGGAGTCCGGGAAAAAGTCTGGGCCTGCCTAAGAGGCAAAAGACCATTGTTTCGGAGTGTGCGAGGAGAGGGATTCAGAGCTCCATGTACACGAGCTCCAGAGACAGGAGCGAGACGGGGCTAACAGCGCAGACCCCAGAGACGGGCATGAGATGCTAAGGCTGCTGCTGCAGCCACCAAGAAGGCTGTGTGCAAGCACAGGTCACTATCCATACCTCCCCTTCTGGGAGCCTGTGCAGCCCGCCACTGCCAGGGTCCCGTGACCCAGGGACAACTTCCACAGGAGAATACACAGCGCGCCTCATGCTGTTGCAATGTCACGCCAGCCTGTGCCACCGCAGGCTCACCCTGCATTACATACCCCTCCCTCCCCCCGGCCTGAGTGAGCCAGAGCACCCCAATCAGCTGCTACTTTAACCCCATCCTGTCTGAGCAAAGAACAGACACCCTCAGGTGATGTACATGCAGAGGCGGGGCCAAATCCAAAGCTGAACCCGAGGAGCTGTGCGAACAAAGACGAGAAAGGGAAATCTCTCCCAGCAGCCTCAGGAGCAGCGGATTAAATCTCCACAATCGACTTGATGTACCCTGTGTCTCTGGAATACCTGGATAGACAAGTAATCATCCCAAAATTGAGGCGGTAGACTTTGGGAGCAACTGTAGACTTGGGGGTTTGCTTTCTGGATCTAATTTGTTTCAGTTTTATGTTTATCTTAGTTTAGTATGTGCAGTTTATTATCATTGGCAGATTTATTTATTGATTTCATTGCTCTCTTCCTTCTTTTTTTAAATATATAGATATATACATTTTTTTCCCTTTTCTCCTTTTGTGAGTGTGTATGTGTATGGTTCTTCGTGTGATTTTTCTCTATATAGCTTTGCTTTTACCATTTGTCTTAGGGCTCTATCTGTCCGTTTTTTTGTTTTTAGTATAGTTTTTAGCATTTGTTATCATTGATGGATTTGTTTTTTGGTTTTGTTCCTCTCTTCTTTTTTTAATAACTTTTTTATTTTTAAGAATGTTTTTATTTTTTAGTTTAATAACTATATTTTTCTTTCTTTCTTTTTTTCTCCCTTTTCTTCTGAGCCACCTGACTGACACAATCTTGGCACTCTGACCAGGAGTCAGGCCTGTGCCGCTGAGGTGGGAGAGCCGAATTCAGGACATTGGACCACCAGATACAACCTGGCTCGACATAATATCAAATGGCAAAAGCGCTCCCAGAGATCTCCATCTCAATGCTAAGACTCAGCTCCACTCAACAACCAGCAAGCTACAGTGCTGGACACCTGATGCCAAACAACTAGCAAGACAGGAACACAACCTCACCCATTAGCAGAGAGGCTGCCTCAAATCATAATAAGGTCACAGACACCCCAAAACACACCATCGGATGCAGTCTTGCCCACGAGAAAGACAAAATCCAGCTTCAACCACCAAAACACAGGCACCAGTTGCCTCCACCAGGAAGCCTAAACAATGCACTGAACCAACCTTAGCCACTGGGGGCAGACAACAAAAACAATGGGTACTACAAACCTGCAGCCTGAGAAAAGGGGACCCCAAACACAGTAAGTGAAGCAAAATGAGAAGACAGAGAAACACACAGCAGATGAAGGAACAAGGTAAAAACCCACCAGACCAAACAAATGAAGAGGAAATAGGCAGTCTACCTGAAAAAGAATTCAGAGTAATAACAGTAAAGATGATACAAAATCTTGGAAATAGAACGGAGAAAATACAACAAACATTTAACAAGGGCCTAGAAAAACTAAAGATGAAACAAACAATGATGAACAGCACAATAAATGAAATTAAATATTCTCTAGAAGGAATCAATAGCAGAATAACTGAGGCAAAAGAATGGATAAGTGACCTGAAAGATAAAACAGTGGAAATAACTACCACAGAGAAGAATAAAGGGAAAAAAATGAAAAGAATTGAGGACAGTCTCAGAGACCTCTGGGACAACATTAAAGGCACCAACATTCGAATTACAGGGGTCTCAGAAGAAGAGAAAAAGAAAGGGACTGAGAAAATATTTAAAGAGATTATAGTTGAAAACTTCCCTAAAATGGAAAAGGAAATAGTCAATCAAGTCCAGGAAGCACAGAGAGTCCCATACAAGATAAATCCAAGGAGAAACATGCCAAGACACCTTTTAATCAAACTATCAAAAATTAATTACAAAGACAAAATATTAAAAACAGCAAGGGAAAAGCAACAAATAACATACAAGGGAATCCCCATAAGGTTAATGTTAACAGTTGATTTTTCAGCTGAAACTCTACAAGCCAGAAGGGAGTGGCAGGACATATTTAAAGTGATGAAAGGAAAAAAAACTACAACCAAGATTACTCTAGCCAGCAAGGATTTCATTCAGATTTGATGGAGAAATTAAAACCTTTATAGACAAGCAAAAGCTAAGAGAATTCAGCACCACGAAACAAACTTTACAACACATGATAAGGAACTTCTCTAGGCAGGAAACAAAAGAGAAGGAAAAGACCTAAAATATCAAACCCAAAACAATTAAGAAAATGGTAATAGGAACATACATATTGATAACTACCTTAAACATAAATGGATTAAATGCTCCAACCAAAAGACACAGACTGCCTGAATGGATATAAAAACAAGACCCATATATATGCTGTCTACAAGAGACCCACTTCCAACCTAGGGACACATACAGACTGAAAGTGAGGAGATGGAAAAAGATATTGCATGCAAATGGAAATCAAAAGAAAGCTGGAGTAGCAATTCTCATATCAGACAGAATAGACTTTAAAATAAAGACTATTACAAGGACAAAGAGGACACTACATAATGATCAAGGGACCAATCCAAGATGAAGATATAACAATTGTAAATATTTATGCACCCAACACAGAAGCACCTCAATACATAAGGCAAATGCTAACAGTCATAAAAGGGGAAATCGACGGTAACACAATCATAGTAGGGGACTTTAACACCCCACTTTCACCAATGGACAGATCATCAAAAATGAAAATAAATATGGAAACAGAAGTTTTAAATGATACATTAAACATGATGGACTTAATTGATATTTATAGGACATTCCATCCAAAAAATCAAAATACACTTTCTTCTCAAGCGCTCATGGAACATTCTCTAGGACAGATCATACCTTGGGTCAAAAATCAAGCCTTGGTAAATGTAAGAAGACTGAAATTGTATCAAGTATCTTTTCCAACCACAATGCTATGAGACTAGATATCAATTACAGGAAAAAAAATCTGTAAAAAATACAAACACATGGAGGCTAAACAACACACTATTAAATAACCAAGAGATCACTGAAGAAATCAAAGAGAAAATCAAAAAATACCTAGAAACAGATGACAAGGAAAACACATGGACCCAAAACCTATGGGATGCAGCAAAAGCAGTTCTAAGAGGGAAGTTTATAGCAATACAATCCTACCTCAAGAAACAAGAAACATCTCAAATAAACAAACTAACCTTACACCTAAAGCAATTAGAGAAAGAAAGAAAAAAAAAAAAAAAACAAAGTCAGCAGAGGAAAGAAATCGTAAAGATCAGATCAGAAATAAATGATGGAAACAATAGCAAAGATCAATGAAACTAAAAGCTGGTTCTTTGAGAATATAAACAAAATTAATAAACGAAGCCAGATCCATCAAGAAAAAAAGGGAGAAGACTCAAATCAAAAGAATTAGAAATGAAAGAGGAGAAGGAACAACTGACACTGCAGAAATAAAAAGGATCGTGAGAGATTACTACAAGCAACTATATGCCAATAAAATGGACAACCTGGAAAAAATGGACAAATTCTTAGAAAAGCACAAGCTTCCGAGACTGAACCAGGAAGAAATAGAAAATATGAATAGACCAGTCACAAGCACTGAAATTGAGACTGTGATTAAAAATCTTCCAGCAACAAAAGCCCAGGACCAGATGGCTTCACAGGCAAATTCTATCAAACATTTAGAGAAGAGATAACACCTATCCTTCTCAAACTCTTCCAAAATACAGCAGAGGAACACTCCCAAACTCATCCTATGAGGCCACCATCACCCTGATACCAAAACCAGACAAAATGTCACAAAGAAAGAAAACTACAGGCCAATATCACTGATGTACATAGAT
This sequence comes from Kogia breviceps, assembly GCF_026419965.1. Lineage (NCBI taxonomy): Eukaryota > Metazoa > Chordata > Mammalia > Artiodactyla > Physeteridae > Kogia > Kogia breviceps. The sequence continues at coordinate 45,554,328 of NC_081311.1, read as the reverse complement.
GCAAAAATCCTCAACACAATACTAGCAAACAGAAGCCAACAACACATTAAAAGGATCATACACCATGATCAAGCGGGGTTTATCCCAGGGATGCAAGGATTCTTCAATATAGGCAAATCAATCAATGTGATACACCATATTAACTAACTGAAGGAGAAAAACCATATGATCACCTCAATAGATGCAGAAAAAGCTTCTGACAAAATTCAACACCCATTTATGATAAAAACCCTCCAGAAAGTAGGCATAGAGGGAATTTACCTCAACATAATAAAGGCCATATATGACAAACCCACAGCCAACATTGTTCTCAATGGTGAAAAACTGAAACCATTTCCTCTAAGATCAAGAACAAGACAAGCATGTCCACTCTCACCACTATTATTCAACATAGTTTTAGCCACAGCAATCAGAGAAGAAAAATAAATAAAAGGAATCCAAATAGGAAAAGAAGAAGTAAAACTGTCACTGTTTGCAGATGACATGATACTATATAGAGAGAATCCTAAAGACGCTACCAGAAAACTACTAGTGCTAATCAATGAATCTGGTAAAGTTGCAGGATACAAAATTAATGCACAGAAATCTCTTGCATTCCTATACACCAATGACAAAAAATCTGGAAGAGAAATTAAGGAAACACTCCCATTAACCATTGCAACAAAAAGAATAAAATACCTAGGAATAAACCTACCTAAGGAGAAAAATGACCCGTATGCAGAAAACTATAAGACACTGATGAAAGAAATTAAGGATGATACAAAGAGATGTAGAGATATACCATGATCTTGGATTGGAAGAATCAACATTGTGAAAATGACTATACTACCCAAAGCAATCTACAGATTCAATGCAATCCCTATCAAACTACCAATGACATATTTCACAGAACTAGAACAAAAATTTTCACAGTTTTTATGGAAACATAAAAGACTTTGAATAGCCAAAGCGATATTGAGAAAGAAAAATGGAGCTGGAGGTATAAGGCTCCAAGTCGTCAGACTATACTACAAAGTTACAGTAATCAAGACAGTATGGTCGTGGCACAAAAACAGAAATATAGATCAATGGAAAAGGATAGAAAGTCCAGAGATAAACCCAGGCACATATAGTCACCTTAATTTTGATAAAGGAGGCAAGAATATATACAATGGAGAAAAGACAGCCTCTTCAATAAGTGGTGCTGGGAAAACTGGACAGCTACATGTTAAAGAATGAAATTAGAACACTCCCTAACACCATACACAAAAATAAACTCAGCATGGATTAAAGACCTAAATGTTAGGCCAGAGACTATAAAACTCTTAGAGGAAAACATAGGCAGAAAACTCTGTGACATAAATCACATCAAGATCCTTTTTGACGCACCTCCTAGAGAAACTGAAATAAAAACAAAAATAAACAAACGGGACCTAAAGAAACTTAAAAGCTTTTGCAAAGCAAAGGAAACCACAAAAAAGGCAAAAAGACAACCATCAGAATGGGAGAGAATCTTTGCAAATGAAGCAACTGACAAAGGATTAATCTCCAAAATTTACAAGCAACTCATGCAGCTCAATATCAAAAAAACAAACAACCCAATCAAAAAATGGGCAGAAGACCTAAATAGACATTTCTCCAGAGAAGATATACAGATTGTCAACAAACACATGAAAGGATGCTCAACATCACTAATCATTAGAGAAATGGAAATCAAAACTACAATGAGGTATCACCTCACCCCGGTCAGAATAGCCATCATCAAAAAATCTACAAACAATAAATGCTGCAGAGGGTGTGGAGTAAAGGGAACCCTCCTGTACTGTTGCTGGGAATGTAAATTGATACAGCCAGTATGGAGAACAGTATGGAGGTTCCTTAAAAAGCTAAAAGTAGAACTACCATACGACCCAGCAATCCCACTACTGGGCATATACCCTGAGAATACCATAATTCAAAAAGAATCATATACCACAATGTTCATTGCAGCTCTATTTACAATAGCCAGGACATGGAAGCAACCTAAGTGTCCATCAACAGATGAATGGATAAAGAAGATGTGGTACATATATACAATGGAATATAACTCAGCCATAACAGAGTGCAGTTAAATCGGAAAGAGAAAAACAAATACTGTATGCTAACACATATATACTGAATCTTAAAAAAAAAAAAAAAAAAAAAAAAAGGTTCTGAAGAGCCTAGGGGCAGGACAGGAATAAAGATGCAGACGTAGAGAATGGACTTGAGGACACAGGGAGGCGGAAGGGTAAGCTGGGACAAAGTGAGAGACTGGCATGGACATATATACACTACCAAATGTAAAATCAATAGCTAGTGGGAAGCAGTTGCATAGCACAGGGAGATCAGCTCGGTGCTTTGTGTCCACCTAGAGGGGTGGGATAGGGAGCGTGGGAGGGAGATGTAAGAGAGAGGAGATATGGGGATATATGTATATGTATGGCTGATTCACTTTGTTATAAAGCAGAAACTAACACACCATTGTAGAGCAATTATATTCCAATAAAAATGTTAAAAAAAAAAAAACTAGGTGAGCGATCTTGGGAAAGAAGCCATGGAATGCTTGAAGATTACACTGGATGAAGTGAATTATCTTTATTGAACCCAGATATGAAGAGAGGTGCTTGCTCACAAGGAATTTCACCACGGGGCCAGTGCACATTCTCTCTTGGCAAGGCACGTCCTGAACTGAGCTGCTTATGTAACTCAAAGGTTGTGTCTTTTCACCTTATTTGGCAGGCATGGATCTCTTTTCCATTGTCTTCACCACATATTCTCTCCTCAGTGCCTGTTGTGATTGTTGACTCTTAGCAAAAAGAAACAAAACAAATCCCCAAACAGCAGAATTTGGTCAGAGCCAAAAGCAACACACAGTGTTTGAGCTGAACATACTCAAAGCAGGGCAAAAAGACAGAGGCTTATAAAAATGCCTTTTGTTTGCACCAAAGACTGAAGCCAAGGCATCATGTCCAGAAGTTCTTGTGCATGGATGAAACTCCCATCCCAACCTGCGTGAGGCCAGCTGGACAAGGGAGGCTGGCTCTTGATAGCTGAGTACCAGAGAAATGAAGCAACAACCTGCCTTGTTTTAGCATTCAAGTGTCTCCAGCCTCATGGAGCTTGGAGAGTTCTAACAGATTCCCTCAGCCATGGCAATAATTCTATGCCTGGGTCTAAAATTGTGCTCACATGCCAGGCACACTGCATCTATTAGCTCAGTGACACATTCTATTATTCTATTAATTGTATCAGCCATAGTCTGAATTGCCCGAAGATGCCATGCCTGTTGTTAAGACTTCAAATTTAAATAAGCTAGGCTTCCCTGTTTCTCAGGCCTGAGGAGTCAGCACCCAGCTCAAGAAATGGAATGACTGGCACCAGAGAAGCTCCCCAGTCCCCACATTGCCAACAGTAGCCACTGTCCGACTTCGAGCAGCATAGATGAATCACCAACTGACCATTCAAATCACAATTTCCTTATCACTGAATGTACAGTCAGTAAGTTACTTATGCTGGGCACCTTAATCCCCATCCCCACCCTTCATTCATTCGTCCATACCAGGAAGTAGAACTGAGCAGCCTGAATCCAACTGCCAGGATTTGATTCCTGGCTCCACCACTGCTTACCCTGGTGACACCTCTGTTGCCTTATCTCCAAGATGAGGGTAACAAAGTAGGATTATCATAAGAAGTAAGGTAATATGTGCAACATGGCTTAGAACTGTGCCCCCTGGCACATGAGAAACAATCCCTGAATTCCTTCTTCCTTCCTTCCTCTCTTCCTCCACTCATTCCTTCAGTTCTTTCTTTTTTTCTTTCACTCACTCACTCACTCCTTTCTGTTTGTTTTCCTCAGCAGCATCTCGTGGAAGCAGCCTCTGGTACCCCCCTACCCTCGGCAGCCACCAGCACAGCCAGTTCCCAGAAAGGCAGGTCCTGGCAGCTCTGGAGCGCTTGCCCTGTTCTCACACCATGCCCACAGATCCGCTCAGAGGGGAGAGATCGCAAGTCCGATGGGGCGTGGAGCAGCTGCAAGGCCTGCAGCTTCCTCGCCCCCCTTTTGTGCGATCATCCTCCCCAGCCTCTAGTTCCAGTGGGGCGGTCCCCTGACTACAGGTTCTTCCCCTGCAGCCCCTCCTGCCCTGATGCCCCTTGTGCTTCCGCCCTACCTAAAAGGCACCATCATCACCCCATATTTCATGGGCATTTCCTCCCTCAGTCCACCCTTCAATCAGTTTCCAGACCCTTTCAGGTTTGTCATTTGTGGGTTTTTTAAGCCCTCCCCCTCCACCTTACCCGTTTTCCTTCTTGGATTACAAGATACCTTCATAACAGACCCCGCCTCCAGTCAGGGTCCTCATCAATGCATTTCCAAGCAACAGAGCAGTCAAGGCCTTCTCAGGTAGCCCCACCTACTTCCCCAGCCTCACCCATCCAGCCTCACTCCCCAAATTTCCCAGGTTTCCTCCTGCTCTGGTGCCTCAGCTCACACCTAAGATGTTCGGCCTGAAGCTCCCACCGCTTCGCCACTCCTGGGGCCTAGTCCATATCTCCCTGGCCCCCAAGCCTCTGCCCAAGTAGGAGGCCCATGTGTCCAGATGGGAGAGGAGTCATGTACAGTCTGATTCACTGCCTTTGCTTCCAGAAACCTGGTACAGAAGAGAGAGGTGACTAGGCAGTGCCCTTTTTTCCAGGCCTCTCCTGACTCTTCTGCACCTATTGAGCTAGGACAATAACATGCCAGGCAGGAGTGGGGACAAAGGGACATGGGAAAGTGTGAGTGATAGTCTTTAACATCTAGAGTTCATGGTCCAGCGTTGTGGTCTTACCAACCAAGGCTGAGCAATGGTTTCAGGGTGCTCTGTGGGCACAGCTATCTCCTTAGTCCAAACCATCCCTTATCAAAGAGGCACCAGTCACTGTAGCCCCTATTAAGAGAGACTCTGTGCTCTGGAAGTTTCAGTGGGAATCAGATGCAAATACCTTCCCTGATTAGGAAGACCAATTAGGCTGTGGCTGGATTGGCTGGAAGTTCATGGCAGGCCAGTAAAGTGGTGTGTTCTTGGGTAGCCTCAATGTGGGTCACCAACAGCCTGTTGCCACCTGCTCTCCCTCCAGCCTGTGAAGCACTAGCCTTCAGAAAGCGAGCTCCTTTCAGGAGGCTCTGCAGCCCCTCCCACCCATGCTGTAGCCCTTTAGTCCTAAACGTTGCCTCACAAAGAAATAAAAAGAGATAGTCCACCTTTTCAATGAACAAGAGAAGGAAAACTCAAAAAAAGAATAGCCCATTTAGCAAAATATAGAAAAAAAAAAAACCATTCAAAGAAACACAAAATAGAGAATGGAAGTAAGAACAAGTATCTGTTATAATAGCATATGTAAACGAGAGACATTCAATTGGGGTAAAAATACTTTATACTACATAGATGAGGACTTCCTCAGCAAAGCAACTCAGAAAGGTTGAGACAGAGGCAGTGCAGACCAGAGGACCAGACACGTGCAGGCAGAAACTTAAACAAAGCAGGGGTTTCCACAGTAACATCATAAAACCAGTGGAATTTAAAGTTTTAAAAGGCATTAAAATTACATTAAAACCACATTGTAATAATGAAATGAATAATCCAGAATAAATATTTGACTGTCATAATCCTTTATATGTCAAATTATATATCATTAAATATCAAGCAAAACTTGCTATAAATAGAAGACAATTCCCAACATCTACAATGATCCTGTATGCTAATCAGTCTATGCATATTTATTGAAAGAATCAATTAATCAGTAACAAAATGAGAAAAGATTCCCCAAATTAGAAATGAAAAAGAGATTTTATTCCAAACACAAGGGACACTAAAGCCATGTAAGAGAATATTTTGTTCACCTATCTGGTAATAAATGAGAAAATTTGGGTAAAATCAAAAAGTTTTCCAAGGAAAAGATAAGTTACAGGTTTTAATTGAAAAACAGGTTTTAAAAAAGAGGTATTAGTATTTGGCTGGCCAGAGAGATAAATAGGTAGATAGATGACTGAGAAAGAGAGAGAGAGAGAGAGATTGTGAGACAAATATATGTGTGTGTGTATATATATATATATATATATATGTATATGTGCAAAGGTCTTTGAATATTTTATATTATTAATTAGAAAAATATGACTGGAAAATTAACAGCAAGCAATTCCATAAGGTTTATACCCAGGAGACAAATTACCAGATGATTAGGTAATCACATATTCTGTTTTAATAGGTTATGCCATATTTTTTTCCAAAATGATTATATTATACCCCCACCAGCAATGCCTAAGAGTTCCTATTGTATCAACAGCTGGTATGATCACACGTTCAATTTTTGCCTAGTTGAAGGATTTAAAATTTTATGTTGTGGTTTTAATTTGCATTTCCCTGATAGCTAATGAGGTTTAGCATTTTCCATATGCTGGATGACTTTTGATATTTCTTCTTCTACAAAATATATCTTTAGTTTTTCTGTTGGGTTCTTTTCTTCTCGGTTTGCAGGTTTATTTATATGCACTAAATACTAATCCTTTGTGGTTATATCTATTGAGACTATCATTTTTCTGTTTGTGGCTTGTCTATTCACTTTCTGCATGGTACTTGTGATGAACATAAGTTCTTCATTTAAATGTGGTTGGATTTATTAATCTTTCCATTTCTTTTGTTCACTTTTTGTGTCTTGTTGAGAAATCTTTCCAAACCCTGGGAGTCATAAAGATTTTCTTCTATATGTGTTCTTCTAAAAGTTTTAAAATCTTGCCCTTCACGTTAATATTACAAACCAATTACTATGAGCCAAGTACTGGTCTCAGCATTTTGTATTATTCCTTTAACAAATATATCAGGTAGGTATGATTATTATCCTATTATCCCATTTTACAGATAAAGAGACTAGTGCACTGAGAGGTTAAATAACTTGACAAAAGTCACATAACTAGAAATGATGAAGAGGGAATTTGAACCTGAGTTCATGCCATTAACCACTATGCTGGTAAATTTCAAATTTATTGTATTAATAATAATGACTAATGCTATTTTTGGTGTACAGAAATACAAATGGCTTTTGTATATGGATTTTATATCCAATATCTTTGCTAAGCTCTCTATTAATTCTAATAATTTCACCAGGTATTCTGTAAGATTTAACATACAGACAACAGTATATCTGCAAATAATCATATTTATAATTCTTCCATTCCAATTTTTATACCTCTTAACTAGTGTTCTAGTTTTATTGTGAACCTCTCAAAGTCTTTATTTAAGATTAAAATTTTCAATTCCCTGAGCATTCAGTCAAACTGCTTATAAAATTAACTGGGTCTTGTATTTTCCTCAAGGACAATTTTTTTTTTTTTTAACTAAGAATTCATGCTCTTCATGGACACAGGTTAATTCAGGTTTATTATTTCTTCTTGGGTCAGTTTTGGTAATTTATGTTTTCAGTAAATATTTTCACTTCACCTGATTCAGATATATTATTGTAAAGTTCTTCATTACATTCTATTTTAGCATCTTTTAAATCTTAGTTCTTTCTGTGACTGTGTCTTCTTTCACTCCTGGTATTGATTTGTTTTTAGTACCTTCTCTCTTTTCTTACTGTATCTTACCAGAGCTTCATCATTTTTTCAGACTTTCCAAAAGAACAAATTTGATGTTGTTTATCACGTTTGTCATATCTTTTTTACTTCACTAATTTCTACTCTTATGTTTAGTATTTATTTTCTCCTATTGGCTAAAAAAGTCTATTTTTACCCTTTTCATTTTAAAATAAGCATTTAAAGCTATAAATTTCCCTCTAAATGTTAGTTTAGCTGTAACATGCAAGTTCTGATATATAGAATCTTATTTATTTTTCAGTCCTAAAGAATTTCCATTATGACTTCTTCTTTGTCTCATGAATCATTTAGAAGTATCTTTTTAAAACTACCAAACAGATGATTATTTTATTAAATATTTTGGGGGTTTTAAGTTCTGATTTAATTACACAGTAAACTCAGAATATGGTCTGTATAAAAATGATTTATTAGGTGAACCCAGGTTTAAAATATTATATCTTCCTGGAAATGGAATATTTTATCAATAGTTATCCTCTTTTTATCCAGTAGTGCATTTTTCCTTAAAATCTTTCTTAGGTTACTACTGCAACTAGACCGGCTCTCTTTTAATTACGATATGCCTGGTATATTTTCCCAACCTTGTTTTTCAAACTTTTAGTGTCCTTATGTTTTAGGTGGGTCTCTCATAATGATTTTATGGCTAGATTTTGTTTTCTCAAGTCTAACATGAGTTTTCTTTTAAAATAAAGAAAACACACCATTTATTTTTATTATGATTATATATATATTTATTTATACTGTATTATTTTTGTGCTTTTTGTCTTTTTCTTTATTTTCCTTCTTTCAGACTAGTAGAGGTGTTTTTTGTTTGTTTTTAATTTCTCATTTCATTTTTCCATATACCAATTTGGCAGTTACCTGGTTTTTTCTGTCTTTTTTTTTTTTTTAGAGTTTGTAAATTGTTTTATTCTCAAATGGCAAGGTAATACTTCATACAAATAAGTAACATTTTAATTTCACAACCAAATTCCATCAAAATCACATAAAGCTATAAAATAGTAACTGGTTTAGCTGTTTTATATTCAGGAAGCATTCAATAATTTTTGTAAAGCACTGTTTAGATGTGAGTTTAATTGCTTCTTATTTTTTTTTTTTAGTACACTTGATTTTTTAGAGCAGTTTTAGGTTCACAGAAAAACTGAGCAGAAGGTACAGAGACTTCACATATACTTCCTGCCCCCCCATATGTACAGATTCCTAATCTCTTTTTCTTTTTCTTTTCTTTCCTTTATTTTTTTTAAACAGCAGGTTCTTATTAGTTATCCATTTTATACATATTAGTATATACATGCCAATCTCAATCTCCCAATTCATCACACCACCACAACCACACCACTTTCCCCCCCCTTGGTGTCCATACGCTTGTTCTCTACATCTATGTCTCTATTTCTGCCCTGCAAACTGGTTCATCTATACGATTTTTCTAGGTTCCACATATATGCTTTAATATACTATATTTGTTTTTCACTTTCTGACTTACTTCACTCTGTATGACAGTCTCTGGATCCAACCACATCTCTACAAATGACCCAATTTCATTCCTTTTTATGGCTGAGTAATATTCCATTGTATATATATGTACCACATCTTCTTTATCCATTCGTCTGTCGATGGGCATTTAGGTTGCTTCCATGACCTGGCTACTGTAAATACTGCTGCAATGAACACTGGGGTGCATGTGTCTTTTTGAATTATGGTTTTCTCTGCGTATGTGCCAAGTAGTGGGATTGCTGGGTCATATGGTAACTCTATTTTTGGTTTTTTAAGGAACCTCCATACTGTTCTCCATAGTGGCTATATCAATTTATATTCCCACCAACAGTGCAAGAGGGTTCCCTTTCCTCCACACCCTCTCCAGCATTTGTTGTTTGTAGATTTTCTGATGATGCCCATTCTAACTGGTGTGAGGTGATACCTCATTGTAGTTTTGATTTGCATTTCTCTAATAATTAGTGATGTTGAGCAGGTTTTCATGTGATTTGGGCCATCTGTATGTCTTCTTTGGAGAAATGTCTATTTAGGTCTTCTGCCAATTTTTGGATTGGGTTGTTTGTTTTTATAATATTGAGCTGCATGAGCTGTTTATATATTTATATATTTTGGAGATTAATCATTTGTCTGCTGTTTCATTTGCAAATATTTTCTCCCATTCTGGCAGTTGTCCTTTTGTCTTGTTTGTAGTTTCCTTTGCTTTGCAAAAGCTTTTAAGTTTCATTAGGTCCCACTTGCTTATTTTTGGTTTTATTTCCATTTCTCTAGGAGGTGGATCAAAAAAGATCTTGCTGTGATTCATGTCAAAGAGTGTTCTTCCTAGTTTTCCCTCAGAGTTTTATAGTGTCTGGTCTTACATTTAGGTCTCTAATCTATTTTGAGTTTATTTTTGTGTATGATGTTAGGGAGTGTTCTAATTTCATTCTTTTACATGTAGCTGTCCAGCTTTCCCAGCAAGACTTACTGAAAAGACTGTCTTTATTCCATTGTATATCCTTGCCTCCTTTGTCATAGATTAGTTAACCAAAGGTGTGTTGGGTTTATCTCTGGGCTTTCTATCCTGTTCCATTGATCTATATTTCTGTTTCTGTGCCATTATCATATTGTCTTGATTACTGTAGCTTTGTAGTATAGTCTGAAATCAGGGAGTCTGATTCCTCCAGCTCCGTTTTTTTCCCTAAAGACCGCCTTGTCTATTCGGGGTCTTTTGTGTCTCCAAACAAATTTTAACATTTTTCTTCTAGTTCTATAAAAAATGCCATTGGTGATTTCATAGGGATTGCACTGAATTTGTAGATTGCTTTGGGTAGTATAGCTATTTTCACAATGTTGATTCTTCCAATCCAAGAACATGGTATAACACTATATCTCTTTGTATCATCTTTTATTTCTTTCATCAGTGTCTTATAGTTTTCTGCATATAGGTCATTTGTCTCCTTAGGTAGCTTTATACTTAGGTATTTTATTCCTTTTGTTGCAATGGTAAACGGGAGTGTTTCCTTAATTTCTCTTTCAGATTTTTCATCATTGGTGTATAGGAATGCAAGAGATTTCTGTGCATTAATTTTGTATCCTGCTACTTTACCAAATTCATTGATTAGCTCTAGTAGTTTTCTAGTAGCATCTTTAGGATTCCCTATGTATAGCATCATGTCATCTGAAAACAGTGACAGTTTTACTTCTTCTTTTACAATTTGTATTCCTTTTATTTCTTTTTCGTTTCTGATTGCTGTGGCTAGGACTTCCAAAACTATGTTGAATAATAGTGGTGAGAGTGAGCATCCTTGTCTTGTTCCCGATCTTAGAGGAAATGCTTTCAGTTTTTCACCATTGAGAATGATGTTTGCTGTGGGTTTGTCCCATATGGCCTTTATTATGTTGAGGTAGGTTCCCTCTATGCCCATTTTCTGGAGAGATTTTATCATGAATGCGTGTTAAACTTTGTCAAAAGCTTTTTCTGCATCTATTGAGATGATCATATGTTTTTTATTCTTCAGTGTGTTAATATGGTGTATCACATTGATTGATTTGCGCATACTGAAGAATCCTTGCATCCCTAGGAAAACCCCACTTGATCATGGTGTATGATCCTTTTAATGTGTTGTTGGATTCTGTTTGCTAGTATTTTGTTGAAGATTTTTGCATCTATATTCATCAGTGATATTGGTCTGTAATTTTCTTTTTTTGTAGTATCTTTGTCTGGTTTTGGTATCAGGGTGATGGTGGCCTCATAGAATGAGTTTGGGAGTGTTCCTTCCTATGCAATTTTTTGGAAGAGTTTGAGAAGGATAGGTGTTAGCTCTGCTCTAAATGTTTGATAGAATTCACCTGTGAAGCCATCTGGTCCTGGACTTTGTTTGTTGGAAGATTTTTAATCACAGTTTTAATTTCATTACTTGTGATGGGTCTGTTTATATTTTCAATTTCTTCTTGGTTCAGTCTTGGAAGGTTGCACCTTTCTAAGAATTTGTCCATTTCTTCCAGGTTGTCCATTTTATTGGCATACAGTTGCTTGTAGTAGTCTCTAAGGATGCTTTGTATTTCTGCGGTGTCTGTTATAACTTCTCCTTTTTCACTTCTAATTTTATTGATTTGAGTCCCCTCCCTCTTTTTCCTGATGAGTCTGATTAATGGTTTATGAATTTTGTTTATCTTCTCAAAGAACCAGCTTTTAGTTTTATTGATCTTTGCTATTGTTTTCTTTGTTTCTATTTCATTTATTTCTGCTCTGATCTTTATGATTTATTTCCTTCTGCTAACTTTGGGTTTTGTTTCTTCTTCTTCCTCTAGTTCCTTTAGGTGTAAGGTTAGATTGTTTATTTGAGATGTTTCTTATTTCTTGAGGTAGGTTTGTAAAGCTATAATCTTCCCTCTTAGAACTGCTTCTGCTGCATCCCGTAGGTTTTGGATCATCGGGTTTTCATTGTCATTTCTTTCTAGGTATTTTTTGATTTTCTCTTTGATTTCTTCAGTGATCTCTTGCTTATTTAGTAATGTATTGTTTAGTCTCCATGTGTTTTTGTTTATGACTTTTTTTCCCTGTAATTCATTTCTAATCACATAGTGTTGTGGTCAGAAAAGATGATTCATATGATTTCAATTTTCTTAAATTTACTGAGGCTTGATTTGTGACCCAAGATGTGATCTATCCTGGAGAATGTTCCGTGCACACTTGAGAAGAAAGTGCAATCTGCTGTTTTTGGATGGAATGTCCTTTAAAAATCAATTAAATCTATCTGGTCTATTGTGTCACTTAAAGCTTCTCTTTCCTTATTAATATTCTGTTTGGATGATCTGTCCATTGGTGTAAGTGAGGTGTTAAAATCCCCCACTATTACAGTGTTACTGTCGATTTCCTCTTTTAAAGCTGTTAGCAGTCACCTTATGTACTGAGGTGTTCCTATGTTGGGTGCATAAACATTTATAATTGTTATACCTTCTTCCTCGATTGATTCCTTGATGATTATGTAGTGGCCTTCCTTGTCTCTTGTAACATTCTTTACTTTAAAGTCTATTTTATCTGATATGAGTACTGCTACTCCAGCTTTCTTTTGATTTCCATTTACATGCAATATCTTTTTCCATTCCCTCACTTTCAGTCAGTATGTGTCCCTGGATCTGAAGTGGGTCTCTTGTAGACAGCATATGTATGAGTCTTGTTTTTGTATCCATTCAACGAGCCTGTGTCTTTTGGTTGGAGCATTTAATCCATTCACATTTAAGGTAATTATTGATATGTATGTTCCTATTACGATTTTCTTAATTGTTTTGGGTTTGTTATTGTAGGTCTTTTCCTTCTCTTGTGTTTCCTGCCTAGAGAAGTTCCTTTAGCATTTGTTGTAGAGCTGATTTGGTGGTGCTGAATTCTCTTAGCCTTTGCTTGTCTGTAAAGCTTTTGATTTCTCCATCGAATCTGAATGAGATCCTTGCCAGGTAGAGTAATCTTGGTTGTAGGTTCTTCCCTTTCATCACTTTAAGTATATCATGCCACTCCCTTCTGGCTTGTAGAGTTTCTGCAGAGAAGTCAGCTGTTAACCTTATGGGAGTTCCCTTGTATGTTGTCACTTTTCCCTTGCTGCTTTCAATAATCTTTCTTTGTCTTTAATTCTGGCCAATTTGATTACTATGTGTCTCGGCATGTTTCTCCTTGGGTTTATCCTGTATGGGACTCTGTGCTTCCTGGACTTGGGTGGCTATTTCCTTTCCTATGTTAGGGAAGTTTTCGACTATCATCTCTTCAAATATTTTCTCGGGTCCTTTCTGTCTCTCTTCTCCTTCTGGGACCCCTATAATGTAAATGTTGCTGCATTTAATGTTGTCCCAGAGGGCTCTTAGGCTGTCTTCATTTCTTTTCATTCTTTTCTCTTTATTCTGTTCTGCAGCAGTGAATTCCACCATTCTGTCTTCCAGGTCATCTACCTGTTCTTCTGCCTCACTTATTCTGCTATTGATTCCTTCTAGCATATTTTTCATTTCAGTTATTGTATTGTTCATCTCTGTTTATTTGTTCTTTAATTTTTCTAGGTCTTTGTTAAACATTTCTTGCATCTTCTCAATCTTTGCCTCCATTCTTTTTCTGAGGTCCTGGATCATCTTCACTATCATTATTCTGAATTCTTTTTCTGGAAGGTTGCCTATCTCCACTTCATTTAGTTGTTTTTCTAGGGTTTTATTTTGTTCCTTCATCTGGTACATAGTCCTCTGTCTTTTCATCTTGCCTATCTTTCCGTGAATGTGGTTTTTGTTCCATAGGCTGCAGGATTGTAGTTCCTCTTGCTTCTGCTGTCTGCCCTCTGGTGGATGAGGCTATCTAAGAGGCTTGTGCAAGTTTCCTGATGGGAGGGACTGGTGGTGGGTACAGCTGGCTGTTGCTCTTGTGGGCAGAGCTCAGTAAAACTTTAATCCACTTGTCTGCTGATTGGTGGAGATGGGTTCCCTCCCTGTTGATTGTTTGGCCTGAGGCGACCCAACACTGGAGCCTACCTGGGCTCTTTGGTGGGGCTAATGGCGGATTCTGGGAGGGCTCACACCAAGGAGTACTTCCCAGAACTTCTGCTGCCAGTGTCCCGGTCCCCACAGCGAGCCACAGCCACGCCACACCTCCATAGGAGACCCTCCAACACTAGGACATAGGTCTGGTTCAGTCTCCTATGGGGTCACTGCTCCTTCCCCTGGGTCCCTATGTGCACACTACTTTGTGTGTGACCTCCAAGAGTCGAGTCTCTGTTTATAGGGGTTAATTCCCTCCCCACTCCCAGGGAAAAACTGGATGGAGTTTGGTCACCTTTCTAGCTTTGAACCTCCATATCATTTCTGACCTCTAAGGATGTTCCTTATTTTCACATATGTTTAACCCATGCATTTAAATTTTTTAACATTTTATCCAGTATTTTTAGATGTTCTGTACTGGTATGGTTTTTTCAGATACCTAGTCAGTCGAACTGTCAGAAATGGAAATCTCATTACTGAGTTTTGCTATAGAGCTCCTTTTTTTCCTTCCTTCATTGCTTCTTTCCTTCCTTCCTTCTTCCTTCTTTCTTCTTCTTTCCTTTTTGTTTGCTTCCCTTCCTCTTCTTTCTTGCTTGCTTGCTTTGTCCTTTCCTTCCTTCTTATGTTGGAAAGTAGTGGAGTGGAGCAAGTCTGACTCCTAACTGGAAAGACTTCCATTCTTAGGCAATACTAGGGAAAAAAAAAATATCTTGGGCAACAATCTGATACCACATTCCAAACACTGGTTTGCATTTGCAATAGGAATCATAAATGACTATTTCTAGCAACTCCGTTTCTAATACATTTGTCCTTAGATGATTAAATTGGTCACTTCTAAGGATGAATTGGTCAGGGTTTAACTGAGGACAATGTGAAAGAACATTCTATCACTCAGTGAGTAAATAGTCCTTTGGGAAAAGTCAAAGGGAAAGAAAACGGAAGTAATTCTGGGAAGAAAAAAAAAGTTCTTTTCCCAGAGACACCAAGGTTGGGATGTGGCTGATCTTTCAGAGTCTGAACAAGTAGCAAGAGTTGGGAGAAGATAATGGAGCAGTGAAATATCTAGAAGCTAAGAGGGCTGGGATGAGTTAGGAGGTGACCTCACGCTTGGGGAAAACCTTGTGGACCCAAGCAAGAAAATCCCAGTTTTCCTTTTTTGATTTGAAAACCTTGTGAAGGGTGATATTTGTATGACAACACACGAAAAAAACAAGCCTTTACTTAAATTCTGGAGTTTTAAGGTTTATTATGGTTTGTGTCGATTAAAATTCTTTATAATCTATTTCAAGTGACAAATTGCCAACTGATCAACCATACAATGTACATACAACGGGGGGGTATATGCTAGATAAATTATGTGCTTTTTATAATAGCTATTATTTATTATCAACTCTCTGCCAGGTACTGCACTAAGCACTTTACATATACTACAGTAATTCTAATCTTAAAAAATAACAGAAAAGAATTTGCAAGGTGGGTAATATTCACATTTTGCAGAATCAACTTAGTGTCCTGTGGTGAGAATATTTCTGATAAGATGGGGAAGTCCTGTATTTGCAACTTTTAAAATCACTCTTGTGCAGTTATTTGTTTTACTAGAAAATGCAACCAAATTACAATTTTCACTTACAATGGAGCCCCATCTGCAGTCCCTGACCCTGCCTACTGTTTGGTCCCAAAGTCCTAGTGGCAGAGCTGGCCCAGGAGACACACTACAGCTCTCAGGCCCTGCTTCAAGATGAATGCTGCTGTTCACTCGATCCTTCCTCTCCTTGGAACAATCGAGAACTTCCAGATTTTTACTTAAATTGGAATGGGCACATAAGAGCAAAGAGTTAGTGAAAGCAGTCTAAGAAGATGCACTGATGTGCCACATTCAAGCAGCCTCTTAGTGATAATGCCATGGTGATGTCTATGGTGATGTCTACTGGCCAACTGTGATGATGGACCAGGAGACTTGCAGGCTGCAGTGCCGTCTTCCTGCAGCTCAGCACCGGGTTGGCTCCGGGTTTGTTTTAGTGTGATACAGCGAGTATTCAGCAGCCCAGACACCGGTGCCAGACTCCTGGATTTGGAGCCCAGGAATTGTGTCACCTTCAACAACGAATATAAATCTCTCTTTGCCTGCATTTGCTGAAGATTAGTGCCACTTAGCTATCAGCACTATATTAAATGAAACAGAACCTGGAGAACAACATCCGCGCTCAACAGGGCAGCCAAGCTCTGGGTAAGAAGGCGCTCACCAAAGGTAATCAGAGCCAGGGATCTGGGCACAGTATGCCCTGCACAACTCACACGTGTGCAGTGGAAAGAGTATGGATTTATCGGTGAAGTTCTCCTGTTTTTCACACTGGCTTCCAAAGACCTTCCTCTGTGTTCAGAATGACCACCTGGATGGTAAGTCCTGATGCCTCATCCTGACCCAGATACACCAACTCAGAGAAGGGGATGCCATGAGAATGAGGAATAAAGACCCCTGATGAACACAGGTTTATGTTACAGGCTCTGTACCGCTTCTCCTCCCTTGGGGCTTTCCTGGCCCCCAGAATTTCTTTGTTTGTTTATTTGCTTGTTGGTTTTACCAATATCACAGTTACTACATATTTTCTCTTCTTTTCTTTTCTTCCTCGCAAAGTAGGTGAGCTCCCCCAGCAGCTATAAGCACCCTATAGCTATACAGTTAGAAAGCAACAGCGAAATTCTTTTACACTGCCAGGAAGAATCATCTATAAATATTATTGAGGGGAAGCTTCTCAGTGGGAAAAAGCATGAGTGGTAGGAGGTAGGGAACATTCCTGAAGAGTACTGCTGGGATGTGCTGGTTTCCAGTTGCTAAGAAAGCATCCCATGGCAACAGCCCAGGCCCATTCTAACCTGCTGGAAAGGGCTCTCTGCAGTTATTAATAAGCACAACATTGTTAGAAGGAGAAAAAGTAAAATCTAGACTTTCAAAGGTGTCTAGAATTCTCTGTCACATTAATGAATGTCATGTCAGCCTTCCCTCTGCCTGCTCACAAAGGAGGCATCTGCCTCTCCCACTCTGCTCTCGAATGCTCCCTCTCGGCTCCCTCCTCCAAGAAGCTTCTTTTCTGCCAGGTAGATTCTTTGCAACTTTATTAATTCAGCACCTGGGATAATGAATTAACACTCAGGGAAGAAAGGGGATATTTTGGAGGGGGCTGGAGTTGTGTGGGGTTAAAGAGAGGTTTTCAAATGGCTAACCAACCTGAGGCAGCCTAAGAAACAAAAAGGGGTTCCAGCTTCTTCTCCTCCCCCTCCTCCTCTTCTCCTCCCCCTCCTTCTCCTCTTCCTCCCTCCTCCCCCTCCTCCTCCTTTTTCTTTTTGAGAAATATAAATAAAGAACTTGAACTATTTTGAAATAACTGATGGTAGCTGGACTGTGTTCCTTTGACCACCACACAGCTCTGGGATTGAACCACACGGCTCTCAGCCCTTTGTAAGTGTTACATAATAATAGGGAACCCGTGAGATCTTAGATCAGCTTCAAAACAAGTTTCTTCCCATAACTTCCTGGAAAACATACAAAATAAGGTCTAGAGTGGCTCAAGGCCTCACTGTCCCCTGGAGCTGTCTCTCTAAGCTGGCAGAATGAGATGAATGTTGCCCAGTAATTTAAGACTATTCCTACTTATGCCGAAAAGTGAACCACAGGAAAATGTACTAGAGGGTTGTTCTTGGCAGGTAGAAAGCCATCAAAAGAAAACCAAAACAAATTAAAATGTTTCCTTTGAAGCAAATGAACCAGAACATATTGGTGAAAAAGCAGACATATGATGGCATTTGGAACCAAACTTTCAGAATAGTGCTTGTTTGAGAGAAATTGTTGCTTCTGTTGCCCTTTAAAATTTCTAATGGGTAGGATGTGAATCAAAGAACATGTCCATACAGCTTTAAATATGTGAGTAAAGCAACTTAAATCAGTTACAAAATTCACTTTGCATAATAATGTCAAATATCTAGGTATGTGGAAATCATATATCTGTTCTATTTGAGTTTTTTCCTTTAAAGCAAGTAAAAATAGACAAATTTTATAGTAAAGTGAATTTTCAGTCTCAGATGTTAACCTTAATTCTTTCATAGTCAGATGAGAGCATATCCAGAGTGATATTAGACAAAGGTTTTTAAAGTAAAATCATAAAAATAATGCTCTGTGCTTTTGTCACAGTTATTCTTAGCAGTTCCAAATATACAAGATATTCTCATGGTGTGCTAAAACTTCTTTGTCATGAAAGACAGAGTTAGCAAATAAAATTAGAAAAAGAAAATTCAAACTATAATATATCGTCAATATATTTATAATAAAATCCAAGTCTGTGACTCTTTCCTTATAACATTCTAAAATATAATACATTTCTTGGAAAATGTCACACCCTATATATGTGGAGAAAGCACGCCAGAAACAGCATTCTGAGAACACCAGTGACAACACTGTTAAGACACTGTGAGATTATGCATTTAATATTCTCTACTAAGGTCTCTTAGCTCCCATAATTTCCCCCAAATAGCATTATGAAGTCATATAAGGGTAGTGAGAAGGAAACAAAATTACTGAAAATATCCTCCAAAAAAAAAATGAAAAGACGCCAAAAATCGCATGAGGACTTAATAACCATAGTATTTACAATGGAAAATAATGCTTCTGCCAGAAACAGTACACTTTTTACTAGCCAGGAATTTTTTTCATGTTTAATTTTATACACAGTCTTTTTGCCTGGATTTATCATTAAATTATTTTCCTCTCAACCTCCCCTAAGTTTTGTTCCACTGCTTTTTCTAATACCAAATCGTTTGAATTCCACATCAACAGCAAAAAAGTAAAAGCTAACTTCTATATAGTGCTGATTGGGTCCAGTTCTCATCACTGAGACAACCCTAAGAGCTAGATACTATTCTGTCACTTTTTACAATGTGAGAGCTGAAGTACAGAGAGGTTAAATAATTGCCCAAAGTCACACAGCTGCTAAGTGGCAAAGCTGGGATTTGAACCCTGGTGGGCTGGCTCCAGAGCCCATGCTTTTATTACTATTCTCAACTGCCTTCTTTTAGCATTTATAGAACTTGCAGAGCAGCAACTCAGTGATTTCAGTCCAAATTCATCAAATTTGCAAGTCACAGAACCTATTTTCCCTTTGGACACATCTTTCCTGAGCACAGCTAGATTCACGATTTAGTGTCTGTACACAAGGCACAAAAGCAGATGAAAAAAATACAAAAATACTGGTTCTAATGCTGAAAGATTCAGACTTCTTGATTAAGATAAAGTTGCAGAAATTCCATCAGTCATCTGATGAGGGGAGGAGCTGTGGCATCTTCTCCCCTCGCTTCTCTCTGCTCCATCATGCTCTGGAGCCCACCTCTCCTGTCCGGGGCCTCACCCCAGGACCACCCTAACACATTAACTCAGCACCGTGTCTCCTGTCTCTGATGCAGCCGGTAGAGCTGCCATCTACCTGCCATCTACTGAAGTAGAACATCTTCAGTCTCTCCTGTCTGACTCACAGGGGAAAGTCCAGACTCCTTAGGCAGCTCTGAAGACCCTAAATAATCTGCCACAGCCCCAGAGTCAGCTCCTACCGGCTCCTCAGCACCCTCTGTTCCCAACATACAAGCACCCCCGGGCTCTTCTGCCTTCGCTTAGGTCATTGTCTTTTCTTCCCTCTCCTTCCTTCTAGACTCCTAAAGTCATGTGCATCCTCTAAGGTCTAACTTATGTGCCTTCTTCTCCATGAGTCCTCCTCCACCTCTAACTCCTTTCATCAGAGGTAAGAGATTCCTCCTTTCTGTGCTCCTGGGCCTTTGAACCTGCCTCTACCAGAGCAGTCACAGCAATTTTGGCAGCTTTCTGGAGCACACGGGATTCTTCCACAAGTAACCGGCTCTGTGCCTCTGTCCCTCGGGATTTAACAAAGTGCTGATTGAACTGGGGAAGCCTCTGTCCTAGGGCAGAGTGCGCTGCCAGCTCCCTGGCCTGCAGGCTGCACCACGGAGGCAGCGCTGCCCTGGCTGACATCTGTCTCTCCAGAGAAGCCACTGCCCCCATTATCACCTTCCCCCCCTCGCCGTGCACACGGGATGGGGAGCCGCAGTGTGCTGGGACATATGCACTGGTGGGAGCGGGTGGTGGGCTCCTCTGAAGGTTAAGTTTGGGCTCTGCTGACAAACCTACACCCTACCTTCCAAAGGCAGGTGGAAAAGGTCACACAATATCCCCTGAAACACGCCAACCCCACATGTGTGCCTGGATGACTCTTTACCGCTTTCCCAGATTTTATTAGTTTCTCTATGTGCAATACCCAGAAGTGAAGGAGCATGTTTCTGAAACCAGAGTTCAAACAAGCTTCCGAAGGTGGCCCAGGCCGGGGTCAGGAGGTGCACAGGTGAGCAGCCTCTGGCCAGGCAGACAGGGCCTGATCTGGGCCGCTGTGGTTCCCACCCACGGAAGCATCTCCTCCCATATCCTTCTCTAATCCTGCATGCTAACCACATTCACCCATCTCTCCCAACAATACCTCATGCTGTCGTGCACAGGATGGATCAAATTCAATTCTGGTCCCTTAAAAGGCTTCCAACTTAGGTGAAATGAGACATAAATTAACATTAAAATACAATGTGGGGAGCACTGTTATACTGTGGTCTTTTAAAACCAGGAAGGATCTGTGCTTGCCTGGGAAATTAGAGAAAATGTCCTGTAGATGGTGGCCTTCTAATTGAAGGATGAGGTCAAGATGTGACCTTCTGTTCATCCCCAAAATGCCAGCCAGAACTAAGTTTGCCTCATTCCATAGCATCAACTCACTCAGCCTGTGCAGAGCCCGTATATACAAAGAACTCACAAAGACCAGCGAGACACAGGCCCATGGAGGCATCATGGGGTAGCAGGAAGAGGGAAGCATGGCAGACAACTTCAACTGAAGCTGAAGCTCATTACTCTTCCTTCAACGACACAGACTGAACACACACTGCCCACCTGGCATATTAAGGCCAGAATGATGAGCCGACCTGAGAGTGTGCCACCTTCTCACGCCCAGGGGCTGGAGAGGGGACAGCTGTGAACTCAGATGCATGACCACCTGCCCCCAGTGCCCTGGGAGAGTGGAGCCTGTCACAGGCTGTGTGTGGATGCGACAGGAGGTAAGAGAGGGCAGGCCTCTGCAGAACCTGCGGGGCTGAACACAGCCCCCTGGAGAGGGGAGTACCACAGGGGCTGGAAAGGGAGCCTGGGAGGCATTCTAAGCTGCAGGGCAATCAGGTCGTGCTTCTGTGTTACTCTCTTCCCCAACTTGAGGTGTAGAAGAGGGGTAGGTCAGCTTGGAACATGGCAGGGAGGCAGAGGCGGGAAGACGTGGAAGAAAGGGACACTGAGGAGGTAAAATGAACAAACTCAGACTCAGGAGGAGAGGTGAGGGTGAGAGGAGACTCCAGGAAGACTCTGACATTTACCTGTATCGCTGAGTCTGCTCTCCCACACTTCAGCTTCTCATGGAGGTTTCCCATGACTTGTCCATCAGCAGGCCACAAAGGCTTTGCAGAGGGTTTGTAGAAGAAAAAGTTTCTGGGCTCGTGCATATGTGAAAATCGTTTCTTGCATTCTTATTACACATAGATGACCTATGGCAGAGGGAGGACTAAAACTAGCCCAACTTTTGTAGAGAATTGTTTTTCCTAATTTTAATGCCAGGGTGCTTGTAAGATTTGTTTTTTATGCATTTTATTTTTGGTTTTTCTGAAGTTAATGGAAGTGTTTTTCTCCTACTTTTTTTTTCTTTTCTAATCTAACGGATAAACCTCCCTCTAATTATCAAGGCAATGCCTAATTTCCACGATGCCCCAGAATCTCCTCTCAGGACACACAGTGCACTTTCTTTTTCTCTTCATCCACCTTTGAGTGAGCGTGGTAGACAAGGCCTAGGCGTACAGTAACCAAAATGTCTGGATTGTGTGCAAGTTATCTAGTGCTACGTGACAAATGTCCCAGTCAGTGACATAAAACAACAACTACTTTACGATGCTCTCAGACTCGGCAGCTCAGGAGCTCAGACAGAGCACCCGTGGGAATGGCTTGTCCCTGCTGAGCTTCTCCAAACACACGCCTGGTGTCGGTCAGCACTTGGATGACCTCAGTGAGTCTGTCAACTGAAGCACCTGCACGAGAACTCTCCGTGTGGCTTCATCTAGAGGGAGTGTCCCAAGAGTGAGCGTTCCAAGAGGACCAGGTGGAAGCCCTTTGTCATTCAGCTTTGAAAGTGACACGGCTCCCCTTCTGCCATATTCTATGGGTAGGAACAGTCAAAACCCACCCAGAGCAAGGTGAGGGCTCAAAGATCGCATTTCTCCATGGGAGAAATGTCACGCACTTGGGGGTCGAATTTTAAAACTGCCACAGGAGGGCGCTGGTCTGATGTGGACACCGCTCCTCACAAGATATGCTGCCAAATCCCAGGCCAACCCATTACTGTGTGTGCTGCTCCCTGGGCTGGTCTGAGGCCAGGCTCAGCCCCTCCACAGCCCCAGCCCCTCAGCAACTGGGGTCCTTCCTCCTTCATCTGCATGGAGTAGGGGTGAGGTGGAGGAAAGGGTTAGCTACACCCACCCCTCCAGGCCCGCTGGGAGTCAGCAAGTAGCAGAGGTTCGTGTGCACGGCACCTGGCCTCACCTCTGTGCTGAAGAGACATTGATCTGTTGGAGGGCTGCCGGACTGGCCTATCACCTTATTGCAATAGTCAGGCTGGCGTTAGCCTTATTCTTACAAGCCTTTAGAAGCCCCAGCCTGCTCACCCCTGTTCCCTCCCTCTCCCTTCTTACCTACAACCTTTTACTTGAAGCACCTACAAACCTCAGAATGCAGGACTCCTCAGCCATTCCCCCTCCTGCCAAATTAAAGAACAACAGTCCCTAGTTTGCTTGCTTTTCTTTGGGAAAATTGTCCAGGAAAAAAAAAAAAATGTATCCTCTGGTAGTCAGGGGTGGAGGAGGGAGTTTCTAGCTCTCTGCTTTTCTCTATGATGTTTATGGCTTCAGAGAAAGCATCTTCTAGGAAGTTTGGGTGATTCCACTACGTAATTGTAAAATTCTAAGTGACAGGATAAGGAAGTAGTAAAGAGACCTTGGAAAGCTCTAATTCCCAGTCAACATAAATGAGAAAAATAATTTCCCCTTGCACGCTAGTGATAATCTCAAGATTCACCAGAAAGTCAGCAATTTCTTCACAGAGAACTCTGTATTTATGGTGTGTCATCCAACTCTGGGCTGCTTCTAAAAAAGGGCAGAGCTGGGCTTAGTGGTATCACTTTTATCTCTTGATTCAGCAGGCTTTCAGATGGCTCTGGCAGGGTAATGAGGGGCACTCCCCAGTTGGCACTGGGCAGTAGTGATCTCTGGTGATGCTGGTATTCCCTGGGGTGCAGTGGCTGGAAAGTGGGGACAGAAGTGGGCCCATTGCGTCTGTGGGATACAGTTTTTTATAGAAAGAGACTTTCCCCCTTGGTCTAGCTGAAACTAACACCATCATCAAGGTCTGACTCAAGTGCAACTTAGTCTAAGAAATTGTCCCTGGTGACCCCAGACCACAGAAATGTCACCTTTCTCTCTATTCAAACTGCATTCACAGTCAGAGCACACAGATAAACATCTAGTTGTTTGCGTTTACATGTATGTCATTTGCCTTCACCTAGCTGGTGAGATTCTTGAGATGAAGTATTTAGTCCAGTATCATCCAGAAATCTCTCCTTCAAAGTGATAGAATTTCATTAAAAATTGATGTACAATAACAACAATACTACTAGGCTGCCACGTCTGATGGACTGACTAGTTGGTTGATTAAAGGCCTTTTAAGGTGACAAAGCTCCCAGGAAGAACAAAAGGTCCTTCCTTGGCTTGCCCAGGGCCCCCATTTCCAACTCATTTTTCATGCTGAATGAGATACTCTCACTGTCCACCTTATGTGACACGTAACCTGGGCCATCCATCTTTCTTTTTCTGAAGCCCGCAATAGGACTAAAAAAGAATCTTCCTTCTAGCTCTTTCTTGGGGCACCTTCCAGTCTGGGAAGAATTCCTCTCCTGGTTTTAGGAAGACTGAGAACACTACAGGGTCCACTAACCCTTTAGCCATGGAATGTCACACCAGTGGGAAAAAACAGATGATTGCTTCTGCAAGTTCCCTGATGAACTGCAGAGCCCCCTTCACACATCTTACAGGCTCACAGGACACCAAGTAACTCTAACGTCAGAGGGAAAGCCAGAGGCAGCGATGTTCATAGAAAAGGCCAGCTGTCATTTCTAAAGAGAACACTAATTTCCAGAAAGCTAAACCCAAGATATTTGATAATGGAATCATTCATCTATTTTTTGGTGACTTCTCCAACTCACTTTCCCTGCCTATCAATTATCTATAAGCTCTGTGAAATTATTTTCAACTTCAAGGTGCCTTTCGCCAATGGCCTTACCTCGGCCTCCTCCACATCCTTCTGGACACCATCAGAGGAGCTGTTCCCGCAGTGACCCTCTCTGCTGTGCTTCTGGCCACACCCTCTTTCTGGGACCCTCAAATCACAGCTGCCCTTGGGGTGGCCAGCTCCACAGAGGAGAGCCCAAGCAGAGCTGACTGGCCCCCAGGGTTCCCACTTAAGCCGGAGACCACCTTAGGCCTGGGCCAGCTATGGCTACTGACTCTAGTCAGGGCTCTCAGACCCAGAGGGTTTCCTTCCCAGTGACATATGGTGGCCTGAGCAGGAAAGCTGGGCTTTCCGGTCCTCCTCTTTGAGCCTAACTTTCCTCATCTGTCCAATGAGAGTAGTGGCCTCAATCATCCCTAGACCCATGCCCTCCCCCAGGTGGTGACTTCAACCCATTAGAGACTCTGTGATAAGTGCTACGTTAAAACTCAGCACAGGCAGTTTTATCCTATATGTTCTGGGGAAATAATCCTTTCTATGTACAAGCCTTCCCCGTGAGACCTCCCCTACCATGCCCCCACCTGGACGTCAGCGGCCTCCTCCAGCCCAGCCTCACAGGCTCTCAGCTTCTGTTCTCCAGCATCCAGACTCACACACCTTCACTGCATGCCCAACTCCGCCTCCCCCAGACAGAAGGTTCTTACTCGCCATGTGTCACCATCACTGTCACCAGATGCAGCTCTGGCACCAGGGAGCTGGAGCGCTTTGCCAGCAATGCAGCTGACATCCAGGTCTTCTGGTCCCAAGTAGGCTCACTCAGTGGTTCAGGACCCTCCCAACATGGAAAAACTTCCCTACAGGCCAGATCTCACTTTGATTCTTTTCCTCACAAGGAAATGGAAATGTCAGGACAAAGGGGCTTTAATATCCCTTTAATTCCTACAAAATTGGTAACAAGGAACACCCGGACATCACCCTCATGGTCCAGAACCAGATCAACTTGACTCCTATATTGTGCAAAAAGCAGATAGGGGTGCCTGCTTCCAAAGCCAAGCCTCCACAGGGTAAGCCAGCAAGCACCCCAAACAGTGGAGGGGGGAGTGTCTGAAGCCTTTTATTACTTTTATGAGGACTGTACTGTGGGATCAACAGTGACATCCAAGCACAATTCTTACATCATTTGAGGCTGGTTCAGTAGACACACCCAATCAAAAAATTCTTATCTCATACAGGAAATAGGTTTTTCTTTCTATTTTTCCAAAAGCACTATAAAGGGAAGCATAAATAATTTCTATACAAAAAGGGACTTCTCCCAGGGCACCTGGAAACATCACACGTCCCTCTTCTTTCCTCTGCTGCAGTCTGCCAAGCCTGTCTTCTATAAAGAGGCACACACACACACACACACACACCCTCTCTTCCTTGCTTAAGAACACGGTCACTGCCTGTTGCCCACATTTTCTTCCCATGCAAAGGAAGGATTGTTATAGAGACATTCCAGAGCCTCCAAAGGGTGTCCTACAAAAATGCCAGAACATTTAGCGTACACACATGCACTCACACGCGCACACACATTTCACTCTGGTGTAGGAAAAATTCCTGGCATATGAAAGTCTTAAGATGAATCCTGAAAATGAATGTTTCCACAGGCAAAAAGGAAGAACATATGGGAAAGGGAGAACCACATGACTTTGACCTTTAATGACCTGCTTAAGGGACTGTTACCAGCTTAGGTCAGAGCACCTGGTTGAGGCTTGGCTATGCCCATCACTCACTAAGACCTTACCTGTCACTTAGCGCCTCAGCCCCCATTTCCACATTCATCTATTGGGGACCGTATTGATCCTAGCCTAGCTGCATCACAAGGTGCATATGGTAAAAGGATCTAGAAGCCTGTGTAAGGAGTAACTTGCTAGAGTAATGTCAGTTGCTTCTATTATCAAAATCAGTCAAACATTCAGAAACGTTAGTAGTTTACATTTGCTCAATAAGATGAGGGGCTCAGACATGGAAGACTCTGAATGCTAAACTGATTCACAAACAGTACTTAGACAAAAGGAATCCATGAAAGATAAAGAGAACATGTATTTACTGAGCAACTGCTATGTGCCAGGCACAACATTTTGTGAAGCTGGTGCTAAATATTTACATTTCACTGATGAGATAATGGAGGCTCTCAGGGGGTGAGCGATTTACACATGGACATCACCTGGTGAGTGGAGGGGCCTTACCTGAGAGCCAGGTCTCTGTGCCTTCAAAGGGAGTTACTTAGCAGGAAGGAGGAGTGGGTCATATCCCCAGGGCTCTCGCATCAAGATCCCCTGACAGTGCAGAGGCCCCGGAAGTGTCTCACACGTGTGTCGGGCCTGTTCAATTAAGAGTTGTTTTCCAGTCCCCCATACCTATCTGCCTTCTCTAATTCTGTCCTGTGACCATTTCCCCCTTAGAGAATGTCTCCTCATCGTTTGAGTCCTGCCCAGTTTCCTTCCACTCGATTCCCATAAACCCTGTGCACATCCCTGTACTGCACTCCTCCTGCTATGGGGAAATGCATTAGCTTTGTGTATTCTTTCAGGAAAAAAAAAAAATTACTCATGTCTTCCAAAAATATGAAACCAACAACTAATTATTCCACATCTGTTTTGTTTCAAAAATGAACATGGACAAGGCTAGGGTATTATCTCCAAACTATTCTAAAACGCTCTCAGCACTCCCAGGACTCACAAAGGATACATGAGCAATCGTTCAGTTAATAGATTACAACCTATTTCTGTATGACTCCCACAGATAGCCTTGCAGCTGGGAATCCAGAAAGATCCAGCAAGAAGCAATTGACTCTAACCTTGATTAGACCAAAGGTCAAGGAAATAATTAAAATTCTTATGCCAAAGAAGGTTGAAACAAAAGTCATACTCGGGTACAGAAAAGGAACAGAAAATAGTTTGATAGTGCATTTCCCATTAGAGGTTGAACAAAGAGAAAGCAAAGGCTGAGTAAGTTTCAGCCTTCTGTGTAATATTAGCAAAATCTACCCCCATCATTTCCTGTTTCATCTCCCCCCACCATGTCAGTCTTACCTTCTCTGTAAAAGTTCATCTTACCCTAGCTAATCAATCTAAACCTCGTTTTTTTGTTTTATTGAAAGTGATCCCTGACATGCAGTTCCACTCACATCTGGGTTTCAAGCCACCTGCTCTCAAAATTCAAAAGCATTATGGGATGGAATTCAAATTTTCACAAAACTTAGAAACTAATAACTGGGCCAATTTTGTAAATTACGATTGAGTTCGGAAAGAGATATTCTATATTATCTGTTTGCAAACATTGATGATTCATATCTCAGATTCATTCTTAGGTTTTAAATCTAATCCTCTTTTATTTATTTATTGAAACATAAGGCAAGTATGTGTTAGAAAAAATCCAAATACTACATAAAGGTAAAAAAATGAAGAGCAAATCTCCCTCACAAACCAGACCCCCAAATTCCTTGCAAGATGTAACCATCATTCATAGTTTCTGTGTGCCTCTCCAGTTCCCGTGCATGTGCAATCCCTGTGCTTAGCTGTGTATGTTTACATATCCTTCTTATGTCAAATGAGAGATTCAGAACCCACTCCTCTGCATCTAGCTTTTCTTTACTGTAACAATACATTTCAGCACATACAGACCAACTAATTCTTCTTCATGACTGCATTGTATTTTATTTTATGGAAGAATGAGAAAGCATTTTACTAAACCGCTATAGCTTGGCATTTAAGCGCTTTCCATCTTTGGCCTCTACAGATAATATCACACCCTTGTTTAAGTGCCTTTTTGGACACACTGAAGTGTGCCTTGTGGAATAAATTCTTAGAGGGGTAATTTTAAGATCCAAGAATCTGTCTTTTATTCATTTGTTGGAAACTGCTAAATTGCTCTCCTAAGCAATGCACAAATTCGCACTCCTGCCAAAGTGTAAGAGAGGCCCTTTCCCCTCCTCTTGCCAAACAGGCTATTGTCAGGCAATTTACTCTTTTCCAGGCTGACAGGTGAACAATAGTATGCTACTGGTTGTGTTGCTGTTGTTGTTATTAGTCTTTTCTTCGTGGATTGCTTTGCATGTTGTCAGTTTTTCTATTGGGTTTTGGTATTTTGGTGATGGATGAGAAATCCCTGGCTTTACCCTAGTGACATGTTTTTTCTGACATGTATAACAAATATTTTTCCAATTTGACTTGTCTTTTAACTTCTGCCATTTTTTTCCTTTGGCGATTTCTTTTTATGTGTACTCATATCTGTTATTTTCCCTTATAATTTCTGGGTCTTGTTTTATTTTGCTTAGAAGGCCTCACCCACTCTCTTGACAGACATAAAATAAGACTCAAGTAAATAGACATGTTTCGGTCTGGGAGAGGAATTCTTAGGATATGTCATAGAGTAATAATTAATATAATCATAATAAAAATCCAAACATTTTTCTTTTTAGAAACTTGGTCTTAAAAATTTTTTTTCAATATCAAGACTAAATATACAAGAGTAATCGACAAAAATCAGAGAAATAAGTAGTTGGAAGCGGAAAGGTAGTGAAGTTTGCACTGCCAGATGTTAAAAGCTAGAAAATAATTAAAATTCAGTGGTTCAGCTACTAAAAAGAAATGACAGTTATGTAACATGATAGAAGTGTTAACTACTGCCATAATGGCAATATTACACTATATAAACTTACCAAATGAACATGTTGTATACCTTAAATTTACACAATGTTATGTCAAATACACTTCAATTTTTAAAATCCAGTAGTTCAGATGCAGAAATAAACGAATAGAATAAGACAGAATCAAGAAATGCAAGCAAAAATAAATGAAAGTACTGAATTTTATAAATGTGACATTTCAGTAAGAGAGGGGAAATGAGCTATCAAGTAAGCAGTACCATGAAAATGAGCTAGATTTGGAGCAGAGGGCCAGGAGCAGGAAGCACAGCCTCCTACCTAAATCCTGATACCAAACTTACTTGCAGTTGTGGCAAACATTCAAACATAAATGAAATTTATAACTGCATGAAGAGAATATATTTTTATAATGCTGGGATATATAAAACCTTTCTAAAGATGCACAGAACTAATTAATAGTAAAGGAAGAGATGGACAAGTTTGACTATGTAAAACATAAGTAGTTCCTCAAAATCATCATAACCAAAATCAAAAGATACTATAAAAACTTGGGAAAATATAATACACATGACAAAGAGTTATGTATCCACAAGAGGCAAAGAATTTTTTCAAATAGTTAAGACAGTAAGGAGATAAAGATAATGATAGAAATTGATATATTAGAAAGTAATAAGAAAATGAATACATAAAACCAAGAGTTCAGATTTGGCATAAATACATTAAACATACTATTTGCTTGCTTAGCAGTCTTTTTTCATTTTTACTTTCTCCTCCTTTTATCTTTCTTCCTTGCAGCCACATCAGCCTCCAAGCTCATGTTCCCACACTCAAGGAGTCCATTCTTACAACCAGTTATGTCTACGTCCATATTGCCCCCTGCTCTTATAATCATACACAAATGTATACTCATCTTTGGTGTTTGTGTGTATAAATGTACAATACTTAAATATTAGCATGCATGGTAGACGGATAGATATTACTCTTCAACAATTGTTTGATTATTCAAATGGAATCGTACTATATGTGATTTCTTCATTTTGCTTTTCTCACTCAACAATATCAGATGGAAATTCCTCTAATTTAATTTCCCTTCCTCTTACCCTCCTTCCCTTTCCTCTCCCCCTTCCCCCACCTCTACCCCTCCCCCACCTCCTCCTTTTTCTCTCTCTCTCTCTCTCTCCTTTTGTCAGCTGCATAAGAGTTTATGATATAAACAGAACTACTGTTCCCTAGTTGAAAAATGTTTAGCCCCTATGAACAAAGCTGTAATAAACATCTTTGTCCAAAGATCCTTATATATGGTACTTTCCACTTTATGGGACATGGAACCTATCCATATTTTTTAAATATTTCCATATTAGTATTATAGGAAAGGTCATAGTAATATTATGCTACAGGAATTAATTTTTTCTTTGTTTCTTTGAAATTTTCTTTTCGTATCTTTTCTGGTGACTAACAACCTGAATATATAGAATTTATGGGTCACAATATTTCTCTCTCACTCTCTGTAGGATTTCCCTCACTAAATATAGTTGGGACAGTTTGAGGCAAGAATTATCTTTTTCTCCTTATAAATGATTTTCTTCTTCCTGGATGCTTATAGGATTTATATTCATTTTTAAAGTTTAGTCACTTTCAAAGAAAATGTCTTGGTTAATGATTACTTCTTACATATTCTTCCTAAGATGTGATAAGTACTCTTGATCTAATAATATAGTTTTTTTGTCATTTCAAGAAAGTTTTTTCAAACCCTTCCTAAATAAAATTTTCTGTTTTCATGTATTCTTCTCTCTATTTCAAGTACATCAATTAATTTTTATGATAGAATGTATCTGGCTGTCATCTGTACTTACCAAAGTCTCCAAATCATTCTTTATCCTTCACATCGTGTGTAATTTCTAAAATCTCATCCATATTTCAATTCCATTTTTTTCTTGTTTAAAGACTTTTTTAAGAGCAGTTTTAGACATACAACAAAACTGAGAGGGAGGTACAGCGATTTCCCATAAATCCCCTGCCCACATACATGCATAGTATCCCCCATTATCAACAACCCCCACCAGAGTGGTGCATTTATTTCTTACAACTGATGAACCTACATTGACACATCATAATCACACAAAGTCCACAGTTTACCTTAGGGCTCACTTTCAGTATTGTACATCGTATGGGTTTAACCAATGTTATATCTATCATTATAATACCACACAGAGTATTTTCACTACCCTAAAAATTCTCTGTGCTCCACCTATTCATCCCTCCCCATCCCCTACCCCTGGCAACCACTGATCTTTTAATTGTCTTCATAGTTTTGTCTTTTCCAATACGTCGTAGAGTTGGAATCACATAGTATGTAGTCTTTTCAGATTGGCTTCTTTCACTTAGTAATAAGCACTTAACGTTCCTCCATGTCTTTGCATGGCTTGATAGCTCATTTCTTTTTAGTGCTTAATAATATTCCATAGCCTGGACATACCACAATTTACTCGTCCGTTTACCTGCTGAAGGACATCTTGGTTGCTCTAAGTTTTGGCAATTATGAACAAAGCTGCTATATACATTCATGTGCAGGTTTTTGTATTTTGTGTTGACATGTTTTCAACTCCTTTGGGTAAATACCAAGAAGTGCAATGGCTGATTGTATAATAAGATTATTTGGGGGCTTCCCTGGTGGCGCAGTGGTGGAGAGTCTGCCTGCCGATGCAGGGGACACGGGCTCGTGCCCTGGTCTGGGAAGATCCCACATGCCGTGGAGCGGCTAGGCCCGTGAGCCATGGCCGCTAAGCCTGTGTGTCCAGAGCCTGTGCTCTACAACAGGAGAGGCCACAACAGTGAGAGGCCCACGTACTGCAAAAAATATATATATATATATATATATATATATATATATATATATGTTTTGCAAGAAATCACCAAACTCTTCCAGTGTAGCTATATGATTTTGCATTACTACCAGCAGTGAATGAGAGTTCCTGTTGCTCCACATCCTCGCCACCATTTGGCATCATCAGTGTTCTGAATTTTGACCATTTTAGTAGGTGTGTAGTGGTATCTTATTGTTGTCTTAATTTGAATTTACCTGAGGACATATGATGTGGAGCATCTTTTCACAGGGTTAGTTGCCATCTATACATCTTCTCTGGTGAGATATCTATTAAGGTCTTTGGCCCATTTTTTAATCAGGTTGGGTTTTATTCCTACTGTTGAGTTTTAAGAGTTCCTTGTATATTTTGAAAAAAATTTTTTTAAAAATTTAGAAGAAGAGTTCTTTGTATATTTTGGATAACAATCCTTTATCAGGTATGTATTTTGCAAATATTTTCTCCCAGTCTGTGGCTTCTTTTAATTCTCTTTATATTGTCTTTTGAAGAGCAGAAGTTTTTAACTTTGATGAAGTCCAGTTTATCAATTATTTATTGCATGGATCGTGTCTTTGGTTTTATATCTAAAAATGTGCCACCAGACTCAAAGTCATCTAGGTTTTCTTCTATGTTATCTTCTAAAAATTCATAGTTCTGCATTTTACATATAGGTCTGTGATGCATTTTGAGTTAATTTGTATGAAGGACGTAAGATCTGTGTCTAGGTTCTTTTTTTTTTTTTTTTTTTCCAGCATCATTTGCTGAAGAGACTGTCTTTGCTCCATGGTATTGCCTTTGCTCCTTTGTCAAAGATCAGTTGACTGTATTTATGTGGGTTTATTTCTGGGCTTTCTATTCTGTCCCATTGATCTGTCTGTCTATTCTCTCACCAGTACCACACTGTCTTGATACTGTAGTTTTATAGTAAGCAAGTCTTGAAGTCAGCTCAGGTAAACTCTCCAGCTTTGTTCTCCTCCTTCAATATTGTGTTGGCTTTTCTGGGTCTTTTGACTCTCTATATTAACTTTAGAATCAATTTATAAGTATCCATAAAATATCTTACTGGAATTTTGGTTGAGATTTTATTGAATCTATAGATCATTTGGGGAAGAACTGACATCTTAACAATAGTGATCTTTCTATACATAAACATGGATTATTTCTCCACTTATTTAGTTCTTTTTTGATTTCCTTCATCAGAGTTCTATGGTTTTTCTCATATAGATCTTGTACATATTTTTTAGATTTATACCAAAGGTATTTCATTTGAAGGGTACTAATGTAAATGGCATTGCATTTTTTAATTTCAAATTCCACTTGTTCATTGTTGGTATATAGGAAAACAACAGAGTTTTTTATGTTAACCTTGTATCTTGCAACCTTGCTATAACCACTTATTAGTTCCAGGAGTTTTTTCATGGATTCTTTCATATTTTCTATATAGACAATCATGTACTCAGAAAAGACAGTTTTATATCTACCTTTTTAATCTGTATACCTTTTATTTCCTTTTCTTGCCTTACCGCAATAGCAAGAACTTGCAGTACAATGTTGAAAAGGAGTGAGAGGGGACATCCTTGCCTTATACCAGATCTTAATGGGAAAGCTTCAAGTTTCTCACCATCAAGTATGATGTTAACTCCAGCGTTTTCATAGATAGTCCTTACCAAGTTGAGAAAGTTGCCCTCTATTCCAAGTTTACTGAAAGTTTTTATCACAAATGGGTATTGGATTTTGTCAAATGTTTTTTCTGCATCTGTTGATACGATCATGTGATTTTTCTTTTTTAGTCTGCTGATGCAATGGGTTACATTAATTGATTTTCAAATGTTGAATCAGCCTTGCATACCTTGGATAAATCCCACTTAGTTGTGGTGTATAATTCTTTTTATAACTTTTTTGGATTTCATTTGTTAATATTTTGTTGAGAATATTTGCATATAAGTTCATGAGAGATATTGGTCTGTAGTTTTCTTTTCTTGTAATGTCTTTGTCTGGCTGTGGTATTAGGGTAATGTGGGACCTAAAGAATGAGTTAGGAAGTGTGTGCCCTCTGATTAAAGTGTGTGCTTTAATCCTCTGAAAGAGGTTGTAAACAATGGTATCATTTCTTCCTTAGATGTGAATTCACCAGTGAACCCATTTGGTGTGATACTTTCTGTTTTGGAAGGTTATTAAGTTTTTGTTCAGCTTCTTTAATAGATATTGGGCCTGCTCAAATCATCTATTTCTTCTGTAAGTTTTGGCAGGTTGTGTTTTTCAAGGAATTGATCCATTTCATTCAGGTTATCAAATTTGTGGGCATAGAGTTCTTCACAGTATTCTTTTATTATTTTTTTTCATTTCCATGTACAGTTCCATTTTTTACAATGTCAATTTTAATAAATTCAGTAGTCCTAAAATGTTCTCCACTTATTAATTCTCCTGCCATTTTATTCTTTAATCTCTAGTTTACAGAGCTCAAGGTTGTATTCCCTTGAAAGTATAAGTATTTATTTTTTAAATTACCTTATTAGGTAAGATATTTAGGTATCTTACTTAAGCAAGTGTTATTTCAGAAGGATTTTAATCATATTCTGCAAGCTGTATTCTTCAAATTTTTAGAAAAGGAGGTATAGAATTTTTCCATTTTGTTTTTGTTTTCTTTGATCTTCTGCTTAATTTTTTTTAATATTCATCTCAGGTCTGTTATTTGCCCCCAAAGGGTTTAAATAAATTTTCCTCAACTCTCCTCTCTGTTTATTTGAAGTATTTGGAATTTCATTTTAATTCACCTATTGGCTTTTTAGCAATACTTCATTGCACTACATTTTTAGTGCTACTTAGAAATTATGATACATTTCCTTAAGTTTTACAGCCTAGAGTTAATACTGTACCACCTTACATAAAATGTAGAAACCTTTAGGCTATATAGGATTCAGACAACATTTGAACCTACCCTTAACACAGGAACTTGAGTGCTTGAAGTTTATGGGATTTTTGCTTTTGCTTTTTTTTTTTTCATTTTCCAGCCATCTGAGGAAGAAAGTAAAGGGAAATTCTTTATCTTGAGTAATTTTCTTAAATTCCAAAAAAGAAACAAACCATTCCCTTTCATTTCTTGTTCTTCCTCTCCATTAGTGCACACATGCAAGCAAGAGTATTCACACATTCAACACGTGAGAATACACAAACATACACTCTACTGTACACCTGTACAAATGAAGGTTCTCTTGCTGCATATTTTTGTTTTCAAATACTGTTGTCATATGGACATCAATAAGAAAAGATTTTAACCTTCATAAAATTGTCATTGTGATAAAGAGGCAAACGAAGTGGAAAATGCACTGTAGTATCATGTATCATGGGCCCCCATTTTTTTTTTTTTTTTTGGCTCTGTTTGGTCTTCGTTGCTGTACGTGGGCTTTCCCTAGTTGCAGCAAGCAGGGGCTACTACTCTTCGTTGCAGTGCACGGGCTTCTCATTGTGGTGTCTCC
This sequence comes from Kogia breviceps, assembly GCF_026419965.1. Taxonomy (NCBI): domain Eukaryota; kingdom Metazoa; phylum Chordata; class Mammalia; order Artiodactyla; family Physeteridae; genus Kogia; species Kogia breviceps. The sequence continues at coordinate 45,518,816 of NC_081311.1, read as the reverse complement.
TCTTGCTGCGGAGCATGGGGTCTACACGCACGGGCTTCAGTAGTTGTGGCGCGAGCTCAGTAGTTGTGGTTCGCAGGCTCTAGAGCACAGGCTCAGTAGTTGTGGCACACGGGCTTAGTTGCTCCACAGCATGTGGGATCTTCCCGGACCAGGGCTCGAACCCATGTCCCCTGTATTGGCAGGCGATTCTTAACCACTGCGCCACCAGGGAAGCCCATGGGCTCCAGTTTTATGACTACTAAGTCCCCTCAAATCCAAAGATGTTCTGGCTCTAGAAGGTGCTGTTCTCAAGTATGTGAAACATCCCATCAGATGTTTAATTTCTGGTGTGCCCACAATGACCAGTAGGCTGAACTCTGTTTCATATAATCAACCAATGACTTTGCTTGGCAGAAAACATCTGAGTGTGGGTCATCCCGTGCTGGAGCACAGGGCATCAAGGACAGAGGTGGGGCATTAGCACTGCTCCAAGCTCTTTTGCAAGGGCACAAGTTGTCCCTGTGATAAGTGAGCAGTCAGAGCTATGTTCCATCTGAAACTCTCAGGATATTTGACAGCCAAAGTCTTCCAACTGCAGCCATCAAGCCCTGTAGGTAGGTAACAGGGACCTTAAAGCTTCCAAGCTTCTCCATTGATGGAAATTATCAGTCATCTTTTTTTAAAGAAAAAATAAATTTCAAACTGATGTTGGCTTCAGGCACATGAGATGCTACTGGCCATCAGAACCTTCAATAGGTACTGAACCAATGTAACAACATAGTGTTTTATTTTTAGGCAATTGCTCATTCATTGGAGAAAGCATAATGAGTAAAACTATTTCTCTTATGGTGACTGTTTAACTTCTAACATTTTCAGAGGCTTCCAATATTTTCACAGCTGTCCTATTTCCTCTTAAGAACGAGTTGATCAACGTTCCATTAGTTAGCTTTCCACTTCAATAGATCCCTCATTCTTTCCTTCCCTCTCTTGCTGCTTTTAACTAATCTTTTAAATTTTTTTAATAAAAGTAATACATACCCAAGGTAAAAAATTCAAACACTATAGAAAAGCATAACACAAAAACGAAAAGATCCTCTGCCCTTAGTTCCTGCACTCCCAGAGGCAGTCATCACAAACACCAGTTTCTTTCTAGAACTTTCCCTGCATACACAATCCGAGAAACACAGATCAATAGATTGATTACTAAAAAATGGCTGAATAATGATATATTTAATTCTCTGTTACTTGCTCTTTCATACTTAATATATATTAGACATGTTTTCCTAGCAGTTCACAAACAGGTTTACTGTGGTTGTCAACATTTGCATCTTGTTATACTATGCAAGTGTGCCATCATTTATTTAACCAGCATTCCACAGGTCACTATTTAGATGACTTCAGAGGGTTTAATATCAAATGTTCCAGTGATTACCCTTACACACAATTTTTGAATGTATCAACAGGAAATTTTTTTCATAGTTCTCTATAAAGTTAAAATTTTTACTGATATAAAAATTTAATAATTTTCAAATATAGGGGAAGCTGGGTTTGTTTTTTTCATTTTACTCTTTCAAAGTTTCTGCTCATTCTCAAATGACACTCTTTCTTATTTTGGTCTTCTATAAATCTGCCCTAAGCTGTGACAAAAGTAATCTTTTTAAAAAGTTATGTTGATCTGTGGGATCCATAATTTCTTCTTTATAGATCATTTAAACAATTATGTTTCATGGACAAAGCTCAAGGCTGGGGCATACGTAACAGCAGCCTCCCCTGCCCCCTTGAACTGGGTATTCTCGAGATTTTACCCCTCAGCCTGACTGGCTGACCTTTGTTGATTTTACTTGAAGCTATTATTCTAATTGACTCAGTCCTGGCTGACATCTGGATGTGTTTTATAACAGACTGTTTTCATAATTCCACAAAAAATTTCTCAGGATTAATACTTGTTTATTTTCATGTTCCATTGGACCTTAAATAAACTGGCAGCCAATTGTAGCAGAACTCCTTACTGGACGCCATTTTACATAAATAAAGGGGATGGTAAATCCATCAAACCTTGGGTTTTCTGTTGCTTTAAAACCTCTTGCCAATAGAACATTATTCAGGAATGACCATAAAGGCAACCAATAGCAAAACAGCTAGGAATAGTTGCAGTTTGCTGGGGTAGAAGCAGTCAGATGTGTGAGCAGGATATGCAGTTACCTTCCTGCATAAGTAGAGGGGCGGCAGGAGGAGGCAGGAGTACACACAAGCACGTGTGGGCGGACAACCCAGCACACAAGTGGAAAGACATCCTACTGGGATATCATATGTTTCGTTCTCTCTGTTGTAGGCATTCTTTCCTGTCCCATCTGAAGATTTTTCAAATTTTCCTTTAAGTTTTCTGACTCTAAGATCTTAATTCAAGAAGCCTCCCTCATCCCAAAATTACAAAATTATTCTCTTGGATTTCCTTCTGATAATTATTGGTTTTATTATTTTATATTTAATTAATCTGATAAGGATCTAAATGTATTACCCTTGTTGTAATTTTTGTTGTTAGCATTTTGCCAAATAAGTAGCCAGTTGAGATAATGTATTTTACTGGGTAATAAACCTGTGCTACAATGATTTAAACACCACTTTCACTATTTTAGAAATCTTCTTGCCTATATACATCTGTTTCTGGGTGCATGTTTCTGCTCCATCTCTCCCCATTGATCCGTCTCCTCTGAGGTTAGTTCAAGGCTATCTGGATCACTGAAACATTGTGATGTGCTTTAATAGCTATACAGCAATTACCAGACAATTACCTTCTTCTTTTCCAGAAGTTTCTTGGCTTTCCTTGCATGTTTCACTTCCAGATACACTTCAGAATCTTTTGGTTAAGTATCGAAATAAAACCATATTGGGATATTGACTAGGGTTATACTAAGTTTGCATATTAATGGAAAGAACTGACATCTATACAGCACTGAATAATTCATCCTGAAGATTGTTCTGCAGGTTAAAGTTTAAATGTTATTTTTATTATGTCATCGGGCTTATGCCATATTCATTAAAGGGATTTGGCAATAATTTCTTTTTGCAGCAGTTTCTGGAACAGTTTCAGTAAAATAATTATCTGTTCCTTAAGTTTCAGCCACATATTATTATTATTTTCTAAAGAGCCTGTAATTGTAGTTTTGTTTTTCTCCATGACATAAAGAGTTGTTTTTAAAAATATTTTTGAGCTTCCAACATATGCCCGCTTACCTTTCTGTCATTTATTTCTAGTTTTGTTCTACTTGCGAACACTTTTGAACCTTCCACGTTACCCGCGTCCATAACTCTTTAACTTTTCTCTAACAATTCTGCAACTTCATGTGTGTGCCACACATCATCTGTGGCTCTCTTGCTGTTATCCTCAGTACATGGACTTCCGAAGATCTAACCTCAGGCTTCTTGTCTTTGTCTTCATCATCTTTATACCTCTACAACTTTCCTTTTCCTGCGGGAGGACTTTTATGTTATGCTTTAGCAGCCATATAGCAATTACCAACTAATTATTGGCTCATGAAAAGTTCCTGCAACACCTAATCTATTCATCATTACTTCTGTGCCATTTTCGTTGGGTAATTATGTTTTTTCATCTTAAATCCATTCATTTGTCAGTTTTTCCTCCTTCATAAATTCACAGTACTCTTACATTTTATTGAGAATTCAAATCCAGACTTTCAAATGATCTCTCCTTTTTTTGGAGTCAGTCTGTTGCTCTGATTCCAAATGAAACCAGGTTTGTGGCGTCTTTTTTTGCTTGCGTATCTCTACAAAGGGAAGTCCACACAGCATTGGGAGGGGTCTGTCAGAGACCTCTGGCTTGCAGTTAGAATCTCTCAGGCTACGACCAAAAAATGGAAGAGTTGAGATTTCTAGGCATTCCCTTTTTCTAGCTAAGTTTCCAATAGAGTATAGGAGATAGGCATGGATTAAGAATTGGAGATGGCGGTGACAGGAGATTTAAGCAGGGTGCTAAATGGTTTATATACGGTATTCTTGGGGCACTGTCAAGGCTACCCTTGATAGGAGCAGGACCATCCTTGCTGCTGCACTTGATTTCACATGGACTTCTCTCTCCACCAAGGCAAATACAAGTAGGGGGACGAAACTCTGAGGCATCTCATTTGGGGCCCCTGAAGTTTGGTTCTACCCTCCCCATAACCCATATGTTCTCCCTGTGGCTTTCCGCTCTCATTCCATAGTCTTCAAGTTTTCTTGTCTTCTTTTTGAGGATACCAAACAGATATTTTCAGAAACATTTTTCTCTTTCCTGTAAATGATTTTAGAGATCTGCTCTTTCTCTAAGTCCTCTAGATAAAATGTTATTTTCCTTGGGTTGCAGGATTATTCCACAGAAACTTCTTTTTAATGTTTGCTCATAAAAGGAAAAACTGTATACAGGCTTGGCATCCATTGACAGACACAGGATGTGAACTGCCCTGGGTCACTGCCCCATCCTTCCTCTTGAGGAGTTCAATGACCCTCCCTCTGAGTACTGTCTGGAGAGCTGATAAATAGAGCCTGTAACCCAATTTTCACTTCAGCGCAGTCATTCAGGTGGAGCTGGATCACAGATCTTAGTAAGGCAAAGATGTCCCCCGCACAGCGTGGATGGCCAGGGTCTATGGTTAGAGAGTCAGATGCAGTCTATGGACCCTTTTAGGGTTCACCGTTTCTTAAACATACTATGTGCCTTTGTGAAAGCTGTCACCTCACTCATGAATGTTCTTCCTCAAACTGAATCTACTAATCAACATTCGGAGCCCAGATAGGATGTAATGCTACTCCTCAGTGGAACTCCTGGAGATCCCTTTCCTCCTTATCATCTGTGACCTATTACCTGTAAATTGTGACTTCAGTGATACAGACCTTCACTTAGTTGTCTACTTGTTCTGCTTTGCAGGCTAGTCTGTAATTAATTTTTGTCTTCCAGAGCTAGGACAGGCCACAAAACACGATGGACTTGCAACACTTGGAGTAGACATGTTCACAAGGATACTGTAGCCACTTCCAGGGGTGTCTTTGCCCTGCTGATTCTTTCAGGAACAGTTTTAATAGTAGGAGCCACATATTAAACTGACTGGCCATGAAAAGGATATCAGATCCTACACAGCATAATGACATAATTATAATATATAAATAACAACCAGTAACAATAATGGTACCTAACTGTAACAGGAAAGATTGACTTATGATTATTAATAGCATTAATATCAATAATTATCATCATGAGAAATGTCACTTTGGAAGAGGTTGGGTTATCTCCACAGCTGAGTGACCCAGAATGGAGACAGAGAAGAGAACAAAGAAACTGATTCTCTGCGGGAAAAGGCAAAAGGGGAAACCCATAAAAGGTCAGCAGGGTACAATCTGCCACCTTTCCACTCTCTTAGCTATTCTCTACCTTTCTCCTACCTACACCACAACCAGCAGTAGCAATGGTGATAACTAACATGCGACACAAATGAACCAGGAATATAGAGAGTTTCCTCGCATCCAGTGTCTCTCTCCGTCTCACAACAACTCAGTGGGGTCCATAGAAGAGGAAAACTGAATCTCAGAGATCTAGAGCCGAGACCTGAGACCCATTCCTAGCTGACCCAAAATGCTGTACTCATTTTCTGTTATTGGCCACTTAAAAGGGAAGCCCCACTGGTACGTAATGGGAACAAGGCAGCAAGTGTGCCCTGGAAAACACAAGAGTAGGTAGAATGATGAGAGTGCAACTCTGTCCATCCACTGTGATGCCTCTAGCAGAGTAGCAAATGCATCTGGGGAGTCCTGGACCAGCTCTGTCTTCCTGGGGTCTAGTTGTTGGCACGAAGAGGATTCGGCCATAATGGTGGGAAAGATGGATGATATCTCAACATTTAAAACAGACTCAAATAGCTTCTGTGGAAAAGGTAAGTTGACTCCCAGAGTCAAAACAGTCAAGAATTACGTTCCTTAGGAACTTCCTTCTCATACACCTATATATATATCAACATCTGCCGCTCTCTTGAGAGATACTGATAGAAAAGTCCTGGCCATTCCAAAACTGAATCCATACGTGTGCTCAGCTGCTGAGTTCCCTGTAAGAACACCCAGGGATTTGTGTGTGCGAAATTAAATAGTCAGTGAAAATACTGGAAGCACGTGATGTGGCTTAGAGGGAGGTCAGGGAGGCTGTAGGAGAATGTGAGAGAAGCCTGTTCAAAACACCTCAGGTCCTCTGGTTCAGGCTTTGGGCATGAGTGCTCCTGTTCAACATCAGAACGTAATCTGGCAAATTATGCCCCTGACTTCTGGGCTTTCTCTCAGAAACTAGAGGCCCAGAGATGGAGGGGCTGTGGTGACTGTGAACTCCTATCTTCACCCTCTTGGTAGTTAGGTTCCAGGCATCCCTCTGTATGAGAAAGCCCTACTCATCTCAAATCCCAGGAATTTATGTTGCTGCCTTGTACTTTTGCTAGATCTGTTCTTTCTCTTACCAAATATGGAGTGGGTTACTGTTTTTCCAGCTCCTTTTGGGAAAAGAGACAAGAAGTAACAAGAAACAGTTATGTGGACTCCATGAAAATTTCACAATCATTTTGGGGGTTGGTCTCTACTGTGTGGTTCCCATAAGCCCTGATCATCTCCCCTCTCCTCTTCCATTCCTGATGGCAAAGATTTCTGTTGTTTGTTTGCTTGTTTGCTTTTTTCACTCCTTGAGGCTTCTTCCTCCCTTAGACCACTTCTTTCAGGAAGGGCTATATATCTAGTCTACTTATTACTGGCAGAAAAGATCACCACGGTGTATCCCAACCCTCCCTCCTCCTCAGTGTGTGAAGTGCATTTGAGGAATCAGGGAAATGGAAGTATCTGTGTCTCCTTGAAGAACTAAATATACAGGCTGCCCATTAAGCCCCTGAAAAGCAGACAACAGAATAACCAGGTATCAGTCAGCATAAGACTAAGTTATGTTGCAGTAACATACAACCTCCAAATCTCAGTGCTTAACATAACAAAGACCCATGTCTTCTCATGCCACATGCCTATTCTGGGTTAGCGAGGAGCCTCTGCTCCTCAGAGTCACTCAGCAATCCAGCTTGATGGAGGGGCCACTATTTCCAAGATTCCAGTCATTGTCGCAGAGAGCAAGAGCACTACGGAGATCTCACATCAGCAATTAAAAGCTCTGGTCTGGAGGTAAAGCATTCTTTCCACTCATAACTCATTCTCCAGAAGGAATCACATGGCCCCACCCAACCACAAGGCAACCAAGAAGTGCAATCCTACCACATGCCTAGAGGGAGGGAAAAGAAGAAAATGAGGCAAACAGCATTAACAATGGTCATGTATAGCTGCATCTGCCTCCTATAATCAGTAGTATCAATTCTCACACCAGTAAGACCTGCAAGTAGCTCCAAAGAAACTGCTCCAAAGATGACAGTGGTGATGTTCAAGGAGAGCCACAGTGCTTCTAGCAGAACAGGGAGGAGATAACCATCTTTCACCTTAGAGAAGGGCTTCTAAGAGCCACTTTATAGTGTTAACTTTTCGTTTCATTTTTTTTCTGCATATGCAAGCTAATTTTTCTACCTTGAGTTAGAATCACCGTAGAAAAGTAGCTATTAGTAAGGACCGGCACCAATTTTGGAGATGGAAAAAAATTAAGTGTGAATTACATCTTGATGAAATCACTGACAAATCATGGACAGAACTAAACTGATTACTTCCTCCTTCGGTGTGGAGGTCAGTGTTATTCCAGGAGTCAGGCTATCTGTACAGGGCTGGAAAGCAGTAGACTTCTACAACTTCCAGAATTCTACAACTTCTTTTCTTTTCTACTAAATGGGAGAGGCAGACTACATATCTCTAGGATCTCTTTTGTTCTGAAATGTTGTGAATATAAATTAAGGAAAATTAATTTTTATTCCTGCGATTGCTAAAAAGAATCCCATCTTCTTGGCCAGAACCTTATTCTCCCAGAGCCCATGAGGTTGGAGTTCCTCAGATTAAGTCCTAGAGCCTCTTTACTCACTTGGTTCCCTTCCCCTGGGTAAGCTCCTCCTGTCCTGTTTGTGCCCACAACCTCTAGACTGATACCTTCAGAGGTTCAAGTATATGCACTCAGACAAACTTCCCTGTATCTCCACTTCTCATCACAGTCATCTCAAAATGTCCCAGAGTGATGGTCTCTCCCACCCTCAACCTGATGCTCTTTCAATGTCACCATTAGTAAGCTATTTTCTTGTGCTCAAGATCAAGGAGTTATTCTGGAGACTTCCTTCTTCGTTCTCATCCAGTCCAATCCTTCCATCCAATAATTCTGATCTATTCCACCTCTCAAAGGGCTCAACCCCTTTCTCTCTTCTCCACCTCCACCCCACCACCCCAGGTTGAGCCATTGTCATGAATTTCCTGGATGTATGCAATCAATCATCCCCACTGCTGGTCTTAGTGCCTCTGCTCTTATACTTCCCAAATCAAACTGGACACAGAAGTTGGAATGATATATTAAAGAATAAATTAGATCACACCACTTGCTTAAACTCTTTAGTGGCATCCTCTTTAATTTAGGATTGAGTTCCCAGTCCCATCAGATAGCTGTCACCTGCCCCTCACACACACCTCCCATCATATCTCTTGTCACCCTCCTTTTTGCTCACAAGATCTAGCCTCACATTCCTTTTACTACTTGAAATGTTATCCCTTCTTCTGCCTCATCACTTTTTCCCATCAGGTTCACCCTGCCTGCCATGTTTTTCCTCCACATCTTTGCCTGGCCTATCCCCAACTCCTCCTTCAGTCACCCACTTAATGGTCATTTCCTCAGGAAGACCTTCTCTGCCACTCATTCTACTCTAGATCCCCTTTAGATTGCTCCTTTTTTTCCTTACATTATTTATCACCCATTTTAATTATGTTTATTTCCACTTATTAGTCACTTGCTTTATCACAAACTGACATCTAACATCACACTCGATGATGAAAAGCTGAAAGCATTTCCTCTGAAATCAGGAACAAGACAACTATGCCCACTCTCACCACTTCTTTTTAACACAGTATTAGACGTCCTACCACAACAATGAGACAAGAAAAAGAAATAAAAGGCATCCAAATTGGAAGGGAAAAAGTAAACTGTCACTATTTGCAGATGACATGACAGTATATGTAGAAAACCCTAAAGTCTTCACCAAAAAACTATCAGAAATAATTAATTAATTCAGTAGAGTTGCAGGATACAGGATTAATATACAGGAATCTGTTGCTTTCCTATACACTAATAATGAACTATCAGAAAAAAAGCAAGAAAACAATCTTGTTTAAAACAGTTTCAAAGAGAATAAAATACCTAGGAAAAAACTAACCAGGTAGGTCAAAGACCTATACTCTGAAAAATATAAGACACTGATGAGGGAAACTGAAGATGATACAAAGAAATGGAAAAACATCACATGTTCATTGATTGGAAGAATAAGTATTGTTAAAATGTTCATACTACCCAAAGCAATCTACAGATTTAATTCAATCCTTATCAAAATACCCATGACATTTTTCATAGAACTAGAACAAATACTCCTAAAATTTATATGGAACCACAAAAGAACTCGAATAATCAAGGTAATCTTGAGAAAAAAGAACAAAGCTGTATCACACTTCCTGACTTCAGACTATACTACAAAGCTACAGTAACCAAAACAATATGGTATTGGCACAAAAACAGACACATAGATCAATGGAACAGAATAGAGAGCCCAGAAATAAACCCATGCACATATGGTCATTGTGTATTTTTCTTATTCAAGTAAAAAGAAATATGTATTTTTGAACTCAGTGAAAAAATATATTTCCACTGAAAAAATTTCACTAGAGACAGTGAAAACCAAGTAGCAATAATAACCCATAAAATGCAGACCTTAGTATTCAGGTCTCTGCAGAAAATGTTTGAGATGATTCTAGACTATCATATCATACCAGAAAGCAAGGAAGCTAACCAAGACTACAAAGGAAATGTCAAAAGGACCTAGCAGCCAATTTGAAAGAATTCTCATTGGCCAAGGATGGGACAATTTAAGCATCAAAAAGAACAATGCCTACAATGAGTTGAACTATATCAAAGAAGCTAAAATCCGTGAATCAATAATGATTTTTTAAAAAAAGACTGCATTGGTCACATTGGAGATTGCTAAAACACCAAAGAATTTTCTGAAAACTGGTAAATAACTGGAAAGAATGTATCTGGACTTTCCTGTATAAACTATCTTTCAGGGAAACCAACCAACTGATGATCAAAAGTTCTTATTTATAGAATAATTACAGCTAATAAATGTAGAGAGAAATTACTGTTGTAGAGTATCCCCATTTTGCAACCTTAATAAAATAATGAACCTGGCAATAGTCATCAATAGCTGCCAAATCCACTGGGTGCAAGGTTGATGAGAAACTTCTTATTGGATGGATCAGGCTGATATCACCTGAGTCCACTGATGAATCTTCACATCCTGAAAGGGAAAAAAAAAGGCGCCAGCCTTCCAGTGCTCCTGATGAGATGCAATAGGAAAGACACGGCACCAACTGGGAAATAGTCTTACAAAAAAATCCAAATTTAATCAAGCCTCTAGATCTAATTATTAATTTATACAAAACAAGGTAGAGGAAAAGCACAACAGAGTGAAGTCTGCAAATGAAGAATGTGGAAAATTCTACGGACAAATGACCCAGTTTCTTCAACAAATAAATAACAAAGGAAAAAAAGGAGGAGGGGGAACTTTTTGGTGAGATATATATATATAGTGCAGTGTTTTAGTTAGTGCGAAAAGAATCAGGGAAATTTTAGCAATGACTGGATATTAGATGATATTAAGGAATTATTTTTCATATGTCTAATGTAATAATGGTAAAATTGTTATGTTTTTTAAAATAACCCATTTCTCTTAGAAATATATAGTTAAGCATTTATTAATGAAATGATATAATATCTGGGTTTTCTTTTAAATAATTCATTGGGATAGGACAGTTAAAGAAGGGATGTAAGGGATGAGGTACAAGTGAAACAAGAAAAAAATTGTAGCTTAGGGCTTAACCTCAGTTTCCCTAATCTGAATATCTACTCTCTAGATACCAATACTCTCTAGATACAGATACCAATAAATTTGTTCTTAATTCTATAAGAGAATAAGAATCACATATGATTTTGTGACAATAATTTTAGTTTTAAATCTAAGGCTATTTAAGATATTTCCTAAATATTGTTCATGTGCCCCTCACCTTAAGCACAATGGATTGGCAAAACCAAGAGTCGCATCCAACCCTAGGTCTCTTGTTGGGGAAACAACTCAACTGTAGCCTCGGTCACCATGCTGCCTCCCCATAACTTGGGCCAGGCGCTGCAGTTTGCACAGGCTGCTCTTGGAAGTACAGAAACCCAATCAACTGACTACCCAGCTCCAAGTTGTGAAGTCTTCTCTTCTCCTGCCAAGACCTGAGGACCCAAAACAATGTTTTCTGCTCATTTCCTTGGTATCTCATGGCCTTTACCTATCAACTTTGATGGGAGATTCCACGTAGATACCTTCCCCTGCTTCTTTTTGCTAAGCCTCCTTCCTTCTGCTTTTAGAACTTGCAGCCATGTCCTTTTCCTGAAAGTCTCCTACCTTGATGAATTGGTTGAGACCGTCTCTCTGCCTTATCAGCACAGGGGAAAATGTGGACTTCCCTCTCACTTCTAACAATGAATGTGTCATTGCCTTTAAACCTTAGCCAATCTGAAATCATTTCAACAAGAGACAGTGGGCCTCTAAGATTAGATACATGCAAAAAGGCCAAAGATGTGTCATGCCACATCTATTCATTACAAAGAACCTGTGGGTGTTTAAAGGCAGTAGGCAATCAGTGGTTAAGACACTACTGGCCAGAGGCTGTCCTGTTCATAGCAACCTGTCACCCTGCTGAAGAACACAAGATGGTGTCATAGAGGAGGCCTGAGTTTTGGAATCAGTCAGATGTTGGTTTGAAATGCAAATCAGCCTCTTACTAAATATTTTCATTTGGACATGAACTATTGCCTTCTGGTCCTCTGGTTCCTCCTTTATGCTAGGAGCTCAGTAACCTTGCACCACTCGATTACTGTGAAGCCTCATACGCCACCCCTGAGCACGAGCTCGCATGTGGGAGCCCTGATGAGGCTCTTTGTGAACTCTAAAAGGGTTACTTTGGCAGCTAAAGTTGATTTTTCTGGAACAGTGTGTCAATTCTCAAAGCAAATAGTTTATTCATCCTCTCATCTTGTTCCAGAAGTCTTAATTTATCTTTTTGGGTTCCTGGCATGGCTCTCCAGCCCTGGAAGCCTTTGGCCCTGGACCTCTTCTGAGTTCAGGTTCTTGCATTCAGCAGATCACAAGGCAGCAGCACCCTGGTCACTTACCTCGATAAGGCACGGTGGGAGGGAAAACTCTGGTGAGGACAATAGCATCTGTCACACTGGTTCAGAATGAGGGAGAATAGATAGAAGGTTCTGCAGTTCTCTACTCATCTGAAAATGATTAACGATTTCCTGTCAAGGACAAGCAAGTTGCTAACTAATGATCCGGTAATGGCACCCACTATCCGCTGTCTGCCTCATTTGTCTTCCCTGCGTGAACAGATTAAGGGCTGTAAATACAGCCTGGGGCCCTTGTTCATTCCACAGGTTTCTTGTTCTCTGTTGTTTCAAGGCTGGTATCTTGGAGTGGGTGCCAGTGGTGAAGGACTGAGTGTGCTTCACAGGAGTTCCCAGAGAGTCTGAGGCAGAAGGAGGAAGGAGGTAACATTTGTGAGGGTCAATCATGGACTAGGAATGTACATGGTCCTTAACATTTCTTATTCCATTAAATCCTCAGGGCAACCTTAGGAGGGAGATGAGGTGGGAAGGATTACTGCCATTTGTAGATGTTCAGAGAGGGTAAATAATGCATTCAAGACCACATAGCTAGAAAATGGTTCATCCGAGATTTCAACACAATCGGTTTGATTCCAAAACCATTATTGGTAACCACTGTACCACTTTCTCCCAAACAAAGCCAGTATCTTCAGAATCCAGGCACTATATTGTTTGGAGATACAGACATACATGAGACAATTATGGGTATATACTAGGCACAAAATCCAGGATTTCAAAGCAGGAAGGGATGAGACCTGGGATAACACAAAGACAGCCTCTCAAGTTATGTGGTAAGTTAACTGATGTCCATTTTTATGTTGGGCTTCATTACTGACATATGTTACATAACGTATATATCAAATAGTATACAAAAGAAAAAAATCTAATGTCTTTTTCAAAACCTAAACAGATACTCCCATGGAGCAACAATTTTCACCAAAAATAAGGTAGATAAATCCATTAGTCAGAATTAATGTACAGAATATTATACTAGGTGCTATCAGGGATTAGAAATAAAAATCAACGCAGGGATACCTCAGAGATTTTGGGGGTTCCATTCCAGACCACATAACAAAGCAAATATCACAATTAAGTGAGTCACACAAGCTTTCTGGTTTCTCAGTGCATACAAAAGTTATGTTTACCCTATACTGTAGGGTATGCTGACCATCTGAACCTTCAGCAACTTGCAATCTTTTTGCTGGTGGAGGGTCTTGCCTAGATGTTGATAGATGCTAATTGATCAGGGTGGTGGTTGCTGAAGGTTGGAGTGGCTGTGGCAATTTATTAAAATTAGACAAAAATGAAGTTTGCACATTAACTGACTCTTCCTTTCATGAACAATATCTTTGCAGCATGCAGTGCTGTTTGGTAGCATTTACGCACAGTAGAAATTCTTTCAAAATTGGAATCAATCCTCTAAAAGCCTGATACTATTTTACCAACTAAGTTTATGTACTATTATAAATCCTTTATTGTCATTTCAACAATCTTCACAGCTTCTTCACCAGGAGTACATTCCATCTTAGGAAGCCACTTTCTTTGCCCATCCATAAGAAGCAACTCCTCAGCTGTCACAGTTATATCATGACATTGTACTATTTCAATCACATCTTCAGGTTCCATTTCTAATTCTAGTTCTCTTGCTGTTTCCACCACATTTGCAATTACTTCCTCTCCTGAAGTCTTGAACCCTTCAAAGTCATCCATGAGGGTTGGAATCAACTTCTTCCAAACTCCTGCTCATGCTGACATGAGCAGGAAAGTTTCACTTTCCATCAACAACATGCTCAAGTCAAAATAGTATTCCAGCCACTTGATTTCAAGCAAAGTAGATTTTTTGTTTAGAAACACTAAAGAACTGTGGTTCATTTATAAATACAGAAGGAACAAAACATGACTGCATCAACCCAAAAAGAATCAAAAAAACATTTTGAGGACAAGAAGAAATACAAATCACAAATGTTCTTAATGTAGAATGGTGAATATTTTCCAGAAGGTTTTCAATTGACTTTGCCCAGATCAATCAGAGGAATCACTATATATGGCAGCTATAGCTCTGTGAAACGTATTTCTTAAATAATAAGATTTGAAAGTTAAAATTACTCCTGGATCCATGCGCTTCAGAATGGATGTTGCAATAGCAGGCTTGAAAACAACATTAATCTCGTTCATTGCCATCAGAGCTCTTGGGTGACCAGGTGCATTGTCAATAAGCAGTAATACTTGGAAAGAAATTTTTTAAGCCCACTGTTGAGACCAACAGTGGGCTTAAAAAATTTAGTAAACCATGTAATCAAAAGGTGTGCTGTCACCAGAAGAATGCAGGAGATACGGGTTTGAGCCCTGGTCCGGGAAGATCCCACATGCCACAGAGCAACTAAGCCCAAGCACCACAACTACTAAGCCTGCACTCTAGAGCCCACGAGCCACAACTACTGAAGCCCGCGCCTAGAGCCCATTCTCCACAAGAGAAGCCACCGCAAGGAGAAGCCCGCACACCATAACGAAGAATAGCCCTGGCTCACCGCAACTGGAGAAAGCCTACGTGCAGCAATGAAGACCCAACACGGCCAAAAATAAATAAATAAATTTATTTTAAAAAAAAAAGATGTGCTGTCATCCAGGTTTGTTGTCCCATTTATAGAGCACAGGCAGAGTAGATTGGGCATAATTTTTTTTTTTTTTTGCAGTATGCGGGCCTCTCACTGTTGTGGCCTCTCCCGTTGCGGAGCACAGGCTCCGGACGCGCAGGCTCAGCGGCCATGGCTCACAGGCCCAACCACTCTGCGGCATGTAGGATCTTTCTGGACCGGGGCACGAACCTGTGTCCCCTGCATCGGCAGGCAGAGTCTCAACCACTGCGCCACCCGGGAAGCCCCCTGGGCATAATTCTTAAAGGCCCTAGGATCTTCAGATTGGTAAAGGAGCACCGGCTTCAAATTAAAGTCACCAGCTGCATTAGCCCCTAACAAGAGAGTCAGCCTGTCCTTTGAAGCTCTGAAACCAGGTATGGATTTCTCCTCTTCAAATAAGAAAGTCCTGGATGGCACCTTCTTCCAATAGAAGGCTACTCTGTCTACACTGAAAATCTGTTGTTTAGTGTAGCCACCTTCATTAATTATCTCAGCTAGATTTTTTGGATAACTTGCTGCAGCTTCTACATCAGCACTTGCTGCTTCCCCTTGCACTTTGATGTTATGGAGATGGCTTCCTTCTTTAAACCTCATGAACCAGCCCCTGCTAGATTCAGACTTTTCTTCTGCAGCTTCCTCACCTCTCTAGGCCTCCATGGAATTAAAGACAATTAGGACCAAGGAAGATGAAAAAGAAAGTGATGAGAAAACCAAGGCAGCCCTCAGTTACAGTGGCGCTCCCCTGTGAATGTGCGGGGCAATGGGCAAGTGGGTTATGCAGGAAAGTTAGGCAGGAGCCATGCCCTCCTCCTGGGCCGTGGTGCTGTGGCCTCCCCGAGGGGCGAGCCAGAGTGTTGTCAGCAAGGGTGGTGCTGCGGGCAGGCGCATAAGGCCAGCAGCAGAGGATTGAGCAGGCTCTGTACACACTCCCTCCCTCCCACTGATTCCCCGGAAAGCCTGCATGTGTAGAAAAAAAGAGAGACAGAGTTAGAGCCTTGCTCTGAATTACGCTTTGGCTTAAGGGAATGTTGTGGCTGGTTTGATCTCCTACCCAGAGCACTAAAACTTTCTCCATATCAGCAATAAGGCTGTTTCACTTTCTTATCATTCGTGTGTTCACTGGAGCAGCACTTTAAATTTCCTTCAAGAACTTTTCCTTTGCATTCACAACTTGGCTGGCTGTTTGTCACAAAAGGCCTAGCTTTAGATCTATCTTGACTTTGGACACGCTTGCCTCACTAAACTTAATCAGTTCTAGCTTTTGATTTAAAGTGAGAGACGTGAGACTCTTCCTTTCATTTGAACACTTAGAGGACATCGTGGGGTTGTTAATTGGCCGAATATCAAGATTGTTGTGTCTCAGGGAATAGGAAGGCCAGAGGAAAGGGAGAAGGATGGGGGAACGACTGTCAGTAGAGCAGTCAGAACACACACAACATTTATCGATTAAGTTCACTGTCTTATATGGGTACGGTTCGTGGAGTTCTAAAACAACTGCAATGCTTAACAGTGGCACGGACATATACATACACTACCAAACGTAAAACAGACAGCTAGTGGGAAGCAGTCACATGGCACAGGGAGATCAGCTAGGTGGTTTGTGACCACCTAGAGGGGTGGGATAGGGAGGGTGGGAGGGAGGGAGACTCAAGAGGGAAGAGATTTGGGAACATATGTATATGTATTACTGATTCACTTTGTTATAAAGCAGAAACTAACACACCATTGTAAAGCAATTATACTCCAATGAAGATGTAAAAAAAAAAAAAAAGAATTACCATTAGTAAGTGCTACTTGAAACTACAATAACAATTTATAAAGAGGGATCCTCTAGTTCAAATTACAATAATAAAATTCTTCCTGAAAAAAAAAAAAGGATCACTGATCACCAAAACAAATGTAATAATAATGAAAACATTTGAAATATTGCAAGAATTACCAAAATGTGACACAGAGACACGAAGTGAGAAAATGCTGTTGGAAAAAACAGCGCTGATAGGCCTGCTTAATGCAGTGTTGCCACAAAACTTCATTTGTTAAAAAAAAAATAATATCTGCAAAGCACAATAAAGTGAAGTGCAGTAAAAGAGGTATGCCTATATACAATAAAGTTCCTGTTTGCATGATACAAAATGACACGGAGGCTAAGCTAAAGCGTATAAAAGACTCATCATTTTACAGACTTTATTGAGATCATCTGCCTATGGTCTATTTTACAAGGATTTTCTCTAGTCCAGGCAGAGGATGCTCAGAAGACTAGAATTCCAACCCCACTCCTGGGGCTGCACTTCGCAGGCCTGTGGTCCAGGGCCTGACTCCCATCAGCCCTGTCAGTGCAGCTGCCGGCCCACCTGTGAGCTCCAGAGGCAATCCACCCTTGTCGCCCAGGTGTCAGCAGGGCTTGAGGAGACCACTTGGGGTGAGGAGAAGTCTTTGTCCCTCTGCTTTTGAATTCCTTTCACAAAGGAAAGATAAGCCTCCTCTGGGACAGACCCTTTCCAAAGGTAACTGACAGCCAATGCTATTCACAGGTACACAGGACACGGGACATTTCTCTGTTGCAAATACAAATTTGGCATAAGTCTCACTTCAGAGGCCCTGCAGGAGAGGTGAGTCCTTGAAGGCAGGCACTTCTCACAATGCTCAGCCTGGGATCTTGCTCACAGGACAGGTACAAACATGAAATCAATGAAGTGAGGTTCACTTTTAGCACCTCTGCATCCTATGTCTCAAGGATTCCACTGCCTACTCTCCAGGGCCTGGGTCCTAAAGACCATGCCCATCTTCTGGATTTCTACCACACCCTTCCCTAAGCTCTATTACCACCAGTGTCTCTCACATCAGATCATTTCTTCCACTAACAGAATAAGGGCTACCTCAGAAGCTAGGCGGGAAAGTGTTCATAGCTAATAAGTAACCGGCAGCAATGGATGTGCAGGACTCCACGAGCGTCCCACACTGGGCACAACTCAGAGATAAGATGCTCTGCCCACCATAGAGAAAACAAGCTCTTGAGTATTTTTTTAATTGAGCAAACTAACTGACACTTAAATTGTGGTACAGAAATATATTTCAACTGATTTAAATCTAACACTGTGAGGGGAGAAATTATGGTACCAAAAATTCCCTCTTCAATAATACTAAGATTAATTTATATCACTATTCAACCTACCGTTTTCACTTTTCTAGGCTTTGCTGCATACCAATGTGTGCAGTTTTTCAACATTAGATAGAATTCCTGAAGCTGTTAGGAAAAAATCAGACTTTGAGCCAACAAATGTTTTCATATCTACTAGGATATCTACTAGGACTTTGTTCAAGAACAAAATTCACTCTGAACATTGGTCCTCAAAATAGGACACTGAAACATTAGGTTAACTAACTACAGAAATTAATTAGGTTAACTTCTGTGCTAACTACAGAATCAAGCTGATCACATCGATTGAAAGCTTCTTAAGTGAAACTTTCAATCAACAACATGCTTAAGTCAAAATAGTATTCTAGCCACTTGATTTCAAGCAAAGTAGATTTTTTGTTTAGAAACACTAAAGAACTGTGGTTCATTTATAAATACAGAAGGAACAAAACATGACTGCATCAACCCAAAAAGAATCAAAAAAACATTTTGAGGACAAGAAGAAATACAAAATTTAGTCAACTTTGCTGTTCTCTTGGCTGCTCAAATGCCACAATATCTGCAAACATAGCTAAAAGATGCTAACTCTTGAAAGCCTATATTTCCAGGCATTTCTAATTGACTATCAGAATTCTGTATGTTATGTTTTATGAAGAGCATTCTGCTTCCCTGTGTATATATCTGAATAACCTGGACAGCTCTCATTCTAGCAGTCATTCACTTGATCCTATGAAGCCATGGTGAAGGGAACATCACATTGAGAGACACATATGAAGTCAGAACACTATCATATGCATCACAAAATGACAGGATTTTAAGTCACAAGGTGAAAAAGACATTGATTCTGCTTTAAATCAAAGTTTACAAGAAACTGTCACTGGAAATTCATAGAAATGGCTGCTAATGTAAAGCTTAAAGTGAATGATCCAAGCCGGCTTGACTCACTGAATCCAATACAACCTTTATGCTAAATCTCCCTGCTAATAAACTCGGTGATAAAAAAAAAAAAAAATCCTTGCATACCACTACTTCACACGTTAGTAAAGGCATAGTGCTCACGAGAAGCTAATCTCATTTACTGGGAAGCACAGGATGGCAAATCGTTTCTGTACAGTTATGTCAGTACATCTACGTCACAATCTACAACACTTTATGGGTCATCCTTGATAATCAACGAACAAAGTTTATTTTGTCACTATCTTCCAAAAGAGCCCATGCCACTTACAAGGAAGCCAAATTCTCTTAACCTTCAATGAATATTAAGCCCAAGATCTTCCCCAGCTTCCCCTATGGGGTATAAGATTAGTATAAATCCACAGTGTAATAGTGTATTGCTTTATTTGAGGGGTGCAGCAGAGACACCCAGGTAAGAAAAATATCAATTCAAGGACTAGGAATGTAAAGAGCAATAATGTTAAGATAGTAAAATACAAAAAATGAGTAACTGCAATCATTTTCTTAGGAGGACTTGATTCGGGGAAGAAAAACTAATTGGTATACGAAAAACATCTGTATGAGGTAGAAATTGGTTTCAATAACATTAGTAGAGAATACATTCTAGAAAGTAACAGTAACTAGAATGTACAAATTCTGACTGCAATTTAATAGAACAATCCCAGATGGTTAGGCTGAGGCCAACACCTAATGAGGACAAAACCTCTGTCTATGGGAAATTTTGGTTGATACCTGGAGAAATATTAAGCTGTGCATAAACCAAACGGAATTGTTTTCACAAGTGTTATAAAGTTTCATATAGTAAAGGGTTTTTCTATATGCACTTCAGTTTCACAGCAAGAGTGGTACAGAATACCTAAACACACAAGAGAACATTCATGCAAGATATCTAACTCCTTGGTATAATAATACATACAATCCAAAATGATTACACTGTCATCACATCTAGGGCTTTCTGCAACTACAAGGTAGTGGTTGTAGAAAGCATGGACCTCAGTATCAGTATATAGAAAGCAGCCATCACCTTCTTCTATATGTTTTCTTTTTGCATTTTTACTTCATTTTTCTTAATTCTGCTGCTATTACCATTTCTTAGCAAAACTGGTAAAAACAAAACTGTAATGACTGAACATAGCACTCCTCTGGTAATCAAGCCATTTAAAACTTTCAGTCTTGTGGGGCAAAGAAAGCACTGTTGACAAACAGGGTAATCAAAAATTTGCCTGGCATAAAAACCCACAACTTTCCTAATCAGGTCATTATAAGAGTTCATATGAAGTTTGTTTCAAAGCTACCGTGAGAAAATTCTGGTTCTGGAGTGACATGAATAGCCCAGTAAGTTCCCTATGATTTCATTCCACTCACTGAATACCCAAAAGGATTGAACTTGTGACATCAATGACAGAACCTAGCACGAGTTCTACTCTCATTAATGACATCTTTGCAGTAACACCGTCTTTCACGTAAAATTAGTCCATAACTTCTGGGTCAAGCTCACTCATCAGTATTTCCTGGGTTTGATCTAGCTGATCGATTACGCAGCTCTCTGGAAAATCCAGAGTATACCACTATGAACAGTCAGAGTTCATCCGTCCTATACAATATGCTGTTCCATTGGGAAAAATTATATTAAGAAACTATTTCTTCCTGGAAATCCCAGTGTGGGTTCCCTTGATGAGAAAGCTTCATGAAATTCTTAGGAGAATAAAAGAAGCTTTGAACTGAATCGAAACCATTATAATTCCTAGCAAGCTTCAACAGGGGAACCAGTGCTTTTAGCAGAAGGTGGGACCACACATCTTCAA
Organism: Kogia breviceps; assembly: GCF_026419965.1. Lineage (NCBI taxonomy): Eukaryota > Metazoa > Chordata > Mammalia > Artiodactyla > Physeteridae > Kogia > Kogia breviceps. Next base: position 45,497,903 of record NC_081311.1, on the reverse strand, counting down.
AATGAAACATCTCTTGGAGACAAAAATGTTATTCTCACTGAACACATAAGCTTTCTGCTTGTCAGTTTTTGCCACACTCATGACTGACCATTAAACATCCTTCAAAAGTATGTCCCACTGGGATCACGGGGTGGTTTGAAGATTCCCCAGATCCTTGGTTTGTGACAGGTTGCTGCCAGGAGAACTAGAAGTCCAGCAGCTTCTTGCTTCCTTCGAAAAAAAATGTGCAGCTTCCATCACCAGGAGATTAGCAAAAAATTAACCACCACAGAAAATCAACTAAATCTCTTCTCTCATTGCTGCCAGTGCCACCAATTACTCCAACTGTGTTAGCAAAATTCAGTCTCCTTTTCTGCTTTAATTTTATATTGACTCTTTTTTTAAGAAAAGCATTAATAAAATTTACCTGGCCTTTTTTTTTTTTTTTTTGGAGTGCAGAGAGAGATGAAAGTTGATCACAAGTTTGCTGGAAACAGAGGCAGATACAATTCAGTGTCTCAGAGTCCCCTGTTTGCCATCAGAGGGAGTAGAAACAGCAGCTAGCTAAGTGAACAACCTGTAATAGAGGCGGAGCGGGTGCACAACCGTTAGCGCAACCGTTAGTGTGCCACCATTAGCGCGAGACCTGTAGGGCAGTGGTTAGCGGTCCCGCTCTGCCAACAGTCAGCCTGGCAGCGGTCCTCGCGGCGGCAAACACAGTGAGAAGCAGGTCGCAGCCTTCTCCTTGGGGCCCTCCAGCCTCAGGCCAGCGGGTGAGCTGGGGGCCCAGGGACAGGCTGAGGGCTGTGTCCTGCAGAGCTTCAGAGTCCTCACCAGGGCCGCCCACTGGCTGGGCCCAGACCTTGAAGCAGCCCAGAACCTCTCCCCCATCCCCACCTCCAGGACCTAATGACAGCAGCAGTCTCCATGGGTCAGAGTCCGTGGAGGCCTCAGCAACTAGACTACATGGACACTGCCATTAGGGTAATAGCTTCAGTCTCTCCATTCAAGTTTCAAAAATTGGTCCAGCTTAGATCAGTTGTCTACCCCTAGGAGGTGGCCAGAAGTCAGGGTCAAGTTGCAAAGACACTGCACATCATTACCTCAGATCCACCTCTGTAGCTGGGCAATTGTTCTCAAAAAAGGGCAATTGTTGTGAGTGGAAATTAACCTGATTGGTGTTTGCTACAATATGTATTTCTATTGCTCCTATACAAATGATTCTCTCCGGTTTAAATGAAAAGCCTGAGGGCTGGTCCTGGGGCCTGGCTCCCTCAGTGATGACACTGGGCAGGGTCTGGGGACCTGGCCCTGAAGGCGCCACCAGCTGAGATCTGCCTCTTCAGCCGGACCTGGGCACTGGCGGGAGGACCCAGACTGGGTGCTGGACCAGTGCTCCCAGGCAGGGTAACTGGCCGCGCAGGGACCCCCTCCTCTTAGCCAGGGCCTGGACCTCAGAGGATGAAAGTTGAGCCTTGGGACCTTGCCCTTTCTTGTCAGAACAGAAAATAACATTTGTTTTGGTGGAGGTTTACAGAACATCATGACCTGACCATGACCTGACCTCAAGAACAGAGGATCTGACACCAAGAAGCCTGAAACCACTGACCACGCCCCTCCTTCACCTTTCCTATAAAAGGGCTTTGATGAAAGGTTTCGAGGAGTTCAGGGTTTTTAAGGCATGAGCCACCCGTCTCCTTGCATGGCCCTGCAATAAACCTTTCTCTGCTCCAAACTCTGAAGTTTTGGTATTGTTTGGCCTCACCGTGCATCGGGCACACACACTTGCGTTCAATAACACACCCAAGGTCACACAGAGATTTTGTACTGAGCCTAGAACAAGGGTCTACTCATTCCCAGTTCATCTTCCCTCACCACCAGAGCATAAAGCAGCCCTATTCCTGAAGGTAATACCCTTTCAAACACCAACAGTATACAACTGAACATGGCCTGGTGAAACCTCTGTTATTCCTTGCTCACACTCACCCATGCAGAGTGGATGAAAAACAACAGGATACCTGCTCCTGTCTGATTGTGACGTTGGACAATCAGACAATCGGAATCCTTACCTGTGAGGAGTAGACCTCCTTTCCGACCTCAAAGAGATCTTCATTTTCTGCAACTTTCTACCCCATGTCCCATCCATAGTCATTCCCTCTCCTTTTTATTCCCAAAATAAGCATCTCCAGAATAAAGGAAGGAGTCAGTGCACAGGGTTGTGTGTGTTGAGAGGGATGAGGGAATGGTGGAGAGTAAACGGTGTGAGGAAGGAAAATCAGGCAGATCTCAGAGGTTTCCCTCCTTCCCCTGGGTGGAGAGATTGGCCAGAATGGCAGCGCACCAGGGGTCCCAAGTGCGCCCTGGAGCAGAAGGGGAACGACGCGGGGATCTCCCAATGCCTTCCTTTTGCTCTTAAGTCTCCCCACCCTACATGTCCACATCCCAAAACTCAGCAGTCCCTAGCACAGCATAGGCTCTTCACTACAGGCTATGCTTGGCCTTTCCCCAGAGCTGTAGGATACAGATGCCCCGATGCCTCCCCGGGGTCAGAGTACCTACAAGGCCCGTCCCAGGAATTCGAGGTGCTGCTGTGAAACACACAGTCCTCTACAAATGCAAGGGTGTTGTTACAGAAGGATACTGAGGGTTAAGCAATGAAAGCGTAGCCTGTTAGAATATTTTAAAGCGCGTACAAACATCTGTGAGGCTGGTTCTTGCAGGGAGGGAACGGCCAGGGCCATGCTTGTGAGGCCTTGACTTTGACCCTTTCTGGAGCCCGCTAGGCCTCTCAGACATCGGGGTGCTCTCCTTCCTCCTTCCTCCCTCCCTGACCAGTCCAGTCATTCTTGGTCCCCTCCCTTCACCCAGGCCATGCGCGACACACAGGGCCTCTGTGGGTTGGAAGGGCCTGCTGGGCCTGAGACTTCCAGACTCTGTGGAACGCCTGTCCTCCTCAGACGGGCAGGATAGACCCCGACACTGCAGGGAAACCAGTGTGTGTGTCTCCCGGAAGTGAGGACTTGGTGCCCCCAAACAAGAAGAGTCAGTCAAGATGTCTCTCCTTGCCCAGGTTTTTATGGGCATCTCAGGGCAGAGAAGAGGGCTGGGGCTATAACGTGCCTCTCTGTTTCTCTGATTAGCCTCCTACACTCCCTGATGAGGACTGGAGTGAGGGGAGGAGAGGAGTACAGGGCCAAAGAGGTGAAACTGTGCCTTTCAGGAATTTACTGCAGCCTCTTTTGTTTTGCCAGAAATAAGTTTAATCAATTTCACCCTTTTTTTTTTTTTTTTTAAGGTAAATCCTCCCATGAGAGATTTTACAAGACCTGGCATGTGAAGGTTTGCTCTTTGATTCCTTTAAACGGTCTTCACCCCAGTGCACAACTTCATTCTCTCTAATATTTCCATCAAGTAATTAACAAATGACAAACAAATCCAAAGAGATGGTGAATCATTACATCTACCAAATGCTGGGCTGTCTGGGACACCTGAGGCCCCCTTTGTACACTCTGGGTTTCAGTAGTGCCAGAAGTAGACCTTGATGTATTGTTTTTAAGTTTATTATTTTTAATTTATTTATTTTTGGCTGCATTGGGTCTTTGCTGCGCACAGGCTTTCTCTAGTTGCGGTGAGCGGGGGCTACTCGTCGTTCCGGTGCGCGGGCTTCTCATTACAGTGGCTTCTCTTGTTGCGGAGCATGGGCTCTAGGTGTGTGGGCTTCAGTAGTTGTGGCACACAGGCTCAGTAGTTGTGGATCGTGGGTTCTAGAGCGCAGGCTCAGTAGTTGTGACACACGGGCTTAGTTACTCCGCGACATGTGGTATCTTCCCGGACTAGGGCTCGAACCCATGTCCCCTGCATTGGCAGGCAGATTCTTAACCACTGTGCCACCAGGGAAGTCCCAGATCTATTGTTTTTAAATCAAGTAATCTAGGTTTTTTAAAAATAATTCAAAGTAGACAGAAAAAAATCTTGCATAATCATTTTGTAGTAGTATCCCTGCCAAGCCAGTGGGCAATGACAGCTTCCCAGGGCTCTTATCTGCCCAAAATTACTCTTATCTATCCCAAATTAAAGGAAGTTTCCATTTCAGCAAGTTGGAGCAATTCAGAGAAGAAGCAATGACCTGAGCTTTGGCAAAGAAAATTAGAAGTTGGTCCTTCTTCATTTCTTCTTTTAACCAAGGTTCTCTCCCCCTTTGGATTTTATAAGGGCCACAGACTACTCCAAAGATCCCAAGCCAATCTCCACTTATTTATGGGAGAAAGACAGAATCAACCACATGATGGAGAAAATCTCAAATGTCCCTTACTTCTGTTCAAGTACACATGAAGTTCCTTCAAGGTCCATACACTGTGCCAAACCCAGAGGTTGGGGATGGGGAGGAGAAAGTCAGAGATGGATAAGAACAATGTCTTCCTTCTAAGAGCTCAGCAGTCCAGTGAGAAAGCAAGCACAAGATACAAGGTCCAGGCCTTCCCTGGCGGGACTTAAGAATCTGCCTGCCAATGCAGGGGACACGGGTTCGAGCCCTGGTCTGGGAAGATTCCACATGCCGCGGAGCAACAAAGTCCGTGCACCACAACTATTGAGCCTGTACTCTAGAGCCCAAGAGCCACAACTACTGAGCCCACATGCCACAACTACCGAAGCCCACACACCTAGAGCCCGTGCTCCTTAACAAAAGAAGCCACTGCAATGAGAAGCCTGTGCACCACAATGAAGAGTAACCCACACTCGACGCAACTAGAGAAAAGCCTGAGCATAACAGAAAAGAACCAATGCAGCCAAAACAAAATAAATAAATAAATAATTTTTTTTTTTTAAGATACAAGGTCCACTGGGATATGGGCAAACAATTATGGGCATCTATGGGGGGCGTGACTGATAAGATCTGGAAATGATGTTCGGGGAGGTGGGATTAGAGCTGAGCCACTCAGCAGTGAGTGGTTGACTGGGGAAAAACATTTGCATGGAAGTAAAATAGGAGAATAAACCAATGTAGTAGAAATGTAGGGTGTAGAAATATTGAAATGTCCATAGCTCAGGAAGAAATGGCTTCCAAGCAGCATCACTGACTGTCACCCCATCCTTAGGTCTGGGGCATCTAGAAAGAACACCAAATTTACCAGCAACTATGATCTTTCTAGGCTCCGCTTACTACACTGCTGATCTGAAAGTACCTGTTAGCTTCATCTGACCACTTAAAAAGCAATTTTCAGGCCCATGTCAGGGGCTCAATGGGGATATTGCAATACAGACTGCTTCTTCCTGAAGTCAGAGCAAGTTCGGTGCCAATTAATGAATTGCAAAGGGAAGGTGCACTGATGCAGACAGAGCTGCCTAAACAAAGGTACCTGCTAGAGGCTCTCCAGGTCTTCCACGGGTGTTTCTGAAAGGCTGCAGGTTTGACGTGGGGCTCTTGCATCCAGAACTGCTCTTGATAAGAGTTTTCCCTCTATGAGGAAAACATGATAAAAAGATTACTGTAATTCCTATTTTTAAGTAAAGCAAACATATTAAAATAAGTTCTCATATAATTTATGATAAAGTAGAATTGGTGAAAGAGAAATTCATGAGCTATTTGAGTAAGAAAGTTTACTGATTGTAATTTTGTCCCACCCAAAGTTTTCTCTTATTTTCAAACAGTGGGCAGTTTCTCTAGTGATTTCCAAAATGCTATCTCATCTCAGTTAGCTAAGTTTTGCTCAGTATAGCAACATTTTAATGTTGTATTCTTTATTTTTTTAATTTTTAAAATATTTTTAAATTTTTACATGTATTGCTAAATAAACTGTATATTTAAGAATAATCTATACTGGGGCTTCCCTGGTGGCTCAGTGCTTAAGAATCCGCCTGCCAATGCAGGGGACACAGGTTCGAGCTGTAATCCAGGAAGATCCAACATGACAAGGAGCAACTAAGCCCATGTGCCACAACCACTGAGCCTGCACTCTAAAGCCGGTGAGCCACAACTATTGAGCCCACATGCCACAACTACTGAAGCCCATGTGCCTAGAGCCTATGCTACGCAAGGAGAAGCCACCGCAATAAGAAGCCTGCACACCGCAACGAAGAGTGGCCCCCACTCACTGCAATTAGAGAAAAAGGCCATGTGCAGCAATGAAGACCCAAAGCAGCCAAAAATAAATTAATTCATTCATTTTAAAAATAATAATTTATATCAGTAACTAGGGTGAGGATTCGTTGGAGGAAGAACATTTACTAGTGCTGTATTCATGACTATCAGTGTTTGAACAACTAACTTTAATGTCTTATATTATTAGGTTAGATGGATTAATTTTACAAGAAACACAATGTATAAAACACGTCATTGCAGAAAAGCAAAGGATCATGAGAGATTACTACAAGCAACTATATGCCAATAAAATGGACAACCTGGAAGAAATGGACAAACTCTTAGAAATGCAAAACATTCTGAGACTGAACCAGGAAGAAACAGAAAATATGAAGAGACCAATCACAAGCACTGAAATTGAAACTGTGATTAAAAATCTTCCAACAAACAAAAGCCCAGGACCAGATGGCTTCACAGGCGAATTCTATCAAACATTTGGAGAAAAGTTAACACCTATCCTTCTCAAACTCTTCCAACATATAGCAGAGGGAGGAACACTCCCAAACACATTCTATGAGGCCACCATCACCCTGATACCAAAACCAAACAAAGATGTCACAAAGAAAGAAAACTACAGGCCAATATCACCGATGAACATAGATGCAAAAATCCTCAACAAAATACTAGCAAACAGAATCCAATGGCACATTAAAAGGATCATACACAATGATCAAATGTGGTTTATCCCAGGAAGGCACGGATTCTTCAATATACGCAAATCAATCAGTGTGATACAACATATTAACAAATTGAAGGAGAAAAAGCATATGATCATCTCAATAGATGCAGAGAAAGCTTTCAACAAAATCCAATACCCATTTATGATAAAAACCCTCCAGAAAGTAGGCATACAGGGAACTTACCTCAACATAATGAAGGCCATAAATGACATACCCACAGCCAGCATCGTTCTCAATGGTGAAAAACTGCAAGCATTTCTGCTAAGATCAAGAACAAGACAAGGTTGTCCACTCTCACCACTATCATTCAACATAGTTTTGGAAGTTACAGCCACAGCAATCAGAGAAGAAAAATAAATAAAAGGAATCCAAATCGGAAAAGGAGAAGTAGAGCTGTCACTGTTTGCAGATGACATGATACTATACATACAGAATCCTAAAGATGCTACCAGAAAACTACTAGAGCTAATCAATGAATCTGGTAAAGTAGCAGGATACAAAATTAATGCACAGAAAATCTCTTGCATTCCTACATACTAATGATGAAAAATCTGAAAGTGATATCGAGAAAACACTCCCATTTACCATTGCAACAAAAAGAATAAAATACTTAGGAATAAACCTACCTAAGGAGACAAAAGACCTGTATGTATAAAATTATAAGACATTGATAAAAGAAATTAAAGATGATGCAAATAGATGGAGAGATATACCATGTTCTTGGATTGGAAGAATAAACATTGTGAAAATGACTATACTACCCAAAGCAATCTACAGTTTCAATGCAATCCATATCAAACTACCAAGGGCATTTTTCACAGAACTTGAACAAAAAATTTCACAATTTTAATGGAAACACAAAAGACCCTGAATAGCCAAAGCAATCTTGAGAAAGAAAAAAGGAGCTGGAGGAATCAGGCTCCCAGACTTCAGACTATACCACAAAGCTACAGGAATCAAGACAGTATGGTACTGGCACAAAAACAGAAATATAGATCAATGGAACAGGATAGAAAGCCCAGAGATACACCCACGCACATATGGTCACCTTATCTTTGATAAAGGAGGCAAGAATATACAATGGAGAAAAGACAGCTTCTTCAATAAGTGGTGCTGGGAAAACTGGACAGCTACATGTAAAAGGATGAAATTAGAACAATCCCTAACACCACACACAAAAATAAACTCAAAATGGATTAAAGACCTAAATGTAAGGCCAGACACTATCAAACTCTTAGAGGAAAACACAGGCAGAACACTCTAAGACATAAATCACAACAAGATCCTTTTTGACCCGGCTCTTAAAGAAATGGAAACAAAAATAAACAAATGGGACCTAATGAAACTTAAAAGCTTATGCACAGCAAAGGAAACCATAAACAAGACGAAAAGATAACCCTCAGAATGGGAGAAAATATTTGCAAATGAAGCAACTGACAAAGGATTAATCCCCCAAATTTATAAACAACTCATGCAGCTCAATAACAAAAAAACAAACAACCCAATCCAAAAATGGGCAGAAGAACTAAATAGACATTTCCCCAAAGAAGATATAGATTGCCAACAAACACATAAAAGAATGTTCAACATCATTAATCATTAGAGAAATGCAAATCAAACCTACAATGAGATATCATCTCACACCGGTCAGAATGGCCATCATCAAAAAATCTAGAAACAATAAATGCTGGAGAGGGTGTGGAGAAAAGGGAACACTCTTGCACTGCTGGTGGGAATGTAAATTGATACAGCCACTATGGAGAACAGTATGGAGGTTCCTTAAAAAACTACAAATAGAACTACCATACAACCCCTCAATCCCCCTACTGGGCATATACCCTGAGAAAACCATAATTCAAAAAGAGTCATGTACCACAATGTTCATTGCAGCTCTATTTACAATAGCCAGGACATGGAAACAACCTACATGTCCATCAACAGATGAATGGATAAAGAAGATGTGTCACATATATACAATGGAATATTACTCAGCTATAAAAAGAAAGGAAACTGAGTTATCTGTAATGAGGTGGATAGAACTGGAGTCTGTCATACCGAGTGAAGTAAGTCGGAAGGAGAAAAACAAATACCATATGCTAACACGTATATATGGAATCTAAGAAAAAAAATGTCATGAAGAGCCTAGTGGTAGGATGGGAATAATACACAGCCCTACTAGAGCATGGACTTGAGGATACGGGGAGGGGGAAGGGTAAGCTGGGACAAAGTGAGAGAGTGGCATAGACATATATACACCAACAAATGTAAAACAGATAGCTAGTGGGAAGCAGTCGCATAGCACAGGGAGATCACCTCCGTGCTTTGTGACCAGCTAGAAGAGTGGGATCGGGAGGGTGGGAGGGAGAGAGATGCAAGAGGGAAGAGATAAGGGGATATATGTAAATGTAAAGCTGATTCACTTGTTATAAAGCAGAAACTAACACACCATTGTAAAGCAATTATACTCCAATAAAAATGTTTAAAAATAAATAAGTTGGGGGACTTCCCTGGTGGCACAACAGTGGTTAAGAATTTGCCTGCCAATGCAGGGAGCAAGGGTTCGAGCCCTGGTCTGGGAAGATCCCACATGCCGTGGAGCAACTAAGCCCGTGCACCACAACTACTGAGGCTGCATTCTAGAGCCTGTGAGCCACAACTACTAAGCCCACATGCCACAACTACTGAAGTCCGCGCACCTAGAGCCCATGCTTCACAACAAGAGAAGCCACCACAATGAGAAGCCCGCGCACTGCAGTGAAGAGTAGCCCCTGCTCACAGCAACTAGAGAAAGCCCATGTGCAGTAATGAAGACCCAACGCAGCCAAAAATTAAAATAAATAAATTTATTTAAAAAAAACAAAAACAAAAACTCATCATTCTCCAAAGTGGATCTTTTTTATAATATTTATTCTTTTATTTATTTATTCATTCATTCATTCATTCATTCATTTTGGCTGCGCCGGGTCTTAGTTGCAGTACACGGGATCTTCACAGCAGCATACGGACTCTTAGTTGCAGCATGCGGGACCTAGTTCCCTGACCAAGAATTGAACCTGGGCCCCTGCATTGGGAGCGCAGAGTCCTATCCATGGGACCACCAGGGAAGTTCCCAAAGTGGATCTTATATGTAGGCCTTTGATAATATTTAAATTTCCCTCAGTGTTATAGTAGAAAAATTGTTCTAAATTAATTATAGAAAGTTACATACCATTTAGCTACCTGAAGGAAAACGAGATCATTTCAACAATTTTTGTAAATATTTTCCAAATGCTCAGAATCATGATACTATATAAATAAGTCATTTATTGTACATACTAACAAAAACAGTTTATTTGCATCAGGTAGGATTGAGTTTGTCTGCAAATAACAGAAACCCAACAGTGCTGGCTTATTTGTCTGAAGTAACAAGTGATGTGCGGGAAGCAGCCCACAGCTGGTATGGAGGCTCACAGTGTTACAAGGATCCAGGCCCCATCAGTAGTCCTGACCCACTAACATTAGCATGAGGCTTCTGTACCAGCTACAGGGTGGCTACTGCACCCCTGGGCACTCTGGCCATATTGCAAGATGGAAGAAGGATGATGGATGATGGGTGGTGAAAGGCAGAGAGCCAAAGGCACAAGACAGCCTTGTCTGATAATCAAAAAAATCTTTTCTTTTGCTTTAAGCTCCACTTGTTTCTATTTAAACAGCCAAAACTGGGTCGTATGTCTACCCAGAGCTATCCGGGCATCTGTAGAGTTGAATACTTTTCAGTAGGAATTGACATACCAAGGTTCTACTAGTAAGGAAGCAGAGGGGAATAGAAATATTGGGTAAGCAATTGGCCGTTTCTGCCACAATGTCATGGTTTTCATCGTTTCTGTGGTAGAAACTGAAATTGCATGGTACAAGTTACTACTGCTTTCCTCCATTTTGGGTGCACAGGAAGGATACGCCCACACTCCCTTGAAGCCAAGGCACAACCATATGCCTACTTGCAGCTCAGGAAGTCTGAGAAGTGACATGTGTAGCACCCAGGCCAAAGCACTGAGCTGCAGTACTTGACTCGAAGGCCTCTTTCCCTGCCACAAGGACCTCAGAGGTAAGGGTCGTATCGAGAAGGAGTACAGTCAGAGTGGTCACTGTGAGCAGAGCTCTCTGACAACCTGCACTAGATATGGTACTTGGGCAATAAGTAAAGCTTTGGTCTTTTAAGTCACTAGGATTTGGGACTGGTCTGTTACCATAAAACCTACCCTGTCCTGACTGGCACAAACTGATAGCTATTTGTCTTGTGCTCTCAATTAAACATTTTGTTTGTTTAATAAATAGGTGGGAGTACATTAAAATGTAGTGTGTGTACATTCAACAAGCCAGTACCATTTCTTTAAATATAAAGGGTTAAAATTAGATGATCTACCTTTTTGGAACATGATCTACCTTTTTAGAATGTTAGCAGTTTGGATACGATGATAATCTGTAGATACTTGAAGAGGAACACATAGGCTTCGAAGAGTTAAGTTGGCTCATTGAAGAGGATGTGGAAAGATTTGACCCCTATTAACGAAGGTCCTTATGTATGGGGGGCAGTTGTCCAAGATAGTGAGGTGGCCCCTTCTCCATCTTAATAAGCTCTAACAAAATGATTTTTCACTGTTTATTCTGAAATAATTTCAGGCTTACAAAAGTATTGCAACAATAATACAGAGAATTCCCCCTCAGCTTCACTCATACCACACTCTTCTGCTTTTCTTCTAAAGATCTGGAAACTTCTCTGCTTTCTTGGCACATTCATCCTCCTCTTCTTAAACTTGGAATCTTGGAGCTCCTCAAGGCTACCTGTAGCCCCCTCTTCTTCTCCATCTACACTCTTTCCTCAGATGAACTGTGTGCATCTAAGGCCTGTTACCACATGGTGTGCCAGGTGACCTGAGCCAGATTTCCACATTTTGTCTGTATATTCTCTTTAACGTATCTAGTAATATCCAATTGTCCACATAATGTTGGCTCTTAAATGTCTCAAATGTACCTCAAACTAAGGTCCCAAACAGAACTTATTATTTTCACACCTCATCTTCTCGTCTTCTGGTGTTTCACGGGATTTTACTACAATCCATCAAGCAATGCAAGCCAGAATTATTATAGCCCTGTTTGACAACTCTCAATTCAACTGTCATTTCCAACATCAACTATCCCTTTCCTTGGGAAGACTTCCGTGACCTCCCTAACAGACAAATCTAGAACTGTCCATCTCACCTTCACTGCACTTATCATAGTTATGATTTTATAATTATTTGTATGACGACTTAACTAACATCTGTTTCCTCAACTAGACCATAAGCTTGTTGAGGGAAGGACTTTGGTTCTGTGTGATGTATCCCCACTTCCTAACCCATTGATTCAAACAGTCAGTCCTCAGTAGTGTTTATTGAATGAATATGTGAATGGGAACCTTTCCAACATGTGAATTTGTTCCTCAAAGTTCTGGCTTCCCTTCCTCTCTTTGGTGGATCACTTAAGGGAGAGAAGATCAGTTCACCTCTTCCTTGTTGAATCACCACTAAGTATTCTTAAGAGACTTCATAACAGCACACAGATGCAACTTCTCCAGTTTAAGCCAAAACTTTTTCTTGTGTTACCAGTATTCCAGAAATTAAGGTCTTCAGACTTGTAAATGACACACAGCACTCATCCTTGTTTAAGCTGACAGTGGGCACAGCAGAGCGTGCACATACTTGGAGGAAGAACATCCCAGAAGGAGGGCACAGTAAATGCAAAGGCCCTGAGGCAGGAGCTCACCTGATGTACTGAGAAAGATCAAGGCCATCAGTGTCAGGAGTGGAGTGAACTGGGATGAAAGTCTTTTACCCTGAGATGAAAAACCCATGTAGGTGTTCAAACAGAGTAGCAGCATGATCCAACTTATACTTTAAAAGAATCTCTATAGTTACTACATGCAGGCCGGACTGGTCACCCATGTAGGGGTGAAAGGCAAGGGAAGAATTAGGAAAAACAAGTGCTACTACCTACTGTCCCCCATTTTCTGGTCTGCAGTTGGTGGAAGCTGTTCCCTTGAATGGATCTACAAAGAGAAGGTTTATGAGAGAATGGGGTGGAAGAAAGGGGTCAGTGAATGATTAGGGGAGCAGTTCTCTGGTCAACACAGAGTGATTCCTATGCAGGACATGACAGGGCTAATCACAGCCTGGGTTTCTGAGCCAGGGCCATTTCTAAAGAAAGGAAGGCAATGCCTTCCTTGAACTGGGCTGGCAGAATTGATCTGTCTCAGGCTGGAAATGAACAACATTCAGGTCACTTATGGATGGCCTCCTAGTAAGGCCTTAAGGACTAACTGCAGCTCAGACACATGACTGCTTCATGGTCTGCACAGCCGACCACACAGGGACCGTAAGAGGAGAGGTGATCTCAGGCCCTGCAGCACCAGGCTCCCAAGCTGGTGCCCCTCCCATCCAGTCCCAGGCTCAGACTGCTGCCCACCTCTGCCTGGGATTCTTAGATCAGCTCCTTAGGTCTTCACATAAGGTCTTCTCCACCCCCACCTGGATCCCAGTGGGAGGATTTGACTAATTAGCATCTAGCAGGTGTCTGGAAAGAGCTGCAGGGCAGCAGTGAGGTTACGACTGGCACATGCCCCACCCCCACTCCACTGCTGAGAAATCCTCCACTTAATTAGGCTGCCAGAAGCATTACTTTTTTATTTTTTTAATTCCCTTGTAGGTTCTGATGGCAGTCATGCTTGTGGAAAGTTCTACGCTCTCCTTTCCACTCCTGCCGCCTCAACAATGTTGCTTCAATTGAAGTTACTGCTGCCAGAAGAGGGGGTTTTGTCTCCTCCAGGCCCAAAAGGGCCAGGGCAGGACACAGGCTCCTCCCCAGCCCACAGCCCCACCCACACTATGGGCAAAGACGACTTGTACTATGGGTGCTTCTATGTACCAGGTTTGGTGATTTTTAATATGGTCTGCTGGTTTCTCAACTTTACAATTTTCAGTTAGTTCCAAGGGCTTTTTTATCACTTCACTGGTTCCTGGACTAAAAATTTAGAAGGCAGTTTAGATACTTCAAATGGTAGATTTGGTCCAGAGATTTATGGTCTTGGGGATAATCGACTCTACAAATGGTGGAATAAAAAGCTTATGCTCATAGAACTATACAACACAAAGAGTGAACCCTAATATAAGCTATAGACTTTAGTTAATAATAATGTCTCAGTATTGGTTCATCAATTGTAACAAATGTACCACACTAATGCGAGATGTTAATAATGGGAGAAACTGGGTGAGGAGGGAGAGGTGGGAATGTAGCATATCATCTGCTTAATTTTTTGTGAACCTTAAACTTCTCTGAAAAATAAAAAGTCTCTTAACTAAAAACTAATAATATGGGCAGAGTGAGTAGATGAGGGTATCGATGAAACAAAATTAGCCAATAGTTGGTCATTTTTGAAGCTGAATCATGGTCCACGGATGGGGATTCATTATATTATTATATGTCCACAATAAAAGTTTTTAAAATCTTATGCTATTTTAATAGCATGTCTTTTTCATTATAAAAATAATTCACACACATTGTACACATTTGAAAAATATTGGAAAGTACCTATAATGGAGTCACTCAAAAATATCTACTATAACATTTTGGCGTGGACATATATACAAATAACAAAACTGAGATCATACTGAATAAGAAGTTTTAGATCTACCTTTCTTTTAAACTTAGTATTGCACTATAAACATCTTCCCATGTCTTAAAATATCTCCAAAAGCATGCTTTTAAATAGTTGCCGTAAGACTTCACAGGGTGGCTGTACTATATACAATCTAGAAATTAAATATCCACCTGAATGGCCCTCATCCCATGTGGTTGGGATTGTCAGAGGTGTGAGATCTGCAATGCTCACCTAGTCCTGCCACAGAGCCGCCTGAAAGCGAGAAAGCCATTTGGCCTTAGTCCCCAGCTGGTGGAGAATTTCTCACTCTTCAAGTTGTAAATGCACTTCAAGGCTATTTAACAGCATGGAAGAGGCACTTTTCTTCTTCATCACACAATCTCATGTGGATTTGCTATTTACAAAACAAAAGGCAGGTGGGATGAGTGTTTACAGCCCTGGCATGTGTGCAACTGCTCGCTCAGGTCCAACAAGCCAGAACTCTCTGGGGGTGCCCAAGGATAAAGGCAGTTCCTGGCACACAGTGGAACACTCTGACCCTTCCCTCCTGCTCAGGAAAGCACATCATCGGAGATCAAATGAATGAGAATGGTGTTATGGCAATAAATTTCACTTAGAAACTGTAGCAAGTCCTTGAAATCAACCTCACCCCCAACTACAACTGTCTATCTCCTAGAAGGGTGGCCCACAGGCTCCAGGCAGACCCTGCCAGCCCATGCTTAATAGGTCTTCTCAGATAACCACCCAGCTAATGGCATAAAGAATCACAATTAAAGTAGGATTGCAATGGGACCAAACAGCCAAGTAGATAGAATGCACACTGGCCAGAGGGAATTAGGTTTGACTGTAGATCATACAATCAATGAGACTTCCAAATCAGATCTGGAAGAAGCAGGTTCTTACTGCACGAGCCAGTTCTCCCTGAGGCTAAGCAGACACAGGTGCTAGCCCATCTGACCTTTGCCAAAGGCATTTTCTTCCACAAAGCTGGAGAGAAAAGAAAGTTTAAAACTTCAAATTTGAGGAAACGTGTTTTCCAATATCCAAGTCTCTTGCTGATATATCGGGCCCTTTATCTTGGAGAGTTTATCTAATTAGACAACTGGAATATGCAGGGTTATGTGAACACTGAGAAGCAAAATTAGTCCTCGGGAGGGACTGGCTCTGTTCCCACTGGATCTGCAGGCCATGGGAGGCCCCAGCCTTCTCTTGCACTCTGTGTGTCCCTGTGACAGGAAGTCTTTCAGGTCAACTCATCTGGGAAAGAGTAACCGACCAACTGAATTTCTGAGCATCGTTGCATAACAGGGTTTCCAGTGAACCTATAGTGAGGTGCCTACCGTGTGAACTGGCCCCAAGTGAAGAGTCACGTGGACGGCCCTGAAGGCCATGAAGTTGAGCGGTGGGGGATTCAGCCAGAGATCCAAGCTGTTGGCTCAGAGAGAAGACAAGAGAAAATGCTCGTGCAAGAGAAATCACTCCTCCTGACCCAGAGAGAGCAGACAAGAGAAGCCAATGGGAAGGGCACTCATGCAATATGCGAGCTACAACTGTGGTCACCCCTCAGGGGCCCTCATCTCCTCAGGTACCCCTTGAGATGCAGAGAGAGAGCATCCCATCAACAGCCATCTCTCCACACTTTTAAGAAACAGGCCTCTCCTTGAACACAGGTCTGTTTCATGCATGAAGATCTTAGATCTCTGGCACTGAGGTCTTCGGAGATAACCCCAGCTCCAGCCAGCTCTTCCTTGGACCTGATTAGAGGACAGAGGGGACTTAAAATTCTTACCCTGCCCCAAAAGGAAATCAGTAGAAACCTTAAAATAAAAGTGATAGAGGGCTTCCCTGGTGGCGCAGTGGTTGGGAGTCCACCTGCCGATGCAGGGGACACGGGTTCGTGTCCCGGTCCGGGAGGATCTCACATGCCACGGAGCAGCTGGGCCCGTGAGCCATGGCTGCTGAGCCTGCGCGTACGGAGCCTGTGCTCCGCAATGGGAGAGGCCACAGCAGTAAGAGGCCCGTGTACCACAAAAAAAAAAAAAAAAAAAAAAAAGTGATAGAGAGAGAGGTTGAGGAAGAAATGTTGCCAGCGTTCTGGCTACAAGTGCTCCGCGGAGCAGCTTCCCAAGGACAGTCTGCCTTCATTCATTTGGCCCCTCACATCAAGCTGGCTAAGAGGGTGACGTTCCCACATCCCCCATGGCAGGGGCTGCACATGTAAAAGACTCTAGAATCTAGGACATGCTGCTCCTCAGGAAGAGGTGGCCAGAAGGTGATTCCAGAGGCCGCTGTGACTCAGCCAGCCACAAGGGAAAGCCATCAAGTCCTGAGAACATTCTTTAAAGGAAGGGGTTTCTTAGCCAGGATGAGACTATGAGCCACGAAGGGAGGAAGCAGCCACAGGCAATAATTCATACTGCCATTGCCCAAATTACCACAGTAAAAACCCTATAAAATATATTGTGTAAAAAGGAAATAATTTAGAAAATACAAAGAAGGTTGAAGACATAGATAAAGCTAAGGGAATTAAAGGCAAACAGGCCATGACACTAAACCACTTAGAGGAGAGAAAATGGCATTTAAAAAATCACTAGGACAAAAGGCTAAATACTGGGGAATTCCCTGGCGGTCCAGTGGTTAGGAGTCCATGCTTCCTCTGCAGCTAGCACAGGTTTGATCTCTGGTTGGGGAACTAAGGTCCTGCATGCCGCATGGCTTGGCCAAAGGAAAAAAATAAGTCAACTTAAAAAAAGGTTTCTGGGACTTCCCTCGTGGCACAGTGGTTAAGAATCCGCCTGCCAATGCAGGGGACATGGGTTCGAGCCCTGGTCCAGGAAGATCCCACATGCCGCAGAGCAACTAAGACCGTGCACCACAACTACTGAGCCCGTGTGCCACAACTACTGAAGCCCACGCCCTGGAGCCTGTGCTCTACAACAAGAGAAGCCACCGCAATGAGAAGCCCGCACACCACAATGAAGAATAGTCCCCGCTCACCACAACTAGAGAAAGCCTGTGCGCAGCAACAAAGACCCAACATGGCCCCAAATTAATTAATTAATTAATTTTTTAAAAAAAAACAAAAAACAGAGGCTCTCAAAAGTCAAAGAAGAGGGAGTTTACCCAGAGTAAGAAAGCAGTAACTTAAAAAAAAAAAAAAAAAAAATGGTTTCAGAAAAAAGCTTCAGAAAAAATAGGGTAATAATTTTTTTTAAAGACTAATGCTGAAGAAGATTATAGGTAAACTATATGAGCAAAATAAACCAAGAGAATTAGAGCAGAGAAAAGAGCTGTTGAAAACCAATAAACCAAAACAGATGAAAGGAATGAAATTTTCATTCAAATGAAAATGGAAAAGTATTAATGTCCACAATAGCAGACTAATTAAACAAATTTATATGATAGTGTATATGATACAATATTAAGATACCTCTGAACATAAATGTTTCAGATAAACAATGATACACAGGATGCTCCTGGTGCAGTACATGATAAAATTAAATATAGTATAATCTCAACTTAAATACATATATACAAATACATAAAATTATGTATTCATAAAAGAAGTGTGTGTGCACATGTACATGCTTATGTAAAAGTCTGGAAGGAAGTATATCAAAATGCTAACAGTGGTTAACTTTGTGGGATTGTTAGTAATTTAACTTGGTCATACTTTTTTTAACTTCTCACAATATATTACTTTTATTGCCAGAAAAAAAGTTTTTCAAAATATAAAAGCAGAAATCAGTTTGAAAATATATCTGTAGAAAATGAAATTTTTGTGTTGTTTCCAAGTTATCCTGTTAGAGCCATTTAATTTTTACTTCAAGAGATGTTATGAAAGGAAGAATGCCTTCAAATGAAATTTTTAATTGAATAAGAGGATATAATGTCCATCCACTCACTAAAAGATAGTTCACACCACATTAGCTCACACCAAATACTCACTTAGGAACTGGAGATATAACAAACTAGATAAAAAATCTTGTCCTCTTAAGGACATTCTGGTTGGGAAAAAATATATAATAAACAAAATAGAGAACATGTCCAATGGTGGTAAGGACAATAGAGAAAAATAGAGCAGCATAAGGGATACTTGGTTCTGGGAAGCTGTTGCATTTTTACATAGTGATGAAGGACAAAACCTTAAGATGGTGACTTCTGGACAAAGACCCAAGGTGGTGAGGCCGCCACCCCATGGACACCTGAGGGGAAGGGTTCAGGCCAAAGGAACACTGGCGTGAAGGTGTGAGGTAGCAAGGGCCTAGAGTAAGGAACAGCAAGGAACAGCCTGTGTGCTGGACAGAGTAGGGAAAAGAGGAGTAGGAGATGAGGGCAAAGTGCAACGTTGGCTGTGACCATGAGTGGGGTCACTGGAGGACCATAACATGAGAAGAATATAAACAAAGGGTAACTGAGACTTGTCCCAGTGTTGTGTGCTCTCAAATGCACGTGTGTCAATAACTGTTCTTCCTCTCAAGGCACCTTGTTATGTAGTATTGAAATGTGTGGCTTTAGCCTTCAACTATGACTTAAGGTGGAAGGCTTATAATCATGGATTTCCAATAAATAAATTAGTCATCCAATGTAAAACCAATTTCAAAATACATAATTTAGAACAACAAAATATGCTAAAATAACTTGGACAAGGATATAGAAATTCTAAGTGGGTAGCTTAAAGCAGCCATAGGGTCAATTAGGTGGAAATTGCCAGAAAGAAAATGGGGAGCTCAAACCACCAAAATCTGGGATGTCATAAAGCTGTAAAAAGCTGTAAAGCTTTTGTCAGATGAAATCTAGGACTCCCTGAGTTAAAGGCAGCAGGTCTTCCAAGCTGGTCATCCCTGTGAAGCTTCCTGAGAGGGACTGTGTACATCTACAGCAGTTTCACAGCAGCCAGAACAAGGCAGACAAAAATGAGCTGTGGGAGCAATACTTGGACTAGAAGCTTCAGAAGGAAACAGAGCTGTGTTATCTCCAGGTCTAGGTACACACTGTGTGGTCAGGTGGGAAGGACCAGGACAGCAGTGGCCTGCTAAGTTTGGGAACCACGCTGGGTCACGAAGGTCGCCATTATCTTGATGGAGCATCAGTATTCAAAGAAGTGTCATTGCTTCTCCTCAGTGCATAACATTGGCACATCTTTCACTCAGCCCAGCATGAAAGAGAGCTCACCAACATGCACAGGGACACACTGACCTCTAGACCTTCAGGCCTGGTAGCTTCCTCACTGTGGTCTCACCCAGAGATTGACTCCAAAGAGGAAAACCTCTCCTGCCCCAGGAGAACCCAGGGGCCAATGCTCATTCCCTAGAATGACACGGAGCTGGAGGGGAAGACACCTTCCCCGCCAACATCATCATACGTCATCCAAGGGGGATTCCTCGGGCCAGCTCGTTCAGCAGAGTAGAACTGGATGGACCCCCTGAATGTCAATTCTCCATGATCCCTGAATGAATGGCTCTCTCAAGAGGGAGCTAGAGAAATTGGAGGGACTCAGGACCTAGAGAAATCTGTGTAATCGTCTCAATTTTTGTCTCCATCATCATTGGTGGAAGAAGTTGTCAGGTCTAAGAAACGAGAGTTCTTGGAATTACAGACTGAATCACAGATGAAACCCTTTATAACGAAAGAGCTAATCTGCCAAATCCTCCCAGGACAAACCCTCAGCTCACCTGTACTTTCCACAGTTTCTGAAAACAATTTTAGGTGAAGTCCTTCTTTCCATTCAGAGTTAACCAGCAGTCATTCTGGTGGTTTGGACCATTATGGTGACTGTGTTACTAGTAGACCAATTCTATTATACAGAAACGGTTGCTTCTGCCTGTGGAGAGAGAGAAGACATGACTGCAAACTGGCCTGCAGAAGCACATCCTCAGCCCACTGTCAGGTCTCCAGCCTACTGGGTCAACACCGTACAGCTCAGAATTCCTGGTGAAACATGGTACTTGACAGTTTTCCTGAGGAGCTCAAGGCTAGATCTTAGAGATTAATCCAGTTTTATCTGGCAGTCAGTAGAACAATGAAATAGAATCACCATTCACATTTTCGCCATGAGACATGAGGGGCTATATTTTCTCTTTTAAGGAATGCTGAAGCCCTTTACAGTCACCTAGCACTTTGCCATTTACAAAGAACCTCTGGTTAATTATTCCCATTGAGACTAAGACCAACCATGTGAGGTTGTTCAGTGACAAGCACGTCGGGAGAGTCAAGTGACTTGCCAAAGGCCACTAAGACTCAGAAGTCGAGCGCCTGAACTTCTGACCCCCGGTGGACGCACTCCAGGGAGCAGCCCTGTCCACTGGACCACCCTGTCATTCAGGACCTCACGCTGTTTGTGCCTGGATGTGTGCAAATGCCCTCCTCAAAGAATCTACACTGACTGGTCTTGGGCTATGTGTCCTTCAAGACAGTAAATCTTCCCTGACAGACTTCCTCCTACCTCCCAAAGGTCAGCTGGTCCCCTTTCCTCTATGCCACATCTGTACTTTAAATGTTCCTTTATTGCTTATTACTTTTTACTATAATTTGTTTATTTACATGACAAGCTATTAGCCTGTGAATCCTTAGGACAGTGAATACTTATGAGGCAGGTAGAAGGAGCAGAATTTTTAGTCTCTGAACCAGGCTGCCTAGGATGGAATCCCAGGTTCACCATTTATTAGCCCTTAAAAGAAAATTACTTCAATTCTCTGTGTCTTCACTTCCTCATCTGTAAAATCTGGACAGTAACAAAATTGCCAATCTCATAGGGTTATTATGAGGATGAAAGCAGTTAATACATGAAAATCACTAGAATAATTAATACACATTATGAAACAATCTAAATGTGAACCAATAGGGAAATTGATAAATTAAATGCAGTGTTTTCATACAATGGAAAAATACCCTCCAGCCATTAAGGATATACACACACCACTGTAATCAGTGTCATCAACACCATCACCATCATCATCATCATTATCATCTTTGTATCCTTAGCTCCTATCAAGCCTGTCACACAGCAGGTGCTCCATAAAGTTCTGTCAAACAAATGAACAAATAAATGTACGTATTAAACAGTGACTTGGGTAAAAATAGAAATTTTACCTGCCCTGGTTTGGGGCAGTCACACTCCCTGGACTACATCTAAAAACACGGAGGATCACTGCTTTCCTCCACAAAACAATACACAGGAAATTCAAGGACTTGAACTTAAGTTTCCTAAATTAATTGACCCAAATGAAAAGCACAGGCCTCCAGGTCAAAGAATCAGGTTCAGTTATTTGTTAATGAAATATTATACAACTAAGAAACTTTGTTTCAATTCAGGCTAAGTCGCCTGGATGGAACTGCTCGGATCCTAGCAGAACCCCCCCCCCCCAGGAGTGGATAGAGAATGGAAACCCCTGTAAAGGAATCCAATATACCCCTCCTCTTTCTTTTTAGACTATTTAATTTAGAACACACTACAAGGGTAACCACCACAGAAATCTACTAACACAGGGATTTTCACACAAGGCTCTCTGTTGTGTGTGTGTTTCTTTATGTGTCTTTTTGAGCCATTAAAGGTAAAGGTAGCAGATTCAAAGAACTTGCAAAGGGAAATGAGATGGTTTCTTTAATAACCTTTAATTTAAAAAGAAATAAAACACATCTTTCCTATCCAAAATAGTGAATATCAAAACATAGGACAGCTTTGTAAAAGACTGGAAAAAGGCCGGAATTTAAGATACTTAAAGTACCTAACATTTGTATACCATATTTCATTTACAAAACTCTTTCATGTTATTTAAATTTTAAAAGAGTAGAGATAATCTTTTATAAATAAATTCTATAGCAACTCTCAGATATGATTTCAAAGAAATCTATCAGAATTTCTGTTGCAGTCTTTTTTGTTATAGTGAAAAACTTGAAATAGCTGAAATGCAAATGAACAGGAAAATTGGTAAATGTGGTATATTGATACAATGGGAAAATATCACACAGCAATTAAAGAAGTTATATATATAGATTTGTATGTATGTATTAAGAAGGATAGATTTCAAAAACAATTTAAGTATAAAAGAGGAAGTTGCATAATGACATAGTAATGTTTATAGAATAACACTTAAATTTTTTTTTAAAGCCATGAGCTTCCAATGATATAACTAACCATAGAGGCCAAGCAGCGTTATTTTTAATCTTCCAACCTCCTTAAAACTAAACAGACCAAACATAAGAGTGAGGAAATAAATCCATGAATAACCTCTTCAATACCACTGGGTGATAGGGAATCCTCTATGAACCTGAATAAGGGATGGGGGTGAACAGGACCACAGGAGATCAGCAGCTGTAGGACTCAGGTTAGGAAAATGAGAGGAAGGCCATGGTACCCTATAAGTGATGAAAACCAAAGACCAAAAACAAACAAACAAGCAAACAAATACATCCAAGATTTTCAAAACATATTAGGAGGATTCTGAGAAAACAGCCATGATGACAACTGCATAGGTTGTGAATCTTCCTAAGAGGCCCCTCTCATAAATAGAGCAACTAGGATAGCAAAACCAAAGCCCACAGGCAATATCTACCAAAATATTGAGATGCTAACATATCTTCATGATTCCAAATCACACATAGGCAGGAACAAACCATTTACAACCCCATGACCTGCATAAGATTATGAGACTTCTGATAACACTTATAATCAATGAACAAAAAATGTCCAACAGAAAGCAAGAGAGGCTAATCTGAAAACAGTAATTAAAACTGAAAAAGGAGTATTAAATTTAGAAGAATCATTTTCTTATCCAGACAAAACTATCAAGTCACTTAAAAGGGAAAAGAAATCAAAGTGAAGAAAGTTAGAGAAAAACAAATATCATATGATATCATTTATATGTGAAATCTAAAATTGACATTACTAACCCACCCAATGACAGCAGAATACACATTCTTTTCAAGTTCACATGAAATAATCATCATGAAAGAGCATATTCTAGATTATAAAATAAATTTAATATATTTAAATTAATTTAATGGATTAAATATTTTAATAAATTTTAAAGGATTCAAGTTACATCAAATACATTCTCTGACCATTATGGAATTAAATTTGAAGTCAAGAATGGAAAATTCTCAAATATTTAGAAATTAAATAAGATGCTTTCTAAATAACCAATGGGATGAAAAAGAAACTAAAAGAGAATTAGAAAGTATTTCAAACTGAATGAAAATGAAAACATAATATATCACAACTTCTGGGATGCCACTAAAGCAGTATATGGGGGTAATTTATAGCAATAAATGCCTATATTTGAAAAGAAGAAAAGTTTCTAACCAATTATCTGAGCCTTCATCTTTAGGAATTAGAAAAAGAAGAACAAATTAAACACAAAGTAAGCAATATCACGGGAATAATAAAGATGACAAAGAATAATAAAATAGAAAATAGAAAAACAATGAAGAAAATGTAATGAAACCAAAAGTTAGTTTTTTGAGAAGAGCAATGAAATTTATAAACTTCTAGTCAGACTACTAAAGAAAAAAAGTAGAAAATAAAAAATTCTCAAATATCTGGAATGAGAGAGGTAGAACCATTACAAATTTTACAGATATTTAAGAAATAATAGGGGATATTATGAGCAATTTTATGCCAATAAATTTGGTAACTTCAATGAAATGGAAAATTTTCTTGAAACATACATACTACCACAACTAACTCAAGAAAAAATAACCTGAAAAAAACAAAACCCTGTATCTATAAAGAAATTGAATTTGTAGTTAAAAACTTTCCCAGAAATAAAACTCCAAGTCCAGAAGACTGTTGAAATCTATTACTGGTAAATTCTATCAAACAATTAAGGACGAAATAATACTAATGCTACACAAATTTTTCCAGATAAGTTAATAATAGAGAATTCTTCCCCATTCATTCAATGAAGCCAGTATTACTCTCATTCCAAAACAAGTTATGCATTACACTAAAAGTACAATTCAATATCCCTCATGAGCACAGATGCAAAACATTTTTAAAACATACCAAATAAATATAAAGAATAACATTTCATAGCTTAGTGGGGCTTATCCCAGGAATTCAAAGCTGATTTAACATTTAAAAATCAGTCAATATAATTAGAAAAACTCTATGAACATTCAGTAGTCACAGAAAAACATTTGACAATATTCAACAGCCATTCCTGACAAAAAACTCTCAGTGAACTAAGAATAGAAGGGAATTTCCTCAATGTGATCAAGGGCATCTATTGGAAAAAAAAATCTATAGCCAACATCATACTTATTAGTGAAAGACTAAATGCTTTCCCCCAAGATTGGGAACAAGCCAAGGATTTCTGCTCTCACCACTTCTATTCAACATTGTACGGAAGATTCTAGCCAGTGCAATAAGCCAAGGAAGAGAAGAAAAAAAAAAAAAAAAGGCATCCAGATCTCAAATAAAGAAAAAAACTGACCTTATTCACAAAAAACATGATCATATGATCATATACCCAGAAATTCCTATGGATCTACAAAAAAAATTCCTAGAACTAATAAGAGAGTTTATAAATACAAGATCAGTATAGAAAGTCAATTATATTTCTATATACTAGCAATGGAAAAGCAGAACTTTATATTTAAAAACAAAACCATTTACAATAGCATAAAATTATGAAATACTTAGGAATAGATGAGAAAAATGTAAGACTTATACACTGAAAACAATAGAACACTGTTGAAGAATAAATGGGGAAATATAACAGGTACATGAAGATTCAATATTGTTAAGATGCTAGTTATTCCCAAATTGATCTATAGATACAGCACCTCATCCAAATCAAAATCCTAGTCAGCTTTTTTGGAGAAATTGGCAAGGTCACTGTAAAATTCATATGGAAATGCAAAGGACATACAGTATCGAAAACAACTTTGAAAACAAAGGGCCTGATTCATAACTCATTATAAAGTTATAATAATCAAGACAGTACGGTATTGGTATAAAGATACAAAAAGAGGTCAGTGTAACAGAATAGAGAGACCAAAAGTTGACCAATGTATATAGATAGACAACTGATTTTCAACCAATGGCACAGACAATACAATGGATAAAAGATGGTTAATTTAGCAAATAAGACTGAAACAATTAGATAACCAGATGCAAAAAGTAAGTTTGACCCATTCTTTGTACAATATGCAAAAGTTAACTCAAAATGGATCATAAAACTTCTAGAAGAAAATGTAGGAGAAAATCTTTGTGACTTTGGGTTAGACAAAGATTTCTTACCAAAGGAAAAAAATTGATTAATTTGACCCCATCAAAATTAAGAACTGCTCTTTAAAAGACACTGTTAAGAGAATGAAAAGATTAAATATTTGCAAATCCCATTTTTTTAATGAACTTGTATCAAGAACTCTGCAAACTCAATAATAAGGAAACAAAAACTCAGTTTTAAAAGAAAAGGAGGGCTTCCCTGGTGGCGCAGTGGTTGGGAGTCCGCCTGCCGATGCGGGGGATGCGGGTTCGTGCCCCGGTCCGGGAGGATCCCGCGTGCCGCGGAGCGGCTGGGCCCGTGAGCCACGGCCGCTGAGCCTGTGCGTCCGGGGCCTGTGCTCCGCAGCGGGAGAGGCCACGGCAGTGAAAGGCCCGCGTACCACAAAAAAAAAAAAAAAAAAAAAAAGAAAAGGAGCAAAATATTTGAACACACTCTTCATCAAAGAATAGATGAGGAGATAACAGAGTCATTGTAAAGTAGAATGAGATGACTGATTGACGGTTAATGTTAGTTGAGAGTAAAAGGATGTCACTTGAGGCTGACAAGTCAAGTAGAAGAAGCTTAAGTAAATTGAAGAGTACAGAGATTAACAATAAGATAAAACTAGTGCCTAAAATTCAAAGCTTAGGAAAACGGAAGGAGGAGAAGTGGTTTCCATAATTTCCACATTGCTCAAAGTAGGACACCAACAGATAGTATCTAAAGAAAAAGATAAGTAGGATTTTTATATAAATCATTAATTAGCATAGAGGTAATTACTAGAGCACACACAAATCTTCCTGAAGATTAAAGTCAATACCAAATAAAAGAATAAGTAAAACATAGCAT
The DNA here is from genome assembly GCF_026419965.1 of Kogia breviceps. Taxonomy (NCBI): domain Eukaryota; kingdom Metazoa; phylum Chordata; class Mammalia; order Artiodactyla; family Physeteridae; genus Kogia; species Kogia breviceps. The sequence continues at coordinate 45,471,371 of NC_081311.1, read as the reverse complement.
GGTCAAACTGAGATTGAACATGTTGTTTGTGTCAAAAAGAAAGAGCTAAGCTCATCTGTAAAAAACCAAGTTTTATCAAGTTGACTTACAAAGCAAAATCCAAATCTCTGCTCTAGACAGAGACAAGTAAGCAAAGAGATTCAGAAAACATAAAAGTTAAAGCATGAGAAAATTCATACTAGGCATATCTTGATACCAAAGTAGGATTCTAGCCAAAAAGCAATAAATGGGACAAAGAAAAACACTTTTTAATGCTAAAGGCTATAATTTCATAATGAAGATATGTTATTAATATTTATGCACCTGACAACACAGCACATTTGCCAAGCACAGAAGATGAAAGGAGAAACATGAAGACACAGGCTGGAGACTATAGAACACAGTTAAGCTGTGCTTGGAGGGAAAAAAAAATCACAGTATTAAATATCTATATCAATAAAAAATAGGAAAGAAAACTAATATAATACAGCAGAAGACATAAATTAATAAGGATAAAGATCAGACATTGAGTTAGAAAATTAAAAAGCAATAAAACTAATAAATATATCAAAAAGCTATTGCTTTGGGGGGAAAAAATCTACAAAGTAGAGAAACACTAGCAAGAAAAAAAGACAGAATAAATATACAAACAAAATGACAAAAGGGGGAAATTTTCATTGAAATGGAGAATTTATTTTTAATTTTTGAATTTTATTTATTTTTTTATACAGCAGGTTCTTATTAGTCATGAATCTTATACACATCAGTGTATACAAGTCAATCCCAATCTCCCAATTCATCACAACACCACCCCGACCACCCACCGCTTTCCCCCCTTGGTGTCCATATGTTTGTTCTCTACATCTTTGCCTCAATTTCTGTACTGCAAACCGGTTCATCTGTACCATTCTTCTAGGTTCCACATCTATGAGTTATTATACGATATTTGTTTTTCTCTTCTGACTTACTTCACCCTGTATGACACTCTCTAGATCCATCCATGTCTCAACAAATGACCCAATTTCGTTCCTTTTTATGGCTGAGTAATATTCTATTCTATATATGTACCACTTCTTCTTTATGCAGTCATCTGTCGATGGGCATTTAGGTTGCTTCCATGACCTGTCTATTGTAAATAGTGCTGCAATGAATATTGGGGTGCATGTGTCTTTTTGAATTATGGTTTTCTCTGGGTATATGCCCAGTAGTGGAATTGCTGGATCATATGTTAATTCTATTTTTAGTTTTTTAAGGAACCTCTATACTGTTCTCCATAGTGGCTGTATCAATTTACATTCTCACCAACAGTGCAAGAGGGTTCCCTTTTCTCCACACCCTCTCCAGCATTTGTTGTTTCTAGATTTTCTGATGATGCCATTCTAACTGGTGTGAGGTGATACCTCATTGCAGTTTTCATTTGCATTTCTCTAATAATTAGTGATGTTGAGAAGCTTTTCATGTGCTTCTTGGCAATGTGTATGTCTTCTTTGCAGAAATGTCTATTTAGCTCTTCTGCCCATTTTTGGACTGGGTTGTTTGTTTTTTTTAATATTGACCTGCATGAGCTGTTTATATATTTTGGAGATTATTCCTTTGTCCATTGATTCATTTGCAAATATTTTCTCCCATTCTAAGGGTTGTCTTTTCATCTTGTTTATAGTGTCCTTTGCTGTGCAAAAGCTCTTAAGTTTCATTAGGTCCCATTTGTTTATTTTTGTTTTTATTTCCATTACTCTAGAAGGTGGGTCAGAAAAGATCTTGCTGTGATTTAGGTCATAGAGTGTTCTTCCTAGGTTTTCCTCTAAGAGTTTTAAAGTGTCCGGTCATACATTTAGGTCTTTAATCCATTTTGAGTTTATTTTTGTGTATGGTGGTAGGGAGTGTTCTAATTTCCTTCTTTTACATGTAGCTGTCCAGTTTTCCCAGCACCACTTATTGGAGAGACTATCTTTTCTCCATTGTATATCCTTGCCTCCTTTGTCATACGTTAGTTGACCACAGGTGCGTGGGTTTATCTCTGGGCTTTCTATCTTGTTCAATTGGTCTATGTTTCTGTTTTTCTGCCAGTACCAAACTGTCTTCATTACTGTAGCTTTATAGCATAGGCTGAAGTCAAGGAGTCTAATTCCTCCAGCTCCATTTTTTTTCCTTAAGATTGCTTTGGCTATTCGGGGTCTTTTGTGTATCCATACAAATTTTAACATTTTTTCTTCTAGTTCTGTAAAAAATGCCATTGGTAATTTGACAGGGATTGCACTGAATCTGTAGATTGCTTTGGGTAGTATAGTCATTTTCACAATATTGATTCTTCCAATCCAAGGACATGGTATATCTCTCCATCTGTTGGTATCATCTTTAATTTCTTTCATCAGTGTCTTATAGTTTTCTGCATACAGGTCTTTTGTCTCCCAAGGTAGGTTTATTCCTAGGTATTTTATTCTTTTTGTTGCAATGGTAAATGGGAGTGTTTCCTTAATTTCTCTTTCAGATTTTTCATCATTAGTGTATAGGAATGCAAGAAATTTCTGTGCATTAATTTTGAATCCTGCAAATTTAGCAAATTCATTGATTAGCTCTGGTAGTTTTCTGGTAGCATCGTTAGGATTCTATACAGTATCATGTCATCTGCAAACAGTGATAGTTTTACTTATTTTTTTTCAATTTGTATTCCTTTGATTTCTTTCTCCTCTCTGATTGCCATGGCTACGACTTCCAAAACTATGTTGAATAACAGTGGTGAGAGTGGACATCTTTGTCTTCTTCCTGATCTTAGAGGAAATGCTTTCAGTTTTTCACCATTGAGAATTATGTTTGCTGTAGGTTTGCTGTATATGGCCTTTATCATGTTGAGGTAGGTTCCCTCTATGCCTACTTTCTGAAGAGTTTTTATCATAAATGGATGTTGAATTTTGTCAAAAGCTTTTTCTGCATCTATTGAGATGATCATATGCTTTTCCTTTTTCAATTTGTTAATATGGTGTATCACACTGATTGATTTGCGTTATATTCAAGAATCCTTGCATCCCTGGGATAAATCCCACTTGATCATGGTGTATGATCCTTTTAATGTGTTGTTGGATTCTGTTTGCCAGTATTTTGTTGAAGATTTTTGCATCTATACTCATCAGTGATATTGGCCTGTAATTTTCTTTTTTTGTAGTATCTTTGTCTGGTTTTGGTATCAGGGTGATGGTGGCCTCATAGACTGAGTTTGGGAGTGTTCCTTCCTCTGCAATTTTTTGGAAGAGTTTGAGAAGGATAGGTGTTAGCTCTTCTCTAAATGTTTGATAGAATTCGCCTGTGAAGCCATCTGGTCCTGGACTTTGTTTGTTGGAAGATTTTTAATCACAGTTTCAATTTCATTACTTGTGATGGGTCTGTTTATATTTTCTATTTCGTCCTGGTTCAGTCTTGGAAGGTTACACCTTTCTAAGAATTTGTCCATTTCTTCCAGGTTGTCCATTTTATTGGCATACAGTTGCTTGTAGTAGTCTCTTAGGATGCTTTGTATTTCTGCGGTGTCTGTTGTTACTTCTCCTTTTTCGTTTCTACTTTAATTGACTTGAGTACTCTCCCTCTTTTTCTTGATGAGTCTGGCTAATGGTTTATCAATTTCGCTTATCTTCTCAAAGAACCAGCTTTTAGTTTTATTGATCTTTGCCATTGTTTTCTTTGTTTCTATTTCATTTATCTCTGCTCTGATCTTTACGATTTCTTTCCTTCTGCTAACTTTGGGTTTTGTTCCTTCTTCTTTCTCTAGTTGCTTTAGGTGTAAGGTTAGATTGTTTATTTGAGATCTTTCTTGTTTCTTGAGGTAGGCTTGTATAGCTGTAAACTTCCCTCTTAGAACTGCTTTTGCTCCATCCCATAGGTTTTGGATCAACATGTTTCATTGTCATTTGTCTGTAGGTATTTTTTGATTTCCTCTTTGATTTCTTCAGTGATCTCTTGGTTATTTAGTAACGTATTGTTTAGCCTCCAAGTGTTTCTGTTTTTTACGTTTTTTTCCCTGTAATTGATTTCTAATCTCATAGCGTTGTGGTCAGAAAAGATGCTTGATATGATTTCAATTTTCTTAAATTTACTGAGGCTTGATTTGTGACCCAAGATCTGGTATCCTGGAGAATGTCTCGTGCACCCTTGAGAAGAAAGTGTAATCTGCTGTTATTGGATGGAATGTCCTATAAATATCAATTAAACCTATCTGGTCTATTGTGTCATTTAAAGCTTCTGTTTCCTTATTGATTTTCATTTTGGATGATCTGTCCATTAGTGTAAGTGAGGTGTTAAAGTCCCCCACTATTATTGTGTTCCTGTTGATTTCCTCTTTTATAGCTGTTAGCAGTTGCCTTATGTATTGAGGTGCTCCTATGTTGGGTGCATATATAATTGTTCTATCTTCTTCTTGGATTGATCCCTTGATCATTATGTAGTGTCCTTCCTTGTCTCTTGTAACATTCTTTATTTCAAAGTCTATTTTATCAGATATGAGTATTGCTACTCCAACTTTCTTTTGATTTCCATTTGCAGGCAATATCTTTTTCCATTCCCTCACTTTCAGTCAGTATGTGTCCCTAGGTCTGAAGTGGGTCTCTTGTAGCCAGCATATATATGAGTCTTGTTTTTGTATCCATTCAGCGAACCTGTGTCTTTTGGTTGGAGCATTTAATCCATTCACTTTTAAGGTAATTATCGATATGTATGTTCCTATGGCCATTTTCTTAATTGTTTGGGGTTTGTTTTGGTAGGTCCTTTTCTTCTCTTGTGTTTCCCACTTAGAGAAGTTCCTTTAGCATTTGTTGTAGAGCTGGTTTGGTGGTGCTGAATTCTCTTAGCCTTTGCTTGTCTGTAAAGCTTTTGATTTCTCTGCCAAATCTGAATGAGATCCTTGCCAGGTAGAGTAATCTTGGTTGTAGGTTCTTCCCTTTCATCACTTTAAGTATATCATGCCACTCCCTTCTGGTTTGTAGAGTTTCTGCTGAGTAATTAGCTTTTAACCTTATGGGAGTTCATTGTATGTTATTTGTCATTTTTCCCTTGCTGCTTTCAATAATTTTTCTTTGTCTTTAATTTTTGCTAATTTGATTACTATGTGTCTCAGAGTGTTTCTCCTTGGGTTTATCCTGTATGGGACTCTCTGCGCTTCCTGGACTTGGTGGCTATTTCCTTTCCCATGTTAGGGAAGTTTTCGACTATAATTTCGTCAAATATTTTTCTCAGGTCCTTTCTCTCTCTCTTCTCCTTCTGGGACCCCTGTAATGTGAATGTTCTTGCGTTTAATGTTGTCCCAGAGGTCTCTTAGGCTGTCTTCATTTCTTTTCATTCTTTTTTCTTTATTCTGTTCCGCAGCAGTGAATTCCACCATTCTGTCTTCCAGGTCACTTATCCGTTCTTCTGCCTCAGTTATTCTGCGATTGAGTCCTTCTAGTGTAGTTTTCGTTTCAGTTATTGCATTGTTCATCTCGGTTTCTTTGTTCTTTAATTCTTCTAGGTCTTTGTTAAACATTTCTTGTATCTTCTCGATCTTTGCCTCCATTTTTTTTCTGAGGTCCTGGATCATCTTCACTATCATTATTCTGAATTCTTTTTCTGGAAGGTTGCCTATCTCCACTTCATCTAGTTGTTTATCTGGGGTTTTATCTTGTTCCTTCATCTGGTACATAGCCCTGTGCCTTTTCATCTTGTCTATCTTTCTGTGAATGTCGAGAATATTTTTAGTATCTTAAGACAATACCTTGCTAACTTTATGTGAATAAATTTGACAACCTAACTAAAGTAAATAATTTTTAAGAAAATACAATATACCAAATCTGAACCTTTAGAGATTAAAAAAAAAAATTGAAAAGTTACTATAGAAGTTATGGAGAAAATTGCAAAAATGTTCCCACCAAATAATTCACCAGGCCCTGGTGGTTTCACAAGGGAATTTAGCAATCCATTAAAGTCAGGGAACCCCAAAGCTACTTAAACTGGGACTGAACATGGGAAAAGAATTACTATTTCCAAATTATTTTTATGAAGTAAACTTAACACAGATTACAATATCTGATAAATACTACCCTAAAAAGAACATTAGAAACCAATTTCACATACAAATACTGATATTAAAAATCTTAACTAAATATAAGCAAACAGTATAGTATTAAGAAAGTAATTCATCATGACCAAGAGGGATTCATTCCAGGAAAAACTCAGTATTAGAAAGCTTACATTAATTACACATTAATTATATTAACATGTAATTCATGATGGCCATACCTCCAAGAAGAAAAATCATGTCATTTCTAGAGGTGTTGCACCAGTTACCTAGCTGTTGTCCTTTAGCTTCAAGTCCACCCCTTCTATCTCTGCTCTGTGACGGGACCCTGCAAACCAAATTCCAGCTTGGTCTGCTGCCCTGGTTAGACTCTGCCCATGGAGGGAAAGGGGGTGCTGGGGGCACTGGATGGAGAGTGTGAGGCTGGGGGATGGGAGGCAGAGGACTTGCTCCTTGTCTGTTCTCTCTTCTTGCCCATGTCATCCCAATCTTGTTTTGTTACCTCAGATGTAGTGGTTTGTTTCAGTAGCAGCTTTTTAATTCAATTAGCTATATTTCCAGGGCTTGCTCCTCTGGCCGGCAAGTGCACCCTCCCCTGAGGTGTAGGTCCAGATCCTCAGAGCCTTTCCTGTGAACTCAGACACTGGGCACCAGCCAAGCAGGGGAATCACCAGAGCTCTGAGTTCCATGGGGTCCGTCTTCCCTGTATTCCCCTAGCCTTAGGTGTGGTAACTGCTTCCCACAGTTTCCACTACCTCCCAGACACCTTAATAGTCTTTTTTGGTTTTTCAGTTAGTTACATGTTAAATCCTCTTTAAAATAACATGTGTGGTTTCTGTCTCCATTTGACAAAATCTGACGTCCATTTCTGATTTCAGAAAATATTCAATTAAGGAAGAACTGACAAATCTTGGTTTGATGAATATATGATTTCATACATTTACAATGCCACCCCAAAGCCAACATCTTGCTGAATGGGTAATAAAGGTTTCCCCACTAAGCACTGTGTTGGGGGTAGTAGCCAGGGCAACTTGACAAGAGAATGAAAAATCTCCATATGCCATATCCTTATGCGAAACAAGCTGAAGAACATGCTATGGAAAAAAGAGCAAGAAGCATAACAGTAAATAAAATATCTACCTTTTGTGTAAGAAATAGAGGGAAATACAAATATAAATGCACTTTCTTATAGTTGTAAAATTAAATACTGGAAAACAAATCAAAAATTAATTTTTTGAATGTGCTACATAAAGAAGGAAGGAGAAAAGAGGTAGAGAGGGGAGGAATGGCAACTAGACTCAAAATACATCTAGTTACAGAGTTTCAACTTTGGAACAAATATGTTTGGGACAAAATATGTTTTACTTTTTTTTTTTTTTTTTTTTTGTGGTACGCAGGCCTCTCACTGTTGTCGCCTCTCCCGTTGCGGAGCACAGGCTCCAGACGCGCAGGCTCAGCGGCCATGGCTCACGGGTCCAGCCACTCCGTGGCATGTGGGATCTTCCCAGACCGGGGCATGTACCCATGTCCCCTGCATTGGCAGGCGGATTCTCAACCACTGTGCCACCAGGGAAACCCTGTTTTACATATTTTTTAAGTGATTAAGAAGCAATTCCCAAGACAATCTGAAACAAACAAACTTAATTATCTAATTACCTATGGTTGGTAATATAACCATACAAAGAGTTTCTTGTAGTGAATTTAGAACATTATGTGACTGGTTCCAAACAAGCTTCCTATGCTACAATCTACATCAGCAAATGGATTTCCCACGCCATGCCTCTCTTGCTCCTCATCTCAGTTCCAAATTTGTCTCACATGGGTGCACCTGATTGGTGGACCATACAGCCCATCTAGGATCCCACATGCAAAGGCAACTGGGAAATATGACTTCTAGCTTTCTGTATCTGAACACAGGATTGTGCAATATCAGGAGATTGGAAAAAGAGTTGAACAATTCAGTACCTAATATCCATCACCTTGTAAACACAGACTCTTCCAGTGTCTTTTATTAGCCCCTTGACTTAGTTTGGTAGCAACACAGGATATTTTAAAAAATGCATTCTGGGAAAGAAATGAAATAAAATAAAACAATTAAAATGCATTCTGTAAATCTATAACAAAATTATACCAAGTAGCTAAAAGTTATGTCATGTCTTTTATCAGGGTAGATGTTTAGAGTCCGTGGGGGAAAAGACTAGGTCTAAAATATCCACTGTGCCCTAGGTAG